>NW_026991723.1:67489816-68114816 GCF_029215605.1 Mirounga angustirostris | reverse complement strand
TAACTTGGAGTTTTTGGCTGATCCTCTTTTTAAGCACTCAGCATACTTTATGCCAGATTATGGCTTTTCAGATCTGGGTCAGCCATTCATATATTTTGCTACAGTCATGAAGGATAAAAAGAGCCCCGGACATCACTGAACCTAAGACACAGATATCTTGGCTGCTAACCTGCCTTTGCCTCATGCCTGAGGGCAGGTATTTGGGTTGCTGCTTTGGACTCTGTATTTGAATCCCTGGGCTAGTAATCATACTAGTACTCCAGTTCTCCATCTACAACACTAAAACTGGACATGGCCCTTATCCCTAGATTACACTACAACATTGGCAACCTGATGCTGACTGCTTGCCCCACCTCTAGGTAGCACCCACCCACAAAAACCCTTTGGCCAGAATTTACTCCCTGAAATAAACATCTTATGATGAAAATCACCTGTCCAAAAGGCTTTCATGTCTCCCCTCTGAAAGAGAAGTGTATCTTGATACCAATGCCCTTTGTGCCTTTCCTACTTCATCTTCTACAAATCCCCTTCCATGTCCCTTAACTTTCAGCCACTCTGAGCTACTTAGAGATCCTACTACATTTTTGGGGGGGAGAGAGAAAGGAGAGAATGGAGAGTAGCCTATACCTTTGTACATGCAATACACTCTACCTATAATACCTTCACACTTATAACTTACCTAATTCCTACTTATCCTTTACAACACTCACCAGTTATCACACTTAAATTGCCAAGGCCATGTTTAAAAGTTTAGCTATGCCTTAATTATAAATGCTCATTAGCTAGCAACTTTTCAGGTGAAAACCCTGTGCAAGGGGGAGATTTAGCGAGGCAGGACTTAGCAAAATAGGTGAGTTCAGGCACACCCAAAAGAGTAAAGCATGGATCAGCTTTTCACTCTTAGTTCTCAAGAGTTGCAATTTCTCCTTATAGCTCAATGAGCTTTCCGTGAATATGAACCATTTCAGAGTTCTAGATCTGCAAGCGCATGACTGTGGTCGATATATATACCTATGCTACCATGTCCAGAATCTAAACAAGTGATACTAACAGTCAGAATATTTCCTAGTAAAAAGCTGTTGCCCCAAAGTTGTAAAAGAACCAAGAGAAAATGACTGCTCACAAGTCATCACATACCTGGCCCTAAGCAATACTTTTCCCTATTAAGGGAAGCTTTGAGTTGCCACAATTCATCATAAACCTTTATAAAATCTCTTTTCTTCAAATGTGCTCTCTTGCCAGGCACAACGTCTGACAGTTCCTCACTTTTTCAAGTGAGGGGCTCAATAATTTCTCCATTCCTGGCCTCGGCTTCAGTTAGTATAAATGAAGCAAGCCTTTAAAAAGGCATCAGGAAATGATGGCTGTCTTCTCCTCCCTAACTGTATCCCCACATCCAGCTTCCATCATAATAACAAATAGCTGAGCACTCCTGGTGCGAGACCAGTGAAAATAAAATCCCATGTTTCTATGATGCCTGACACTTCAAAGAAGAGGGTGGTTATCAATTGGTTAATACATTTATTGTTAGCTTGGGTTTGATTCCTCTTAACTTACAGTTGAGAGAGAAATGACAATAAAAGCCATCAAAAGGATAGCTGGGATTTATCTGTGATAAGATGCAGGAGCTGGATGCAGGCAAAGGAAACATCTGCTGTATCACTGGGCTGATCTGTTTACGTCACTCAGCTGATAAAGTTCCATGTCTTACCCTTGGCCACTGTCATTAGCCCGGTGCAAGGGCACTTTTGAGTCACAGCTACTCCTGCTTTCTCAGATGCTGCCTTTGATACAACAGCTGGTACCTCAGAGGTTGGAAAGTGTTGGTACCTTTGTCCCCTGGAGGCTGAGATTACTGCATGGAATCAATACCATCCCAGAATGTAGATAATTCTGAGACCCAATTTCACTCCATTGTCAGGTATGAGCAAGTATCCCATCAATAGTAACATTTCCTTATTTGTGGGCAGAAGTTCAAAAAAGAAACCTCTTCTAAACACCTACTGCATGGGTACTGTGGTAGAGATAAAAAATTTCCTTTGACCCTCACCAGAACCCTGTCAGGTCAATGGTATCAACTCCCTATTACAGAAGCAATATCTGAGATTCAGAAATGGTAAATAACTTGGCCAGAGTCCTACAGCTACTAAGTGAAGACCTGAATTCGAAACTCATGCCAAACCTATGCTTTCTGTCATCTGTTTTCCCTGTAATTCTTCATAATTTAATTCAGGGATGTTTAATACAGTTGGATCTTAGAAACTTTAGGACCTGTTGGGTAAAGCCTTTTGTTTGGATCTTCTGGGTATGGAGGACTCAAGATTTCTAGTTGATGGATTTCTGGGTGGTGGTACAATTTATATGATAGTATGCAGGAGTTTGTAAACAACTGAAATCCTCAATTATTCCAAGCCTTTGCCCAGATCACCTCCACAGCATCTGAGATGAATACAAAGAGGCACATGAGTGATTAAATCAAAGCAAATTTGACTGCCCATGAAATAACTATAGAATAGAGACAATGTCGCCTGAAGATCTAGCCATCATCTCCTTTTCCTGTCTGCAGAGAAAGTATATTATCTACAAAAATTCTCCATTCAGCCTTTCCTCTCTTCCTTTCTCTTTTCTCACTTCTTTTTTCTTTCTTGAATTCTTCTATTTTTTCTTTTCTTACTTTTTCTCTAATTCATTCTTCAGCAACAGATTCTTCCTAAACATTACATGCACATCAAAGTCTTCTCTTTACAGTGATGAACTACGCCCAGTTATTGCCATCCAAGAACTAGCACTCTGATTGGAATAGTAAGACATATACATAATACAAGATGAAAAGTATTACTTGCCTTAAGAGAAGATTGGAAAAATATGTTTTGGGGGGTAAAAGGAAGCATCAGGTTACTTTTAACTGGAGGATGGGCTTTAAAGGATGAATGAAATAAATGGATAGGATACAGACATATAAAAATAAAGGAGAAAGGAACCTGGCAAAGGTTCTGTGCTAGGCAAAGTAAGGACCACACCCAAAGATAGCCATGTCCTATTAATACCCCAGATTCTGTGAATATATTAGGTTATAGGGCAAAGGGGAAGTAAGGTTGAGGGTGGAATTAAGGTTGGTAATCAGGTGACTTTAAAATAGAGAGATGATCTTGGGTTATGTGGGTGGATCCAATATGGGTCCTTAAAGGTAGAAAAGGGAGGCACAAGGAGAGAATCAGAGAAGATGTGATTACAGAAGCATGTGTTGCATTTCTGGCTTTGAAGATGAAAGGAGGTAGCTATGAGTCAGAGAATATAGAAGCTATAAAAGGCAAGGAAATAGATTCTCTCCTAGAGCCTCTAGAAGTTCCAGAAAGAGCATAGCCCTGTTAACATAACACTTTGATCATAGACCAGGGAGACCTGTGGCAGATTTCTGACCTCCAGAACTGATGGGTAATAAATGCTTGTTGTTGTTTAAAGATTTTATTCATTTATTTGAGAGGGAGTAAGCAGGGAAGGGAAAGAGGGAGAGGGAGTGAATCTCAAGCAGACTCTGCACTGAGCACAGAGCCTACTCGGGGCTCTATCTCACAACTCTGAGATCATGACCTGAGCCGAAACCAAGAGTCAGATGCTTAACTGACTGCGCCACCCAGGTGCCCCTAAATGTTTGTTGTTTTAAGCCACTAAGTTGGTAGTGATTTGTCACAACAGCAAATGGAAAACTAATACAGGAGAAATCACACAGTAGAAGGATGGAGATTTAATCTTATTTTTTATAACATAAAGCCCACAAAGGAAGAGATGAGGCTTGGGAGGCATGCAAGAATCTAGTTATGATGGGCAATAAGGGAGCCACTGAAGTTTTTAAAGAAGAGAGACATGATCAGATTTGCATTTAAGAATGATCATTGTGGCAGTTGTGTGAAGGAGAAATCAAGGGAGCAAGTCAGGAATATCAGGACGTTACTAGAATGATTTAGGCAAGAGTGATAAGGCCTCAGGGAGAACAGTAGAACAGTAGAGTGGAATGAGATAAGAGGAATCTTTCATTCATTCACTTATTCTTTCATTCATTAAACAAATTATTTTTGAGTGTTTGCTATGAGCCACGCATTGTTGTAGGAGTTGGGGATATGGGCAAGAACATAGCTGATATTGCAATCCTCCCTTCAGGATTTAAGGTCTAATGGGTACAGAGAAACAATAAACAAATAAGTATATGCTATGTTAGGGGGGTGATAAGATCTCTGAAGAAAACTGGAATGGGGAAAGAAGACTAGAGAGTGACAGGTGTGGACACTGGTACTTTGGGGAAGACCTCTCTGAGAAGGTATTACTTGAGCACAGACTTGAAAGAGAAAAAGAGAACCAGGAAATATTTGGGGGCAGAGCCTTCCTGGCAGAGAACAGAAATAGAAGTACATTCAATCTGAAAGTAAACCGAATAATAGAAGTCTACATCTTCTGTAAAGTGAGGAGGTGGGTATGGGTAGAGGGAAGTGAACAAAGGTGTGCATGGTGGGAGCTGAGGTCAGAGACATGGAGCAGGGGCATCTGTTGGACAGCCTCATAGATTCTTGTGAAAACTTGGGCTGCCGAATAAAATAAATTCATTCTGCTTTTAGGATTGATAGGACTAGGAAGCTGTTCAAGTGCAGAGCCAAAGACCTGAGAGTAAGGAGTCTTCTCCTACAGCTTCAGTTGTTAGATTCACCCTGAGCAAATCAGAAGTTCCCACCTAAAGGAATCCCACTCAGCAGAACACAAGAAACATAAGCTGAGCCACCTCAGGACCACCCAAATCCAGCTGGACTACAATGTGGGTGCTTTGCATGAAAAAATTCCTATCTTGTTTTCCATGTTTCTTCATGGATCAAAACCAGATTAGCCAGTACACCAACAGAGAAAATTTGGATCCCCAAATAATGTACATTTGCCCAAAAAGAGACAAACTAAAAATCCCGTTCAAGTTGCAACTAGAAGATACCCACTGCAATGATGGCACCACAGGTGGTCTTGGATGTGTCCCTTAACTTTCCTAAGTCTCAGAGTCCAAACTGACGAAAGGAGGATTATTTAGTTTCCAAGAGATCATCTGATCTCTTCAAGGTCTTTGGCTGTAGAACCTGTGCTTCTACCCTGAAATAAAGGCCTCAAATGTATTCAATAAATAGTCAGGCATGTGGGCAAAGGTGGACAAAGCAGGAATCTTCAACCTCTGGGATTTTATGTAGCCTGATATTCTGATACTATAGAGCAGGAAAAGAAACTCATTTTAGTAATAAGAGCACAGACTTGTGTTTTAGTTTCAATTCCATCTCTTACTGGTCATGTGAGCCCCTGTAAATCCTGTTGTAGAATAAGACAGAATGCAAATACACAAATGTATAATAACCATGTGACTTTGACCTCATTATTTCACCTCTCTGAAGCTTATATAATCATCTATAAATTGGGGATATTAGTGTCTACTCAATAATGTTATTGTGAGCGTTAGAGAAAAATGCATACAGTAAATGCTAAGCAGGTCCTTTACCACTTAAAGGTGTTAAAATGGGGGGGAGCTATTAATGTTATTTTAAATTGAAAATTAAATGTAAGAATTCCATTAGAAGTTGAAAACTACAATAATCCTGTTGAGAAACAGCATATTAAAGATACTAGCTCAGGGGAAAGGGCAAAGATAATTCCAAGTTCTTCACAGTTGCTCCTAAAGAAGCGAGGGTCTTAGATGCAAAATCTCTCAAGCAGTTGACCTAAGAATTGAGGGAGAGTGCTTTCTTGTTCTGTAATCCTTAACTCCTACCCAGACCTCTTATTACCTCACCGGGAGTTCCCTTAACACCAGTTGAGAACCACAGCCCTAAGAGGAACTCAGGGATTGTTCAATGTAACACTGATTTAGTCTAGCATGTATACATCCCCCAGCAATCTCTGGTGAGAGAGGGGCGAAGTGGCCAGTGGGATCTGTCCCTTTTCCTTTACCTGCTCTGTTCCCTATTACAGGCTGTGGTAGGGGGCTGACCCTGAAGCCTTCATTTCCCCAGCACCTGTGTGATCTGTACTTGGTTAATGGAAAGCACTGGCAGGAAATGAAAGAGCAGGAGGAATAGACAAGCCCACATATTTCTCCCCATTGCTCTCTTTTTACTAAAGGGAAAAAAGCCTCTGGAATCAGTGCTATCCCTTCCATAGCTCCAGCTTTTCCCTGGTGACCCCAGCCCCTGTCCTCCGGCAGCACTGCCTCTATCCTCTTGTTACTGCAGTTTCCAGATGGAAAAAGCTTATTTTGTTGGAAGGTGGGTTTGCTTTGCTGTCCTCAGTTTGGCTTTGCAGCTTTTCTTTGACCTATGTAAGCACTTCTCTCCATTAATTTCCCTCTGTTTTTAATGCTTGGAGCGATTTCCTCCCTGGTCGGACGCCGGCTGATAACGACCACAGCGAGAGTTGGCTGTGACCAGCACAGGTTTGGATGAGCTCATAGTGGTCTCACAGAGCAGGAGCATTGCAGAAGCTGCGCCACATTCCAGGGTCTAGTGGGTCCAAAAAGTCACTCTTGTCAAGGACCCTAAGTTGATTTAAACTCGAGCAAGTACACTCATACCTAAACTAGTAAGCTTTTGAAAGATAAATCACAATATCCATTTAAAAATTCTGATGCGAAATAGAACTGTCATGTGGACCACAACCATCTTGCCAACAGGACCCACAGTTTCTCCCTACAGAAGACCTACATGGAAGCCTACTCACAATAAGAGGGCAGTCTGAAAACACCAGAATCAGAGGAGCTTATGTGTTTAATTGTTGAATAGCATCAGGATCCGAGAGTCCATAGAATCCACTGCCGCCGTTAGAGATAGCCTTGACAATCTGCCAATGATAACTTACTGGGAAATTCGTATCAATGGGAGAGACAGCTCCTAGACTCATGGAATGTACAGTAAGTCTCCAAGTCTGGTGGCCACTCCCTGGGGGGTACTAGAACAGGGACTTTCCACATCCACCTCGGTGACTGCTTCACCTATACCTCCATGGCTGGCCATCCCCTGTTCCAACGAACACACTGTTGCTTTGGGTCTCTGTCATCAGAAAAAGCATCAATCATTCCTCAGTAGAAAATGGTCATGGTCTTAGGTGAGGAAGATCCCAGAACTGGTTCTCCTCAGCCCTCCTCCCAAGGGAGACAGGACTCCTGGGGAAGTTACCTAAACAAGTGAATCTAAACAGCTCCCTGTGGGAAAGTCAGGGTACACATAATATGAAACACCATCCTCCAAGTGTAATCCTGAGAAAATGAAGTCATTCTCCCTCTGGGAACCTAAAGAAACCATCAGAAGCTCAGGATTTATGCGGTTTTTGGTGACCACAGTCGGGACAACACTGCAGAGAGACTACTTCTATTCCTGCACGTATATATACACGTACTCTCATGCACATGCACAGTCATACATACACCCTGAAATAACAGCAGGATCACCTCAACAGTAAATAAAACATTTGGTACCCCTGCTGATCAGCATCATACACGGCACTCATTCATCAGAACACTGAGACTTCTGTAAGACTGCTTATATTCCCTACATCTCTCTCCATGAGGTACTTGAAAGCCGCAGAATTTTACCACCCTCTATTCTGATCCATAATATGTAAATCTGCAATTTAAGTCCCAAAAGACAATTTTACTACTTCAAGTCCAAATTGGGGGGAGGGGAGAGGGCAATGCCCAGTAAGTATGCCAGTAAACAAATTCTCAGGCAAAAAAAAAAAAAGTTTTAATTTTGTAACCTTTCACCACTTCTATTGCATAAATACTCCTACCATGGCTGACTTAAAGCTACCGAAGTGTCATCAACCAACTTGAAAAATTCTTTAAAATTTAACAAACTTCTCTCTCATGAGAACAAACAAGCTCCAGCACAGGACTGGAATACCCATCCCCCAAAATGAACCATCATCCCCTAAAATAAGCCACAGCAGGAACTCAAGAAAATCCACCTATGCTTAAAATTCACATGTAGTTTTCTCTGCTACCTAGAGCTATGGAAAAAAATTCTCACCACTGTAGGGAACTCAAGCCTATCTCACTCAGAGATTATACTTATTTGCCTGTTTATTTATTTATACCTTCTTTTTTCAATAAAAGACTTTAAGGTAGATTACCTAAATATACTCAGTATAAAACTAGATAAAATTGAATTTCAAATAAGTGATGAGGAAAGTGGGACAAAGAGAAAATGAAAGTTTTAATAGTACTAGAGAGAAAATAAAATCAAGAGTGAGCTTAGCACACAAAATCTATGATATAAGGCTTTCTGGGCCATTCAGAGTGCATGCAGAGGAGTTCAGTAGGAAGAGACAGCCATTCTATGATGAGCCACTCATAGGAGTTCTTATGCCCACATAACAATGGATGTGGCCATCTGTACAGAATGATGTGGCAACTGGGTCTCAGTGGGTCAGTTTGGACATTAATGTTATACCCAGGACTTCTATGGAAATGTGGTGAGTGGGTCTAGTGTCCCACTCTCTGCCTGCAGAGGTACTTGGCAGTCTAATGATCTCCCATTGCCCTGTCAATTTGTCAGAATTGCTGTTCTGGAGCAAACCCCAGTCTCTAGGAACAGACTCGCTAGGGGCACTCTCTGGATGGTGAATTCATCAAGCCCCCTCCAAGTCAGACTGGCAGCCTATGAGAGCTATGATCCAGCTCTGCACAGACAGTGCCTGTCAAGCAGAATAGTGGCCCATGCTTTCTCCAGCTGCCAATAACCCAGAAGGGCCAGAAAATCAATTCCTGGGACATGGATGAGCAGAGAGGCCAGAGAATAAGAGAATCATTCAAAATAGATATAAATCTGGGTTTTAGTGACCTATGGTCACTGAATGCCTAGGATAGAAACTTTGGCAGGCTTTTCACGTATTTGTGATGAAGCTCTAATATTAGTCCTAACCTGGCTCCCCAGAGCCCTTGGGGAGACTCCCAAGGGCCCCCTCCACATAGAACTCATTTTCTCTGTGTTGGCTGGTTATCAGGCATGGTTGTAAGTTCCTGCTTAATCAAAAAAAAAAAAAAAAAAGCCAAAAAATCATATACCTGGCATAGGGCTTGTTATTGAGCAAGGAGTTGAATGGATGCCCCACATCTGACTCTGCCAGGCATCCCAGACCTCCCAAAGCTTCAGTGGGATCTTTATGGCAAGGTCTTGCTCTTTCTGGGGTCTGGTCTGGGTTAGATTATGACCATGGGACTCCTAGGTGCCTCTCACCCCCATACCCCACACCCCTGTGCTCAGCCAGGCCTGGTACATGATGAGCTTGCCAAACTCTCTGGGCTCAGTGCCTTCCTGCTTGGCTGTACTTCCAGAGCCAATCTCTGTAGCCAGGACAGTTTCCTCAATGGTCTTCATCTCATGCCAGACCCATCCCACTTTCATGTCTTCTCTGAATCTAAATCTTCAGATAAGCCCCCTAGAGTGATGCTTTGGGGAAAGTGCATTAATCAAGCATTGGTCCATCAACCTTTAGGGAACCAGTTCATGGCAAAGAAACAAATATGCAGTCCTGAGAATTCCATATGCTCAATATCCGTGGGAATTGGCAGAACCTGCTCAGTGGTGCATGCCCAGCCCTCAGAGAAGACTTTACCTCCCCAGTTTCCATTCAGCCACAAATTTCCTATGAGCAGGTCATCAAAGCTATCCAGGCCTCGGTTATAAGGCAAAGATTCCACATGGAGACAGCTTTGGTGTTGTGAAAGCAGCACAGGGCTTAGAATTAGCAAAACTGAGTTCAAAAGACAATTCTATCTATTAGATGTGTGAACTTGCATAAGATAATGTCTCTGAATTTCAGTTTCTTCATCTGTAAAATGGGAATAGTAAAATATCTAACTAGAATGAGTCAAGTTTTTTTTTAACTTTTAGAAATATTTTATTTATTTATTTATTTATTTATTTATTTATTTATTTATTTATTTTTATTCTTATATTAATCCCCATACATTACATCATTAGTTTTAGATGAAGTGTTCCATGATTCATTGTTTGTGCATAACGCCCAGTGCTCCATGCAGAATGTGCCCTCCTCAATACCCACCACCAGGCTAACCCATCCTCCCACCCCCCTCCCCTCTAGAACCCTGTTTGTTTTTCAGAGTTCATCGTCTCTCATAGTTCGTCTACCCCTCCGATTTCCCCCGCTTCATTCTTCCCCTCCCACTACCTTCTTCTTCTTCTTCTTTTTTTTTTCTTAACATATATTGCATTATTTGTTTCAGAGGTACAGATCTGAGATTCAACAGTCTTGCACAATTCACAGCACTTACCAGAGCACATACCCTCCCCAGTGTCTATCACCCAGTCACCCCATCCCTCCCACCCTACCCCCCACTCCAGCAACCCTCAGTTTGTTTCCTACAATTAAGAATTCTAGAATGAGTCAAGTTTTAAAAAAGAAAATATATATAAAAATCCTGCATAAACTGAAAGCACAATACAATATTATAATATTTATTTATAGCTTACTTCCCAAAGAGGTTGTTAAGATTATAAAAGGCAAAGGGAATCTAATAAAGTTCCAGCTTCCAATAATAGCAAACTGGTTCAGTCAGACTAACTCTTCTACAGATAATAATAATAAAATGTATTAAAAAATAGTTTTAAGAGCACTGGAGAATAACACAAGCTGGCAGAAATTGGATGGGAGATCAATCCTTGCAAGACAGAAGTATACTGCTGAGATCTCTGAGTTAGCAGTTTTTTACCTGAGGGCATGTCCCAATCTCTATAGCTCAGGATGGTAGGAAACTAGTCTTGCTACCTTGAGGTGTTAGAGAATGAAGTGCTGAGTTGGCAAAACTGCTGAAGCGTGTGTGTGTGTGTGCGTGTGTGTGTGTGTGTGTGTGTGTGTGTTAGGGGGATATGGCAGAAGAGATCCTGGAAAGGAGGGAGCTCTGGAAGGAGGAAGTGCAAAAATCTGCAAATAAATTCTGCTAAAAGTACTGGTTGACTGCTGAACAAGGAAAAAATACAGAAGCTGAAAGCTGAAATAATTGGGTATAGATTTCAACTATTTCCCTCTCAAGGAAGAAACAGTTTGGGGTTAAGTTCAGCCAAGTTAATTAAACAAATAACAACATTCTTAAAAAAAAAATAGATAACAAAATCCAGAATCTCTACAATATATCTTCCACATTGTACACATATAATAAAAAATTACTAGACATTCAAAGAAAAAAGAATGTATGACCTATACTTCAAAAAAAAGTGGTATGCTCAAGAACTTCTATGAAAATATGTCATAGTTAAGTGAAGAATGGGGAATAATAGCAAACAAATAGCAACTCTAAAAAAGAAACAGCAAGGTGCCTGGGTGGCTCAGTCGGTTAAGGGTCTGCCTTTGGCTCAGGTCATGATCCCAGGGTCCTGGGATCAAGTCCCACATCAGGCTCCCTGCTCAGTGGGGATCCTCCTTCCCCCTCTCCCTCTACTCCTCCCCCCCACTGCTCGTGCTCTCTCTCCTATTTTCTCTCTCAAAAAATAAAATCTTAAAAAAATAAAAAGAAACAGCACATTTTAGAACTGAAACCATGAAACAGAACCCTAAAAATGTCAGAGGAAAGAAACAGTAAACTCAAGAATAGGTGAACTAAAATTATCCAAACTAAAGAATAGAAAGGAAAAATCGTGAATAAAAAAATTAACAAAACTTTAATGACCTGTGAGACAATATCAAGCAGCGCAATGCATTTATAGTTGGAGTTCCAAAAGAAAGTCAAAAAGAATGGAGCAAGAAAAAAATGAAGGTCAAAAATTTCCCAAATTACTTGAGTAAGTTCAATGTGCAGATACAAAAATCCAGTGACCCCCAAACAGAATAAATGTAATTATTACTATATGACATATCAAAATGCTTGAATCCAAAGATAAAAAGAAAATCTTAAAAGCAGCCAGAGAAAAACCATACATTATGTACAGAAGCATAATGGTACAAATACTGCTGACTTCTTAGCAGAAATCATAAAAGTCACAAGGCAATGGAATGACATCTTTAAAGGATAAGACTGACAATCAAGAATTCTATACCCAGTAAAATTATTCTAAAAATATAAAGGCAAAATGGGGGTGCCAGGGTGGCTCAGTCATTAGCTGTCTGCCTTCAGCTCAGGTCATGATCTCAGGGTCCTGGGATCGAGCCCCACATCAGGCCCCCTGCTCCGCGGGAAGCCTGCTTCTCCCTCTCCCACTCCCCATGCTTGTGTTCCCTCTCTCACTATCTCATTCTCTGTCAAATAAATAAATAAAATCTTTAAAAAAAATAAAAATATAAAAGGCAAATGAAGATATTTTCAGATGAACAAAAACTGAGGGATTTGTAGTCAGAATTTTTACTGTGCCAAATATTCTAAAAGAAGATCTTCTGGCTAAGGGGCAATAACACCAGATAGAAATTCTGACAGATAAAAAAGAATGAGTAGCACTAAACATAATAAACATTGCACAAATATGGGGAAGAGTTTTCCTTTCCTTCAAAAATATGACCATTTAAACAAAAAAATTACAATATTTTGTTGTGGTGTTTATAGTATATATGAATTGAAAAATGTGTATATATTATATATGTTTATGACACAAAGGATGATGAAATCAATGTTGCAAGGTTCCTGTGCTTCATGTGAAGCAGTAAAAAGTTAGCACTGTGCAGTTAAAGGTCCATTGGTAATCACTCTTTAAAAGCTGAACAGTCAATTAAAGATATGAAAAGAGGTTCAGTTAAAAAGCTATTAAAGTAAAATTGAATATTAAAAACTTTCTGAGTAGCTCAGAATAAGGCAAGAAAGATAGAATAGAAAAATGGAAAAAACAGTTGGAACAAGTAATAACATGATAGATCTAATTTAATAATATCAATACTTACAGTATTGGACTGTAAATGGACTAAACCCTCAAATAAAAGGCATAAATTGTTAGATTGTATAAAAAGTCAAGATAAACTATATGCTGTGTACAAAAGACAATTTTTAATACCAAGATACAAATAGAGCAAAGCAAATATGATGACCACACCTAACTTTAAGTTGAGTGCAAAAGTGCATCCTAACCATGTGCTAGATAGTGGAAAAGCAAATATCTGTGAACATAAGCTCTGTTCTGCAGATAGGTACTATCAGTGCTGGTAAAGAGAAGGAAAGAGCTTAAAGTCTCTTGTACACCAGACACCCACTGTCCACCAGCCAGCTACAGTATATAGGGTGCATTATGTCCATGGTTCCTGTGCCAAGTCCAGTCCCCAATGATATTCATGCCTGAACTGAGGCTGGCATTGTCAAAAAACAGTGGGGCCCAAAATAAATTGGAAATGTTAGTCTCTCTTTAGCTGCCAGAGGGATAGGCAAGTGGCCTAGCCTAACCCTTTAGAATCTAGCATTAGTGTTTATAACTTCCCTAAGCATTTGAGAGAGGCTCTTACACCAGCATAATCATGGGTACAGTGTTGGAGTTTTAAGAGAATTCCTTTATAAGTCATCTCCTGCATAGCTGGTATCTCACAGAAAGAATTACACCAGTTTTTTTAACAGGAAGAATTTAATATAAAAATTTGCACTCCAACTAAAAAAAATTATTAACTAGATATCTCAAAAGACAAAAAGATATACTAAGAGACACACAGTGATACACAGAGATAACAAATGCAGAAAGAGCTACTACCCCTAGGGCAGGAGGAACAAAGAGAAGAGGGAAAATTAAAATTTAGAAGTGTGGATGAGGGTCCCATGAACGGACTAGGGTCCCACAGACCCTCAGATCTCTGAGAGTAGGGGTGCCCATTGCTTGGCTGCATTCGTGTCTCTGAAAAGGGTGCCATGCTGCTGGTTCTACAAGTGCTGTTAAAATTGGATTCAGCAGCTGCTGCAGAAGTAAAGCCTGAGGTGACCCACCAAAAGCCCACAGGGAAGAGACTCCTACCTTGCAGTCTGACTCTGGCTCCCCCTATTGACAAAACCTATTAAGGAGCCTGGTGGCAAAGAGGAAGAGAGGTGTACAGGCTGCCAGTCCCAGCTTCACAAATCTGAGTGCAGAAGACCGAGTTTGGAGCCAAGAGACAACAGTTTAATATCTGATCCAGCTAGGCAACCAGCAGTGACTAACTGAGGTCGATTCCCCAGGCAGAGAACTTGATATGGGAACTGGAGAAAAGGCTTTCCTAGAACATTTGGGAGCAAACGGAATCAAAGGGAGATTGAGACCAAGTGAGTGTGCTAGGACCACAAAGTGGGAAGCCAGACTTCGTATTAGGATAAGAGGGACTGTGGAGCTAGTGTTGGGGGAGGAAACTGCAGAAGCCTGGTCAATCTGGGAGCACACAAGGCATGGGGAGCATAGATGGTAATGAAACAAGATGACACAGAAATTTGCAGAACCTAGTTGTCGAAAGTCTCTCTGGGATGGCTGTACACTGCTGGGAAGGTCAAAGGTATGGTTCGGATAGTGTGCTATAAATGGAGACAGAGAGCAATAGCACTTATTCATTTATTTATCAGTCAGCCTTATTTTGTGTTTTAGAGGGCAAGTGGTATATAAATAAGTTCGTGTGTGCACACGGGCATGCATGCAAGTACACACATACATGGATGTGTATCTCAGGGGATTGTTTCAGAAGAACACTGTAACATTGATGCATGGGCAATATGAAACGTATTTATTATGGCTGGTGACAAGAATTGGGTCTTAATGGAGAAGGTGATTGTTATTCATGATTTCCAAATGGTTAACTAGATCCAGAGGATTTGCATTAAACCAAGTCATTCCCCTTCCATGCTTGCTGGCCATGATCGATGGAAATGTCAAGTCCCATGAGCTCTCTGAGCTTACATTCTCTTTCTACTAGAATTGGGGCATTTTTCCCTACCATTTCTGCTCTGAGTCTCATTTCCACAAACAGTGCCGGCAATATGTCTATGGATTTGATCTTCAATTTCCGACTTCTTTTAAAGGGCATTGTCAGCCCACAACACAGTTTCTAAAGCAGATATTGTTCTGGCATCCAGGAAAAAAATAAGGATGGGAGAAAGCAGGTGACTCTAAATGTGAAATACAAGATTTCACAGAATCATGGATTTTCAAGCCAGAAAGCACTTTAGGGATTACGGAATCCAGTGTTTGCAAAACCTGTTTTAAACAGAAGAGCTCTTTACATTAGATGTTGAAACTGGTGACTTTTTTTTTCTTTGAAACTGGTGATTTCTTGAGTGAATAAATGAATAAACAAGGCAAAATATGTGATATAGGGCTTTTCAAGTATGAGAAACTACAAGATCAAAGATATTGGAGTCATGATAATATTGAAGCCAAGGTTCAAGAGAAGAAGAGGGAAAGGTGAAAGGTGAAGAATGAACTCATTTCCCTCATTTCAACTTAATCCTATGGCTAATGGTGGAAGAGCCAGTGACACATTTTAAGCAAAGGAAATACACAATCACATTTGAGTTTTAAATATATTATATCAAGACTATATCAAAAGGGGGTGGGAGGATCTTCGCAATAAACAAAATGAGAAATGATAAAGTCTATACTAGAGTAGTGGAACTGGGTAGCTAAGAAAACAAAGAACAAATTCAAGAGACATTTAGGAGATAGTTCTAAGTGACTGGTTGAGTGGAGAGAGGGCAGACAGGGACATGGAAGAGTCTGGGATGACCCCCAGGTCTCCAGCTTATACTGCAGAGCTAATGATGGTCTTCCCTAAACTCAGGAGCCCAAAAAAAGCAGGGGTACAATTACAATGTTTGGTTTTAGACATGTTAAGTTAGGCTCAATATGGTAACACTGAAGGCAAAACTAAAAAATGAAAAAACCAAGATAAAATACTGGTAAGCTTCCGGATGGGATGACAATCTAAGCAGATCAAATGGGAGACAAGACATAAAGTAGAGGTACCACCAACTGTGGCCACGTACGTTTCAGATAAATCCAGTATCAAGGCCAGTGGAGATTACTAAAAGGCAAGGCCTAGAAGCAAGGAAACATCCCAGTCGAGGTTAGGACCAGTTTCCACAGAATTGCCCTACTGACCTGGGCCTTTCTGCTGTTCATCCCCTTTCCGGGATCTTAAAGACCCAGTTGTCCATACCCAGCTTCTGAGAGAGGATATGAGCAAAGCTCAGCTTTATTCCAGTGCCTCTGTATTCCAGTTCCAAGAGAGCACATAACTATTAAGCTGGAAAAGGATGTCTCCATCTCAAGGGAGATGGAGCTGTGTGGGTAGTGACTTTGGCGAGCAGTCCAACCTCAGAGGAGTGTGAATTACCGCCCGCACACACAGAGTGGCTCTCCTCGACTGCCTGCCAAGGAAGGGATGGTTCTCAACCAAATCAGTCTGTGGCTGCCAAAAGCTCTTGTGAGGGCCCAGTTTTCCAGCAGGAAACGTAACCTGAATTGGAAAACATGAGTGTAAGCTGGAAAACAAACAGCTCAAAATATCTGTGTCCTGAAATGAACTGTAAGCCATTCTGTCTCCAGAACTGAATCCACTTAGTCAAAGGAGCAGAGGGTTACGGGAGCCAGCAGAAGGGAGGGAGAGAGGAAGGAAAGACCAACTGATGAAAGGAAGGAAAGAAAGAAGGAAATTCTGAACAAAAGGAACATTGAGCCTCTGCTATATGCCAGGATCTGTGCTGGGAGGTCCACATTCATTTTCCTATCAAGTCTTTCCACAATGTCATGATGCATGGAGAAACTGGAGGTCCTGAGTTTAATTAACATACCCAAGATCACATAATTAGAATGCAGGAGAGCTGGAATTTGAACTCAGATTCAATGACTCCAAAATTAGCATGCTTTCACTAGATTCTTTTGCCCCCCAAAAGAGGGAAAGGAGGAAGTGTTATTGGAAACTGCCTTAGAGAAGGCTTCCTGAGACCCTATTAGATTAAAAAAAAAAAAAAAAATATTGAGGATTTGGAAGTGTCCAACATCAGAGAATTCCTAGTCCCTGAATTGGGCTTATAGAGAGTAGCTTGAATAATTAATTGAAAGCCTACAGGACAACCATTCTTTCCTAGAAAACCTTCCCTTCACATCTCCCCTTTTTTTCTGATTTTCCCTGCTCTCCGAGGCTCCACTTGAGTTATTTGCATACGCACTTTCACATATGGTGCTTATACATGAAACTCTACAGGGTCAAAGGATTTAAGCAATTTATCAAGCCACCTGAATGATAAGTGACAGGACTGATATTTAAACTCAGGTCTTCCAACTCTTCATTCTAAGCAATTTTCACTGCATAATAGCTGTCTCTACAACATGTGCCTTCAACAAGGAGATGCAAGATAAACATTGACCATTAATTTGTCAATTCCAGCTGCTGGGGTATTTGAGTGACCACTAATCCATTGGTAACTTCATAGACACATGAGAAGGATAGGCCAATGTCAATGAGGAAATGATTATTAAAGTATGTTAAAAACTATAAAGTGATATGCAAATAAAAGCAATTATTATCATTTTAATAATGGATTCTTTTTGCTTGATGCCCAAAACTATAGTTATTAGTTCAAAGATGGCTACTGGAAAATATTGCAAAGATAAAATATTCAGTTATCCATTTAAGACATTATTGCCTTTTCTAAAGCCTGTTTTAAAAGTTAAATGAGTTGTCCAAAGTCCAAATCTAGAAGATGGTGAAGCAGAAATACAAACTCCAGCAATTAGTCTCCAGCAACTACAGTTAAAGCCACTTCATGTACCAATCCAGTGAAATAGATGACATCATTATATATGTCTCCACTGTATAAATAAGGTGATAAGAAGTTATACTCCTAGTGTAAAGGACCCACAACCAGTAAGCAGTGGAGCTGACATTTGCTTTCAGGTTGTTTGACCCCAGATTTGGCGGGATTAACCATGATCCTACAAGCTGATGCCTAACATGATAAAGAGAAGACATAAAAATATAGGACCAGTTTCTCTTTGTAATTTGTAAAACAGTAGACAACTGCAAGGTGTTAACATCATTGCCCATAATGGTTATCAACTATCTGTTCCTAAACCTACCCCTCTTGTCCATTTCCACTTAACACACCTTAATTCAGGGCCATCATGCCTCCCCTAGACATCATCTTATGTCCTTCTCTTCTACAACCCATTCCCCACATTGCCACAGGAGGACCCTTTCAGAAACATGGATATAATCATGTCACTCCCCCACTTGAAAACTCTCACTAGCTCCCTATTTTCTTTAGGAAAATGCCCATAGATTCTAGAGCTATGTTCCTAGCCTCTCCTCTGCCACATGACAACCTCTTGGATCTTGTCCCGTGCTGCTTCTTCACCACCCTTCATAATTTCTGTTCCTGCCACACTGGACCACATCCAGTTCTGAGATTATGCAAGGCTGTTTCTTGCCTCTGTATCTATGTTCACAATGCTCTCTCTGGCTGGGATATTTCCTCTCCCCTTATGTATGTCTGGTGAACTTCTAGCCAAGATACCCCTCTTTAAGATCCTCTCTTTTTCAAACCCTCAGAGTTCCAGTCCTTCTTTGGGCTGCCTTTGTCCTAATCATATACCTCTGACATTCTGCATGGTACATATGTCTTCACAACCAAACTGGGGCAATCTCAAGGTAGAGACCCTGTCTTAATCATCTTTGGGTTCTCAGAGCCTAGCATAAGGGTTCAATAAGTGCTTGTCAAAATGAATTTAGCTGACATCTCTGTTTCTTCCTTACTAGTCCTCAATCAAGATAATAAACTGGCCCCCTCAGGTAGAGAAAATGTGTTTTCCTGTACTGCTTGCCTCCCTGCTTCCCTTTCTTTCTCTCCATCTCCTCTCCTCCCCTCCTATGCACTCTGAAGAGATGAGAAAGCAAGAGGCTGGATGAAAAAGCACACTCAAAAGCCCTATCCAACTGCCAGTTTGTATTATTTCTTCCATGTCCGTAAGAGAGAGACAGAGAAACAGAGAGAAGGGAGAAGGTGGAGGGCATGCAGCTGGCTGTGGGTAGAAGTGTCCCTACTGGGCAAGATCTCACACTGTGTTTAATGGCAAGCCTACTTTGGGGACGATGGAGATGGGGAGCAATAGATTGACTGCTGTGTGTACCAATTTCAAGTTGCTAGCTATACCCTTAGCTAACACTAGTGTTTCATGTTGCAAATCCAGTGTTACCACGTGAAATAGTCAGCAAGTACACCTCTGCCAGAGATAGAGTAATTTGTTATCGGCTGGAGTGAGAAGCTGACACAGTTACCTCACAGAGATGCTTTTATTCAGATGTGCAGCCTTCCGTAGATTAACCATGACTGTCCTGTCTCCTTGGCGACACACACTCTGAGCATCGGCTCCTTGACCAGTGCTCTGGCATTTTTGAAGGCAGTCTCCTATCTGCTATCCACTTTCTGACTTTGCCATCTCAGCTGTTACATGGTGATGGCAAAGGAGGATAATTTGGACAAGTGTGGGATTCAGAGAGAGTTGGAAAAGAGGTCTCTGTCTCTGGTCTTATCTGCCTTCAATCGATCCTCCAGTGTGCTTTGCTAAAACTCCAAACTGAATGTATCACCCCTGTTTAAATTACCTCAATGATTCCTGTTGTACTCAGGATGAAGTTCAAGCTTCTTAGACTGGCATGTGTGCCTATGTGTAGTGTGGCCTCTGCTTACTCGTCCACTCTTGTTTCTGACTTTTGGATCCTGTAAACATCAAACTACTTGTCAGTTTCTGCACGTAGTGTTTTTGTATCCACGCCTTTGCTCAAGCAGTTCCTTCTGCCTGGAATACTCTTTCCTATACCCCTCACCTCTCACCCACTTTGCTTAGCAAAGTTCTACTTATCATTAAAAGGTTTAGCTAAAGCATCAACTCCTCCAGCTTCTTCTAACCCTCTGGATTAATTCATTTCTTTCAGGCTCCCCTAGTCCTTTTACCTTTCTTCCACATGCTTTACAGTGGTCTGGGAAAGCAGTAGCGTACAGAGGTTAAGAGTAGAGGAAGTACCAAGGTGAGTAGTGGGAGCGGTCTGCCCTGGGTACAGGTAATAAAGGGTGTATTGTATGTAGAGTATGTAAAATCAGTTAAAAAAAAAAAAAGAGAGAGAAAAGCACTAAAAGTTTTATGCACCCGCAATTCTAAACAATCTCAGTGTTAAAATACTCACTTCCACTAGGGCAATCTGTTCCCACCTCTACCTCTGGTTAATAATGTAGGGTCTGGAATGAAACACTTAGCTCCATTACTTAACATCACATACGGCCTTGGGCACATTACTTATCTTACTCTTCCTCAGTTCCCTCCTCTGTAAAACGGGGACAAGAAAACCATCTGCCTAGTTAGTTCTACTGCATGAGACAATGAAGGTAAAACATTTAGAACAGTAACTATGACGAAGTAATCATTCCATAAATATTAACTATTATTTGATGAGTCTGTATTCTTCCCTTGGGTTACAGCTCCCTACTAGCTTAAAGCTCTTTGAGAATCTCTCTTGCTCACTGCTGTACATGCTCTGCCTAGCATAATAAGCACTTGTTGAATGAGTAAATGAATCTTATTCATCCCTGTGAGACATTACAGAGTATGTGCACTGGAAATAGGTGCTCAGTAAATGTTTGTTGGATGAATTGGTAGTTGAATGAAAGAATATCTCATAAGAGAAGAAACTTGCAAAGAAACTTGAAATGGCCCTAAAAAGACACAGAAAGAGGGATAAAAAGGGTAGACAAAGTCAATGGTGAGAGTGAAGGAGAGATCCAAAGTTCTCTCTCCTTGAACATCATGCGCTCCAGGAAAATGGGAGCAATGCAAAGGTGCTCAAGAGAAGTATCTTCTCACAGTCTCAGCCCCACATTAAGACCAGAAATATGGCTATGAAGAGGAAATGGGAATCTGCCAGTTTCTTATTCCAGCTACTGTCCTAATATTGTTTTGTTTTTTTTTTCATTTGGTCAGCAAAGCTCACTACCGTAATTTTTTGCATCTAGTTCTTGAAAGATATATGACTAAGATATGCTCAGTATATGGATTACTCTCAGATTTTCCAGGGTGGGACACCTACTAAACCCACTGAGATATTCATAAAATTCTAAATTGGAGCAGTTAACAGAAGGGATAAAGATAATGCTTTCAAGTAACTCTAGCAACATTTAGAATTTCCTTCCAAAATATCACCTCATTAATTCTTAGCCTTAATAAGTAGGAAGAATGGGCCATATCTGGGAAAACTTTGCTAGATCATATATCACCACCAGGATTCCAAAGGACCTTAACAGACTGAATCCAAACCAACAAAAGAAGATTCAATGTAAAAAGTCCAAAGCTTGGTTGACATTTATATTAAAGAGAA
This sequence comes from Mirounga angustirostris, assembly GCF_029215605.1. Lineage (NCBI taxonomy): Eukaryota > Metazoa > Chordata > Mammalia > Carnivora > Phocidae > Mirounga > Mirounga angustirostris. Next base: position 68,093,492 of record NW_026991723.1, on the reverse strand, counting down.
AAAAGCCTGCATAAGCAGCTATAGTTCCAACTGTGATCCTGATGTTTCCACCCAGTGACCCAAATTCTGTCCCTTGGAGGCCAAGAGGAGTAATTTACTTTGTATATACATCACAGCCCACCAGCAAACTGGTGAGAGTTCTCACATGCTGCCAACCCAAACCTCTAAGGTTTATCTTTTCCAGAAGTAAATATCCCCAGTTCCTTCAGCTAGTCCTCACATAACACAGTTTTTCTATCTCCTCTCACAATTTATATCAGGGAAAAAAGAGTAGCTTTTGAAATGTATGGACTGACTTAAGCAATTCCAGTATCATTCAAATGCTCCATATCTAAACTATGATGAATCACGTAAGATATTTTGTCTAGTCAGTCATTCAGTGAAATACTTTCCTCCACAGTAATTTTGTTTGAACCTCACCTGCTAATAAGAGGTCATTATCTTCCAAAGCACTTGTTGGAAAGAATGGACAGATGAGGTGTTGGTTCCTCTGCCATTACAGGGAAACCCAAGATAACACTGGCTTTAACAATCTAGTGGTTTATTTTCCTGAGCAGATGGTCCAAGTCTGATATGACAGCTCTACAATCATTAGGTACCCTGGTTCTATTTTTCTTTCACTCTGCTGTCTTCAACATGCAGCTTCCATCTCATGGTACAAGTTAGCTTTTTCAGTTCTTATTGTCATATGAGTTTACATTCCCATTAGCAAGGAGGAGACAGGAGGACAGGGGGATGCACACCCCTTCCTTTTGAGGGTACAACCAAAAGCTGCAATCATAATTCCTGCTCAATTCCAGTCGACCAGAACTCAGTTACATTCCATACATGGCTAACAGGAAGTCTTTACTCTAGACCATCATAGACTTATCAAAAAAAAAAAAAAACAAAACAAAACCACAAAGGTTCTACTACACTGAAAATAAGAGACAATTAATATTGGAGGATAACTGGCAGCTTCTGCCATGCATGGTTTAAAACTCTTCCTCATACTTAGGTATAATTGCCTCTGTTGTTTTTGCAACTGAAAATGATTTATTCTCTGGAGATAAAATAGACAAACTTACTCTCTTCAAAAAGTTAAATACAACTGTCATGTAGCTTCCCCTTATTAAATCTTTACTTTGCCAAGAAAAGCAACCCTCCATTTTTTTGCTTCTTCTGTAATGTGGTTTCTGCATACATCTGCATCCTCGTCACATTCTTCTTGTCTCTTTTATGCCAATGTTTCTCTCATAGAGTTCTTGTTCTATACCTCTAAGATCACACTTAGCAATCACATTCCACAAATATGTATTTATTACTGATATTTTCCCAAAATGATGCTAGGTAATGGCAATAACTCAAAGACAACATGACTTTTAACTTCAAGGAGTTTATAAGTCCAGTCCCACATCAGACAACTGATTCATAATGACCTTATAGTCAACTCAATCCTCCTGGGTATTTCTCACAAGAACAACAATGAAGTAATACTTGCATCATTCTGAACTTAGATAATTGACTTTCTCACTTAATTGAGGGATGTGATGTCCAGCTATGTTGTACCTTACCTTAGTTTTCAGCCTGTTATTCCATCAATTGGAACTTGGATTGTGTCCTGGGATACTATGCAACCACTCTCACTTTTATGGGTTTTGAAATTTTTCCTTTGATAGACAGGTTTAGAGAAATCATGGATATGAATAATTTGTAGGAACCTAGGTAGGATTCCAAGTATAATATCCATTGCTTAGAAGAGGGTAGAAAAAGAAACCATGATTTAAAAAAAAAAAAAAAAAAGATCAGGATTAATTTTTGTCCTTTGCATTTTTTTTCTTTTGTTTAATATATGGTGTAAAAATGATCCTGACAGTAGGAATGGCTGTGCAGGTAATTAGCCAATGCCAGCTGAATGCAGCCCAGAGGGTTCCAAAGCCCACTGGCAAGCTGGTGCCAGTGATAATCCATATTAATAGCTGGTAATATTGGCATAACTCTAGGAATTATGTGAAATCATCCTGTTTTGCGTGTTTGATCCTCAACAACAGAGGCTTCTCCCATGCTCCATTCTCCTCTTCTGAAAAGAGATGCAAATAAATGTGATCCACAGCTTGGGAAGTTTTCAAATTCTCAAATATATATATATTTCCCCTGTTCTTGGGTCATGGATGAGGAACCAACCAGAAGTTGAAGAACTCTTATCACAATAGCTTAACGTCAGCCCTGGGTCTACCTCTTTTCACCTGGACTCTCAGGCTTGCAGAGTGGAAGCCAAAAAATGTCTTGTCCCATTGCCTCCACTTCTCTGTGTTATCATAATCATTCCCTGCCCATGTCATCTCTGTGACAGGGAAGGTAGTAGCTAAACACGATCTCTCACATACACCCCAGAAAAATTTAATAGTACTATGCAGAAGAAGGATGGCAGCCATGATTTCAGCAATGGGGGAAATTCCTTGAGTTTATAACCCCATCTGCAACTTGGTGAATCCCCTACCTGGAAAAAAAAAAAAGTAGGAAAAAAAGACCCTTCCATCATTCCCCTTGGGGAAAAAGAAGAATAGAGGAGGAGGATTAAGTGTGAGGAGAGAGGGGGAGGGAAACAGAAAGAAAGTGAAGTGAAAGAGGGAGGGAGGGAGGGAGGGAGAGAAAGAGAGAGAGAGAGAGATTGATTCACAGACTAGGCAAGTGAAGAAATAATTCATTCCCTTGCTAATAAGAGAATGGGAAAGGCACTTGGCAGAGAGCATTCAGGGGAAAGTACATCCTTTCACGGCAGCTAATAAAAGCTCTACATTTTAGGTGACCTTTGAACAGTACCAGAGAGAGTGAAAAGTTCCTGCAAATAGAAATAAATGCCTCATAGAAGGAAGTGACATCCCAGAGCAGACCTACTTGGGGCAACCACAGCTGAGGTCACACAGTGTCCTTGATAGTGGGCTGCAGTCAACCTCATGTCCCTTGGGGCTACACCCAGTGGAACCAGGATAACTCATTCATGTTGAATACCTACTATGTACCAGGCACTGTGCAATAAAATCGTCAATCCATCCTGGACCACAGCAGTGACAATTCTCTTTGCAGTCTGCTTTGATAGATGCCAACCAACAAAAGCAACTGAGATGGATTCCCAAGGAAGACAGACACTTAAAGAACATTGCTTTGTCAGGGCATGTTTGGGCAGGCTGCCTGCCGGTTATATTCACATAACACTGTTGCTTACTTTTTTTTTTTAACTCCCTGAAGTATATTCACACAGTGTCTATGAGAAGAAGAAACAGAAATTAGAGAATAACATTTATGGATAGTATAGCATTACATCTCCATGACTTGAGCTTTCTGGTAGCAACAAAGATGTGCAGAACAAATGAAACTGATTAGAGGTCATGAGACCATCGGAGATTTTACCGATTATTAAATGAGATACTTTCTGCAAAACTCTAGTATGTTGCTTGGAGATGAGTAATTACTCAAGATATTATAGCTATTGGTATTGTATTATTACTGTTGATTATTGTTCCATATGATTTCTGAGGCCATTGCATATCCATGATTATAAAATTATCCCAATTTTATAGGGGTTCATGTCCAAGGAATGAACTGGGGAAAATGATGGAAGAGAATCCTCCTTCCTAAACAAAAGGTATATAGGAAAAAAATGCCTAGAAAAGTATAGACTACACCCTTACAACAAACACTCAGGAAAATCAGCAATCTTTTATATCCAAGTTCAGACAAGTAAAGTAAGAAATCAGAATGCCTGGGCTGGGACCATGTCACACATCAAAGAACTGGTAAACTGTGGACTCCAGAGTGACCTAGAGTTTGGTGGCTTGCACCAAGAAAGGGGAGAGAAGACTACTCTGTGTAAGTAGGTGGAAGAAATGTTTCAGCTTTAAACTCATTGTATGCTTCAAGCCTAGCTATCCTAAAGGCAGCTTGGTTGCAGACAACAAAAGCCATTATATCTGGCATAAGCAGAAAGATCTATATTAGAGGGCAGTAAATAGCTCACAGACCTTATTAGATAGCCAGGGCAATAAAATTGAATGCTACCCACCTTGGAATTATATTGCCAGGAGAAATGTCCAACCACACTGCTGAATTTCTGCAGCAGACACAGTGTTGCTGCTGCCAAAAGGGACCAGAAAGTAGAATTTCCAGCACAGATGCCCTATGAGAAACAAATGCTTCTGCAATAAGATTTGGTCTCATACATGTTCTCCAAATCTCCTATAATTGTGTCAGCTTAGTAGAATCTAGGTAACCTATAAAAGTCTTAACTGCATGGTAATGTCAGAATGTAGCTTTTGGCTTCCAGCCCCTAGAGTACAGAAAAGTATGAGAGAAAGGTATTGGATGTAGATGTTGAGTAAACTAATCTGTAGCATCTACCACGTTAACATCAGATTTGGAAACTAAGTTGCTTTTTAAGGCATCTGGTTATTAAATCTGGAAATCTGAGAAACAAACAGAGTTTTACAGGGGAGGGGAGAGGGGGGATTGGTTAGCCTGGTGATGGATATTAAGGAAGGCACGTACTGCATGGAGCCCTGGGTGTTATATGAAAACAACGGATCGTGGAACACTACATCAAAAACTAATGATGTATTGTATGGTGACTAACATAATAAAATTTAAAAAATAAAAAATATGGAAAAAAATAAATCTGGAAATCCCTCTTCATGCCAAATGGCCTAGAACTGCTCGAGGACTTGGAATGACCTCAGAAAGCTAGTGTTACCATGAACTTGATGGACAGAGACCCAGAAATGCAGAGAAAAGCATAGAAACTTGTCATTTTATTGGATTCAGTAAGGTTTGGCACAGGCTCCACTGGGTATTTTCAATATTGAAAACTGCTCATGTGCCTTGTCTTTTTATTAATGGTAGTTTCAGGTTGGAGGCATGGATATAGATCAATGTATCTCAAAATAAGTCCTGCACAATACCCTCATCGAATCACTTGGGACATTTATTAATATAAAGATTATTGGACCCCATCCCAAACTCTGAAGCAGAATCTCTAAATTAGCAGGAATTACAAAGTTGTGGAAGCACTTATCTGTATTTTCTTAGAGGTCCCCATGCTCATACAGTCTAGACTGAGTATAGTGACAACTCCCAGTAATTCCTACAGAAATTTACCTCCAACAGCTTATTATGGAGGTCTAAAAGTTGTGAAGTAGAAATATAGTTGGAAACTACTTTGTGGCCTTGTGAACCTGAGGGTCACAACAGAGCTGAGATTGAAAGTATACTGAGACTCAATCCAAAATGCATAATGTTTTTAAGCTATATTAGCATCCTCTCATATCTTAGACACCAAAAATATATAAGCCAAAATTGAATTCATACTAATCCAAATGTTGTGTGCAAAATACCTCACTCAAGTTCAGGAATAAGGTCATGGGCTTAGAATGTTGTTTATAGGTGTCTCCAAGGAGATGGCATTAAAACATTTATACATGGTGTACCCTGTATTTATATGCAAACTAGCCTCTATGCTGTTTTCCAGTGGATGTTTTCAACCCTACAAAAAAAACATGAAGACCAACTTCTAGCACATGGAAGTATTTTCACATGGCCAATTGTATGGGAACTAGAGAAAACAACAAAGACTTGTAAATACTGAGAGTTTAAATGTGCCTTTTTCTTACACCATACACAAAGATAAACTCAAAATGGTGGAAAAGACCTAAATGTGAGACAGGAATCCATCAAAATCCCAGAGGAGAACATAAGCAGCAACTCTTCAATCTCGGCCACAGCAACTTCTTACTAGACACGTCTCCAAAGGCAAGGGAAACAAAAGCAAAAATGAACTATTGGGACTTCATCAAAATAAAAAGCTTCTGCACAGCAAAGGAAACAGTCAACAAAACTCAAAGGCAACCTACAGAATGGGAGAAGATATTTGCAAATGACATATCAGATAAGGGGCTAGTATCCAAAATCTATAAAGAACTTACCAAATTCAACACCCAAAAAACAAATAATCCAGTCAAGAAATGGGCAGAAGACATGAACAGACATTTCTCCAAAGAAGACATACAAACGGCCAACAGACACATGAAAAAATGCCCCACATCACTTGGCATCAGGGAAATACAAATCAAAACCACAATGAGATACCACCTCACACCAGTCAGAATGGCTAAAATTAACAAGTCAGGAAACAACAAATGTTGGTGAGGATGCAGAGAAAGGGAACCCTCTTACACTCTTGGTGGGAATGAAAGCTGGTACAGCCACTCTGGAAAACAGCATGGAGGTTCCTCAAGAAGTTAAACATAGAGCTACTCTATGACCCAGCAATTGCACTACTAGGTATTTACCCCAAAGAAACAAATGAAGTGATCTGAAGGGGCACCTGCATCCCAATGTTTATAGCAGCAATGTCCACAATAGCCAAACTATGGAAAGAGCCCTGATGGCCATCGACACATGAATGGATAAAGAAGATGTGGTGTGTGTATGTGTATAGACACACACACAATGGAATATTACTCAGCCATCACAAAGGATGAACACTTACCATTTATATCAACATGGATGGAACTGGAAAGTATTATGGTGACTGGATAACTCAATCAGAGAAAGACAATTATCATATGGTTTCAATCATATGTGGAATATAAGAAACAGCACAGAGGATCATAGGGGAAGGGAGGGAAAATTGAATGGGAAGTCATCAGAGAGGGAGAAAAACAAGGAGAGGCTCTTAACTATAGGAAACAAACTGAGGGTTGCTGGAGTGGAGGGGGTTAAGGGGATGGAGTAAGTGGGTGATGGGCATTTAGTAGGGCATGTGATGTGATGAGCACGGGGTATTATACACAACTGATGAATTACTGAACTCTACATCTGAAACTAATGATGTACTATATGTTGGCTAATTGAATTTAAATTTTAAAAAAATTCCATTCGGAGACCTAAATCCCACTGTATGCAACTAAAATCAGCCAACATTTATTGAAAACCTACTGTGTGCCAAACTCTTTCTAGGTGCTTTCTCATATGTGATTTAATTTTTAGAACAATCCATGGGTGCCTGGGTGGCTCAATCCTTAAGTGTCTGCCTTTGGCTCAGGTCATGATCCCCGGGTCCTGGGATCGAGCCCTGCATCGGGCTCCCTGCTCGGCGGGAAGCCTGCTTCTCTGTGTCCCACTCCTCCTGCTTGTGTTCCTGCTCCCGCTATCTCTGTCAAATAAATAGACAAAATCTTCAAAAAAAATTTTTAGAACAATCCTATGAGATAATTTTAATTCAGTTTCACAGTTGAGAAAACTGAAATACCAAGAGATTGATTGGATAATGTGCCACAGAGCAAGGAAGAAGTAAAGCCAGGACTTTCTGACAGCAAATCCAGTGCTCCTTCCACTCTGTCCCTCTTCTTAATTAATACTAAATAAGTATCACTTAATAATTAATACCAACAGCCCACTATTTCTTATAGAAAAATACATTTTTACTAAGGACATTATCTCATTTGATCCTAATAACAACACTCAAGGCCTGGCAGAGAATGATGTTACTATTTCACAATGCGAAAAAAGAAACCCTAGAAGATTCACTAACTCTTCACAGGTCACAAAGCTTATAGCTGCAGAGCCAGCATTTGAGCCCTCGTCTTTTGATTCCAAATATGTGTTCTATTTACTACCTCAGAGTTAAGGAAAAGGGATTAATATTACTTTGTACCTAGTTTCTCATCTGCTAGACATTTTATATACATGCGTTCTAATCCTCACCACAACCCTGAAAACTAGGAAGTAGACCCATTTTATAGATTTATAAACAATGGCTTAAAAGAGGTTGAAGTTAATCAGTGTTGGAACAGATTCCAACCCAAAAGTGTGACACACTGATATAACTGCACGTTACACACACACACACACACACACACACAGTGTCATTCAAAGTGAAGAAGACTGTGATAAAGTACAAACAGCTCTTAACAGACCTTTCTATTTGGAAACTCCTAGTTTAGATCACAAAAATGTTCTAAATCACTACCCTTAAGTATCAACATAGAACAAGCAAATGTAGCCAAAAATCTCTCCATAGAGTCAAAATTGTACCTGAAGGAAGAAGAAACTGGTTGGCTCATTCTAAAAGCACTTGGCCATGCCTATGAATGTCTACTGCCAGGATAACTTCAAATAACTATGTCCTTCATGCCATCAACCCAGAGTCATTCTTAGAAGCAATATCCTTGAGGATCAAGTTATGAAAAGACATGTAGAGTCAATGAGGCCCTGTGCTCAGAACTACTTGCAAATGGATAGAGAATTGGGTAAGTAGAAGAATTTGTGTACTGAATGAGAACAGCATGCCAGCCAATACTTTCACAGACACTCTGAGAAGCACAATTGTTATAAAATGTATAAGCTTTTACCCAAGAAGGAGCAATAAAGTATTTTCCTTGTTAACCAATACCTCAGCAGGTAAGTATAATAGTTCCTGAGACTTACATATACTTTTTTCACACAGTTCATTTGATTTTCAGATTATAAAACACTTTAATCCCATTTTCTGCCCATAGGAGACTTTCAATAAATGCTTATTGCAATGAACTAAATTGAACAGAGTTAAGAATTATTATCCTCTAGAAATAGAGGATAACATGAGAAAATAGATGCTCAGTAAGGTTAAGTGACTTGCCAGGTATCAAATATAAGCTGTTACATGTTATTAAGTTCTTCTACTCTTTGGTGAATCTTTTAGAAACCATCCAACTCCATACTGTTATCACAGAGTAACGTTAGGCCATATGATATACATCAAAATTGGGTATTCTTCCATTAAAATGCCTACCCATCTTAGAAAACCTGGATTTGATTAATTTTGGTTTCTAGAAGGAGGCCCTGAAGAATTTAAATTTGGATTTTTGGAGTGATCCATATGTCTGAATAAGTTGTTTTTGTCAAACACCCATTATCTCATGGCCCAGATTCCATAATTAAATGAGGTCAAATGAGAATATATGCAAACTGAAAAGCACTGTGTTAATATTAGCTGTTATCAGTGAGATGTATTTCTCTTACAAACATAGAAGACAATGAAATAAAGGGCTTCTTTTATAACTGAAAGAAAGAACTGTCTAGTCAGAAAAAAATATGTATTATTGTACATTTTGCACACCAAAAATTCAAAGACAAATATAATTGGTAACAGCATTATTATATCAGACTATACTGAAAAATGGATTGAAAGTTTGGCGTTTGATGTTTAAAGGAACAGTCAAATGTTGCAAACACAGAGAACTTTTAGGGATTCAGTCCATTATGAAAATCAAAGATTCACCCAGACATAATCCTCTTAAAACATGATCATTCTTCATATTTTCAGACTCAGCTTTCTTGATATCTTCAATTTTTAAAAAGCTAGAACTTTAAAAAAAGGGGGGGGGCAGCTAAAGGCACTTAGAATGAGAAACACTATATTCAAATACAGTGGCTATTTATTGAATGTGTTCTAGGTGACAAGTGCTTGCAAAAAATCCATTTCTACACCCATTTTACACATTAGGAAACTGAGATTTAGACTGGCTAAGGCACTTGTTCAAGATGATGAAAATAATATTTAACAAAGACAGAAATTAAGTTCAAGTATTCCAATGTTGTGCACCATATTCATTTTTTCTAAACTTCCTGTAAGTTTCAAAATAGACCAATGGATGGGTCTAAGATGCTAACACTAACAGCCTTTTGTTCTTTTTATTAATACAATTATTTTTAACATTTGCTTCCACTTAATTTCTCAATTATCCTCTATTTTGCACATCTATTTAAAGATTCACACATTAAAATCAACATAACGAAGAGACTTCTAGTGTTAAGATGCCCTCTTCTTTCAGATATCACTCCCAAAGTAATAAGAAATGTGACCAACAGAATTCAAAGTCTTTTTTTTTTTTTTGGCAAAATTTAGGAATATCTATAATCTCAAACCACTGTATATGATTAAGAGGTGTCAAGATGTGGGATTAGCTCAAAAAAAGAAGCTTGCAGGAGCAGATCTTAAACATGTCAGGGGAGTACAATCACCAAAACAAATGGTGCACTAAAAAAAGCAAAAAAAACAATAATCACATCTTTGAAAAAAAAAATGGACTGAGATGCCTAGGCAATGTAAAGTAGCAGGAAATAAGCAAGGAAATAGATAGACATTCCATTTTTGCAACAAACAGTCTATTGATGAATTATAATGGAAGAAAAGTCAAACACTGAAAAAATAAAAATGTATAAAGACAAACAACTATCACACACCCAAACAGACACACATGCAGACAGACACACAGACACACAGACACAGACACACACACACAGACACACACACACGGAGGAAAGAAAAAAAAGGGAGAAATAGACTTTCACTTCACTGTGAAATCAGGAGACTCCTATTCATCTGCAATTTAGGTGGGTTTCTTTCTCATAAACTTCTATGTACACAATCCAAGAACTCAATAATTTATTTCATTCAAGTTATATTCAAAAAGAACCAAAGATTCTTTAAGAAAAAAAAAAGGGGAAAAATGGACAAAAATTGCATTTTCTTTCTCACAAAAAATGAACATATAAAAGATTCACTAGAAAATGTTAACAGGCAGAGCAAAATCATGACAAAACTTACCGCAATGGATCAAAGAACATTAAAAAAATCAAAGAACCCAAAGCAGAGATACAAGAGCTTAGGGAATATGTGGTGAAATGATAGAAGAAAGTAAAATGTAAGAGGTCAGACCTAAGAAAAGGAAAGGAAAAAGTAAAGGCCTGGGCACCTGGGTGGCTCAGTTGGTTGGGTGACTGCCTTCGGCTCAGGTCATGATCCTGGAGTCCCGGGATCAAGTCCCACATCAAGCTCCCTGCTCAGTGGGCAGTCTGCTTCTTACTCTGACCCTCCCTCCTCTCATGCTCTCTCTCTCTGTCTCATTCTTTCTCTCTCAAATAAATAAATAAATAAATCTTAAAAAAAAAAAAGTATAGGCCTTAAGGTCGAAAGACCACATTATAAACAGTGCACAAAAATGAATAAAATCTTACATAAACATAGTAAAGGAGGATGAGATTACAAAAAATAAAATAAATGGAAACAATTCATTAAAATAGCTTGGAGAAAAATTATATTGATGAAAAATACACTAAGTAGATCTTTTATACATATGATCAGTGTTCCTAAAGAAGAGAACAAAACACACAAAAAAAATCTATATAAATATATAAAGAAAATTTCCAGAAAGAAAATAATACTTGAATCAAAAGATTAAGATAGTCCATTCTGCCTGAGAAAATGAATATATTAGAGGACAACTAACTACAAACATATCTCAATAATGTTATCACATTTCAAAACAAAAGAAACTTATAGGCATTCAAATAAAAGTATCACCTATAAGACTAAAACATACTAGGGGGATGCCTGGCTGGCTCTTGACTTGGGGTTATCAGTTTGAGCCCCATGTTAGGAGTAGAGTACTTAAAAAAGAATAAAACATACTAAGCTAATCTCAGGTTTCTCAAGGGCAATTTTCAAGAACAGAATACAGTAACACTATGTTTAAAAAATCCCAGAGGCAATTTGTAATGACGTGGATGGAACTGGAGGGTATTATGCTGAGCGAAATAAGTCAATCAGAGAAAGACATGTATCATATGACTTCACTGATATGAGGAATTCTTAATCTCAGGAAACAAACTGAGGGTTGCTGGAGTGGTGGGGGGTGGGAGGGATGGGGCAGCTGGGTGATAGACATTGGGGAGGGTATGTGCTCTGGTGAGCGCTGTGAAGTGTGCAAGACTGTTGAATCACAGATCTGTACCTCTGAAACAAATAATACATTATATGTTAAAAAAAAAAAAAGGAAGAAGAAGAAGATATCAGGAGGGGAAGAATGAAGGGGGGGAAATCAGAGGGGGAGATGAACCATGAGAGACAATGGACTCTGAAAAATAAACTGAGGGTTCTAGAGGAGGGGGGTGGGAGGATGGGTTAGGCTGGTGATGGGTATTAAGGAGGGCACATTCTGCATGGAGCACTGGGTGTTATATGCAAACAATGAATCATGGAACACTACATCAAAAACTAATGATGTAATGTATGGTGATTAACATAACATAATAATAATAAAAAAAAAAAAAAATCCCAGAGGCAAAACTTGAAAAATTCAGGTATAAAGACAAAAGAAAAACATTTTGAACTTACAAAACCCAAAGAATATAAACTATACAGAGGAAAAACCTAAGGAAATTAAGAAATGAATTTAAAATCCCACGATTACAAGAAGTCTGGCAGTGATCACTGAATTCAGGCAGCCACAAACCTAAGTCTAAAACAATTCTGGTAATGAAAAGTGTAAAATATAAATGTTGTAAACTATTACAATGTAGAAATAATATAAATAACATATATATAGCATATAAATATATAGCATATATATATATACATATATATATTACATTTATATATAAATGGATGTATATATTTTAAAACACCAGAAGAACCAAAAAAGAAAAATGAATAAGGGTAGGAGAAAATGAAGAATGATACTTTCGTCATTGTTTAATACATACTGTCTTTAAGAAATAAAGAATGGAGTATATTATACAAGGTTATAATAATGAAGATAACAAATAGAACTTAGAATATAAACCCAAATAATTATTTGAAAAACAGATTTGAAAAAAAAAAGATTTTTAAAAAGAATCAATAAAAAAGAATGCATGCTACAAGATTTTATTGCAAAATTAAGACTAAACTATTAAAGCTATTATATAAATAGGATAAAGTCATATATTAAGTAGAAAAAACCTAAAACTAAAACACAATAAAATACAACTATACACCATATTCAGAGAAGATGTTATGTGTCAATTACATATTCATATATATTCATATATATAATCTTATAGCCTAATAATACACATACATATATATTCATATATAATAATCTTAAAACTCAGTAATAGACAAATAACCCAAATAAAATGGGCAAAGGACCTGGATAGACATTTCTCTGAAGAATATATACAAATGGCTAGTAAACACTAAAAAGTGCTTAGCATCCTTAGCCATTATAGGGAAATGCAAATTAGAATCACAATGAGATATCACTTCATACTCACTAGGATGTCTATAATAAAAAAGAGAGACACAAGCAAGTGTTGACAAGTATGTCGAGAAACTGAGACCCTCATACATTGCTTATGAAAATTTAAAATGGTGCAGCCACTTTGGAAAGCAGTTTAGCAATTTCTCAAGATGTTAAACATAGAGTTACATATGATTGAGCAATTCTACTCCTAGGTATCTACCTAAGAGAAATGAAAACATATCTCCATAAAAAGACTTATACACAAATGTTCATAGTAGCATTACTCATAATAGCATCTAGTGGAAACAACACAAATGTCCATCAGCTGAGGAACAAATAATATGTGGTATATCCATAAAATGAATATTATTTGGCAATAAGAATGATGTATTGATGCATGGTAAAAGATGGATAAAAGTTGAAAATCTGATGCTAACTGAAAGAAGCCAGTCACAAAAGATCATATACTGGATTCCATTTATATGAAATGTCAAGAATGGGCAAATTTATAGAGACCGAAAGTAGATTACTTGTTATCTAGGACCAGGAAGTGGGGGAGGTTGGGGAGAAATGGGAAGTAATGTTAATGAATATGTGATTTCTTTTTGAGATGATGAAATGTTCTAAAATTGTGGAGATGGCTGCACAACTGTCTGAATACACTGAGAACTACTGGACTGTATACTTTAAATGGGTAGGTTGTATGGTGTGCTAGTTACATATTAATAAAGTCATTAAGAAAGATAAACCATTAGTTAATTATTTTTTAAAAACAGGGTAGGGAGAAGCACAAGTATATAAATGCGAAATAAGAATGGGGAAATGACTACATAGAGAAGAATTTAAAAGATTATAAAAGACTATTTTGCTTGACTATACAAATTAACTTGAAAACCTGAATGAAATGGATGACTTTCTAGGAAAATAAAAATTTCAAATTAGAAAATCAAAACAAATAAATTCTCACAGGAGACACAGACAAAATTGTCAAAGAACTACTCACCCCGTTCCCCCAGAGAGAGTCAGGTTAAGTCTCTCAGTTGAGTCCCACCAAACCTTTAAAAAATATCTATCTCAAATACTCTTTAAACTGTTCCAGAGTAAAGAAAATATACACACTGCCAAATTCTTTCTTATGAAGTCAGAAAAACATTAATATCAAATCTGACAATGATAACCCCAACTGATGAGTCTTTAAGAAAAAATCCTAAATAGGGACGCCTGGGTGGCTCAGGTCACGATCCCAGGGTCCTGGGATTGAGTCCCGCATCAGGTTCCTTGCTCAGTGGGGAGCCTGCTTCTCCCTCTGCTTGCCGCTACCCCCTGCTTGTGCTCTCTCTCTCTGACAAATAAATAAAATCTTTAAAAAATGAAAAAAAAATCCTAAAGTATAAGCAAACAGAATTCAGAAGCACATACACGCAAAATACACCACAACCAAATTGAGTTCATACCAAAGACAGTCCAATATTAGGAAATATAACTCATCATATTAAAATATTAAAGAAGGAAAAATGACATGATCATCTCTGCTGATGCTAAAAAGGCATCTAATCAAATTCAACACCTTAATTTTTATAACTTTTAGTAAAATATAAATCAATTCATACTTATATGACATGATGTGTGTGTGTGTGTGAGAGAGAGAGAGAAGGGGGAGAGAGTAAGAAAGAGCAAGAGAGAGTAACCATCAAATTTACAAGTAAAACACTAAAAAGATTTCTATCAAAGATGAAATGGAACACTACATCAAAAACTAATGATGTTAGGTATGGTGATTAACATAATAATAAAAAAAGATGAAATAAAGCAAGGATTACAGAAAGCTATCAATTGTATAAATACAAAATTATGTTATAATAGAAGAAAAGATCCTATTTACAAGAGCAAAAAATAACCACAGACACAAATTATATAGAAATAAACCTAATAAGATATATCCAAAACTAAGGTAACTTTAAAACTCACTGAAGAATCCAGAACGCTGTAATAAATGGAAGGAATACCCTGTTCTTAAATAGGAAGACACAATATTGTGATGATGTCTATTTTTTTCTAAATATCTATAAATTTGACCTGATCTTCTTTTGAACTTTTTTTTTAGATTTATTTATTTATTTTAGAGAGAGAGAAAGAGAGCGTGAGTGTACGGTGGGGGGAGGGGGAGAGGGAGAGAGAAAATCCTCAAGCAGACTCCCCACTGAGCATGGAGCCTGACTGATGCAGGGCTCGATCCAGAAATCATGACCCGAGCCAAATCAAGAGTCAGCTGCTTGGGCGCCTGGGTGGCTCAGTTGGTTAAGCGACTGCCTTCAGCTCAGGTCATGATCCTGGAGTCCCTGGATTGAGTCCCACATCGGGCTCCCTGCTCGGCAGGGAGTCTGCTTCTCCCTCTGACCCTCCCCCCTCTCATGTGCTTGCTCTCTTTCATTCTCTCTCTCAAATAAAATTTAAAAATATATATATATTTAAAAAAAAAAGAGTCAGCTGCTTAACCAACTGAGGCTCCCCACATTTCACCTAATCGTAATAAAATATCAACAGAACTTTATTTTTATAATGAGACAAATTCTAAATTACATGTGGCAAAATAAATATGCAAGATCATAACAAAATTTCTGAAAAGCAAAAGTAATGTGGGAGAGCTACCCCAAAAGGTATTAGAACATATTTTAAACCAGTATGATTTAATTGGTGTGGTACTTGGGCCTCAATAGAGAGTTTAGGAAAAGAAAAAATACATACAGGAATTTAGTATATGATGATATGGTCATGTGGAGATATGACAGATTAATTCAGTAAATGAATACCTTCTAGAGAAAAAAAGATCTGTCCACATAAATACTTTACAAGGATCCCTACCACAAAGAAATTACAGGTGGATAAAGGCTTAACTCTAAAAACTGAAACCAGAAAATTCCACAAAGAAAACACAGAATTTTAAAAATAATCTTAGAGATATTCTCAGTATAATATGAAACCCAGGAATCATTAAAGATTGCTAGATATTTTCCAAAGTGCTGGAACAAACAATCCTAAAATTTGTATGGAATCAGAAAACACCCCAAATCGCCAAGGAAAGGTTGAAAAAGAGAAACAAAGCTGGGGGCATCACATTGCCCGATTTCAAGCTATATTACAAAGCAATGATCACCAAGACAGCATGGTACTGGCACAAAAACAGACATATAGACCAATGGAACAGAACAGAGAGCCCAGATATGGACCCTCAACTCTATGGTCAAATAATCTTCGACAAAACAGGAAAAAATATGCAATGGAAAAAAGAGAGTCTCTTCAATAAATGGTGCTGGGAAAATTGGACAGCTATATACAGAATGAAACTTTACCATTCTCTAACACCATACACAAAGATAAACTCAAAATGGATGAAAGACCTCAATGTGAGACAGGAATCCATCAAAATCCTGGAGGAGAACATAGGCAGTAACCTCTTCAACATCGGTCACAGCAACTTCTTTCAAGATACATCTCCAAAGGCTAGTGAAACAGAAGCAAAAATGAACTTTTAGGACTTCACCAAGATAAAAAGCTTCTGCACAGCAAAGGAAACAGTCAACAAAACAAAGAGGCAACCAACAGAATGGGAGAAGATATTTGCAAATGACACTACAGACAAAGTGCTGATTTCCAAGATCTATAAAGAACTTCTCAAACTCAACACCCAAAAAACAAATAATCAAGTCAAAAAATGGGCAGAAGACATGAACAGACACTTCTCCAAAGAAGGCATACAAATGGCCGACAGACACATGAAAAAATATTCAGCATCATTCGCCATCAGGGAAATTCAAATCAAAATCACATTGAGATACCACCTAACACCAGTTAGAATGGCAAAAATTGACAAGGCAAGAAACAACAAATGTTGGAGAGGTTGTGGAGAAAGGGGAACCCTCTTACACTGTTGGTGGGAATGCAAGTTGGTACAGTCACTTTGGAAAACAGTGTGGAGGTGCCTCAAAAAATTAAAAATAGAGCTACCCTATGACCCAGCAATTGCACTACTGGGTATTTGTTCCAAAGGCACAGATGTAGTGAAAAGAAGGGCCATATGCACCCCAATGTTCATAGCAGCAATGTCCGCAATAGCCAAACTGTGGAAAGAGCCAAGATGCCCTTCAACAGATGAATGGATAAAGAAGATGTGGTCCATATATACAATGGAATATTACTCAGCCATCAGAAAGGATGAATACCCAACTTTTACATCAACATGGATGGGACTAGAGGAGATTATACTAAGTAAAATAAGTCAAGCAGAGAAAGTCAATTATCATATGGTTTCACTTATTTGTGGAACATAAGGAATAGCATGGAGGACATTAGGAGAAGGAAGGGAAAAATGAAGGGGGGTGGAAATCAGAGGGGGAGACAAACCATGAGAGACTACAGACTCTGAGAAACAAAATGAGGGTTTCAGAGGGAGGGGAGTGGGGGCATGGGTTACACCGGTGATGGGTATTAAGGAGGGCACGTATTGCATGGAGCATTGGGTGTTATACGAAAACAATGAATCATGGAACACTACATCAAAAATTAATGATGCACTGTATGGTGACCAACATAATAAAATTAAATTAAATTTAAAAAATTAAAATAAAAAAAGATTGCTGTATCTTCAAATTTTTATGTATAGTAAATAAAAATTAAAGTTAAGAGAAAAAATTGGGGAGGGGAATAAGTAACACATACAAAGGCTATATTTTCGTGCATATAAAGAGCTTCTGAAAATCAAGAAGAAAATTACCTATAGCCTAATATAAAAGTTGACAAAGAACATGAATATGCTCACAATAAAGGGAGTACAAAACTTTCAGACATATGAAAAGATGCTCAAATTCACAATTAATAAATGCAAAACTAAAATGAGATAGCATTCAACTGGCAAAAACCAAACCCCTTCTAAAAATCTATTATTTCTCAGACGATGGGAAAATAGGGAAACTCTTCTATTTTGTTGGTAGGTATTCAGCACACAGACAACTGGAAAATATATATTAAAAAGATCCTGTTTAAAGAACACAATACTGGGGAACAAATTTCTAAAATGAAAATTGCTAAACATTGCGGAGAGAAATTAAAGAAGACCTAAATAAATGAATAGATTTACCATGTCAATGGATTAGAAAACTCAATATTATTAAGATGTTACTCCTCCCTAAATTGATGTATAAATTTAATGCAATGAATTTTTTTAATTTCAAAATCTGTGTGGAAAAACAAAGACAAAGCTAGACTAGACATCTTTGAAGATATAGAATTAAGTTGCAGAATTACAATCAAGACAGTGTCGTATTGGCATAAAGAGAGTTAAAAAGAAATGGAGCAGAGCACCCAGATATAGACCCTCTTATAAATGGACAATTGATTTCAACAATGATGCTAACACATTTCAATGAGGAAAGAATGGTTTTTCAACAGATGATGCTGGAACAACTTTAAAAAGATAAGGGGATATTTCACTTAGCATAATACTCTCTAGCCCCCTCCACATCATTGCAAATAGCAAGGTTTCATTCTTTATTTATAGCTGAGTAATATTCCATTGACAAATACCATATGATTTCATGCACATGTGTAATTTAGGAAACAAAACAAACAAGCATAGGGGGGAAAAAGAGAGAAAGAGGCAAACCAAGAAACAGACTCTTAACTATAGAGAACAAACGGTACCAGAGGGGAGGTGGGGAGGTGGGTGGGTGGGTGGGGTGGGGGGGAGTTGGGTGAAATAGGTGATGGGGATTAAGGAGAGCCCTTGTTGTGATGACCACAGGGTGATGTATGGAAGTGTTGAATCACTATACTGTACACCTGAAATTAGTATTACACTGTATGTTAGCTAACTGGAATTAAAAACCTTGAAAAAAAAGATATGGGAGTAAAAAGCACTTCACACCATATACAAAAATTAATTTTAGATGGATCACAGACCTAAATGTAAAGCAAAACTGTAAGATATCTAGAAGAAAACATAGGAGTAATATTATCACACATGTGGGGTATAAAAATATTTTTTAGTAAGAACACAACCGGTTATAATCATAAAGGAAAACATATTGATAGACTAAATTTCACAAAAATAAAATCATCTGCTATTCAAAAAACATTGATAAGAAAATAAAAAGACAAGCCACTGGGAGAAATATTCACAAAACATAGATCTGACAAGACACTTGTACCTAGAATATATATACTTTTAAAGCACACAAATCAATAGCAAAAAGATAAACTTTCCAAATTCTTCAAATGGCAAAAAACTGGGACAGTTCACAAAAATAGAAATATATCTGCCAATAAGCACATCAAAATGTACTCAACACCATTAGCTATCAAGGAAATGAAATTTAAAACCACAGTGAGATACCATTTCATACTCATTCAAGTAAATAATATTTAAAATGACAACACCAAACACTGGTGAAAATGTGGAACAACCTGAACTCCCATACATTGCTGGTGGGAATGTAGAAACGTTTTTGGCAGTTTATAACAAAGTTAAACACACATCTAGCCTATGACCTAGAAGTTCTACTCTACATGTTTACCCAAGAGAAATGAAAACATATACCCAATAAAAAATTTTACAAGAATGTTCTTAGCAGCTTTATTCATAATATTCTCAAATTGTAAGTGACTGAAATGTCCATACATAAGAGAATTGGTAAAGTTGTGATATATTCATAAAACTGAATACTATCGAGTGAGCAGAAGTGTGCACAGTGTATGATTCCACTTACATGAAGTTCAAGAATAGGCAAAACTCATCTATGGTTAGAAATAAGACAGTGTTTGACTACTAAGAACATAACGATGGACTAAAAAGGCAAAAAGGAACTTTGAGGTGATAGAAATGCTCAATATCTTGATTAGAGTGGTGAGTAACATGGTTACATATATTTATCAGAACTTCATCAAATTGTACACTTAATATATTTGCATTTCACTATATATAAACTTTATGTCAATAAGACCAACCAATGAAGTGAAAAAAATATACATACACTTTGATCTTGCAAATTCCACCTCCCAGAGGTTATCCTAAAGATAAGGTATAGTGTTCACCAAAACACACTGGAAAAATTCTAAATATCCACAATGAAACACTGTGAGGTCATTAAAAAGAAGAAGGAGGCACCACAATTGATAAAGAATGAACTTCAATATATAAAATGTTAAGTTTAAAAGGTAAAGTACAGAACAGTGCATATAATATGCTACGGCATGTATTTTATAAGTACACAGAAAAATATCTAGAAAGATACAAAAGAGATTGGAAACCCTTGTCCAGCGTACCTGGAGTAGGAAAGACTTACTGTCAGTATTTATTCTTTCTGTATTTGAATTGTGTATCAGTGAGCATATGTACTCCATTTTTTAAAGTAATGAATTATTTTACTATGCTTTTTAAAAACTTCTATAGGATAAAATGTACTTACATCATTTGTAGACATGAGACTGAATATGTTTCAAATGAGAGATCAGAACTAAGTATTAAGGATACTCAAAGAGAAAGAGGTAAGTTTCTATACTGATGGAAAATCAAGGAAAGCTTCACACTGGAGGGAGGTTTTATAATGGAATTTTGAAGCAAGAGTCCTATTTTGACAAGAATAAAACAGAATGAAACAGAAGCAGTACCCAAATAAAGGAACTGACATGGCAAATACAGGCTATGGAGAACCTGCGCCATGTTTGGAAATTGGGCACTGGAAACTATGTTTGAAAAAATAAATGGGAGGCTTTAGCCTGACTATCGAAGACTCATTCAATATACTTTATTGATTTAGTTATAATCTTCAATCCTGTGTCTTCTACACTTATACAGCATTGACTTCTTTTCTACCAAAGAAAGAAAATCCGAAGGGATGGCAAAAGAACAGAATAGGGGGAAAAAGAAAAAGAAGAGAGAAGAACAGCTGTCAAGATAACGAATCTTAGAAAAGTTAGAATGGAGTTCATTGGAAGCAAAGTCCGAAGTGAAAGCAAAGTTAAAAATTCGGGGTAATAAAGATTTTGTTGTTGTTGGCTTTGTTCATACAAAAACAGAAAAGAAATAAAAGGAGAAGGGCAGTTACTTTCTTAGGACCTGTGGTAGGTAACCAGACACTAGGGGATAAAAGGACAAAGGGCTTATTAAATAACTGTTATCCATCTGCAGTTACAAATGAAGAAAGTGGATCATCAGACAAACCAAGGATCAGGTTTCGAGGAGTGAAAGATGAGGGCAGATAAAATCAGAGTGGAAATTAAACGTCTTTGGAAATTAAGAAGACACCAAGATCACACAAAAGCAAAAAACCTGTAAAGGGAGGAGAATCCAACACGTGGACAAGACTTGACAGACCGGCCTTGGGTTCATTCATCCGAGTTCACTGGCCTGGCAAAAGCTTCCTGCTCTCGAAATGAACTGTACATACAGAGATGAGCTTGGAGACCCTGGGCAGTAGCTCGTTAGCTCACAGTGGGCAAGCTACAGGGTTCCATCTATCCCAGGAGAAGGCCTATCTCAGGATCTGTGCAATGGGACAGACTAGAAAGGCCATGGGATACTCTGTCTAGTCTTTCATGTCCCTTGAAGCTCAGTGTCTGGGATGTGCTAGGAAGATGTCTGGGGGAATAAAAAAAAATGCATGCATTCATTCACACATTCATTCATTGGACAAACATCTATTAGTTACCAATAAGTGCCTGGTACTCTGTTAAGTACTGATGAAATAAAAATAAATTAGATTAATAATCACTGAGGCCCCCCAGTCTAATGGGAGAAGAGAAACAAATAATAAGCAGATATAGCAAAATTTTAATTGTAGAATCTAGACACTAGGGATATTTGCTTTTGCTTTATATTGCTTTCAATTTTTCTGTAATTTCAAAAACCTTTATTATAAAATGTGGAAAAAATAAATTATAAGTGACAAGTGCTATTGGCACTTAACCCAAAGTGAGTATGCCATCATTTTTCTAATGATTATTAATGGGTGCAACACAGAAAGAGGTCTGTAGTCAAATAAGTTTGGTAAACATTGAGTTAAACATGTTTCTTTACTGCTTCATAAACTGATACCTCTAAGATGTTCTCTACACTTTATATCAGATATAATGTGCAGAATTTTCCAGGGTTAGTTGAGTGTAAGCCTTTTTTTCGTTGGGCATTTCTCAGCATACATGTTTTACAGAATGGACAGCAGGAGATGCTAGATTAAGGATTAATTCCCAAGCTACCACTGTCCTGCAGAAATGTTTTTTTTTTAAGATTTTATTTATTTATTTTAGAGAGAGAGAGACAGCCTGAGTGGGAGGGGCAGAGAGGGAGAGAGAGAGAGAGAGGGAGAATCTCAAGCAGACTCCACGCTGAACAGACAGCCTGATGTGGGGCTCGAACCCAG
Organism: Mirounga angustirostris; assembly: GCF_029215605.1. Lineage (NCBI taxonomy): Eukaryota > Metazoa > Chordata > Mammalia > Carnivora > Phocidae > Mirounga > Mirounga angustirostris. The sequence goes on along the minus strand of NW_026991723.1, from coordinate 68,071,003 downwards.
GACCCTGAGATCATGACCAAAGCTGAAATCAAGAGTCAGATGCTTATCTGCCCCACCCAGGCACCCCTGTCCTGCAGAAATGTAATGAGGTCACTCAGGTAGTACCAGGTGTACCATATGTGGGGGATGCCTTTTTTAGCTCATAGGCTGAACAGGAATTTACTTTCTCATATATAGTGATTTAAAGCACACAATCCAGTTTTACAGCACCACTTTGTAAGATATGAAGAACAGAAACCCAAAAATGAATTGATTTTAAAAAACAACTTCCTTTAAACAAATGCATAAGCAAAATCTAAGAACTCTAAAAATATTTAGTTAAGAACCCTGAAATGAGAAAAGGGACATCTCAGTCCAGAATGACATACAGGAGAGGAAAAGCAGAACTGGAACAATGCAAACAGCAAAGACATATTTTTTTTGTCCCACTGGCTTAGGGTCCTTCCATGAAGGAGAACTGGAGATGCACATTAGAGCCCCACAAAACAGTATTCAGGATTATGCTTAAGTAGGACTATGTAGTAAAATATACATAATTCTCCACTAGGAGACATTTTCAACAAGTCCTTTTGTTCTTTCTCAAAGTCCCAAATGAAAGAACCCATCTAGGTATTGTGGGAGGGAAGCTTATGCCTGCATTGGTAGGCACCTGCCAGACAATATGTGTTAAATTTTGCTGCACTGAGTGGGTGAACGAAGTACACAGATGACTTCAGAGAATGCTCTCTTAACAAACCACACTTCTCTGTTACAGTGCTACATCCTACAGGGTAATAGAAGTATTACAAATATCACACTTCGTTAGAGTTGTTTTTATTTGCGCATAACTACGAGAACATTTTTCGTAGCGCATTAAAATGGTGTATGCACTGGCCTCCCTAATCAAACTGTGAGCTCAGGAGATGGGACTGCATTTTTTCATTTTTGTTTCCCATGTGCCAATTCCGAAGGTCCTGGTATGCTGCTCTAAAGAGCTTGGATCTTATCCCAAGAGCAATTGGAAGCACTGGAGGCTTTTAAATAAGGTCAGTTTTTAATAGGACTAGATTTGCATTTAGAAAGCCCTTTGGCTGGATTGTGGAAAGTAGATTAGAGGCAGGAAGCCAGGTGGCAGACAGGCTGGTGAGAAGGCTACTGCGGGCTCCCAGGCTCCCAGGTAAGAGGGGGGGGGGCACTGAAACCAGGGCACTGGCACAGAGGAGGGGACAACTGGAGGCTTGCTGGAGGTAGAACGGTCTGGATTTGGTAACTCATGAGATGCTGGAGATAAAAAAAAAAAAAAAAGGTATAGCCTTAAATGACAGATGTTTCTAGTTTTGGTGATGCCAGTGACTGAAAAGGGGACTCCTGGAGGAAGAACTGGGCTGGGTGAGAAAAGAAATTAACATGTTCCCTACAAACGGCCCTTTTTTTTGGAAAGTGAGGGGCTGCGCTAACACGGAGAAATAGAGACAGTCTCTAACGTACTACCACCACCAGGCTAGAATCCAACTGTTTACAAATTTCAAGTGCTTCTAAATTGAAATGTATTTTCCCAAAGAAACAACACTATAGATCCTGATTGGGCCTAAAGGCTGTAGACTCTCCAGTGGCCACAACGTATAGTTAACATTTCTGTGGGAGGGAGGACGGTGTTGAGGAAAAAGCCCTGGGCACAGGGGAAAGAAATTTAGGACCTAGACCCAGGTTCACCACTGACTAGCCTACAATCCTTATCACGTACTTCCTTAGTTTCTCTATCAATAAAATGAAGATTGAAAGAAATGCTCTGCTTACCTAGGAGGATTGTTGTAAAGCTCAACGGAGATGGTTTATAGGAAAATATTTTGTATACTCTAACATATCTTTTTGTTTTGTTTTGTTTTGTTTTTAAGATTTTATTTATTTGACAGAGACCCAGCAAGAGGAAACACAAGTGGGGGAGTGGGAGAGGGAGAAGGAGGCTTCCCGTGGTGCAGGGAGTCCAATGCAGGGCTCGATCCCAGGACCCTGAGATCATGACCTGAGCCGAAGGCAGATGCATAACAACTGAGCCACCCAGGCACCCCTCTAATATATCTTTTAAAGGTAAAATTGGAAAGCAGCCATTCACTTATCTGATACTCCTAAAGGGTAAATGATTCTGGGTACCTGGAATTGAAACACAGCGAAGAGTTTATTCCTTTCAGCATGAAAATTTTTTTTTCTGAAATTTTAACCAATTTGTAGGCATGGAAAGCTTTCCAAACTATTGTTTCTGTTACAGAGCATCACCAACACAAGACTTAGACTTACTATCTACTTGTTGAGTAAATTACAGAGTTAATGTTGTGACCTTATCCTCATGTGGCCACTCTTTCTCATTCTCCTCTACTCCTCGTCTTTCAGTTCTCTTAAATGTGGAAGAGCCCAAGGAGTTAAGCATCAGACCTATTTACTATTTTTTTTATTATTATGTTACGTTAATCACCACACATTACATCATTAGTTTTTGATGTAGTGTTCCATGATTCATTATTTGCATATAACACCCAGTGCTCCATGCAGAACATGCCCTCTTTAATACCCATCACCAGGCTAACCCATCCTCCCACCCTCCTCCCCTCTAGAACCCTCAGTTTGTTTTTCAGAGTCCATCTTCTCTCATGGTTCATCTCCCCCTCCGATTCCCCCCCTTCATTCTTCCCCTCCTGCTATCTTCTTCCTTTTTTTTTTAACATATAATGTATTATTTGTTTCAGAGGTACAGATCTGTGATTCAACAGTCTTGCACAATTCACAGAGCTCACCATAGCACATACCCTCCCCAATGTCTATCACCCAGCCACCCCACCCCTCCCACCTCCCTCCACTCCAGCAACCCTCAGTATGTTTCCTGAGATTAAGAATGCCTCATATCAGTGAGGTCATATGATACATGTCTTTCTTTGATTGACTTATTTTGCTCAGCATAACACTCTCCAGTTCTATTCACATCATTGTAAATGGCAAGATTTCATTCCTTTTGATGGCTGCATAGTATTTCATTGTATATATAGACCACATCTTCTTTATCCATTCATCTGTCGATGGACATCTTGGCTTTTTCCACAGTTTGGCTATTTTGGACATTGCTGCTATAAACAGCGGGGTGCACGTACCCCTTTGGATCCCTACATTTGTATCTTTGGGGTAAATACCCAGTAGTGCAGTTGCTGGATCGTATGGTAGCTCTATTTTCAACTTTTTGAAGAACCTCCATACTGTTTTCCAGAGTGGCTGCACCAGCTTGCATTCTCACAAACAGCACAGGAGGGTTCCCCTTTCTCCGCATCCCTGCCAACATCTGTCGTTTCCTGACTTGTTAATTTTAACCATTCTGACTGGTGTGAGGTGATATCTCATTGAGGTTTTGATTTGGATTTCCCTGATGCCGAGTGATGTTGAGCACTTTTTCATGTGTCTGTTGGCCATTTGGATGTCTTCTTTGGAAAAATGTCTGTTCATGTCTTCTGCCCATTTCTTGATTGGATCATTTGTTCTTTGGGTGTTGAGTTTAACAAGTTCTTTATAGATTTTGGATACTAGCCCTTTATCTGATATGTCATTTGTAAATATCTTCTCCCATTCTGTCAATTATCTTTTCGTTTTGTTGACTGCTTCTTTTGCTGTGCAAAAGCTTTTTATCTTGATGAGGTCCCAATAGTTCATTTTTGCCCTTGCTTCCCTTGCCTTTGGCAATGTTTCTAGGAAGAAGTTGCTGTGGCTGAGGTCGAAGAGGTTGCTGCCTGTGTTCTCCTTTAGGATTTTGATGGACTCCTGTCTCACATTTAGGTCTTTCAACCATTTGGAGTCTATTTTTGTGTGTGGTGTAAGAAAATGGTTTCATTCTTCTGCATGTGGCTGTCCAGTTAGACCTATTTACTTCTTTATCTATGCTCACTTCCAACATGATCTCATTCAGTCTCATGGTTCTAAACTCCATCCATGTACTGATAACTTTCAATTTTATATCTCCAGTTTTAGCTCTTTTCTTGAACTTCAATATCATATATCCAACTGCCTATTCAATAGTTTCTTTGTATGTCAAATAAGTATCCCAAATTTAACATGTCCAGAATGATTCTTAACCATGCCCCAACTACAGAACCCACTGCACTCTCAGACTACCTAATCTCCATAAATGGCAGCACCAGTTGGCCATTTGCTCTGACCAACATTCTTGGAGCCAGCCTTGACACTCTCTTTTCCTCACACTCTGTATCCAATCCAACAGCTACTACCTTCAAGGTCAATTCACAATGCAACCACTTCTCACCATCTCCACAGCCACCTACCTAACCAAGCCACCATCATTGGTCCTGTAGATTATTACAAGAGCCTTCTAATTTTCCCTCCTGTAATCTATTGCCCAATGAGTAGCCAGTATGGCCATGTTTGTAATTCATGTCACTCCTTTGATCAAAACCCTCCCAAAGACTTAGAATAAAATCCGAAGTTCTTCAGTATGGAGTTTCCTCAAAAAGTTACAAATAGAGCTACCCTACAATCCAGCAATTGCACTACTAGGTGTTTACCCAAAGGATACAAAAATAGATTTGAAAGGGTACATGCACCCCAACGTTTATAGCAGTATTATCAACAATAGCCAAACTATGGAGAGAGCTCAAATGTCCATCAACTGATGAATGGATAAAGAAGATGTGGTATATACATACAATGAAATATTACTCAGCCACCAAAAAATGGAAACTTGCCATTTGCAAGGACATGGATGGAGCTAGAGTATATTTTAATAAGTGAAATAAGTCAGTCAGAGAAAGACAAATACCCTATGATCTCATTCATATGTGGAATTTAAGAGAGAAAATAGGGGCGCCTGGGTGGCTCAGTTGGTTAAGTGACTGCCTTCGGCTCAGAGAGAAAACAGATGAACATATGGGAAGGGGAAAAAGAAAAAAAGGAGAGAGGGAAACAAACCATAAGAGGCTCTCAACGATCAAGAACAAACTAAGGGTTGACGGAGGAAGGTGGGTGGGGGGATGAGCTAGATGGGTGATGGAGATTAAAGAGGGCACTTGTGATGAACACTAGGTGTTGTATGTAAGTGATGAAACACTGAATTCTACTCCAGAAACCAATATTGCACTGTATATTCAATAACTAAAATTTAAATTTAAAAAAATCCAAAGTTCTTTCCATGATCTAGTAGGCTGGAGTAATCTGCCCAACCTTTCACATACCCCCCACTCCTAGAAGACAGCATGAATTTTGGCTCAGAGCCTTTGCTCATATGGTTTCCTCTCCCTTGAAACTCTCCTCTGGTATCTGCAAGTCTCACATTCCTACTTTGTCCCATTCTCTGCTCAAACCTCACATCATCAGAGAAGCCCCTCTGCCCTCCTTCAAAAGTAGCACCACCACCTTCCAACTCAATCATTCTCTCTTCCACTGCTGGGCTTTATTTCACTCAATAGCATTTAAACAACACCTGCACATTATTTGTGTATTTGTATATATTTCAGGGGTACATGTGGTTCATGGACTGCTGCCAGTCTGCAAACTGTTACCAGTCTGCAATGAGAAAAAGAAAAAATGCTTTGAAACTTGTTTAGCAATTTGACAGAGGAAGTTTATGTCTGTAGAATCTAATAATACAAGTTAGGCCTTGTGCTTTTTTTTAATTATTATTTTCATCAAAATTATTTTTCAAAATATCAGCCTATAAGAGGTTGGAAAATTAAAAAATAAACAGGAAAAAAACATCTTTTCACCAAAGATTGTCCAAAAGAGGCTGGTTTACTTCATCCCCTGGACTGTGAGCTCCAAGAGAGCAGGATTACATTTATCAACGATTCACTAAGCACCTACTATGTCCCTGGCCCTGTACTGATTTCTGGGACTCAAACTTAAGTAGAACACAGAAAATGCCCTCCTGGAACTTACAATTCACTGGAGGAGAGACATGCAAAAACCAAATGGCAGTAATATGAAAGTCCAACGGTGCAGCAAGATACATACCATGCATAATTTACAAGTTTATATATTTTCATATCTAAAAAAAAAAAAAAAACAACCTATAGTTCAAGCACATAGTAAGCAGGGAATAAGTGGTCACAGAGAGCTTTCTTGGGGAGTCCCTACACTATGCTGGTATGTGTCTCCCTCCCAGTTCATGGGAGTACCTTTGTGCTTCTTCCCTTAGCATTACCTAACCTATTATATACCCATTTGTTCATTTGTTCATTGTCTACCTCAATGGTATTCCAAGGACCAGTGCCTATTTGTTACTTGGCTCAGACTCACTTCCATCCTTTTGACCATTCGCACATACCACATCCATGGTCCATGCCCAGAGAGGAGTCCTCTGTTTCCCGTGTTGGTCTGGCAGACAGCGGGGAGCTCCTGCTAAGTGGTGGAAGTTGTACACAGGAAGTGGGAAGACAAACCACTGCTGAGATGCAGAAGCTACCAATATCTGACAACTGTAGCCAGGAAACCTTTGTTTACTTCATGTTCTCTGGACCACAGTAAAAAAAAAATCACAATTCCTCCTCGCCCTGTCTCATGGAACAGGGTAATCTCATTTCACCGAAAACAAAGGCACCTCACTCTCTGCCGTAAGCCTGGAAGTACGTGAAGGTAGATAGCACAGCCTCCATCATCATCCCCATCTCCCAAACACACAACACACATTCGGTACAGCGCCATGCAACCTGAGGGCCCTCAACAATCAGGTATTTTAAGACTTGTTTAAATCCAATTGCTTTCCAAAAAATGATTTGAGATAATAATAAAAAAAGATGGAAACAAGGATTTACTGATCAAGACCTGTTGTATAGCTCTTTGATTATTTAATCTTCACAGTGGTCCAGGGAGGGAGGGGCGGGTATGCCCATTTTACAAATGAGGAACCAGGCTAAGAGAAGCTAGGTGGAAAGATCAGGCTTCAAATCATGTTGGTTTTATTCCAGAGCTATGGACTTAATTAAGTAGGGTCCTGATAGGAGGAAAATATGAAAATAATAAGGACCATTAGAATTTCTACAACTGCATTATAATTGGCTACAAATGTTTTTGGTTTCAAAAAATCTAATGGCTGAGGCATCACAAAGAAGAAGGAGGAAAAGGAGGAGAGGAAGAGAACAGGGGGAGGGAAGGGAGAAAGAAAAGAAAGAGGAAGCTAATTTTCCTAACACCTGTATCAGAAAAAGAGAAAGCACCCAGTTTCTCAAAGGTAAAATTTCTCATATGAAACTTTAAATAAAAGATAATGAGCTGAAGAAAAAATGTGGCTGTCAACAAATTTATCAATTTATTCAACACTATTGAGTGTCCTATACATCTGTCATCAGGCCAGATGCTGAAGTTTCCAGGACACAAAAGAAAACAAGAGTTCCTTCTATGTTATTTTCTGAATAACATTAAAATTGTTTTCAGACAACAGTTCTCAAAATCAAAATATTCCCATCTCCGTAACACTGGGCTTCAGTCAGATCTCTTGGTGAGTACCTAAGCTAACACAGCCCAAGGACATAGCATTTTGGAGGAGCTAATTTGCCCCAAAGGTAAAATATAGAGCAGCGGATAGAAAACATGTCCCTTTACCCTATTCTCCATAGATCCTACATTTCACAGCCTAGCTTAATCGAGGTCATTCCCACAGATGCATGAACAGGGTTTTCTGTGTTGCTGATGGAACTAAGATCCATTTTGTTTTAGTTGCCAAATTTGTGGCTAGTAGAACTGTTATCAAGCTCTGAAAGTTGAGAATCCAAACAATTTCATTCAAATGGTTCATAAGCAAATTCATACTAAGATTCTTCTTTTTTCCTTTGCTGCTTTAGTTCTCTCCAATTGCTAACCCCTTCCCCCCACCAAAACACAACAGGATAAAAAATATTTTATAGTACTACACAAGAAATGGACCTCTGATTGGATCAGGACACTGTGGTCATTGTCTCCTTCAATTTAGGGGGATTCGTTCCTTCTATTATTCCATACCTCAGTTTACTATTAACTGTAACTATAATCACTCATTCACTGAAGAGTAAATGAGTACTTACTGTGTGCTAGGCACTATATTAGTGCTAGAGATGCCCTCAGGAAGCTTACTATTTAATGGAAGAACTGGAAAAGCATACAATTAAAATATGATAAGCAAATTTTCTATAACAGAAACGGAACTAAGCTGTGGAGCCCAAAGAGAGAATGTAGTGATGATTGTTAAATAATATATTGTGCAATGATCATATCATCACAATAAAAATTAAAAAATAAAAGACTTTACAAAATCTTACATTTTCAACAAAACAAAGCATTTTTACTTTCTTTTTTTTTTTTTTTTAGCATTTTTACTTTCTTGTTCCCTTCCTGCCCTTGTCTAATGTTCAGACATAGTTGACTTCCTGAGGATGTACATAATTTTTCATGATTTTTATTTACTATATATTTGGAATGTCTATATATTGCTCTGTATAATTATCACATAATAGCCTTCTAAATCAATTTATTATAATTTTCATATCAATTTCTCCATTGTTGAATACTTAGATTATATCTAAACTCTCTCTAGTATAAATGACATTAATTAACATATATCTTCACTGTATATGTTTGGACTAAGAAAAGTTACTTAACCTACTTGTATCTCAATTTTCTCAATTTTTCCTTGTTTCTATATAAAAAGTAGTATATGGTTTGTCTTGTAAAATATTTACTTTTCTTTATATATTCTCTCTTTTCTTTTTGATGTTTCTTTTGGTATTTAAGAGGTTTTCAATTTTTGTTCTTGTAGCTACCATCATATAATGAATGCCCTTTTCACCTTTTTCCTTCCCTATGCATCCACTATTTGGTTTTTCACCTTTCAACGTAACCTCTGACTCTCAGATTACCTATGGGTCAATTATCAAGCCTTTTTTCTTTAATTTTATCTTTTTTTTTTCTCTTCTCCCATGTTTTAGTTATGCTGCTTCTTCTTTATAAAAATGTATACAATTTACATAATAGTCTCCTACATCTTTTTGGCTTTAGATTTTGCTCTATATTTTTTAAATCTGAAATCTACAATTAGATATATTTAATGCTTGCCAATGTGCCAAACTTACCCTAGTCATAGTTTGCTTGAATGAAGTTCATCTTCTATTAAGATTCCTCAGAAAGTACTCATAAATGTACTATTTCCTAAGTTGCTGCATGTTTAAAACTGTTTTCCCTTACACTATACGTCAACTAACCAGAATTTAAATAAAAATTTGGAGAGAAAAATAAAGATAGAAAAAGATAAAAAAAGTTTTCCTTTAGCCTTGATTTTTAAGTACAAGTTGGCTGATATAAAATCCTTCACTAACACTTTATTTCCTTAAGTCCCTTGAAAATAGTGTTCCACTATTGTCTTTCTCTTTATTTTGCTGTTGAGAATTCTGATGCCCTGAATTTTTCCTTTTTCAAGTGACTTTGCCTTTTTGCCTGGAGGCCTATATTTTAAAATGTGCTGTTAAAGACTTTGAGCCAGAGTTGACTATTTTGGGTCAATTTTCCCAAATACGTAATCAGTCTTTTCAATATATAGGTTTAGGTCTTTTTTCCTAGAAAGTTTTCTTTGATTATAATTTCAAATATTTGTTCAGTTCCACTATCTTAATTCTTCAGAAACTCCAATTATAGAAATGTTGGGTCTTTTTTGCCTATCTTCTAGATCTATTACTTTTTCTTTCAACAATTTAAACTTTTACTATTTTGCTATGATTTTCTTGGCTATTTTCTTTCCATTTCCATACTCCTCTTACTGTATTTTCAGTTGAATCTATTATCCTTAAGAACTGGGCATTTTATCTTCATTTCTGAGAAGATTTTGTCTCTTCAAATGCTTTTTGAGTTTATTCAATACAAACTTCCTCTCTTCTTGGATGTTCTGTCCATTTCAATTCTGAGTTTTTGAATTTTTGATTTGAGGAAGATTCTCATATCTACTTGCTTAAGGATATTCAATTCAGGTTGGGGTAATGTGTTATATAGCTTTCCTGTGCTTCATGATTGGTTTGGGGGAAGAATTTTCTTTTCTGGTTTTCTTTCATCTATTTTCTATTCATTTTTCAATGTCTTCTATTTTCCTGACATGCAATAACTGGTTTATGTGGGCAGAAGCAATGGGTTTAGATAGTTCATCAAATTTCCTGGTTCAAGAGTACCTCTTCTACAGCTAGAGTGAAGTCAGTTTCTTTAACAATGGTGCCTTAATCAAAGGTTGCTTTTATTTGGATGAGGATAAGAGCTGGTGTGTCTTCTGATTTTATGATTCTCTTTTATTTCTGTAGTATTCTTTATTTGCACACCTTGCTTTCTTCTTTCCATTTACTACCAAGCCTCCAAAAAACATCTACTCCCTCCAAATCATCCCCTCCTTCTCAAAAGCAGTGGCTTCTCAAATTGTTGCTCTTATTCAAATGTACTTAAAATTCTCTATTTTTTTTTATTCTCTAGTAACTAGTGCTCCAATGCATATGTCTCAGTATTCTCCCACTAAGGGTAGCTCTCCTCCTTTATAAGAATGATTTCATTTGATTCCACCATCGTTAGGATCCCCTCATCCCAACTCTTCCTTCTTTTTGAGAAAGTCTCTACCTACCTCTTCTCTGGCATAGACTTCATTCAGAGTGTCCTTGGGCATTGGAACATTGATTTCCTTATGTATTAGTTTCCCACTGTTTCTGTGTTCTATAACACAGAAACTTGGTGGCTTACAACAATACAAATCTATCATCTTACAGTTGTAGAAATCAGAAGTCCAAAGTGGGTCTCAGTGAGCTAAATTCAAAGTACTGACAGAACTGAGTTCTTTCTGGAGGCTGTAGGAGAGAATATATTTTCTTGCTTATTCCAGATGTTAGAGGCCATCCACATTCCTTGACTCATGGTCACATTCTTCCATTTTCAAAGCCCTCCATGTCCTGCTGAGCCCTTTTCATACAGCCATCTATCTGGTTCTTTCTCTTCTTCCTTCCTCCACTTATAAGGACCCTTGTGATTACCTTGAGCCCATCTGGATAATCCAGAATAGTCTCCCCCTCTCAAAATCATCTGATTAGTTACCTTAATTTTCTCTACAACTTTAATTTCCCTTTGCCATTTAAGCTAACATATCAACAGTTTTCAGAGATTAGGATGTGGATATCTTGGGGGGAGTGGAGCATTATTCTGTCTACCACATTCTACTTGAACAGAAATGAAGTTTATAATATTCTGTGCCTTCTAGAATGCTGTACATATGGATTGTGGGTGGTTTTATTTGTTCTCCTTATTGATATTTATGGTTTTTGGAGAGGATATGGAAAGATTTGGCTTTAAACAATTACCATCACCCCAGTAGAAAATGAATTTCATCCACTTATCATTTCAAAGGCCAGAATATTATTTCATATCTCCACCCCTTTGTTCATAATGTACTTACTGATCAAAATGACCTTTATTCTTTATAAAACCCTAGCTCAGATGGTATCTCTCCCATACATCCTAGACATATTTTCTTTTAGGATTGTTTAAGATTTTCCATTTAATCTATCATTACATTTGCCATGTTGTGTTACAATTATTCCTTTATGTATCCTACTTGACGAAGGGACCTTTGAGAGTAAAAGATTACTTCTTATTCACTGTTGTTTACCTACTGCCTAACATAGTATATAGCATGTACTCTGCTGTATTATTGTTATTATCTATATGAATAATATCAATTTTAGAGCTAGTATTTATACTGAGCACTTAAAACATTATTATTAATACACACTAAAATTCAATGGCATTGGTCTTATTATCCTTATTTTATAGAGGAAAAGACTGAGACTGAAATTGTGTCCAAAACCAGAGTCAACAAATAGTGCTATATAAACTTTTATCTTAATTCAAGACTATTTGACTAAATACAAATCTTAAGCTATTTTCACTTCATCCTAATGTTTTCAGAGTGACAAAAGAAAAGTAGAGCATTTTTTGAAGTCAGGAAAAGAAGATTCCAGAACTCTCTTGTTCTTTCTTCCTTAACGTTCCAATAAAATCACATGGTCTCCTTAGAAGCCAAGAACCTCTGCTAGGCAGACAAATATAAAACTTCTCAACTAGAGCATAATCTAAGTAATCTTGGCATTTAACATTTTACTTAGAACAAAAGGAAGCCTTGAGCATTTTCCTAAGAAGATGCTCAGATGAACTCTGGAAGCTGTGCAGATTCTGGAGATAAGCCAGGGGCTCATGGAGGCTTTCAGGGAAAGTAGCCCTCCTATTACAGGAAGCTAAAATGTCCTGAATGGTCACCAAGGTCCTCAGAACAGGTAAGAGAAGGCATATAATGCATTATTTTCTAAAGAGCTGACAAAGATCCTAGTCTTGGCTCAAAAAGACCAAAATTAAAATACAAAGTTGCTGAGTGAAAACTCATTTATAGGTACAGACTACCAGAAATCCACAGATTACATTGTTAAGACGGGAAGACAAATCTAATAGGTAGAGTAACCAACAAAATGAGAACCATGCTAGCTAACTAGTTGTGAAGAGGACTTGGATGCTAATTTTGCAGATGTAAGGATGTACTTCATACCTCCAGGTGACACCAAATTGGGAGAAGTCAGAGCAAAGCAAAATCATGAACCTAAAATGAATGACTCTTCAGTTCTTTCAAAAACTTCCTTGAGAATTGGTTGCATTTCTTAAAGGAAGCAATAGCTTTACAGTCTTGGAAAATAGTCTTAAGGCAGGTCTGAGGAAAAGAAGACATAGTCTTTCATGCTGACCATTGATCCCTATGACTTAATGTTGACTTCTAGTATAAGGGGATGCAGACCTAAGTAAAGTAATATAAACCAGGAAGGAATTAAAATTCAGAAGTCAGTGACACCAAACACCAAAAGGACTGAGAAGTACCAATTAATGTTACTCAAGAGGAAAGCTCTCATATTGCTGGTATCAGGTAAGATCAGATGAGTCAGAATGATCTGACACAGATGGACCCCAAAGGTAACTTTTGCCTCTATTATTGCATGACTAAGTGGCTTTGAGGAAGGACCAAACTAAGCCAAAATGGCAGAGTTAATGCAAATGGGCTTGTAGACTATGAAGGGCTACACAGCTCTGGCCTGTATGACAGATCGAGGACTTGAAAGGGCCATTCCCATTAGAACACAATGATGTGATATCTACCATTTAAACTAACAAAGATAAAACCAAATGAAAACAAAACAGACAAAAAGAAAGAAAAAAAAAAAGAACTTCTGTTGGTCCCACAGCTCCTTCCAGTCACTGCCACATTAGTCTAAGAAGGATTGACTATTCTATTTCCCTATCTTCTGTTCTCTAATGAAAATACTCCAGTCAAGTACTACTCCAACCAAACTGTCCTATAAAGGACCACCAACGCCTTCCACCTTGATGAGGACAATGGATAACTTTTAGTCTCAAGCTTACTTGACTTCTCAGTAACATTTGGCAGAGTTAATTTCCTCCCTCTTGAAATACTTGTCTCTTGTTTCTGGAATAGCACACATCCTGTTTTGTTTCATATTTAGTTGTTTGCTTGTTCATTGTTTTATTAGATTTCTCTCTTGTTTTGCTGGCTGTTCCTTCTCAGGCTTCTTTGCTGACGACTCCTCCTCATTCTATTCCCTAAATTTTGGGATGCTCGAGGGCTGGATCCTCAGCTCTCATTTCTCCTCTTTTCATATGCATGTCAAAGGTGTGCTCATCAGGTTTCAAAATTAAATATCTATCATGTCTATGATGCCTACATAGGACTCTCGAGCTCCAAATTCTCCCTTACTGACTAATAAGCTTCTCAGAATCCTACCTGGCTATCTAGAAGGCTTTCTCAAAAGAGAACTTTGATTCCCATTTGCTCTAGCACCTTGCAACCTGCCCCTTATCTGTTCCTCTGGCCTACCCTTACTTTTGCAGTACTATACAATTATTCCCTGCATGGCAGACAGAGTGATCATTTTCAAACATAAGTCAGACCATGACATTCCCTTGATGAAAGCACTTAAAGGTTTCCCATCTCACTTAGACTAAGCTCCAAATTTCTGGTCTTCTTAACCATAACACCTGCATAACTGATGCTCTCACCTCCTTATAAATTTTTACTCAAATGTTACTTTTAAAATTATGTTTATAGTGACCACTCCCTTCAAAACTGTAGTCGCCCCATCCCTCTACTCCTGATCCAACTAACTCTGATTTATTATTTTCACAGCATTTATCACCATCTCAGATACTACATAATTTATGTATTATACTATTTATAGTCTCTTGCTCTCCATTAAAATGTGAAGTTCTATAATGTTTTTGTCTATCTTATTCACAGACATGCCCTGAGAGCCTAGATGAGTGCCTGGCATATGATAAGCACTCAACAGACACTGAATGATGATGATGGCTCTACCTTGCCCTGGTGACTATGCCCCTGCCTAGTTCCCTGGCCTCATCTCCTATCATTCTTCTCTTACTCTCTGTGCTCCAACCATACTTGCCTTCTTGCTGTTCCTCAAACATATCACTCTCATTCCTCCCTCAGGCTTTTGTGCTTGCTTTCCCTTTACCTAGAACAGGCTTTGCCCATATCTTCACATGGCATATTTCCTCACTGCATTCAGAGAATACTTTCTAGATCCTCCATTAAGTGTGTGCTCTCTGTTAGATTGTAAAACTATTCATCAAATACCCATTTCCCTCCCTGTGGTTCTCCACCCAGTAGGGCAATAATAAAAGTCAGGAGCAGCTATTTTATTTGCTTTCCTCAATGAAATGTGAACAGAAGTGATGTGTGCCACTTCCAGGAAGAAGCTTTAAGAACCAGCCAATGGTTTATTACATTTCTTTTCTCTCTGACACAATGACCAGAAATGTTCCAGACTGAGGCTGCTCTGTTAGTCTGGATCCTGCAGTAAAAATGTGGACCAGGGGTGTGGCAAATCAATGGTAGACATGTTGCAGGAGTGAGAAACAAGCTTCTTATTATAAGCTATTGATTTTGGAGCTTGTTTGTTACTGCATCATAACTTAGCCCTTTACTTTCCATGGCATTTATCATCACCTGAAATTATTATATGCTTTTGTTTAATTACTTGTTGAATATCTGCCACTGGAATGCAAACTCATGAGGATAGGGACTTTGTCTTTTTTAATATTGCCATCACTTAGAACAGTAGCTGTAGGGGCTCCACAAATATTTATGGAATTTATTAGTGAAGCTTTGTACTTTTAGGACAGCTAGTGCTGGTGGTTCCAACATATATCTACACTGTGTGTATAGCTACAGTGGAGCTGCTAGGTCTCTCTCTCTCAAGGGAAAGAGTATACAGAGAATGCTAACCCAACAACTGCTTCTCTAAGGATCAGTATCCTTCCATCCCAAACTTCCTGCCCCATGCTGGTGTTTATGGAGTAGTGTATTTGGATAAATTCATCCCTGACAAGGACAGCCAAGGAGTATCCATCCCACTCTGATCCATACCAACAGGAGAAGGTATAGTTCTTGTACCTGGGAGTGTCTTCCTACCTAAGATCCTCATTTTTACTTGAGCCAAGCTCAAGGAGGCTCTTTTTCTTTTATATAGGGACATAAAAATACCACATGGGGCGCAAGGCATGCTATCTTTGCTTCGGGCCTGTTTTTTATTAATGATGAATACCAAACTCTCTGTTCTTCATCTGCAACAAGGTTAGTGGCTCTCAAGGAAGTTGTTTGGATTAAAGAAAGAAATGAAAGGGGAGGAGGGGGAGGAGGGGGAAGAGGGGAGGAAAGGAGGGAGGAAGGAAGGAGAGAAAGAGAGAGAGAGAGAGAAGAGAAAAGAATACATCAATTTTATTTAATCTAATCTTTGACCAAAGAGAAAATTGCTTGTTTATTTAACGTGATTATAGAGACTAAACTTACAAAGCCTCAGGAGAGACAGTGAAAAATCATCTAGCTTTCTCCTCCTTTCCCACAAACTCCCATAATAGTGTTCAAAATGTTCTACATCCTCCCTTCCAAGGGACTGACATCCTCTACTGCTCACTCCCAGTGACAGAGAACCCATTCTCCCACCCCATCTTTGGATAGTTGTGATGGCTGGAATTGTCTTCCTTGAATTTAGCTACAATCTGTGCTCCAGAGCTTTTCATACATTATCCCTAGCTCTAATCCCTGACACCACAATCAGTCTGATCCCTCCCTCTGGGCCAACTGTTTGAAAGACTGGAGGAATCAACTTCACTTTCCCAGAGAAAGGCACCTCTAAGCAGATACCTTATAAGTGGTAGTAAGTCATGTGAAGAAGAAAGAGACCTTGTAAGAAGCAAAGGGAACAGTACATGCTTCTGCCCAGAAACAAGGAAGAGTGTGGCAAGTTCCAAAGACTGAAAGATGTTTAATATTGCAAGAATACTGTTTCTGTAGGATTTTAGGGAAGAAAGGGGAGGGCAAGGAATAAGCCTAAAGAGGTAAGATTATAAAGGTGCTTATAGCTACTTCTAAGAATTTTGAATTTTACCCTGTGAACACCAACGAACATAGACCTGTTTGAAGCAGAGGACTAACTTGATAGACATTTTAAGAAGACCACCTTCGCTGTGGTGTGGAGAATGGATTAGATGAGGGTACGATATAAGACAATTAGGGGAGACCTTTTAGAAAGCTCTTGCAGTAATTTGGGTTCAAGATGATGGTGGCCTGCACAAGGAAAATAGCAATGAGGGAGATAGAAGTTGATAGAAATCAAGTTACTTAGGAACTAGAAATGACAGAACTTTTATTCTCTGTGAGACTGACACTCTTAAAAAGAAATTCTCTCAGAACCTGATATATGTTCTGTTGGATCAAAAGCCTGGCATTCACTCTTCAAGGCTAGTGCTTCTGTACTATTTCCCCACCTCTCTTGAGCTTCAGTTCCCCTGACTACGTTTGCTCATTCTATCCCAATCAGTCCAGATGCATTCTCCTTGGCAAAGAAAAACAAACTCAGGAAGTGAAGACTTTGCACTCTGCTCTGTTAGGGTAACATGTCCCTATCAGTGTATTTGCATAACTGACAACAAGCCAGAATAAAGACTTTATGTAGGAGGGTGATGGTTGTCAAAAAAATGATAGAACACAAAAGCTTGAAAGTATTTGTTTTCTTTTATATTTCAAACAATGCTTCAGCATACAGATAAAAGATTACCAGATGTTATGTAGATTTAACAGTATTTAGGCTCCCTTCATCTCAGTTCCAGGAGGCAGGAGAGGGAGGTGGGTGACACAGACCTGGATTTGAATCTCAACTCTATTCTCTTAAAAGCCATGTAACCTTGGACAAGTCATGTAACTTCTTTGGCCCTCAGTTTTCTCATGTGAGAAACAGGGTGAGTAATAACCCAGCTCATTATAATTGAGATAGCTAATGAAAGTAAAATGCTTAGCATAGTGCCTGCAGCCCAACAGTCCTCAGTAAACAGTAGGAATGGTGGTTACTCTTGGTGATAATTGCAAGGTTAAGTTGCTTTCAAAAATCCAGTATACTCACTACCAAGAGAATAAGATTCTGCCAAGCCAAGACCTTAATTTTCCTGCAGTCAACTCTAGGTGGCCTGAGAAGCTGTTTTCCTCTCTCTCTGAAAGTGGCCTAGCATGTTCAGAGGTATGGTTGGTCTTGAGGAGAAGTGAGCCTCAGCCCAGGCCTTGTCCCCTCAGATATGTCCCAGATTGTCTTGGTACCACCATTGTCTGGGCTACTCCCTGCCTCCCTAATTGGACTGATTCCTACCAGTACCTTGGCTATCATATTCATCACCTTTTTCTGGACTCCTAGCTCCCCTGACCAGTTATACCATCCTTCTGCTCCTTCTCAAAAATCCCCCACCTCTCATCTCCTTAGGGACCTATCATCTAATTCATCTTCCAAAGTTCCAGTTTCATAGCCTGTTCCTTGGAAGAAGAAACTGGCTGTGCAGTTAGCATCCAGAGGTACTTAAAATGTAAGGGACCAGAGACCATAAAGCTTCAGTAAATAACACTGGGTTAGGAATTAGCCCAACTTCATTCTAACTCTACTCTCTTGGAGGGGACATATATGGGAATCATGCAGATGTGTTCAATTCCACTTATTAACTCTAAGACCTCCCTGAACCTGTTCGCTCATTTGAAAAATGAGTAATAAGAGTACTTATTACTTGGGCGCCTGGGTGGCTCAGTCATTAAGCGGCTGCCTTCGGCTCAGGTCATGATCCCAGGGTCCTGGGATCGAGCTCTGCATCGGGCTCCCTGCTCAGCAGGAAGCCTGCTTCTCCTTCTCCCACTCCCCCTGCTTGTGTTCCCTCTCTCTCGTGTCTCTCTCTGTCAAATAAATAAATAAAATCTTTAAAAAAAAAAGAGTACTTATTACTTCATGGGTTCATTGTGAGATGAATAAGACACTAATGGGCTTAGTAGACTTCTCACATAATATGCATTTAACTAAAGGAAGCTTCTCCTATTGTTCTATGATTATGATTATTACTCCTAGAGTCACTGGACAGGTGGTGAGTGTCCAGTCCTCTTCAATGCCTATAATTCACAAATCTTTTTTATCATCCCCATAAGTTAAACATGATCTGACCTCTCCACAGAAACCTCTATTAGCTTTGTCTGAAAGTTCTCCACACTGCCAGCTCTGTAAAATCTCAAAGCAAAGCTATCTTTGCATACTAAACCAAAAACCATGGCAGTGGCTACAACTGTGTGCATGTTACAGTTGACAAGGTACTCAATCTCCTTGGAACCTTACCACCACTCTGAGTAATAAACAGAAGAAGGGTTACCATGCCTACTGAGAAATCCAACCGAGAGAGTTTAGGTGACTTGTCCAAGGTCACACAGCCAGAAAAAGGCAGAACCAGAACTAGAATGAAGGTCTTATAACTTCCAGTAATGCCTCTTAACTCCTAAGTTTGAACTCTTCTACTTGGAATTGACCGACTATTTGGCCCTCAGGGCTTCTGTGTCTGATGGCCTCATAGAAAGTATCCAGGCCAATAACCTGTATGCTGACAGTGCCTGACCTCTGGTTACACTGACAAAGGAGACCAAAAGGAAGAGAAAGGGAAGGGAACAAGGAATTTCAGAACTCAGAACTCCAAAGACCACAACATGCCAACTCCTCATTCTAAATAAGAAAACCATCCCTCCCCTGAGGACACACTGAATTCACAGCAGAGCCAAGACTAAAATGCAAAGGAGAAAACTAATTTAGGAGGTGATTTGAAAACAAACAAACAAACAAACAAACAATGAATGGACTCATCACTGTTAGGTTTCATTACCATCATTAATTCAACTAACATTCATTGAGCACCTACCATGTGCAAAAATCAATACTAATTCTGGGAATCAAAAGAGGAAAATATATAATTCTTACTTCGAGAGCAATTCAGATATAGTCTCTCTCTTTCTCTCTCACATACACACTCATTCATATTTATAAGAAATATTAATTGACATGAAAAAGCACTATAATTTACATATAAACACTTTACATCTTAATTAATCCTGCAAGGATAGGCACAGTTATTATCCTTATTTTATATATGAAGAAACTGGGACTCAAAGAGCCTAAGGAATATTCCCAAGGTCTAAGTAATATAGGTAGGACTTGAAGGCGATCAAGTTCTGATATCCATGCTCTAGTCTATTCCAGTGGAAGAAACAAACTCCTAAACAAAGAAGTTCCCCCAAAATATTTCAAAGGGATGATAGGTCCATTTCACCTGGGCAGCGAGGGACCTTAGGGCGGAGGTTGGAGCCCACAGCACCTGAGAATGTTGTTCTTCCAGGTTACAGACTTAGTAGAAGGTCGGAAAGAAATTCATGAGTAGAGCTGCTGGAATTCTATGTCCACTGTCTAGGCAGTATCATATCTCTTCTCTGAGTTTTTCAAAGCACCACTTCTTAATGAATCTGCAGCAGCCCCAGCCAGGGTGATTGCAGATAGGGCACTAAAGAAAGAAAAGCAGGAGTGAGAGGGACGGGGTTGAGGCAGCATGGAGAGACATTTTAGTTTCATTGCTATTGGGTCTGTTCTTTATCTTTCAAAGCTGGAACAAGCAATCCAATCCATACAGCCTTCCCCCCTCCAATAAATTGCATTTAAAAAAATCAACTGGTGCAGGATTTATTGATCTGAATTGACAGTGAACTGCACAAATTCATACAAAAGAGTTTTCTCATTATAGAGTCATTTAAAGGACTAGATCAGAGCATTCATCGTAAAGTTCACCTGCAGTATTAAAAAAAAAAAAGCCAAAAAATGTATAAAATTGAACCTGCGCTGTGTTTTTATTTCTATCAATTGGCTTTTTTCAGCATATTCTTTCAGCCATGTTCTCTTCAATTTGGTAGACAAAACCAGAAGGCACCACCTTGACAATTTTTTTCCAAGAGCAGCAATAGAAAACCAGGGATTTTAGCCAGTCAAAACTTGAAACTGTGTTGGAACTGATCAAAAGCTGCTTCTATGGAAAAGTGTGGTTTTGTCTGCAGGTCCCCCTCCATGTGGAAATGAAATATTTTGTCACTGAGGGTGGTTTATTGGGTTTCTCTGCCTTCATGTGGAATGTCAACTCTACCATCTACTCTCGAGGCTTCCCAGATATAAAGCTCGGTCTTCAACCAAATACACCAAGCCCTATCAGATAGTATCAGTCTCATTGGTCAGAGTTTGGCCCCTAACAGAAGCCTTTAAGTATGTAAAGAAGATATTCATACTACACAACCATTCCTTTAGACATTTTACTTTTTCATAGGTCAAGAAATGACCAGAGGCTCCACAATCAATTACCAGTTTGTCCTGAATGGCCCTCCAATGACTTGAAAGGAACACAGCCAGGAATATCCATTCTACTTCTTGCTATATTTGTCAGAGGAAGAGTTAAAGGCACAGGCTCCAAAGTCAGCCTTCCTGGGTGTCAGTATTCCTCTACCACCTACTAGTTGTATGTCCTTGATAAGTTAATTTGACCTCCTGGGTTTCATTTTCTCCATCTGCAAGCTGGGGTTAATTACAGCTTTCACCACATAGGGTAAGAATTAAATGAGATGAATATATGCTCCTAGTTCAATAAATGCAAGTTATTAGATTTAATAGTGCTTATAAAAACTGTTATGTAGGACACTGTATATTAAAACATTTGATGTCTCTGATATTAGGTCTTCCATGAAATTTGTTCTTAAGAATTTAAAGAAAATAGAGTACCTACCAAGAGTCATAGCTTTGTCACACTGGAGAGCTCTGTAATCTAACCTGGTTCCCACTTTGCCTTTGTAAAAAGAGTCTCAAATCTAAACGTGATGACAGCTTGTATTTGATTGACCATGGCTAATGTATTTATTTCACCTCCCTAATACTAGGATTGTGATAGCCCACTGCAGAATGGCTTCAAGGTCATTTTTGGGATGAGTCTACTCCTCTACTGTCAGTTTCTTAGTAGCAAGGTGCCTGCCATTCCCATTTGTATACACCATATCTAAGCAGAGCATAGAGCACAAAGTAGGTGTTCATAATTATCTATTGATTTGCATGTTTGAGAAAATTTAAGAAAACAAAAGACACCCTAAGGATAGAGCTTTGATTAGCATTAATATTGTCCAAGGTGCAATGAAAGCAATTTGTGCCTTCTTCAAAACCTTCCTGTTCACTGCAATTAAAAACATGTTTTTACTGTATAGTAATGAGTTACTTAAGGGTCGTCATTTTATTCATCTTTCTCAGATCTAGCCTGGTGGTTAGCACATTTTTGGTAAAGGTAATGAATACACATATAAAATTTTAAAAATGACTATGAGTAATGGATTGTCAGTAAAGTCCCCAGAACGAAATAAAACTCACACTTCACATCAAGCACATCACATTATAATGACTCAATGGCGGCAATTAGAATGAGTTTGAGCCATTCTTAGTTAATCTAAGAGAAAGATAAAAAGGAGGATAATAGGGAAAAGGGAGCAGGAAGCCATCTCCAACCACATTTATTTAGTCAATAAATATTTCTTAAGCACCTTCAATATGCCAAACATTGTTCTAAACACAGCATTATAAGAGTGAATGAATCAAAAGATCCGTTCTTACAGAGCTTACATCCCAGTGGAGACAAAATAAACAAGGAAAGAGCAGAATAAATAAGATAAGCTTAAATAATAAATCCTATGAGGAAAATGAAACCGGATAACATGATAGAGGATAACTGGATATGGAAAGGTGGGTAATTTTAGATAGGGTGTCTAAAAAGGTCTCCTCTGGTCTCTATTTTAAGCACTTCTTTATTATAATCTTTACATCATTGGGTTATGATGATCTCTCCTACATTTATCTCCCGAATGCTCCAACTGAAAAATGACGTATCACAGTCTCAAGCACAAAACATGATGTCTAGTACCTGTTAGGCCCTCAAGAATTTTTTTGCTGGATTAAAATTTTTTGAAGGAAGCACTTAAGAATTTTTTGGAGGAAGCACTTACTCTATTTGGAGGATACCGAAGAAGGAAAAAATAATTATTTTCCATGGGAAGGAAAGAGGGGTTGAAATCGGGAAAAGCTTTGGAAGCAAGGTAAGAAAAGGCACAGAAACGGGAAAGTACATGCCATATTTGGGAAACAAGTGTAGTTCAGGGGTAGCACGGCGGGGGAAGTAACTGGAAGGTTCGCTGGTAGAAGCTGGTGTAGCAAGGCTGTGAAAAAGATATGATTGCCATGCTTGGATTTTCTCCCATAGGCAATGTGGGAGCCATCAGAGATTTTACAACAAAAAAAGCCACACAACAAGGTCTGGAAGGTGGGAAAATCACCCTGGCAGGTGAGAAAGAGATCAAAGAAAGGGGAGGAGACAATAAAGGGGGAATCAAAACAAAAAACAGCTACAATGACATAGCTGAGAAAAGTCAAGAGGGGCTGAGCGAGGCTATGGCAGGGTCGATGGAGGGATACAATGTAGATTCAGGAGATATTAATGAAATAGAATCAACAGGACTTGGGGATCAATTGTACCAGAACCAGTTGCATCTAGCCCAGAAGGAACTGGAAAGGGTGGCTCAGCAGTTGCCAGCTCAGATAACTTCATTCTCTCACAGTTTATACATATGAGAAGTTGAGATACATAAAATGTGTTACAAAAACAGATACCTTGAGCAAGTGGCAATTCCGTCAACAAACATGGAATCATTCTCCTTCCAGTCTGTAGGAGAGTCTGAACCAAGAAGCATCCAAAACACTTTTTGGGTCAGCAACCAGCACGGACTTTTACTCTCAGTTGGCCGGTTTGACATGGAGTCTTTTTATCCAAGGATGTCAGCCATTGAACTGTGCGGGCTAACTCTCATCGTCACAATGAGAGTTTGTCTGCACAGCAGCGGCTGGTAACTTAATATTTTGCATAAAAATTCATGAGGTGCAGTATCCATTTCAGCTATGTTATAAAGTAGTAAAAGGAAGAAAGAGGGAGGAAAAGAAAAGTTCAGCCCTGCACTCAGATAGGGTTCATTTTGAGTGATGACTGTGAGCCATCCTTGGAAATTACAGATGCTACTTGGTTCACTATTATTTTGCAGCATCTCCAGTAATCTTCCATGATCATTTATAACAGCATGTCTGATGACTTTCAAAACGTAACGGGAAAGGGTACTTCTGTGAAGCATGTCTACTCAAAGGAAAAATCAATCTTGGCTGCTGAGGGAGTGAACTTTGTACCACCACGATTAGACAGAGATTTCAACATATAAAAATAGGAATGGCAGGGGTCCAGTCCTCCGATGTATATGTGTGTATAATGCGTGTTCCAGTTGCTTGAACGGTTTATGATTTCTCCTTTCATCCAAACAAAACACAACATGTGTCAAGAATCCAAATTGGCACACTCCAATAGAAAATATTCATGAACTCCATAATAACTACTAATGTTTACATAATGCCTTTACAGTTTGCTAAGTACTTGTCACACACCTGAGCTGCTAATTATCAAAAAATACCTCACACTTTCCAACCTTCTTTACTTCTCTGACAACCATTCCTATTACCTGGAATGTTCTCCCAAAACATCTGTGCTCCTGCATTTCTAGGGTAAGCTTAGAATTTCCCTCCCTGTAGCACACTCTCTGGTTATTTTAACCCTTACGAGTGAATAGTATTTCATAATGTATAAAGATCTCTGACAGACAGTGTAGTATGGAAAGTCAGCAACATTCAGCACCAGAAGACTTAGGTTCAAATACTAGTTTTACAATTTACTAGGTGTATGACCTGGGCCGATCTTTAAACCACAAAAGAGGAGTGAAATTATTATGTGCTTCATACAACTTTTTAATGTAGATCAAAAGAGATGTTATATATAACCCTGTTTTGTTTTATTTTTTATGAGTTAATACCTTTATACTTTTGTCAAAACTAATAATACACATTTTTTTTGATGTAGTGATCCATGATTCATTATTTGCATATAACACCCAGTGCTCCATGCAGAACGTGCCCTCTTTAATACCCATCACCAGGCTAACCCTGCTTTGTAATCCTGATTATATAAACATTAAGTATTAATATCCTACTATATCTGAGGGTTACTATGAGGACTAAGTAATTGATGTAAACACTTAACCCAGGGCCTGGCACATAAATGCTCAATTAATGAGAATGATGATATTATTGAAATTTACTTGTTGATTTAGCAGATCTCAATTAGGTACACATTATGTGCAAAACCCCACAATGGATATAATACTTCACTCATCTTCTACATAATGCACAGGAGAAATATTAAAACATTGCTGTGAATAAACAGGACAATGGAGTGATCAGAACAGTGTCTCTGGAATCAGATCACCTAGGCTCTGAACCTCATTCCAATTCTTTAGAACTCTGTGACCTTGGGCGAGTTACTTATTCTGTCTGTGACTTTGTTTTCTTACCCATAAAATGACAAAAATGGTAGATCCTTAAATATAGGCTTATCATAAATATTAAGCAAATTAATCCATGGAAAGAGCCCCAAATGGTGTTGCTCACATACAAATTGTTCAATAAGTGTTAGGTATTATTATACTCTTTCAGGATAACTACCTCAGAAATAGTTCTTTGTGTGAATCAGGAAGAAAAATGTTGTGGTAAAGAATGTACTCAATTATTCATTCTTTGAATCCATCCCACTGCTCCTACTTCACCTCTCTACCTCCATTCTTGTCCTCTCTCCCAATGCACCCTCGTGTTCTAACTAGTCAACTTTCTAAGGCATCAAGCCGATCATGTTAAAACCTGCAATGTTCCCTTAACCTGCTTTACAGCTTTCCATTTCCTGGCTTCACCTTCCTCTGCAGCTGTTCTTCTGCAACTCATCTCAGCCAATTCTCCAGGCTGCTGTGGTTGCAGAGCCATGGAGATGACTTGGGAGAGATTAACCCATCCCCTCCAATAATGTCCAGAAGCCATATATCCTCATCTTTGATATGGGCAATAGAAAGCTTAACAATTTTGTGTCAAGATGCTAGGCAGATTCAGCTTCAATGTAAGTTCTCTGGTTTTCTTCCAACTAGATCACCTCCCCCAAACCTCTCCTATGTAGAAATTCTGAAGTCATCATGCTTAATTGCCTCCCCACTTTTCAAAACAAGCCATTTCCTCTCAGACCTCCCTATCATTTGTCCAAGCGATTTCCTTTCCCTGGGATTCCACCCCACCATCAACAATAATGCCCATTTATCATTTCTAGACTCAACTCAATTATCTTCTCCTCAAAGAAGGCTCTTGGGACTCTGCAGGCAGATTCAGTCATTCTCACAACACTTTATACTTGGTGGAATGTCCCTACAATATGTGCTTCCCAAAGGAGGATCTGGCTTAGTATTTTTGGCACCTAGCACAACCACACACCTAGTAAATACTCAATAAGTATTAGTCCAAGTTAATATTTGGAAGCTCATATTATCCACATAGAAAACTTTGAATAATAGAATCCTCAAAATCACAAAGCACCAATGATGTCAATAATGATGTCAGATTGCTGGTCAATGATAGATTTTTGGTTTAGTATCTTCATAATAATAACAAAACTCTCCAAAACCCAAAATAGCCACTTTAATAAATGTCAGTAACATTGTTATCACCATTCAACAAACACAATGAGGGTTGTAAAACACTCATCTCTATTGTAATGGGTGCTAGCAATACTGAGATACTCAAGTAGCCAGATTCTCTGAACCAAAAAAAATCTCCATGGTCTAAGAAAAAGAACAGTAATGACAAAAAAATATCTACCATTTACTGAGTAGCAATGATGTCTCAAGACTATATCTAGTACAGTACATGGATTATCTCACTTTGATCTTACAAAAATTCTGTATGTTAAATATTTTTACCTCCATTTGACAGATGAAAAAACTGCGTCTTGGAGAAGTCAGATAACTTGCCCAAAGTCACAACCTGGGAAAGGGAAATCAGAATTTGAATCTGACTGTTTTCAGAAACTATTACACTATCAATTTCAAGAATAATTTCTACCTTGATAACATATACTTTCGAGTCTTAAGGGAGGAACTCTCAGTCTAGACATACATGAGAAGTACCAAAACATGAGCAAGAAGCATTTAAGGACTTTTTGAATTGTCTCTTAACCTCCAGCCCCTTTCTTTGTGTGAAATATTGGCTTTCTTTCTAAGGCTAGCCTCACTGATAGCTGCTCCTGATCCAAGTCACACATGCCCTCTCCTCACCAAGTCATCCTATACATTATTTTTAAATAAATCACCTTAGTACACCATTTCAATTGCTGATAAGGATGGGGAGATAGACTGGGGCAGAGTAGTGAAGGGCCTTGAGAATTTAGCTAAAAAAGTATCTTTTTATTCTGGAGGGTCCTATTACATTGAAAGTTTCTGAGTGCAGCAAGGTTGTGGAACATAAATCTACCAGCAGTATAGAGATAGATAAGAAAGGCAAGGAGACTAGCTCAAAGGAAATAGTGTGTTGTGACCCCCCCCCCAAAAAAAAGGCCCTAGAGAACTGGTAGTAGAAATGGAATAAATGGAGAAATGGTAAAGAATTCTATAAACAGACGATGGGGGAGAAAAGCAGAAGTGGAGACAAAGATCAACTTTGAGGCTGGGGTAAGGATTTTGAATTGCATTTAGACTATTTTTCCTAAGGTGGTGAGCAGAGAGCTAATTGCTCTGTCTGCAAATCATTGGAGTTGTGACAGGAAGCAGGAAGATAGATGGGTCAATGGGTATCAGATGGGTGGCTGAGATTTCTAAGGAAGTCAGGGTAGAGAAGGAATTCAAGGATAAACCCTTCAAGCATAACTCCATTCAGAAGTCTCAGAGATCCAGTCAATAAATGTCTGTTGAACATGAGCTATATGCCAGATACTGTTCAGAGTCCTGGAGATACAGCAGTGAGCAAAGCCCTAGGCCTCCCGCAGTTCACAATAGAGTCTGAGAAGGAATAACTAGAGAGGTAGAGAGAAAACCAGGATGCTGTAATATTCAGTTCAATAAGTTTCAAAAAGGAACTGGTGGTTAACCACATCAACTTACAGTCCATTCTTCTCACCAGAAAAAATGAAACTATGCATGTTCAAGGTATATCATTATTGCTCAAAAGTTCTTCTCTAGAATCCACACTTGGACTATAAGAACCATCCACCAGAAAGGCTGAAAATGGTTGAAAATAAAAAGCCGGTCTTCGAAACCTCTTTAGGATAGATCATTGTAATTCATCAAGGCATTGTCTCTGACTACTCAAGTAAAAGTCTCCATAATGGGACAGGACACTAGCCAGAAGGGGAGAAAATACACAGGCTGAGGAAATCCAAAATGTGACTTGTCTCAAGCAGTTTTTAAAGAGGAATGTGCTTTAAGAGGAAT
This sequence comes from Mirounga angustirostris, assembly GCF_029215605.1. Classification (NCBI taxonomy): domain Eukaryota; kingdom Metazoa; phylum Chordata; class Mammalia; order Carnivora; family Phocidae; genus Mirounga; species Mirounga angustirostris. Next base: position 68,043,165 of record NW_026991723.1, on the reverse strand, counting down.
TTAATCCATATGTTCCAGATTCTTTTACATTCTACAAAACGTCAGCACATAAAAGCTCTTTGATGTTCAGAGATCTTTCCAATTCTTTTTATGAGACTTGTTAAGCCATATCACTTCTAAATTGGAAGTTGTGTTTTACCCAGAGTAAACAAGCTCACACACCAGCAACCAGGAGTTTGGGTCAAGGAAGAAAAGACAAAACCCTCAGTAAACATGTAGAACATAAAAATAATTTCCTTCCTTGACGTATGTGGTCCACATGGAAGGGGGACATGAATCAGTTAAGCACAAAACCAGACAATAAAGCAAGTGCATAGTGTTTAAGACCAGCTGCTACAGGCAGAGACAAGGGTGTGGAGAGTGGCCAGAGAAAACATACATGATAGTGGGAATCATGAAGTAATCACAGAATAAATGATTTTTAAGAAATGTGAGGAAAAAATTATTTTAGCCAACACTCAGCTCAGAAATTGTTTCATCTACTGAAAGCCAGAGAGAGCTATAAAGATCCTCCCATCACAACACTGCAGAGAAGGCGGCATTTTGTAATAAGAATTTTACAAAACAAGTTTTCCTGAAAGCATATTCTGCCTCTAGCATTTTCATAGATTTGTGCAATGGCAAATAAAAACAGAAATCATCGGAGAAATAGAAATACACAAAGAGATCTTTACTGTATAGATTGAACTTAAGCAATTTCATTCATAAGCATTAAAAACTGTGAAATCAGTATTGAGAATCTGCCAAGCAGCTTCTGTTTCTCCATTGAAACCGAAAACAGAAACAAACTGATGCAATTGCAAGATTGGCTCAGCCATCTACAGAATGAGTGTGGCAAGAGGCGCTGGTGATGTATTACTGTGCATTATAATTTATATCATTTCCTTTAGAACAACTCTATCTATAGGACACCAAATTACTAAGCTCTTTTACTGGTCGATTCTGAGATTTTACGCTTAATAAGGAAGAAATGTTTATTATTTTTAATATCCCATTACCATCTATGGAGGATGGGGCCTAACAAATGAAGAACCCATTAGTTGCCAAAACTGGTACCCAAATATTAGCTAGGCCAGAGCCAAACTGCTCAGCATAAGCAGTAAGAATCTGAAGATGAGAGAAGACCCAGGAAGGGGAAGAAAGGAGCAGTGAGATGGGGCAAAAGGCTGGGCTGGAAGAAACCTCTTTGATGATAAATATGGGAAGACTTGAGAGGATAGACATCTTAAAAACTTTACCTGAGTCACCTGTTGTGCACAATTCAGTATGGCCCTATGATTCTACTTCAAGTAGCATCTGACAAAGGAGTGGAATGTTGTGTCAAAATGGGCAGGGACCTAAATAAGAGGCCAAGCAGATACTAGAGACTGGAGCCATCTGACTTGTACCTGGAAAGAGTAACTTCTCTCCCTACCACTTGCTCTTAACCCAGCCCACTGCTCTAATAGGTGGAAAGATGCAGGGGAATATCCAATGGAGACTTCATGACCAGGGGCTCTGTTTCTATGGAGAATGCTGGAACTCCTATCAAAGACACCAAAACCCACGTTTATCAACTCTCATGTTTAGTGCTTAACACAGTTCCTGACACATAGTAATGACTTAATGGATGCTGAAAGAATGAATGAGCCAAGAAAATAATCAGCCTGTGTCAACTGAGAAGGGGCAATGGAATCCACAAAGAGTTAAATCCACAGATGTGATAGAACAAGGTAAGGAAAATAAAAAGCATCCAGAGCCTTGCTACGCAAAGTGTGTGTGGTTCATGGGCAGCGCTGGTATCAGCTGGGAGCTCGTTAGAAATGAAGAACCTCATGCTCTACTCCAGACCTCTGAATCTGATTTTACATTTTAATAAGGTTCCCAAGTGACTGGTAGGCCCGTTAAAGTTAGAGGAGCACCGATCTAGACCATAAGCAGGATAGGCAATACTAAAGCTAAACATGACCAAGAGGATCATCACCGCCATAGTGAAGAGGAATTGGTGGTCACCCCTAGATCCCCCTGTGGCTATGCCTGTATGTTATTTATCTGTCACTCTGAGGGTGAATTCCATCTGCCACAACTCTTCTTTTCACAAATGCCCAAGGAAAGAACGTATTTGGATTCTATTATTAGCAAGCGAGAGAGAGAGTTCTTTCCCATTCTGTTGGACTCTGTCAATTTGCAGTGGTCAAGTCAGCGGCCTGCGGAAAAACTATGGATTGCCAGATATATTGCTTACACTATCACTGTTCATACTGGTAACTGTAACAACAATAAGAAGAGCTAACAGACATACAGCAAATACAGGCATGCAGTGCTTATAGGCACAGTTCTCAGGGTTTCCGCATTTGATCCTCTTAGAAACCCTGTAACATAGATTCTTTTCTTACCCTCATTTAAATCCTTCAAGACTGTGACATGGATACTTTTATGCAGTTACAGATATATTACAGAAGAAGTATATATATAAGAAAACAGCAATTAAATCATAAGAAGTTGTATTCAAACCCAGACCTCCCTGGCTCTGGCACCTGCATTCTCCCCATTAGACTGTGTGGTCCGACAATAGCCGAAGTGGATGCAAGGGTGAGCATCTCCTTGAATAAGAGTTCCCAGGGGCCTCTTGCTAATGGACAGGCTACGCCCACAGCATCCAACCCCAAATACTCTGAAATCAGACTCATTGGAGCTTGAAGTTGTTTTCTGTGTCAGTGTGCAAAGTGATGGGAATGGAAGACACATTGAAATGATTTTGTCTTAAGATGACAGAAGCAGAAAGTGAGCTGTGCATACCCCTCCGGGTGTGGGCTAGGATTCTCCACCAACACATGGGACATCTCACCCACCATCTCCGGGTGCTCCTAACACACTTGGGTACCAGTTTGTTACTCTTCTTCCCTGGAAAGTGTGCTTAGTTCTAAGTCTGAGGACTGTAATTTCTAAAGTCAAGTCTTCTATCACTGTCTTACTTTGTCCCAGGCAAGTTGCTCAGATCCTGGCACTGAAGTAGAGTAGCAAAGCTGCTGATGGGATCCTGAGGGATCAGAGGGAAAAAGGCTTGTAAGAGGCCACATCAGATGGCTTCGTTCCAAATTCCTTAACTGCCCTATTTTCCTGTTTCCCTGTCTATGAAATAGGATCTATTTTACCTTAGCTGGAAGCAGTGCTAAGTACATCAATCAGAGTAGAGCCTAGTAAGTACTAAAGGAAGAAATTCTTTTTATCCAAACTTGGTTGTTTTATAGTCTTTGTGTCAGAGGCACTGATTGCTCAAGATACCCACACCACTCTGAAAGGGAGTCATGCAGACTGCAGCTGGAGCTCCCAACTCAGACGATTCTGCAAGCTGGCACCAGATCCCCCTCTTGCACAATCACTAGTGTCAGTAAAAGCTTTATGAAAGAAAAAAAAAATAGGTATTAGTTTCCTAGGGCGGCCATAACAAAATACCGCAAACTAAGTGACTTAAAACAAGAGCAATTTCTTGTCTCACCAGTCTGGAGGCTAGAAGCTTGAAATCGAGGGGTCAGCAGGGGACTCCTTTATCGCATCTGGTGGTCTGCTCACAGTCTTTGGGGGGTCACTGGCTTGCAGCTGCAGCACCCCCAACCCTGCCTTCGTCATCACATGATGTTCTCCCCGTGGGTCTGTATCTTCACACAGCCCTCTTCTGGTAAGGCTGCCAGTCATATTGGACGAGGGGCCCACCCTCCCCTCGTAGGACCTCATCTTAACTACTTACATCTGCAATGATCCTATTTCCAAATTCAGTCACATTCTGACGTACTGGGAGTTAGGACGTTAACGTATCTTTTTTTGGAGGACACAATGCAAGTCATGACAGGATGGATTCCAAATACTAAGCAACCCAACAGTTAATGACTCCAACCTCCCTAACATCCCCAAAGTACATTCCCTTTCAGAGGGAGTCACAGTCCTCAGGCTAGTTTGATTTCACACAGGCTATTTACTCCCCAGCCTGGTGATGGAAAGCAGGATGATGCAAGGAGTAGGAAAAGTCTGGATGTAGAAGTCAGAACAACCTGCATTCTAATGCCAAGCCGGGTCTGACATTTTATACTAGGGAGTAGGGGCACGTCAGTTGACTTCTCTGAGCCTCAGTTTCCCCATCCTTAAAATGTAGATAGTAAGTAACTGCAGCAGACATGGTAGGTGCCCCACCCAAATTCTCTTGAACCTCACACCTACCGGCATCTTCATTAATTGCCTAAGGATTTCTCTGTCCCCAGGAGCCCACTCTGCTCACCCACGGTAGGCCACAAGTACTGAATAATTAACATGCCCAGAGTGCAGCCCTCAACCAACAAGCAATAGGAACCAGTGCACGAAACACCCCAGCGCCCTCACACTTTGGTTGGGACAACCCCAAGGCACTTGTTCCATACTGGCTTCTAGAGTTGCCCAGCAGGATTGACGCCACTTGCCCACACTGTTAACTTACTTCACAACGCACCCTTAACTGGCCGCCTTCCCTTCCCTGCTCACTTCGCCACTCCTCAGTATTTCCTGGGACCATTTCCCCCAAATAAACTACTTGCATTTGACCATTGTCTTAGGGCCTACTTCCAGGAAAACCAAACGGAGACAATGTATATTGCAGGACTATTATGAGGGTAAGAAATCATACAGGTAAAGAACTTGGTGTGTAGTAGGTGCCCAGTAAATGGGGGCTATTAAAATAAACTAAGGCATTTCCATTCAAGAGGCATTATAATACTTATGAAGGGCAATGATAACAACAAGCTATTGCCTGCTACTAGAAACATACTCTTTGTTCCTATATAAATGCAACTAAACCCCTTTCCAACAAGAGTTAAAGTGAACCTTTCTTGCAGAAAAGAATAAGAAAAGGGAAGGGAGAGGAGGAAAAGAAAAAAGAAAAGTTATTTTCTTTCACCTTGTTCAAATTCCAACTCCGTCACCTAACTAACAGTGTGCCCTTGGAAAGGTTTCTGAGGCTAATATTAACTATCACGAAAAGTTTTAAGTGCTAGAGCTGTGAATCCTCAGGAAAGATACATAATGTCTCTAAGCCTCAATTTCTTCACCTGACTTGTTCAAGGTCACACAGGTATTATGGGATGGAGCCAGCAGTCGAACCCAGGCAGTCTGAATCAAAAGCCTACACATTTAGCCACAACATTATACTCCTTCCCTCACATGAAGTGCATTTAATCACCCCGCTGGGACCTGCATTTAAATCATTCAAACATGAAATTTTTAAGGAATAAGATGCCTTTGCATTGAAGTTAATGTACTTTCTGAGGTTTCTATAGCAACAAAAATCTAAAATCACCTCTGGTGGTATTACTTACAAAAGAAGAGAGAGGTTCCTGCTGACCCTTTATCAAAGAATTTGTTTCTTCAGGACAGGTCTAGCCACACGGAAGAGAATCGTGCGATGGATTCTCAAAGATCTGACTGCTCCACTTGACTGTGAGGGTGGTACTTTAATACAATCAATAAATAGTTTCGAACGCTTATTATGTGCTGGACCAAAGACGTTAAAATATTGTTTCTTTTCTCAAGGAACTCATGGTCCAGTAGAAAAGACAAACGTATTACAAGTGCCAAGACATCACGTGACCTTATTAGTGCTACAGGAGGGCCAAGGTCAAAATGTGACGGGAGCAAACAAAGGTAAAAACATAATTGGCTGGAGAATCAAAGAAATCTCCCTAAAGAGGTAAAAACAGAGCATCTATCTTCCAGATGAAAGGCAAGTCAATCATTAACAAACACCACCTTGTTTTTTTTCCCCTTTCCCTATCCCGCATTCCCCATTCCCTCATTTGAGCTTCCTGGGATCACCTCCTAAATAAACTACCTGTACACAAGGGCTGGTCTCTGAGTCTGCTTCTCCAGGGGAACCCAAACTAAGATGACATCCATCAGGCTGATTCATTCCGTTTCCTGGGTACATAATTTACAATTCACTCAAGTTGATGGGCCCTTCAGGATTCATTAAAACAAGTTCATCTGCATTACAGGACTCAGGGTAAAAATCCCCGGCAAAGCGAGTGGCCTCATCTTGGTCCCTGATCAATTCCCTCCTTCTTCTAAGAGCTAAACTTCATTTTTAATCCTTAGTAACCAAGCAAAAACTCAAGAGCACACCTCCTACATTCCTGAGCACGGGAGACAGGCCTTCCCCTTCACCAACTCAGTTACAGGTCCCTGCGGTCCCTCTACCATCATTCCAGGATGATCCAGGGACAGCCATTAGGAATTGTCATAGGGAATGTTCCTGGAAGCCCTGCTCACTACACTCTCTGTGCCCTTCACACGGGATTCTACACCTGTGAGCCACTGCTCCAAAACAGTGTTTGGAAAAGTTTTGCTTGTTTTGAATGACTGAAATACTATTCTATCATCTATCATCCATGATGCTGATCATGTCTTCTTTTTCACTTTTGCCAGCACGAGCTTGGCATCAAATAGGAAGTCCACCCACAGTCAGAGTCTTCTGACTCCCACAGTAAGCGAATTTGTTTCTGTGATCGAACTTCATATTTTGCTTCTTTTCATTCTTATGTTCTCCTCATTCTGATATTTATTTCTATTTTATAATGTTTTATTTCTATTTTATAATGGGTTATTGCAAGTGACCCTATCATCACCTGCCTCAGATCTTTTGCGGAATTCAGCTGAAAATCATTCTGAGTATCTGTAAATGTCAAAACTATATTCAATAAAGGGAATTGAACAGTGACGGAGATAGGCATGCTCCTTGGCACCAAAGAGCTTACTTTCAGAGGAAATGAGGTGGAATATAAATAGATTATGCAGGAAATTTTTGGTAGAACAAAATTTGTCCACCAAATGGACACTTTTTCTTCTATTAGAAAAAAACAAAAGACTACATTTTCATTTTTGTCTTTATTATTAGGGCACTTGAACAGTGTTTAGAGCTTAGTTCCTGTAATTCATCTCAGGCTCCTAGTACAATTACCTCTTCATTTTTTTTTTTTCAAGTTGTTTCTGATGTGTTTCTGAACTAACCTGTTCTGCATGATTTAATCTTATAGTCCATCATAAATTATTTTCTGTAAGAGGCAGAATACATATCTTAATAAATTGGTGCTTTACCTTCAGCCCTGAATTTTCAGCCTCTGTGTGATATGGTGCCTTCCTTATAAAATAAATCAATACAGTTTAGTAACAAGTCCCTATAACCTGCAAACTAGGGTCCAGGTTATTAGTGCTGACTTGAGGGGATAGAGAATGGCACCCAGATAAGATAGTAGCATCTCTTTCCTTCCCTACACCTGCAAGTAAGTATCTCTTCAGGGAGAGCAATGAATTCAAGCCTGGAACCCATACCTTGAGTAGACGCAGGTGATCAGAGAAAGAGTACCTAGAATGGTAAAAAAAAAAAAAAAAAAAAAAACCCTCAACACAATGCCTTAGAAGGAATTGATGAAATGACAGGGGAAAGTTAACTTGGAGAAGAGAACGTGCAGCAGAGAAATCCAGTCTTTAAATACCTGAAGAGGCAGTAGATTTGTTATACGTGGTTCAGTGGAACAAGAGTGGAGTCATGAGTGGGAGCTTCAAACATGAAACAAGGAAGACCTTTCCAATAGATGGGTGTCATGGAACCACACAAGCCTGTGAATTCCTGCTCCCTGTGACTCGGACTGGCTCCTATCTGGCTTTTGCTTTCTTGCAACAAGATCCAGGAAACCACTCCGTTTTATTTTCCTCTGTAATGCTGCTCTGAGAGGTAATGAGCTCCTCATTGTTGAAAGTAATCAAGCAAAAGTTGGACCAGCACTTGGTGGGGATGTTGCTGACCAAATTTAAGTCTTTCTCAGGTATCTCTCAAAGCTCTGGGGTCTGAAGATAGGAGCGTCAAGGGGAGGAAGGGAAGCTCCTCCCAAGATTCTCAGTCTTTGATTACAGCAAGATGTGTTGCCTCACTTCTCGCACTCTGCAGAAGCCTTTTCTATTTCGTGAGTACATTCCTCTCACCCCCTATTCCAATACATTTCTCACATGAGATGGAACAGATGCTGGGGTAATGCCGACTAAAAATAAAAGCAAGGGGAGAAAAAAAAAAACAAAACTATTTTACAATAAATATCTCAGCAAAAATTTTATATCCTGAATGGATTTGGCAGCAAAAGAGCAGCTGCTGTCTCGTTTGTGGTTCTTCCTTCTCTCACTTTTATAACCTGATTAATATGCCCATCAGATTTTTGTAATCAGGAGCAGGGGGCATTAACCTCATAAAGCACATAAAATGTATCTTATCTGAATAAAGAAGAATGTATTTCCCGAATTGGTCTCTTTGCTCTTTTTTTTTTTTTATTTTTCCAATTGCATTGAGAATCCAGCCTGTCCGAGACAACCAAAAATCCTTGCCATCTGCCAGCGCCCTGGCCCTTGAAGTAGAACATACTGGTCTTCTCCCCCTGGCTCCAGTGGGCCAGAGAGCAGCATCGCAAGGACCTCCACTGCCCTAGGGGACAATGGTACCCATTGAAGCTGTCCCCAAAGACCACAGCCCTGAAAAGGGTCTCCATACTCTCTAGCTTTCCCCAGCCATTCAACAAATAATGATAGACTGGAAAGGTTGGCCCCAAGGGACTACACTAACTTCTGAACTTTAATGAGCAAGGCCATCACTATGGGGCCTTCAGGCCTTCACACCGAAGCAGTAATTAAGCACCGTTCGGTACAAGGCCCCCTGAGAACTGTAAGGATCGAGAGGTGTGGCAGGCACTCTCAAGCAGCTTATAATCGACGGGAAAAGAGTTATCAGGCACACCACTTAAAAATGGCAAAATCAAAAGGAGGAAGGGACACAGAAGCACTATGGGTAAAACAAATAAGAGCTCAAAGTGGGGAAATAATATTTCTGTACTGTGGGAGAAGAGGACGACGTGCATTCTGGAAGAAGTTGCCATGGGGCCCGATCTTGGAAAATGAGTAGGATTTGGACAGTTGAAGAGAAGAGGAAGCTGGTGGTAAAGAGTGAGAGAGGGAAGAAGCAAATGAAGGAAAAATCATGAATGAAGACAAGGGTAGTGAAGCTCAGAGCATGTGCTCTGATGGTCAAGTGAACCAGTTTAACTAAAGCCTAGAGCAGAAGAGCAAAAAGAGAGGAAGGGGATCCTGGAGTCAGAGAATGGAACAGAACTTCCAGCATTTACTCTCTCTGATTCCACGAATGAGTGCTAAACCCTGTAATTCTTATCCCACCCCGTTGGCTCATTAATACCATTCATTCATCTTCCAACCCTGCCAAAAAAAAAAGGCAGGGTGTACCTAAGGCCAGCTCTAGACTGCAGATCCTGCAACACGCCCCCCCAATGGAATCTGTAGTTTCCTTGGAAAGCATTCAGCAATGTGAGTATGTGTCTGACAGGAGCACATACGTGTAAAGCATATCTGGCAAAATAGAGACACTTGTTGGATCTAGGTGACGGATATCTGTTGGTTCCTTATTCTAATCTCCCTGCTCTTTGTTAGTTATGAAATGGTTTTAAGAACAAAGTGTATAAAAAGTTAAAAAAAAAATAAGTAATTAAGTCCTGAGTCGTTACTGGCCTGAGAACCCTCAGAGGACCTCATTTCCAGCAGCATCCTGCTAGGTTGAGCCAATCCCTGAATGGTGTGTACAAACCAACCCCAAGTCCATGCTGGGCTCCGACTGGGGGTGGCTGGGACCCTTGGTCACGTCTCCATGACACCCGTGGTACCACTGCAGAGTTAACCAGCAACAAAATATAATCCTATGTGGGAGGCGAAAAGAGCAGAGCAGTGTGCCATTTGTTCATTTTCGCAAGCTGTAGGCGCTTTCAATGGCAAAAATATTCGTGGGGTTAAGAATCAGCTTGTTTGGTAAACTGCAATTAGCATGAACTGGGTCTCCTCAGCTTCTGGAAAAGGGATAAATATAGATGTCGATACTTTCTGTGGGAAGACAGAGCCCCGAGCTTCTATTTTAGAATCTCTGGAGAAAAAAAAAAAAATGCCTTTGTAAAGGGGCATCCCAGCCAGGAAGGAAGACCTTGGCTCCATACCCACTCCAACGACGGTGGGGAAATGCTGCATTTTGATCTGCTGGCTCAAGAGCCCAGGGCCCACGGCATGAGCCCTCAACAGTCCCTGAAGGAAGCACGCTAGACAGGCAGAAGGCAGGGAGGTGACACACGGACTCTGGGAGCCAGACAGCCTGGATGTGATCCCTGCTCCGCTGCTCATGAGCTGTGTAATGAGCTGAACGCAAGTTAATCTGTCCAGGCCTCTGTTTCCTCATCCACAAAATGGAACTGTGACCTGGCATAATGTAAGCACTACGTATGTATTAGCTGTTGCTGTTCCTTCAACTTTCAAAAGGCAAAAGGGACATTCACATTGATCTACCATCAGCTCATGTGCAGACCTTACTTGACTTTCACCAGTTTTTCCACCACTGTTCTTGTTCTGGTCCAGGATCCAATCCAGGATTCCCCGTTGTATTAAGCCTTCTGTCTCCTTAGACTCCTCAGTCTTTGCCTTCCATAACCATGGCCCTTTTAAAGAGAACTGGGCAGTTATTCTGCAGAGTGCCCCTCAATTTTGGTTTGTTCAATGTTTTTGATGATTAAATTGAGGTTATGTTATTTGGGCAAAATATTGCAGAAGTGATGTTGTGCCCTTCTCAGTGCCTCACATCAGAAGGTAGAGGACATCAATAGGTCCCTGGGGCATGATACTAGGTTACTGCTAGGTTAACACAGTGTCTGCCACGTTTTTCTGCTTGGAAAATGACTAGTTTCCCCTGTGTAATTAATAAGTATCTTAGAGGGGAATACTTTGAGACTATGCAAATGTCCTGCTTCTCAGCATACTTTTGCCCACTATTAACATCTATTGAGGATTCTTTCCTTCCACGATCATTGAAGTGGTGTTTCCCTAATGGTGATTTTCTATTTTTATCATTTCTGTTACATTTATTAATTGGAATTCTACTTCCAAAAGAGCTGCCCTTTCCCCTCTCATGTATTTATGCAATTATTTATATACATGTGACTCATAGATATTTACTTATCCTATAGGTTATAATCCATTGCTTTGTTTGGTTATTGGTGTTGCTTAATCCATGTTTTTGGGGCATTAGGAGTTAGTTCAAGTTGGTTCCTATGTCTCTGATAATTTTATTATAATCAGGTCAAGTGTTAACATTAGGGAAAATAGTGAGGGGTATATACAGGAACTTCATACTATTTTTTGCAACCTTTCTATAAATAATAAATAAATAGTTCTTCAAAAGTTAAGAGGGACTTAAAGGGAGCATGAAGACAGCTTCTAGAGCACTGGAAATGTTCTATTTTTATCTGGGTGTTGGCCACATGGGTGTATTCAGTTAGTGAAAATACATCAAGCTATGTATTTATGATTTGCATATTTTTCTGTTTGTTTTGCTTTAGCAAAGATTTTTTAAAAGGAGGTAAAAGAGCTTTATAAATATTGTTTGAGGATAATTTAGCTGTCAAAGATATGGTAACAGAAAATAACATGCAGGGATTCCTACAGAAGTAATCTTGTCAAGTTTCAAACCATCCTTGATGACCATCGGGGAAATCCTCAGTGAGGACTACCTAAGATCAGGGTTTCCATCTGGGTCTTCCTCAGACCTCTTCTGCTGTTACTGTGTTCTCTGCCGTCTTCTAAGTCATTTGCATTTTCCAAGGTGATCCATGTTTGTTCTATCCAGCTGGTCACTTCCTTAGACCAGAGCCAAAATATTATCAGGTCTCAGTCTCTCTGGCTGTAATTCCCTGATGCTCCATCTGTAGGCTATACAGTGTGTTTTGCAATACATCATTTTCAGAAAATTTGCATTGATTGCTCTAGCTAGAGATGTTATTTATTGATAATTTCAATTAACTGCTCCTTCATCTCTGTTGCCACAGCCCTTTCTTTGTATGGCTCTATTAAAACATGCATTGTTTCTGTAGATTATGAACTCCTCAAAAGAAAGGAATTAGTCTTCTCCATACCTGTGTCTCCAGCACTATAGAAGGGCCTCCTTATATAGCACCTGACTGCATCAGAGTGGTCAAAGAAAAGGACCAGGGAGAGAGTGTTAACAAAATCAAAGTCACAATCTTTTATAACCTAATATTGAAAGTGACAAGCTATCACAATATATTGATTAGAAGTAAGTCAGTAGAACCAGCTCATATTCAAGAAGAGGGGATTACACAGGAGCGTGCGTACTAGGAAGCAAGGCTCACCGGGACCATCTCAGAAGATGCCTACCACAAATGAGATTAAGAAAAGGTGATACAATATAGGTAGCTTTAGAAATCTTTTCCAGAAACTGTTGGTTGTTCTGCTTCTTCATTTGTATTGGTACCTATGTGCACCCAAATACAGCTTATTGTTCACTTCTTCTTAGAAGCAGATGAAAAATGTTTTGATGGTTCGGGATGATTGCAAACCATATAACACATTTCTCAAAATCTGTTCCATGAACTCTCTTCTTGTTATATGACACTGTCTCTCAGCAGCCCATATTTCATCTATTCATTATTAATAATCATGTCAGCAAAGATAATAACATAACAGGTTATAACTCAAAATCATAATCTATGTGTTTTAGTATATTTCTCTGTGTTTCTGTTCCCTCATTCTTAGCTGAGGGCAATTCCCCTGACTCTGCCTTCACCAAAGCACAAATAAACGTATGAAGAAACCCCCAATCTAAATACAACACAGAAATTTTTGCATGCATGTATTTCTACTTCTAAAGACTATATTTGCCTGAAATAGAGAAAGAAGGATGAGAAGGCAGAGGAGAAACTGAAACTGGAGAGGCAGGAGTGGAGGCAGTTAAATATGAGGGAGAAGGAGGACCTGTCAACTTGAAAGCCAGGTGAGACTCAGCACTGATTTCTTTTCCAGTATGGACACTCCAATGTCCATTGTCCAAGGTATTTGTAAACTTCCTGAGTAGACACAGTAGCCTCTATTCTACCTTAGACACTTTGAAAGGCTTGAAAGGAAAGCCTTGCTCCCTGAACAAAATGGAACCTACCAAACCAGTTGAGGATTAACCCCTATGAGTTGAGGTGGCAGTGAAAGCATTATTTGTTATTATAACGAGATCAGTCATAGTAACTACCATTTTCAAAGCATTTTCTTATCTATATAACCTGGACAAGATTATTTCTTGCTTAAGCAAAGTTGGATCAGAGGCTCTCCTCCATCCTGTAGTTATGCCATCTGAAACACCTGGCATCCAAGGTCAGCACAGGAGAAAAGATAGAGGAGGTATACTGTTCTTAATGGCCTTGACTCAAAAGGATTGACTTTAGTTTTGCTCACATTTCATTGGCTGGAATTAGTCTCATGGTCAGAACCTATCTGCCAAAAAAAATGACTGTGGATGAGAACATGGGTATTTGGTGAGCACTAACCCATCATCTTACATGATCACTTGGGCATCTGTGAGGCTCTGGGAGTTTAAACAACATATCCAAGATCATACATTAATGAATGATTATATCACTCATTATTTTTCTATGTTCTGCACTTAATTATATCTCAAAATCTCTTTGGCTCAGATTACCTTCTTTCTGTCTTACTAATCTCTACTCTTCACAAAACCAAAAGGCTGGTCAACACCACAGGTAATGTCATGCTTACCTAAGCTCACACATGCAGTTGTTAGAAACCATTCTTGTGAGCCCAAAGGATGTCATATTATTGTCTAACATGGTGCCTTTCATTTCTGGACAGTAAAGGGCATTTGTAGCTAAACACCCCCATCTGTGTAAGAAAAATATCCAAAGTTTCAAAGGGAAAGAAACATTTTTTTTTCATGAAAAAAATGTTAAAACATTTTCCTGGCCCATCAATCACAATGACATAGGCTTTAATTATTTAAAAAGAAATTTTATTTCTGGAATCAAAGATTCGAATCTTTCTTCACAAGGTAAAAGTTTTGAGATATTCACTCTGTTGAGTGCCCTGTAAGATTTACTCTGCTCTGACCTTATTAGAATTTAACACTCTGTGAGATAAATTGATGTGCATGCCTCAGAACAGGAAGGCTCTCTCAATCTATTTTCCAGAAAAAAACATCCTAAACCACAAATCAGATCATGCCACTCGCTCTGCTTAAAAATCTCCTTGGCTTCCTTGCTGGACACTTTTGGTTGACTACTCAATCTCCATTCTTTCCTCTTCGTCCTGGCTAACCAAACCCAGGTTTTATTAGAAGAGCACATCCCTCCCCAATTCCAGGATATGATTAAAAATACCTTATGTCAATCACTCCCCATTTAAATGCTTACTTTTCCAACCTCACTGCAGCCAGCGAGGGGCAAGCGTGTGATGTAGCTTTTGTCAGGGACATGTAAGGGGAAGTCATCCGGAAAGTTTCCAGGAAAATTGATACAAACTCAAAAAGAGAGGTTTCTGGCACTATTCCTTCTTCCCCTTTCTTCCTATCTTAAAAATAGTTTCATAAGAGGTGATGCAAGAGAAAGAATAGGAAGATTCTGGACCATTGAAGATATTGTTCAGACGCTGCACCTGAGTGGAATGATTCCTAGACTTCTTGCTCTGTGAGAAAATTAAATGTCTTTATTGCTTAAGCCACTGTCAGCTGGATAGTCTGTTACTTGTGGCCTAAAACATTCCCAATTGATAAACTACAAGTACCTAAAGAAAAAAAAAATGGCCTTCAGGTTCTTTATCAATCTGGCCCCAATCTTCCTTTTCAGCTTCACCTTCAGCCACTGTCTTCATCTCATGAACCCATATCCCATAATGAACTAAAATCTGTTCGCTGGTTTACCATGGACCATTATGCTTCCTTGAGATTACATATGTCCATCCTCTCCTGGGACTGTTCTTCCTCCCCTCTCCATTGAAGTCTTCCTAAAGGATCTCAAGTCAAATGGCACCTCTTCCTGTATTCTCCCCTGACTCCAGTATGTAGAATTAACTTGTTCCTTTAACTATATTCCCTTGAACCCTGTAAAAACCTCTAACATGTGCTTAGGTACTCATCTGCCTTGACAGTTTACCTGCCTACCGCCCTCACTAGACGAAAGCTTCTTAAGGGCGGAGACTATAATTCTTTTACTTCTGCTTAGCCTGCACCTAGCACAGTAGCCATGAAGGATTCTTGATAAATACTTCCTGAATTAAAAAGAATCATCAGATGCTAAATTGTTGATTTTTCCCCCAGAATTGATAAGATCTTTTAAGACTAACCTTTCCATCCCCCCTCATTTCACAGATGAAAAAAATTAAAACCCTGCAATGACCCAGAATTTAGTGTCACAACAGGTGTGGAACATAAACCTTCTGATGTTCAGGCCACTAAGAACTTTTTCCATTTCTCAGTTTCTAGGCTGAAGCTATTTTTTAGTTTGACCGCTTTATTCAACTCTGGTGACATGACCTTCCCCCAGCTTTAGCTTTACCAGTCATAGAAATAATTTTCCATAAATCCTAGTTTGGGCACAAGGAAGGAGAGAAATGTCAGAAAGTAAAAAAGAATACATCCTAGCTTGGAAATCAATCATCTTTAGGATCTCACTAACCGAGCAAACCCTGCCTTACGAGAGACTTTCTAGCTTGCAATCCATATCCCCTACACTGGGCCTGGAAGCAATCCCTGACCTTCAACCAGAATGGGTGGGGCTTGATACCTTGAATGACTGAATACTCAAACTCCTCTCCTGGAGGCAGTTGAACCATGCACCCTAGCCTATCAACCACTACCTGCCTTCCTATTTCAGACGAAAGGACACACAGAAACACAATGATGACAGATAATCTGACATATTGTGCCTGGAGGCTCCTGCTGCCCTACCTACCCCAGATTAGAGCACTTGGGTACTGAGTTCAGCCTAGATATTCATTTACCTCTCTGACTGTCTGATATCAACTCCTAGCATGCCAAGTTCATCCAAGATGAGGCAGGAAAGAGTGGCATTATGGAAAGGTTTTGTCTAGGATAGATGTGTATTCATGTGTTCATTATGGAAGGGTTTTGGTGGCATTATGGAAGGGTTTTGTCTAGGATAGATATGTATTCATGTGTTCAACAAAAATTTATTTCTCTCAACAACACTAGTCATTAGGGAAATGGAAGTCAAAACCATAATGAGATATTACCTCACAGCCATCATGATGGCCACAATCAAAGGAACAGAAAATAAGTGTTGGCAAGGATTAGAAGAACATAAAATGGTACAACCATTATGGAAAACAATACAGAGGGGTTCCTTACAAGATTAAAAACAATTACCATATGATCCAGGGATTCCACTTATGAATATATATCAAAAAAATTTCAAAGCAGGATCTCAAAGAGATATTTGCACATCCATATTCATGGCAACACTATTCACAATAGTCAAGGGCAGGAAGCAATCCAAATGTCCATCAACAGGTGAATGTATAAAGAAATTTGGCATATACATATAATGAAATATTATGTAGCCTTTAAAAAGAAGGAAATCATGCCACATGCCATAATATGGATGAACATTAAGGGCATTATGCTAAGCAAAGTAAGCCAGTCACAAAAGGACACATATTGTATGATTCCAGTCATGTGAAGGATCTAAGGGAGTCAAATTCTCAAAAACAGAAAAAAGAAAAGCAGTACCAAGGTTATTTTTACCTATTGCTTCTTCTCCATCTGCAATAGCATATATTTGTATGTTGGGTCTCTTGAATCTCTGCCCCTGTCACTTTTTCTTTCAAGATTTCCTTATTTTTATCTTTCTGCCTAAGTATTTGTAATAGGAATGACTGGTGCCCTCCTCCACATCCACCTGGCCAATCTCTGATGTCAAACGCAGCTGCAATGGACAGTGCCATGTGTGCTCAAACTTGCCCTGTGCTGACAAGCTATCCACTTCACCACTGCCCACATCTTGAAATGCAGAGGAATTAATGTTCCCAGGGGCATCCCTCAATCAATGGGAAATGGGAGACATTAGATAAATGCTCCAGACTCCTGTCCTTCAGGGGCTCAATTCCAGGAAGAATTCTGTGCAATTCTCAAGGGTCTCAATGGAATTGAGTCTTTTTGCCTACAGCAGAGACTTCAACAATGCATCCTTATATTGGATTTTACTCATTCCCTGTCTTATTCTCCATCCTCTCTCACTCCTGCTGTCAGGAAAAAACACACTGCCTGCACCCAGTTTCTGATTTGGAATGACTGGGTTGGAGGGGAGGGAGAGGGAGAGCCAAACCAAAGAAATGTTTTAAGATATTCTTGTACTTACCTCTCCAGATCATTAATCTGGACCTCAACATTAATCATCCTCTCCTTTCACTCACATAATCCAATTTTTACCTCAAAAATTAAGTTATTAAGCTCCAAGAAGGTTATATTTTACCCCTCTGTCATTCTCTCTCTCTCAGTCTCTCTCATTCAATGGTCATCCATCTCCTCCAGTAGGTTTATTTCACTATTTTTGTGTCCTAATTGTTCTATCTGATTTCTTCTCCTTTTTCCTGATTATTGGGGCCCATCAACCCTAAATGCTAGGATATCTTCAATCATGGGAATCTGAAAGAAGGTAAAAGTTCAGGGTATGTCTTATCCTGTGGGCTTGTGTTTAAACGGCAGGATATCAGCCTCCATGGAGGCTGCTAAGAGAAACCTCTCTACTCTCAGTTCTACCTAAATTCTTTCAACGTGGAGTAAAGGAAAGACTGCCCATTCTTTCAACTTCCTCCTGCCCTTTTGTAGGTTAAGGAAATGAGCAAAGTCCTAAGAATTGGCATTGGCTTTCTTCTAATGTCCAAAGATCGCTGAAAACCAGCCTCTTCCCAGAATTAACAATCTCCTTTCCTCATCCTTGATCTGTGATGCTCTCTCTGGGTGACTGCCCAGCAATTAGGAAAAGTCCCATCCAGGTCTTTTTCAGGGACCTCAGCAAAGTCTACAGCCTTATCCATGCCCAGTCACTGAAAGATCTCAGCACCTATTTGACTCAGAAGAAATAAATGTAGTTGGAGTGGAAGGAACTAAAGACATTTTCAGGTCACCATGTTTCCAAAATGCCCTTCTCTCAGTTATAGATGATAAGTAAGCCTTTGGACTAGAAGAAATCATCTAGAGTGAATACTCAAAAAGGAGGCCTGAGGGCAGGGTTCTGGAACAAGATAACATTTGGAGGACAGAGAAAGGAGAAAAAGTTATCAATACTGTAATTTAAATTAATTTTTAAATAAAATATTTCTAACAAAATTATATTTTATTTTTAAAAGTTAATAAAAAAGCATCAACAGGCTAAAAAAGAAAAATCACATGATCATATAAATATATAGAGAGATAGTATTTGACAAAATCTAACACTCATTCATAATTTAAAATTGTTTTTCAATAAACTAGAAATAAAAGGGAACTTCTTCAACTTGATAAAGAATATCTACAAAAAAACCTACAGCTAACATCATACTTAGTGGTGAGAAACTCTAAGCTTTCCCACTAAGATCAGGTACACACAAGGAACTCTCCTACCACTCCTTTTAGATATCATACTGGAAATCCTTGTTAGTGTAATAAGGCAAGAAAATAAAAGTTACACAGATTGGAAGGAAAATATAAAACTCTGCTTGCAGATAACAACATCTGTGTAGAAAATATGGAAGAATCTATAAAACAAAAACACCCTCCTGGAACTAATTAGTGTAACATAGACAGTTAATATGCAAAAGTCAATTGCTTTCTTATATACCATTCAATGAACAAACAGAATTTAAAATAAAAAACACACAATACCATTTACATTAGTAACCCCCTAAAATGAACTACTAAGGTATAAATTTAACAAAGTATGTATGAGATCCATATGAAGAAAACTACAAAACTCTGATGAATGGAATCAAAGAAGAATTAAATAAATGGAGAGCTACTCCATGTTGATGGGTAAGAAGACTCAATATTGTCAAGATGCCAGTTTTTCTCAACTTCATGGATTCAATGCAGTCTTGGTCAAAATCCCAGTGAGTTATTTATTTTTGGATCTTGACAAACTAATTCTAAAGTTTATAGGGAGAGGCAAAAGACGCAGAATAGCTAACACACTATCAAAGGAAAACAAAGTTAGATGATTAACACTACTCGATGTCAAAACTTACTCTAAAGCCACAGTAATCAAGACAGTGTGGTACTGGCAAAAGAATAGGCAAATAGATCAATGAAGTAGAATAGAGGGTCCAGAAATAAACCTACATACATATAGCCAATTGATCTTTGACAAAGGAGTAAAGGCAATAGAGTGGAGCAAATATAGTCTTTTTAAATATATGGTGCTGGAACAACTAGGTATTCACATGCAAAAAGTAAATCTAGACACAGACCTCACACCCTACACAAAAATTAACTCAAGATGGATCACAGACTTAAATGTAAAATATAAATCTATAAAACTCCTAGAAGATAACATAGGTAAAAACCTCAAAATAAACTAGTTTATTGAAAAACATCACCATTGGGTATGGTGATGACTTTTTAGATACAATATGAAAGGCATGTCCCATGAAAGAAATAATTGACAAGCTGGACTTCACTAAAATAAAAAATGTCTGCTCTACAGAGGACAACGTCTAAATAATGAGAAGACAGGCCACAGACTAGGAGAAAATGTTTGCAAAAGACATATCTGATAAAGGACTGTTATCCAAAATATACAAAGAACTCCTAAGTTCAACAGTAAAAAACAAACAATCCCATTTAAAAATGGGTCAAAGGCTTTAACAGACACCTCACCAAAGGAGATATACAGATGGCCAATAAACATATGAAAAGATGCTCAATATCATGTCTCATCAGGGAAATGCAAATTAAAACAACGAGATATCACTATGCACCCATCAGAATGTGCAAAATCCAAAACGCTGACAACACCAAATGCTGGTGAAGATGTGGAGCAACAAGAACTCTCATTTGTTGTTGGTGGGAATATGACATGGTACAGCCACTGTGGAAGACGGTTTGGCAGTTTCTTATAGAATTAAACATATTCTTATTACACAATCCTACAAAGGTGCTCCTTGGCATTTACCCAAAAGACTTGAAACTTTATGTCCACACAAAAACCTGAACATGGGTGTTATAGCAACTTTATTCATAACTGCCCAAACTCGGAAGCAACCAAGATATTCTTCAGTAGGTGAATGGATAAACTGTACTACAACCAGACAATGGAATATTACTCAATGCTAAAAAAGACATGATCTATCCAGCCATGAAAAGACATAGAGAAACCTTAAATGTATATTACTAAGTAAAAGAAACCAATCTGAAAAGGCTACATACTGTATGACTCCAACTATATATGACGTTCTGGAAAAGGTAAAACTATGGAAACAATAAAAAGACCAGTAGTTGCCAGAGGTTGGGGATAGGGGGAAGGATGAATAGGTGGAACACAGAGGAATTTTAGGGTAATGAAAATATTCTATATGATACTATGATGACGGATACATGTCATTACACATTTGTCCAAACCCACAGAATGTGTAATGCCAACATTTAACCTTAAACTACAGAGTCGAGGTAGTTATCAACTATAATGAATGTACCACTCTAGTGGGGGATGTGGATAATAGTGGGGGATGTAGATAATAGGGCTATGCACATGTACACATGTGTAGGGGCAAAGGGTATGTGGGAAATCTCTGTACTTCCCCCTCGATTTTGCTATGAACCTAAAACTGCTCTGAAAAATCAAATCTTAAAAAAAAAATAGAGAGGGGTAGTGTTGAGAATTGTGTCAGCAAAGAGGTCCTTGGAGGACTCAATTAATACA
Organism: Mirounga angustirostris; assembly: GCF_029215605.1. Taxonomy (NCBI): domain Eukaryota; kingdom Metazoa; phylum Chordata; class Mammalia; order Carnivora; family Phocidae; genus Mirounga; species Mirounga angustirostris. Next base: position 68,022,367 of record NW_026991723.1, on the reverse strand, counting down.
GTAAGTGACTCTTCAACCTTAGACAGTACAAGACAGAAATGAGGAGAAACAAAACTGCAACCATCAGTGAAATTAATTCAGCTACCTTCCCTTGGCAGAAAAAGCAAGCTGCAGAGGAAATAGCTCATGCATTTAATGAGTGGAAAGCACATCAGCTAAGCAACTTGGGGGATAGAGCCTGTGTCCACACAGATAAGAGATGGGACAGGTCCTGGAGAGGGAACCCAATCATTTGCAAGACTCCGTGAATTTAGGGAAACCCTGACAAAATTAGGAGTCCAAAGACAGGAATAAGGGTATCACCAAGGCCCTCATGAGTATCAGGAAAAAGGACAGAGCCCCTGTTTGAAGAGTAGGAAAACAATGAGTTTATATGGAATTTCAGCTGCTGTACTTCTTAACACTACATATATGGGATATAGAATATTTTACATTTATTAAACTCTGAAGAGTCTGGTAAGAGTACTTTCTATCTCAGATAATCACAGGAGAACAAGGAAAGGCAAAGATGCTACCCAAAAATATTCCATGAAAATATTTATTTGGATCAATTCATAAAAAATGTGAATGATCAGGTATGATAAAATAATATATATATATTTAGAACTTGCCAGTTTAAAATCACCTTCGCTTACCTGACTTAAAGCAATCCTTAAAACAGTCCTGTGTGAAAAGTAGGGCAGATATCATTAATATCCCCATTTTATAAGTGAGGAAATTAAGGTTTAGACAAGTTAAATGACTGACTCTAGGTGACTTGCTAAGTGACAGAACTGGGACCAAAACCCAGGGCTGGCACTGCCTCTGCCGAGGAAGGCATGGAAGGAAGGGTAATGACTTCTAACTGAAATGTCTACCAAGAGTGTGATGAGCTAGTGTGGGTAACGGCTGCCCCGACTAGGGCTGGGCCGGCATCAGGCCAAGAGCAGCCTGCTTCCCAAGCATTCCTTCACTTGTTCAAGAGATCATGAAAATTAAATTGGGCTATAACCAGGCCTTAATTCCCCACCCTTGATGTGAGGAGCCATATTTGTCTCATTAGCCTAGGTCATAAACTCCAGCAGGAGGGAGAAAAGGAGGCAGCAGATAAAAGTGAGGGAGGGAAAGGGAGACGATTGTATGAAGACAGAACAAGGGGGAGGAAGGGGAGAGGGTACGTGAAGGACAGGCACACCTCCTTACGTTAGGGGTGCTCTCCTCCCTGGCATAATCATAATTGCATTTTAAGTTTATGTAGCTCTTTGTAGTTTTCCAAACAATTGCGTATGCTCTCTCATTGAATCCTCATTACCTTCCTGGGAGTCAGGGCAGAGAGGACCAATTCCATTTTAGCAGGGAAGGGATGAGGCTCTGAGAAATTGAGACACTTGTCCAACTAGCAGACCCAGGGCCAGTAAAGCCTGTGTTTTTTGACTCCTACTCTGTTAACAGCAGGTCACAGTCTACATCCCCTAGAGCTACACAGGGCCAGAAGGTAGAGCTCCAGTATTTTTTTGAACATATCATGCTACCTCTCAAATCACAGAAACATACTGAATGAGGATTTTTATTTCTACAAAGCAACAGGAATTGGGGTATGAACATTCTATTACCAAATAGTAAAAAATCCAAGGGACTGTCCTTCTTTGATCTACATTGGAATATGAACTAATCGCCCTATTGATTAAGCTAGTGTGGGTTAAGAGTAGGAACTTAGAATTATTTTTGTTCAGTTTACAGAGATCTGTGCCATAATGGTATGTATTAGAGAAACTTGATCTAAATCAAGCATGAAAGTCTTGGCTTCAAATTACATCTCTTGGATGTGTGCCTTCCACATTAAAGAAATATAGCGATTGACTATCTCCAAAGAATAAAGCTCTTCAGAGAGCCAGAAGAGATAACACCTCTAGAAAGATAATGAGGTGCTATACAATGCTATGGGCTGTCAAATCAGGGAGACTGGGTTCAAATTTGGTCTCTATAACTTAGTGGACAGTATAACATGGATAAGATAGTAATAAAGAGTATAGATTTAGGTTTCAAATTGATCCAGGTCCAAATTCTGGCCCTACTATCTTAGGAATGTTATTTGGACCTTTCAAAATTTTTAATCTCACCATTTGTATTACTGGATTATGCTTAACAAATGGTAACTATTATTATTAAGGCATATCTATTCTTCAGTGGAAATACATTTTATTATATCCTTTGCCTGAATGGCAAACCTTGGGACTTAAATAGCTCAGCTATACCATAAAAGGTTTTTCCAATAAAAATATTGGTTGGACATTGTCCCTTATTCTTTTTATTTTTTGTATTGGTAACAATTTGGTAACTGCTTCTAAATTTACCTACCCTAGATAATAAACATAGATTATATTTCTGCGTCGAGTAGATAAAGTTCATACATGATACTAGTAAACTTCTATTGCATTATGTTGGAAAACAATAGGACTTTGTCTATTGAAACAGGTTTCAAGGATTCAGAAGAAAAATAAACTATTCAATAATTGTCTTTTAAATGGAATTGTTATGAATTCAGTTGGAAGTTTTAGTTTAAGGCAAAGCTTAAAGCTTTCCATATCTAAGTAGTTCTATATTCTCTGAAGGTAATGCAGCATATTCTGGGATTTTTTGTTTGTAATGAAGAGATTGGCCCACATTCATAATGCTGAATGTTCAAAGAAAAATCAGTTTGTCAACACATAGTCAAGCACAATTTTGGAATCTTCTCAAAAAAAAAAATCTTTCAATAACCAGAGGGCAGACAACCTTCATGGCTGGCAGAATTTCCATGTACCTTCTAAGGAAATAAGTCAAATGACCTCTAGACAAAGGAAATCCAAAGATGCTCAGGCCCCAAGGCTCCAGTTCTTAGGGGAAATCACAAAGGTATAATAAAAGCCTACTCCACCTGCTAATAACTCAATTATTACATGTAGCTTCCATCTACTGAGCTAGAACCAGACCACTAGAACCAAGCCTTTGACTGTGTGTCCTTTGGAAATTCAGCTCAAATGTCACTGCTTCTGCCCCTGAGAGCATTATTTTTTGAAGCAAAATAGTATAAAATTCCAGTATCAGAGTGCCTGGATTTGGATCTCAGATATTCATAGCTAACATATGCAAGGCAGAATCCTAAGACAGACAGATACATACATACATATACACACAGATATATGTATGTACATCTAAAATTATATCTGATCCACATAACAATGCTATAAAGTAGATACCTGTATTATTCCCATTTTACAAGTGAAAAAAAATTGTGGCATAGAAAAATCAAGAGACTTGCCCAAGATCACATAGCAACTATTAGAACCAGAATCCAACTATGACAACCTGGCTCCACTCTGCTCTCCTTCCTCTCAAGGTTAGCTACTTACCAGATGGGTGGCTTCACATGGGCAAGGTACTCAAATGCTCTACGCCTCATCTGGTAAATGGAGAGAGTTACAGATCACTGAAAGTATAACAGACTTATAGGGTTGTTGAGTGGATTAACAAAGATACCTCTTGTCTTTATCTCAGCATAGCCCCTGGCACCTAGTAAATGCTCAAAAAAGACTATGTACTATTTTTGGGTGAGGGCAGACACATTTTATTCATTTCTTCATTTATGTGGCTGAGCAAGTCACTTAACATCTCTGACACTTCATTTCTTCATCTGTAAAATGGGATAATATAAATATTAACCTCACAGAGTTATCATGGCACATAAAAGACGCTCAGAAAATATTTGATGAATTAGTGGAATCTCTTCACATAGTACCTAACACAGTTCCACATGGAAATAGGTACTGTGATAAAAACTTCTTGATCATAGCAATCCATAATGTAAAAATGATAATATTGCCTCCTCCTCATCCCTGAGGATCTGTGAGGATAAATGAGACAGTCTCTAGGACAGAGATTGTTAGGAGAAAGGTGCTTTATAAATCTAAGAGGTTGCTATTAATGATCATCATCATCATAATAAATTTGGTATTGGAGAAATCGTAACTCATCATGCATGACTCCTCAAGGGAAGACTATCAAGGCCTCCTTCAGTGACACAGTGGCAGCTGGTGCCTGAGGCTTTGAATCTATGGAAATAGGGGAGGGAATATGGTGATGTTACAGAGAGAAATCAGAAGGGAATTCGACTTGTTAATTTTAACCATTCTGACTGGTGTGAGGTGGTATCTCATTGAGGTTTTGATTTGGATTTCCCTGATGCTGAGTGATGTTGGACACTTTTTCATGTGTCTGTTGGCCATTTGGATGTCTTCTTTGGAAAAATGTCTGTTCAAAGCGAAATAAGTCAATCAGAGAAAGACATGTATCAGATGATCTCACTGATATGAGGAATTCTTAATCTCAGGAAACAAACTGAGGGTTGCTGGAGTGGTGGGGGGTGGGAGGGATGGGGCAGCTGGGTGATAGACACTGGGGAGGATATGTGCTATGGTGAGCACTGTGAATTGTGCAAGACTGATGAATCACAGACCTGTACCTCTGAAACAAATAATACATTATATGTTAAAGGAAAAAAGAAGATAGTAGGAAGGGAAAAACGAAGCGGGGGACATCGGAGGGGGAGACGAACCATGAGAGACTACGGACTCTGAGAAACAAACTGAGGGTTCTAGAGGGAAGGGGGGTCGGGGGGACAGGTTAGCCTAGTGATGGGTATTATAGAGGACACGTATTGAATGGAGCACTGGGTGTTATACGCAAACAATGAATCATGGAACACTACATCAAAAACTAATGATGTAATGTATGGTGATTGACACAATGTAATAAATAAAATAAAATAATAAAATAAAATAAAATAAATAAAATAATAAAATAAAATAAAATAAGGGAATTCGAGCTGGCTATTTAAAGAGGGTCTTCTCTTCCATGTCCTTCTGCCTCCCCACCCTCCACACCTCCCTTTCACACCAGGTCCCTATCAGGTCTCCAATTTCTGGTTCTGATCTTAGGTTCTGATCTTCAATTTCACAGGCCCAAGAACTCGAACATGTCTATACATCTGAGCCTATTAGAGTCTGAAAGGCACTCCCCTGCCGGGAAGTCCCAGAGAGCCAGGCAAGCTGGGCAGGGGGTTTCCTTATGGTAGCCTGATACAAAACACTCTGTTCAGCAAGCCACAGTTTTAGCCCAAAAGGCAAAAGACTGGCCCAGATTGGAGAGATGAAGACAAAACTAGCATCACATCATAAAGGCCAAGAGAATCCAGATCTGGACAGGAATCCAGCTGGCTCGCTTAGAATCGTGTGGCAACCTCTCCAGGGCTCTGTTCCCAGGAGAAACAGAAGGCTCTCAGAAGGGACCTGTAAGGGTTAAAGAAGATAGAGTCCCTGATGTATCTAGCACAGCAACTGACACAAAAGCCCTCGGGTAATGATAGTAATCATCACTGCAGTTATTGTGCTGCTAGTATTTTTATTTTGATTATTCAAAAAAAAAAAAGAATGTGTGGCAAAGCCAGGCTAGCATGAGGGAAAAAAGGAACAGGCCAGTCAGCTGATCAGACGAAGTTTCCCCCATATGTTCCATAATCTGGTCATGAGTATGCTGAGTGTGGGAAGGTCAACAGTGTCCTTAAAGGAATTACATCAGGCTGGACAAACTTCCTCAACTCAGGAGACACTGATACAGAAACCAGACACAAATATATTCATTTATAGATTCATATGTCCATTTCCAGTAACCAAGCTGTATTAAGTACACAAGAAACCAAATTAGCTATTGAAAGATGACTTGGTGAGCATGAGATCATAGAAAACTGGAGGGGCCAGTGGGATATTTATCCAGGTATGTCAAAGCTAAATAGATTCTCTCCCACCATAGACCCCACCTCCTAATTGATCTGAATACTTGACACTCATGGCAACTACATGACATTCAGATCCTTCTGTTTTACAGAAAACAGAGGCTTGGAGAGGTTGCCACACAAGTCTAAGCAGGGCAGCAGGATTTCTGTTCAGATCTGTATGCTCTTGGCCATTAAGAGGTGATGCTACCAAATATAATGTCTCCTTCCAATGTACAGAGCTGAAGTCTTACTCCCCTTTTTCCAAAATCCACACAGAACACTGCCCTCCATAAAGCAAAGGTTTTGCAGTCAACTAAACCTGGATTTGATTCCCTGCTCCACCGCTGCCAAGCTATATGACCTTGGACACATTATTCAACTTCTCTGAACTTCAGTTTGCTGATCTATAAAATAGTGATAACAGCCTACCTCATAGGCTATCATGATGCTTAGCAAGAATGTATATGAATACTTAGCACAGTGCCTCTGTGATTGTTACAGTAGCTACTATTTAATTCCATTAAACCCACTCTTTCTTCAATTTCTGTGATTCTAGTTCTAAAGACAAATCCTAAACACAGTGATCTACAACTGTTCTGCATCCATCCCCATGTCCATTCAATCACACAAGTATAGCACATCTCAGGGCTGGCCATGTCTGGAGATAGTTCAAGTCACTGATTCTTAGATACTTTACCTTCCGAGGGTGACCTCATTGCCTAAGTCTGGGGACATCTCACTATAACTGATGTGCACAGGGAAAAGAAGAGGCATTCTGAAGGCCCAGAGGAATGCAAAGGACCAACTATTCTGCCAACATCAAGGAGTTTTGGCCTCATAAACTGTAGCCATTTCTATTTTTCTGCCCAGAGCATTTTCTTCCCTGAGACCAGCCCCAGTTTGAAGGGACGATTGCTTTCCCCTGCTACTCTTAGTCAGGCAGCACTAGCAGGAGCATTAGCAGGATCATCTACAGTGATGTCACATTTTACTTTTGGATAAAATGTCCCAGATAACACTTTTCCCAGTGTCTTTGAACAGTCACTCTCTATTTCCAAATGTGTGCGCGAGCTCCGTTCAATGAAGAAACACATTAACAGCAACCTCTCTATTCCCTCTAGGTTGCTTGCAAGCCTTCCTGTGTTTTTAATCTTTGCCGAGCTCCAAAACCAACCGTGTTGAGTGATGTGAATGCCACGCTTCTCATTTCAGTAAGGAGATGACTGGATTGGAGACTGTGAAGATTAATAAAAAGAAGAAAATCCACACTTAAAAAAACCACTGGTTTAAAAAAAAAAAGTAGATCATGATAAAGATTAAGATGATTCAAAAAAAAAAAAGAGGAAGATATAAAATATGCCCCTCTTATCTAGAATAGTGAAAAACTAGCATAGGAGCAGGGCAAGGCTGACCTGCCCTTTCATAACACTGGCGATAAGCAACAGCGATTCAGAATGGGGAGCTTATTGCAGCAAAGTACAAGGTTGGGGGCTTGGGATTCAGATCACACAGAGAAAGGGGTTGTTGATTTAAGTGGTGTGGGAAAATGGAGAAGGTATTGCTTAAAGCAGTAACCAATGTTGTTTATTTGGGATACGAGCTAGAGAATACTATTATGGCAGAGAAAAGAAGTTATCTCTGGTGAATTGTCTTGAATTATGGGGGGAGTGAGAGAGGCTCACTGCATATGACATTTAGAATTGCAATTTCTAAGCGAAGCAGCACGTCTGATATATCATTTATTGTCTCTGCCTCTATCCTTCCAAAGCTGCATTAAGGACAGATGTGAACCTCACTTCCCTGGGTCTCCATTTTCACGTTGATTTGGAGGACATTCATTTTCCCTTCGCAACGGAATCATATATTTTCCCCCCTCAGAAGGTTTAGTTCATCACTAAATATTCAGGTCTAGGAAGCGATTTTCTTTCCTCTTTGTGCATGATTTGTCTCTTTCTGGAGCTGAGCCCCTTTGGTTGAAAACAAGAATCTATACAAATAAAGGGCGCAGGTGAAGAGACAGTGTGGGTGGATGAGCGGAGGGAAGGTTTCTCCAGTTGTGATGGAAATTTGCACTTGAGTCTTCCCGTTTTAGCTGATTTTACAGGAAGGAAGAAACAATGCTCATCTGATCGGGTATCAGATCCTGCTGGCTTAGAAGATTCAAAAGGCAGTTTCAATTACCACGCAGTGTACTCCTACTTCCCGCTGAAAAACAGTATGCATATTGCACATTCTGGTGGTGGCTCTTTGAAAATGAAGTTTCCACACCACCCTCCCTGCATTTCAGGTAGAAATGAACTGATGCCAGAGACAGACATTCCAATTTCATAGATTCAATGAATTTTTCAACCAGAAGGGATTGATATACCCATTTTTTTGGTAGCAGGACAAACTGAGATCTTAGAAGGTACCTGACCCGGTCAAGGCAATATATTCTCACAAGTGGCTGTATGTGTATATTTGTGTGTTTTCTGTAGCACTTTGGAATTCTTCTGTTTTCTGGGTATGTATTGGGAATCTCACACTTAGCACGGGGTCTTTGCCAAGACTGAGCACCGAAGTACCAAGCAACCCTCTCTTGCCACAGTCTCCCCACCTCCCTGGGGCTGTGAAGGAGTAGGGGACAGGTGCCGCTGCCTTCACAAACCTAAACTACAGCCCACACGTCGTCTTGGGGAAAATGGCTTCTCCTCTGTTCTACTATTCTGCATCCCACACTAGCCACTCCCTCCCCCTTCCTGTAATCCCCTCCATACACTGAGGCTCCTGAAACCAAAGCCAACAAAGTACGTTGTCTTCCAGCAACTTCTGCTTTTAGCCCTACAGCTAAAGCTCTGGAGAAAAGAGATCACAATACACAAATTAGTCTCTCAACAAATTATTTTGCCACCCTTGTCTCGTAAACTCCTGCTCCTGGGGCTTTGTTCATGCTGTGCCTTCTACCAGGAATGTTCTTCCCCTTCTCCCCCTAGCTATCCAAGTTTTGCTATCCCTCTATTGTCCAGGAAGCCCTCCTTGACCTCTACGCACAATTCCTAAGGCATTCCTTATCTTTATTGTTTCATGTCTCAGGTCCATGTGACTTTTTTTTTCCAATCAGACTCTTAGTTCCCTAGTGGCTCTTTTGTGTCCCCCAGATTACCTAATACACCAGTCAAGCCAGTCACATGGCTTGGAGTGAGGTTGGGTTTGAATCCTGAGCAAATTGCTCTTCCTCTTGAGACATCATAATAACCTCAGAATGCGGCTGGTAGTAGTATTCCTCAATAGCTTTATTATAGCTTAATTGTTTTTCTTCTGATTATATAGTTGACACATTCTCATCGTAAAAAATTCAAAAACTACATGGTTCTATAAAAACAGGATGGAAAGGTTACATGAATTCCACTTTACGTAAGCACCATTAACATGTTCTTGGCCATTTTTCATACATGTTTATGACTCTATATGTATCTATGTATATACACATGATTTTACATTTTATATAAATAGGGTTATTCATACATACTGTTTAAGTGGAGAATATTAAAGATCATATGCAAAAGTGTCAAGCAACATTAGTTGAGTAAAAAATATTAGTTTAATTGGAGCCTTAATAGTTTTAAATGAATAAATAGTGTTTCCCATAGAATGTGGGGAATAAAAGCAAGCAGGAGATGCCCCCTAGACCATTTTCCTGTCTCTAAGCAGGACCTCACTGAAAATATTCCACTTAAATTAGCCCAGGGCCCAAAGTATGTGGCACAAAGGACAAATGAACATTCTAATTAGAAATTCTATACTTGACACGAAGATCAGATTTCTTCAGCATAATGTGGCTGTCAGACATCATACATATTCTCAGTTCACCAGCTGAAAGCACTGAATGGGATGGACAGAGCTATACACCTTGCACAAAATATTTACTAAAGTCAAGACAAAGTAGACCAGACCAATGTAGATCTTCCCTGGAGATCTTACAGAAGAGACTCCCGCCTCTAGAGCACAGTGAAGAAGCTTAGCTTTCTTACAATGAGAAATAAACATCTCTCATCTATCAGCAATGACGTGAAAAATCCATGTCAGAAAACTGGAAGTCATCTCCTTTAATAGTCTTCAGTTAAAGATCAGATTCAGACCTTTGAGAGATTCTGTTTCCATGAAGAACAAAGGTGATAATGGGATTTTCTCCACAATAACACCCCACTGTCCTGGTGGTGGCAAGCTTTGCCTAGTTTCTCCTCCTATCCCTTGCAGAGAGGCTAGAGTCTGTGTGTCAGCCACATAATCCATCATCACCCATTCCTGCCACCAGAAGTATGACTAATAGATTATAAATGTTTCTTTTTCTGTAGACTAATCAGCTCGAATGTGATACCTGCCATGACACATAACAGTCCTGCTGTCCTGTTAACAGCCACAGGATGTGACCACCTCCACACAGGTGTGTGCTCCTGACAGAGACTTCTAACAGCCGGTTGGCCAAGCCTGGCAGCAGCCTGAGCTTCTCTCATGCAAGAGCACAGACATCCAGGGCTAGGGCCATGAATTTCTCATGCTATCCTATTTTCTTCAAGGCATTTATCACTATTTGAAATTAAATTATTTATTTACTTACGTCTGACACTCCTACTAGATGGTAAAAGGAGGGCTTTGCTTTGCTGGTCATTAAAATTAACTCCCTCACCTCCTTCTAGTTTCTTTCTACATCTCATTTTCTTAATCACAAATATACCAAACTGAACAGCCCTTTACATACACTGCTTATGGAATTCCTGACCTCCCTTTACCTTGCTTTGCTTTTTCTGTTTTTTTTTAATAGCTTCTATCATCTTCTAACATATTATAGAATCAGCTATGATGAATATCGTTTATTGTTTGTCGCCCCCTATGAGAATGAAAGGTCCATGGAGGCTGAAATCTTTGTGTATTTTGTTCACAGATAAATCCCAAGAACCTGGAAGAATGATGGGAACATAGTAGGTGTTTAATAAGTATTTATTGAATAAGTGAAAAGAAATCATTCACTTTATCCTTAACTCCCTAACAGTGCCTGGTATGAAATAGTTGCTCAATAAGGGTTTGTTCAATCTGTTGCTTTCCTGCAGAAGCCCCTGAATAAGTATTTTCTCCAGAGTGCAAGCATTTTCCCTTCCAAATGTCTTTCACACATCTTCCTATGTCCCTAGTTAATAGCATATAATAGGAAACAAATAAATGTTTGACAAATTAACCAATTAACAAATAACTCCAATGACTGACACCCCATGTATGATACTCTTTTCTGACTGCCTGTTTCCCCCAACATCATTAACACTAACATACCCCATTTATAGCTCAGTCCAGCCAACATTACCTGAATATCTACTGTATTCTAGTTACTGTGCTAGATACTGAGTGGGCCAGTCAACAAGAATACTAAAAAGTATTTATTGAACACTTACGTCATGCCAGATACCATGCTAAGCACTTCACATGCATGAACTCATTTAATGTTCTTAATAACCATATGAGGCAAGGAATACTGTTATGCCCATTTTACAGGCAGAGAAACTTAAACCTCAAGAGGTAACTTGTCCAAAGTCAGGCACACAGTTAGCCAAGACAGTAAGAAGGCAAAGCCCAGATCCTCACTCAGACAGCTTTTACCCCAGAGTTCACATTCTTAAGCCCAATGATGATCTAAAGATGAAGAACAATCAGAATAAATTTATTTTCTCAAAGAAACTGTATATATTGGAGGAATAAAAAAATATCTTCAAAAGTTCTGAATCCCTCATTTTTGGTCCCAATGCCTAGTATAGAATATAACACAGTGTAATGAATACATTTTTGCTAAAAGAATAAACGATACTAAGCAATAAAAGAGGCAAACCTACAAGAGAAAAACATTAATTCTAATTGGAGAAAACTGAACCCAGGACAATAGAAGTATTTAAACCAGACCTAAACAATATATAGGATTTTAAAGAATCTAGAAGAAAGTTATTCTTAATTGGGTGTATTGGTTTTCTATTGCTGCATAACAAAGTACCTCAAAATTTAGTAGATTAAAATAAACATTTATTATACTTATAGTTTCTTTGGGTTTGGTATTCAGTAGCAACTTTGCTAGGTTATTTCAACTTGGGATCTCTCATGAGGTTGCCATTATGATGTTGGTGGGGGCTGCAGTCATTTGAAGACTACATTGGCAAGAAGATCCTCATCCGAGGTGTCTCATTCACGTGGCTGGAAAGTTGAGGTTGTTGGAAGCCTCAGTCTCTCCCCACAAAGGCCTCTCCATAGGTGGTGTAAGTGTGTACTGCTTCACCCAGAGTGAGTGGCCCAAGACAGAAAGACAAAGAGCCAGGCAGAAGCTATCTTTTTAATGACCTAGACTCGGAAATCATATAGCATCTCTTCTGCCACATTCTATTAGAAGGAAGTCACTAGCCCTGACTCACATTCAAGGGAGGGGAATTAGGCTCCACCTTTTGAAGAGATGAGTGTCAAGAGTTTGCAGACATATTTTAAAACCACCACAGAGGCAGCCCATAGGAAAAGAATAGGGCAGGTTCTGGAATGACATGTTATCCAATGTCCTAGTTAATGGACTTCTATAACCTGGTGACCTCTTTTATTTTTGCAATTTTCACATCACTCCATCTATTTCTTATATTTTGATCCTTTAGTCTCTGTCATTTTGAAGAGAAAATCTTTCAACATTTCTTATTCAGTTAATCCATTCCTTCATTTTATTTAAATATAGTTCTCTTCTGTGTATTTAGCACTAGAAATATAAAAATAAAAAAGACATGACCCTTCCTTTCAAGGAGTATGTCATCCACTTGATAAGCCCATATAATAATCACATGATATGTCAAAGGCCATAATAGAATTATATACAAAGTGCATGGTAATACAGAGGAGACTGATTTTTCTCATGAGAGGGACCTCATTACCCTGTTAAAGATTTTGGATGTTATCTTCTATGCAACAAATGTTTTTAAGCAGGTGTGTGCCAAGATTCAGATCTGTATTTAAGAAAGACAATTAGGATGGCAATAGAGAGGATGGAATTGGCAGAGGGCATATGAGCAATGGCATGTGAAATGGAGAGGAGGTAATATACTTGAGAAATGTTTATTAGGTAGAATTGACAAGGCTTGGTGATTAATTACTTAGGCAGAAAAAGGTTAAGAATAACTTCTAGATTTCTAGAGGGTATATGATGGTCTCATTAACTAAGATAAGAAACACAGGAAGAGGGTCCAGGTGTTTTGTGGGGAAGAAAATGAAGTAAGTTCAGTTTTAAATATATTGAGTTTGCATTGCCTTTAGCTACATTGTTGAAGGATGTGTCACATTGGTGGTAAGAAATATGCAACTGAAGTTCCAAGAGAGAAGTCCCAGCTGGAAATACAAATTTTGGAAATACTAGCGTTCCTGTGCTAGTTAAACTCACAGTTTTGAAGGAGATCATCAAAAGAGCTTGTAAAGTAGAAAAGAAAGCTAAGAATGGGACCTTGGGGGATACCAACACACAAAAGGTGGTGAAGAAAGAGAAAGCATTAAAAAGCAGTGAAAAGGAGAATCCAAAAGAGGAAGACGACATTCGAGAGATTTCAGGGTCATGAAACCCACAGAAAAGATTTTCAAAGAGGATCAACAGATTCAAGAAAGAAAGAAAGAAAGGGAGGTGGGGAGGAGAGAGAGAGGGAGAAAAAGGGAGAGAGAAAGAGAAAAAGAGGAAAAGAAGGAAGGCAGGCAGGCAGGCAGGAAGGAAGGAGGGAAGGAAGGAAGGAAGGGAAAAAGAAAAAAGAAATGGAAAAAAGAAAAATGCAGAGACATCAAGTTAAAGGCAGACTGAAAATTATACTTCATGTTTGTCAATTAGGAAATTATTAATCACCTAAGTGTTGTAGTAAGGTGATGTGGGATGGAATCCAGCTGCAGTACGTTGAGGGTGAAAGAGAAGTAAGGGAGTGAACACAAGGGTAGACTTCATTGACCAAAAGTTTGAAAGTGAAGAACAGCAAAAAGATTAAGTGCTATTAGTATGAGGTGGTAAAAAGTGATCTATATAATTCCATCCCGTTAGATTGTGTTTTCAGGATTCTGTTTTCTCAACTTAGTCTGAAAAAAAAATATTCATTCTCCCTTTGGTTCTTGCAGCTGTTTCTACAAGATCGTGTTATAAAAGGCCAAGGAGAAGACCTAGAACAAACACAGGATGTCAACTTCAAGATAGAATGCCAGGGACTCAAGAGACTGAACTTACCAGCCTGCTCATTACATTCAGTGGACCAAATCCCCTCTCAATTCTCAAAGGGATTAGCTGGTCAATAATTTATAACATTTTCAAGGTAAGAGAAGGTCAACTAATTATTAATGAAGGCAACCAAAAAAGAGGGAAGTATGTGTTTATTTGATTTATGGAAACCTTCCCTTTACTCTAGGGACATAGCATGAGCCTATGAATATAAAAATCTTACATTCATAATATTTTTCATCAGGGTAATATTTTCATCATTTATCAAGATATATACAAGAATAATTAGAATTGAACATAAATATCCACACCTTAGATGAAAGGACAAAACCTGGAGGTCCAAATGGTAAAGGAGTGCCATTGAATGACTTAAATTAGCTCTAGTGGGTAAATCCGGGCATTTTAGCAGCTTTTCACCAATTTGTTATCAGAAAGAACACAGAAACAGAGGCAAACTCTAAAGAATATAAGACCCAGGTAAAGAAGTCTTACCAAGAGTCAATTCTTTTTTTTCTACCTAAGTAAAATAACGCAAAAAGTATACAGGAACTAGAAAAAATAGAAGGGATACTGCTCATGATCTCAGTATCCTAGCCTAATAATTATTATATCTGGGTGCTTCTTTTTAGTAACACTAGAACAATGTTGATTACATTCCTTTATTTCACAAATGTTTACCAAGCATTTATCTTGTACCAAAGACTGTGTTAGGTGCTGGCAAACAAACCTGCTCCCGGCTCTGCATACTTCATATTCTAAAGGGAAAGTGTGAGACACTGGACAACTAAACATACTTATTTGACCACAACTGAGATGAGTGACAAGAAAAAGAAGTGTAGGGTATTGAGAAAACACTGTTGGCCAAACATCCCCAAGTTCTTTCACCTTTTGAGGACTTCTGTCCTTTGCCACCTGAATAAAACCACCCCAGGTCCTTTCTGCACTTGACTGCAAAGCCTGTCCCTGCATGAATCCTCCTGAGAAGTCTTAAGACAGGTGATTACAAGTCATGATTGTCTCCTATAAGCCCAACTTTCCTCTCAATCCTCTTGGGCCTCTTCAGTGCTTCTCATGCGCTCCAGCTCCCTCTGATTGGGCTCACCATAAGCATAAGACGGGTCTTTCATTCTTCAAGGCAGCATTTATAATACAAGACTAATTCTAAATGTATTACTAATATAGCTCTATTAACACTTTAATGAGTGGAGAGAAGGAAGGAAGAAGAAAATTAAAATAAGTAGTAGTGTATATCAAACATCTTTGCATCCACTCTGCACCCACACACATTGTCACAGGGAATCTCCTATTGGAACCCTCCCTTCTCATTAGTCTTTCACCTCCTCCCATCTTCCTAGGATCTGTGTTTGCTCAGAACCAGGTCCTTCCTTCCCGTTCCTCTCCTCTTCCTAATGTCCTCTCCTCTTACAGAGTATTGATCAGAGATGCACTCTGATGAAGCCAAAAATGATTACACAGCAAAAAGATCTTTTAACACTCATTTTATTATTATACAGAAAAGTTTACTCTTCTTAATCTATACTTCATCACATCATTTCACATCATCTTGACTTTCCTTGCAGAAGTTCCATTGCTATGTCTAACAAAATATCAGTTTTCTTCTTCAGAATAATTCCTCAACAAAGAATGCAGAAGTTATTTCACTGTTGCTTAATAGCAATTTTTCTTTCAGTTACAACAATTCATCAGTGGGGAAAAATGAGCTCTTTGTAAACTGGAGAGTGGTGTGGTCAGGCTTGTAATTTTTAAAAGGTCATTCTGATCTGAACCTTGGGCAAAGATTTAGCCATAAAAATTTTCTCCCAAGAGTTATATTTCATTTTGGAAAAAAGTGAAAGTAATCTAAATGTCCAAAAATAGAGAAATGCTTAAATAAATTATGGCAAAAATCACTTGATGGAATATTACATAGCCATTCAAATTGCGTTCATTTAGACTTTTGGCAATAAAGGAAAATGTGCATTATAGTATTATGTTAAAAATGCACAATCCTGAATTTAATATAGGACTTAATAATATTCAAAATGTATGTCTCTAAGCTGTGAAAAAATTGAATAGTGACTAGTATGACTAGATCTCTCTCCTAGCCCTAAAGATCAATCACATGGACACTAAATAAGAGAGAGGAGAGCAGACGTTTTGGGGAACTATCTAAGTACTGTGAGAGCCCGCTGAGAGCCTGAAGGATGTAGCAATCTTAGGAAGGAAGGGGCTAGGGACATGGAGAAATCCTAGATCAGATACTCCAGAGATGCACTCTGATGAAGTAAAAAATGATTACACAGCAAAAAGATCTTCTAATACTCATTTTATTATTATACAGAAAAGTTTACTTCCGTTATTTTAAAACCACCTAGTTTGTGGAACTTTATTACATCAGCCCTAGGAAACTAATACAAATATATTAAGAGGTTGTTCTAGTGTCTTCTCATTTGCATTCATTCCAAAGAGAAATCTGTTTTGTTGTTGTTGTTGTTCTCCATATATAATGTCTTTTTTCTCTTACTGCTTTTAAGATTTTCTTTTTATTACTGATATTGGGCTCTTTGATTATGATGTTCACTGGTGTCATTTTCTTCATTTCTTGTGCTTCGAGTTTATTGGACTTTCTGGATATGAACCTCTTGTCTTACATCAAGACAAAATCTGGTCTTGCTTTTGTGCTTTGTTTGGCAGGCCAGAGCCAATGTTTAGTCTAGAGATCCTTATTCCCCACTACTGAGCCAAGCAAGAGCCCTCTGTGTGGTCTAATCAATGCCCCATGAATCTTGAGGCTTTCCCAATCTGGCTGGTTGGAATAGCAGTATTCCTGAACTGCGTGAACACTGGGCAATATTACCTCCAATCCTTTATATCATTCTTTATCTAGATTCAGTTTCCTCACAGGACATGTTTATCAGTTTTCTGCTCAATACTCAAGAGATCCCCTGCAGACCTCCAGAGTTCTGAGTTCAGCTTTTTCCTCTCTGGTACTCCATCCTACAAATCCTAGCTACCTTGGTCTCTCAACTCAGGGAATTGGTCAGACTGTCTGGATTCTTCCTCCCTTGATACAACCTGGAAACCCTCTCACTGTAGTAAGCTCAGGAAAACATAGCCTCATCTTGTTTGTTTTCCATCTCACAATCAGTGTCCTCTGTTGTCTCATTGTTCGGTGTCTTGAAAACTGTTGGTTCATACATTTTCTTAATTTTTTATTTGTTCTAGGTGGAGACCATGTTCTGTCCCTGTTCACTCTACCTTGGACAAACAAGTCCCAATCTGAATCTTTTAAAATCTTTGATGACTCCACATACTATGCTCAATCTTACCTCTACTTTCTTAAGCACATGAAATAGAATTATAATAACTGTTTTCATGTTCTTACATACTAATTCTATCATATGTGTCATTTCTGGGTTGTTTTCCTATTGACGGATTTCTTCTTTATGAACAGTATTTTTCTGCTTCTTTGCATACCTGGTAATTTCTTAATTGGATACTCTACATTTTGAATTTTATCTTACTGAGTCCTAAAAATATTTGTATTCTTATAAGCATTCCTGAAATTTTCCCTGGGATATAATTAAGTTCTTTGGAAACAGTGTGATATTTTTGAGATTTTATTTTAAGATTTGACAGGCAGGAGCAGAGCAACCTTTAGTTGAGGGCTACTTATACCACATTTTTGAGGCAATACCCCTCTGAGTTCTCTACTTCCTAGTCCATGAATTATGAAGTTTCCTTCCACTGGGCCAGTGGAAACACAAAAATATTCCTGGTATAGGCTGAGCTCTAAAGATTGTTACCTCTAATCTAGTCATTCTCAACCAGAGGCAATCCCATCACAGGGAACATCTAGCGATATCTATGAATAGTTATGGCTTTCATAATTAGGGGAGGGTGCTACTGGAATCCAGTATTTAGAGACCAGGGATGGTGCTAAACATCCTACAATACACAGGACAAACACACACACACCAAATGATCTAGGCTAAAACTTTAATAGTACCAATTGAGAAATTCCATTCAAATACTTTCAGGTGATTTTCCCCAAGTTTGGGCAAAGGAAAATCTCTAAATAGACAAAACCAAAAAAATCAACAATGCAGAAAATTTCTCAAAATATAATTAAGGACAAAACTATAAGTAACAAAAAGAGATATTATATTCTTGTAAAATAATCATGAACTTATATGAACCTAACAGTATAGTCTCAAATGATATAATGCAACAACTAATAGACTTACCAAGAAAAGTAAGTAAATTGACAATTGTGGTAGAAGATTTGGGAGATTTTATGCAAGCTGGTGCAGCCACTCTGGAAAACAGTATGGAGGATTCAAAAAGTTGAAAATAGAGCTACCCTATGACCCAGCAATTGCACTACTGGGTATTTACCCCAAAGATACAAATGTAGTGACCCATAGGGGCACCTGTGCCCCAATGTTTATAGCAGCAATGTCCACAATAGCCAAACTATGGAAAGAGCCCAGATGTCCATTGACAGATGAATGGATAAGGAAGATGTGGTATATATATACAATGGAATATTACACAGCCATCAAAAAATGAAATCTTTCCATATGCAACGACGTGGATGGAACTAGAGGGCATTATGCTAAGCGAAATAAGTCAATCAGAGAAAGACAATTACCATATGATCTCACTGATATGTGGAGTTTAAGAAACAAGGCAGAGGATCATAGGGGAAGAGAGGAAAAAATGAAACAAGATGAAACCAGAGAGGGAGACAAACCATAAGAGACTCTTAATCTTAGGAAACAAACTGAGGGTTGCTGGAGTGGGGGGGATGGGGTGGGAGGGATGGGGTGGCTGGGTGATGGACATTGGGAAGGGTATGTGCTATGGTGAGCATTGTGAATCACAGACCTGTACCCCTGAAACAAACATTATGTTAATAATAAAAAAAAAGATTTGGGAGACTTTAATATACTGCCCTCAAAAGCAGATAGATCAAAAAGCCAAAAAAAAATCAGATATACAGAATATATAATATAATTTGAAAGCTTATTAGATATATAGAGATCTTTTCACATGATAAAGACTCTACTTTGTTTTCAAGTACAAATTCAAATTCATAGATTAACCATGTACTGGGCTACAAAAAAAAAAAAAAGTTCAGTAAGTCTCAAGTAATTAGTATACATATCAACAGCGAAAAAAAATTGAAATCAACAACAAAGATAAAATATACTAAATTCTTTATCACCCCAATCACCACTGCCTCTACTACTTTTAGGATCCATAGACTAAAGGGGGATAGATTTTCAAAACTTGAGAAAAAATATTGTAATTCCTCTTTGAAAACAGGGAATTCACATGCTTCCCTCTTGAGTTCCCACTGCAGTTTGTCTGAGGGTAAGCTGTTCATGCTCACCTGTTTTCTGCCTGCACATAAGTGATTTTTGTCTAGAGAACTTCTATCATGATTCAATATATTTCTATTGGAATCACACGCACTTCCTCCTCTGACTTCATATGCTGCATGGCAGACTTTCTCCCTCTCACCTCACCCATTTTGTAGATGCCTGCATCTGGAAGCTCACATGTCCTAATATGTCTGAGCTTCCTTTCTCCCACCATCTGCCTGTTTTCTTCAGTGCACCCTTGGAGCCTGGCATTTGAGGTCCTAATTCAGGGACCACCCATGGGCCTGCAGAGTGGTAACCAATGAATATTCAAACTGCCAAAGACCTGACACCTATAGTGTAGATATGTTGACCATATAATTTAACAGCCAAACCAAGACACTTCCAGATGAGAAGCCAGGATTGCAGAAATAATCCAGAATGTTTCTAGGAAACTGAGAACCTTCCTAATCACTCTAGTTACAGAGAAATGGTAGCTGGAAAGCCTCTGTGGGCAGCATTTGTTCCTCAAAGATTTTTTGCACACTTGAAGGAAACTACCTATTTGGTTTTTCTTTCGTAATTTGATAACTTAAGCAAGAATGGAATAAAACTACAAATCCCCCAGCCAGACTAGATTTATTATTGAGATTTTGTCAGAAAATTTAAATTAAATAAATGGAGATGTGATCTGATTTTCACAGCCTTTGGACATTTGCGGAAAAATAGGCTGATGTTACTTATGAAGAAAATTTAGGAAAGAATTTTTTTTTTTATTTGGATCAACAACTAGTGCCAAGATAATGCAGAAGAATGACTGAAACAAAGGATTTGTCTCTTGTCCCAAAGAGGCCCTCAAACCATGACTGAAATGAACTAGTAAACTGTGGACTCAAATATGTTTCTTTAGCCCAGAGGAAAGAAGAAAGGACTGTCTCTTAACCAGTACCATCCAGGGATGGCAAGAATGAGGGAGCTGCCTTCCAAAGCAGTTCCACAGGTTCAGGGAAGACCTCCATGATCAACTAGTTCATGTGAAACCTCAACTCTGACGATAAAACCAGTAGACTTCAAGACTTCTAGAAAATGCTAATGCTATATACTAGTCTCAGCGATGCCCAACCTTTGTCTCTGGATCCAACTGGTAATGTTACAGTCTCTGGGCCTCTCTACATTCCCACAGAGTGTCAAGGTTCTTACCATGTGCCGTGCTTTCCAACTCATTCCCCCATAGTCTCTCTTGCATCTGAAACTATTGCCTTATACAAAGGCCTTCAAAGTGGGCAGCTCATATCCCACCGAAAAGCATCTTTGGCTACCTCTACATGGAGTTCATGTTCAGAGACAGAAGTCCCTGACAGCCTTAGTGGTGAGGATATTGTCTCCACAGGAGCTATAAGAAATAAGAAAATGTTTCTCCCACTTATCCAAATGTTACCTCAAACATGACTTAGAAATTCACAAGAACACACCTGGTAGTTGACAGCTCTGAGCCTCCAACCAGACTGGAGTCTTTCCCTCCAAAGTGGGTGGGATTAAGGCAAGAGCTACAACTTCGTATCTCCAAGAAGGAAGCTCTCAAGAAGGTGGTGATTTTTGTCACTACCTGTTAGACCAGAAGAAAACAGATTCGTAGATTCATGGATTCATTCATGGATATTAGCTCATGGTTTAAAATCTTCCTCACTTTGGTTATAAATACCAAAACCACACATTTCTTTTGTAAATATTTTTTTAATAAGATCAAGAAGACAACTATTTTAAAAACCTGGAATTTAACAATCATCAGAATCAATTTTCTAGGTTTTTGTTTTGTTTTGTTTTTGTGATAGTTTCTATGCAACGGTAATCTTTTTCTCCCCCTCATGCTTTTTGGTTTGAGGTTTATTTCGAATTATTTATATTTCACGTATCCAATGTACATACCAAATATTCTAAGTATGAAAAATCTTTCAATTATAAAATAAAGCCTTCATTTAAAAAAAAAAAAACATGTATCTGGGGAGCCTGGGTGCCTCATTCCATTAAGCATCCAACTTCTTGATTTCGGTTCCAGTCACAATCTCTGGGTTGTGAGATTGAGCCTTGTGTCAGGCTCTGCACTGGGCATGGAGCCTCCTTAAGATTTTCTCTCTCTCCCCCTCTCCCAACCTGCGTGTGCACACACATCTCTCTCTCTCATAAATATACACACACACACACACACACATATATATATATATATATATCCCATAGACCTGAAAATTAAACAAATGGTATTGAATATCCCTTGAGTTTAAAGGATATTAGAAATTAGGAAATACTTAAAACTTAATGGCAATGAAATATGCCAATATGTTGTGGTACACAACTAAAGAAGTATCTGGAAATATATAGGTTGAGATACATTTTATCAGTAAAAACAGAATGATTAAGGAAAAAAAGCTAAGTTTTTAACTTAAGAAGTTAGGGGGAAAAAAACCCAACAGAATGTGTATTCCAAGAAACACAAATGTAGTAAATAATAAAAGTGCATAAATCAATAAGATAGATAAGAAATGAAAGGGGGGAAAGATGAACTTAACAGAACTAAATCTTCTTTGAAAAATTTTAATAAGATAGTCCTTTAGCAAGACTGAGCAAGGCAAGAAGAGGAGGATATAAATAACCAAATATAAAAGTAAAAAGAATAAAAAAGATACAATAAAAAACTTTTAAAACTGTAAAATAATATTATAAACAACTATCCATTAAGTAATT
The DNA here is from genome assembly GCF_029215605.1 of Mirounga angustirostris. NCBI lineage: Eukaryota > Metazoa > Chordata > Mammalia > Carnivora > Phocidae > Mirounga > Mirounga angustirostris. The sequence continues at coordinate 68,000,235 of NW_026991723.1, read as the reverse complement.
TGAAATCTAAACAAGTGAATACATTCCTGCCAACATAAAATTATAAAATGCCAAAATTGGTGCAAGAAAAAACAGAATACTTGGCCAGACTAATAAGCATAAAGAAGTTAAAATAATAAGTTAAACAGACCTCTCTGCTGAAAAAAACTCTGTTCTCACAAAGTTTTATTGGTGATCCTACCAAATTTTCAAGGAACAGATAATTCTAGTCTTATACAAATTGTTCCAGTGATAAAAAATGTCTAGATTATTTTTATAAGACTAACATGCCCAAACAAAATAAATTTGATGCCATAATCATACTTAGCATCCAGACAGAACTTAACTATGTGCTAGGTATTCTTCTAAGTGTTTTCCATATTTTAACTCATTTATTCCTAACTATCAGTTATAGGTTAGGTATCATAAACATTAACCCCACTTTCTATATGGAAAAAAAATAATGCCAGAAAGGTTTACTGCTTCCTCAGATCATTCAGTTAGTAAATGGCCAAACTGGAATTGACACCTAGGTAGTTTGGTTCCAGAATACTCTTAAGCACTACGTCATACTTCTCCTAAAGAAAGAAATTAGTAGCCAAATTAATTTCACAGAAGCAAAAATAATAGCTAGCAATATCTAATAGTGTATGTAAAACAAAATACATCAGGGTCAGGTAAGTTTATCCCGAGAAAGCAAAAACAGTCCAATATCAAAAAATATTTCAAGGAAATGTAATATATTAATTGGCTAGATGAGGGGCGCCTGGGTGGCTCAGTCGTTAAGCATCTGCCTTCGGCTCAGGTCATGATCCCAGGGTCCTGGAATCAAGCCCCGCATCGGGCTCCCTGCTCCGTGGGAAGCCTACTTCTCCCTCTCCCACTCCCCCTGTTTGTGTTCCCTCTCCCGCTGTGTTTCTCTCTGTCAAATAAATAAATAAAATCTTTAAAAAAAAATAGGCTAGATGAGAAAAATTCTAGATACAACAAAAAACAAAGTTTATCACCTATTTATGACAAAAACTCTTAGCAAACTAGGAATTGCAAGGAACTTCATTAATACGGAAAATATATCTGCAAACTCACCATGTATATTTTTCTTATTAGAGAAAATTTAAGAACGTGAACAAGACAAAGATGGTTTTTACCATTTACCATAATACTAGGTCATAGCTAATGCAATAAGAAAAAAAATAACAGGTATGAGACTGCAAGGAAAGAAATGAAGTCATCAATACTTGAAAATAGTGTAATCATCTACATAGGAGTAAAATACAATGAAATCATCAAGCTATTCGGGAATTATAAAAGTTCAATGAGGTTACTAAATATAATGTAAGTATAATAAATATAAATAGCATTTTTCTTCCCCAGGAAATGCTAAAAAAAAAAAATGTTATCAAATATAAGATACCATTCAAAGTAACAAGAAAAATTATCATTATCTAGAAATTTACTTAAGTATACAAAGGCCTTCATGGAGGTATTTTTAATTTGTATTTTGAGTGCCATAAAACAAGATCTATATAAATGGAGATAAAACTCATGATCTTGGATAGTAATACTTTCTATCATTAAAATATCAATTTCATCCAAAATAACCTAAAATTAAATCCCAAACTATATTTCAATTAGGTCTTTAAGGAAATCAATTTACTTATTTCTTCTAAAAGTTATATGAAAGAAAATATACCAATGATTAAGCTAAGTTTGAAGAAGCTGAATTGAAATGGAGATTTGCTTTTCAGATATTAAAATCTATACAAAGCCATTGTAATAAAACTAATACATAATAAGAACAAATAAACCATTAGAGAATAGTAAACAGTTCAGAAACAGATCTATGAATTTATGGCAACCTGATATATAATAAATAGCATTACAGAGCAGTAATTAAAGTCTAATTACAGATAGTATTAGAAATAACTAGCCTAATATATGAAAAAAAACTAAAAACCAGACCCCTAACTTTACACCATATACAATGCTGATTGAAGATGGATTAAAGATGTAGATGAAAAAGATATAATAATGAGATTGATACAAATAATGTAGGACAATAGTTGTATACCCAAGATGGGAAAGAACATCTAAAACAAAACTCCATCAGGCAGGAAAAAATGACAGATTTCATTACATAAAAATTATGGACATCCATTTAATGAAGAAGACCCTTAATGTTAACAGACATATGACAGATGGAAGAAAATAATTTTATTGGCTAAAAACGGGATGCTTGTATCTAGAATTCATAAGATATACGAGGAATTTCTTTTTTTTTTTTTAAAGATTTTATTTATTTGACAGAGAGAGACACAGTGAGAGAGGGAACACAAGCAGGGGGAGTGGGAGAGGGAGAAGCAGGCTTCCCACGGAGCAGGGAGCCTGATGCGGGGCTCGATCCCAGGACCTGGAACCATGACCTGAGCTGAAGGCAGATGCTTAACGACTGAGCCACTCAGGTGCCCCGCTATATGAGGAATTTCTAAAATCAATAATGAAAGAACAGGAAATCTAAGCAGAATTTTGGACAAAGAGGTTAACTGGCAATATGCAGAAGTGGAATTCCAACAGGCTAGCAAGCTTATGAAAATATATTCAAATTCATTTGTATTTACAGAAATGCATATTAAAACAATGAGGGGTATGAAAGAGGTGACTTCACTATAGATCACATGGGCATTAAAAGGATAAAAAAGAAATACTATAAACAACTCTAGACCCACAAATTTGCTAACCTAGATGAAATGGACCAATTTCTTGAAAGATACAATTTGCCAAACTCACACAAGAGATTGTATCAGTATACATTTGTCCAAACCCTTAAGAATGTACAACATCAATAGTTGACCTTAAGGTAAACTATAACCTTTGGGTGATTATAGCAATGGGGGATTTTATTATTGGGGAGGCTATGCATGTGAGGGGGCAGGGAGAATATGGAAACTCTCTGTACCTTCATTTTTGCTGTGAACCTTAAATTGTCCTGAAACAAGGTCTTAAAAAGTTAATCAATAAAATGACCCAAAAAATAAAAAAAATAGAAAGCTTGTTAGTATTAGAATGGATATAGCAATACAGGACATCTCCTACAATGGTGTAAGGAATGTTGCAAAGTACAACCATTCTTAGGTGCAATCTAGCAGTTCTTCAATTAAGTGCACATCTATCCTTTGGCCCAGCAATCCCACCCCTGAGTTTATATTTCATAAAAAGAATCGCACAGATTGAAAAGAGAACACGGTCGAGTTATTTCATGGAGTTTTTCTTTTTTTTCTTTTCTTTTCTTTTTTTAGATTTAGATTTATATTTCAAGTTAGTTAACATATATTATTAGTTTCAGAGGTAGAATTTAATGGTTCATCAGTTGCATATAACCCCCAGTGCTCATTACATCAAGTGCCCTCCTTAATACCCATCACCCAATTATCCCTTCCCCCCACCAACCTCCCCCCTAGCAACCCTCAGTCTGTTCCCTATAGTTAAGGGTCTCTTATGGTTTGCCTCCCTCACTGTTTCCCTCTTATTTTATTTTTCCTTCCCTTCCCCTATGTTCATTAGTTTTGTTTCTTAAATTCTACATATGAGTGAAATCATATGGTACTTGTCTTTTTCTGACTGGTTTATTTCGCTTAGTATAGTACACTCTAGTTCTATCCATGTCATGGCAAATGGCAGGATTTCATTCTTTTTGATGGCTGAGTAATATTCCATTATATATATACACACACACACCACCTCTTTTTTATCCATTCATCTGTCAATGGACATCTGGACTCTTTCCATAGTTTGGCTATTGTGGACATTGCTGCTATAAACATTGGGGTGCATGTGCCCCTTCAAATCACTATTTTCATATCCTTTGGATAAATACCTAGCAGGGCAATTGCTGAGTTGTTGGGCAGTTCTATTTTTAACTTTCTGAGGAACCTCCATACTGTTTTCCAGAGTGGCTGCACCAGTGTGCATTCCCACCAACAGAGTAAGACTTATTCTTAACAGTGGTGAATTTGGAAGCAATCTAGCTGGCTGTCCCTCCCCTCAGGAAGAAATGAGTAAAATGTATTGGTTGCATATTATGGAATACTAAGCAGTATTTAGAAGCTACAAACTGTATACACACAAAACAACATTGATAGATCTAAAAACATAGTACTGACTGAAAAATAAGAAAAAAACTTTGCAACGACCATTGTAGATGATGTTCCATGAGTTTAGGAGTACAATGAATTCAACACTTTGCCAACAGAGAGCCTAAATAGTCAGGTGTAGATTTTTAAACATATGTGTTTTTGAAATTTTTATATGGTTGACATATATGTATATATATGAAACATTTATATTTTCATATGTATTTTTAATATGTAATTGAATATCACACAATTTAAAAAGCTTTTCTTTATGTGTTGATGAATGACCTCACAAACATACTAAGTAGAATATGTAAGATATAAAATTAGGTATATAGCATGCTACCTGTATGTTATACATATGTACATACTTATGTATATATGTGTACATATGTATATTCTTATAAATATATATACTTATATACATATGAACATATACAGTATATATATTCTTTTATATACTCACACAGAAGAAAATTAAGAAACTAGTACCTGTGCTTGCCTCTGGGATGGGAAATTGGGGGGCTAAAGGGCAGGGATAGAAGACAGTCTTTACTTTTACTGTATGCCCTTTTGTAACTTTTAAATCTTACACTGTATCTATTTCTTAAAATGAATAATCAAAATAATTACAAAAATAAAACTAAAATATGTGCATATGCGGAGATGAAATACTACAATCATTCATCTACACATCTTTCCTTCCAGACTGAGACAAGGAGCCAGTTATAGTCATCTTTATATTTCCTAAACAGTTCCTGCCACATAATAAGTACTCAATAAATGTTGAAAGAACGAAGGGAAAGACAAAAGGAAGGAAATAAAAATGTGATGGATGAGATATACATGGTTATTAGTTCCTTCTTGACACTTTTCTATAATTTTCACATTTTCTAAATTAGTATAATTTTTAATTAAAAAACAAGACTGGTGACAGTGTGTAACACAGACCTGAATACGGAGATGGGCTAATAGTTAAGGGGCTACTTTAATCATTCAAATAGGAGATTCTGAGTGGCCTAACTTGGATACTGCCAAAGAGCCAAAAGCCTCTTACCAGACTCTTTTCTCAGACACTTGCTTGATTTGGTCTCCTCCACCACCATGAATTAGGTACCCTAAGGCAGAGTTGGATAGAGAGAGCTGACCAGATGCCATCATAAGTAATAGTACACTAAATGATAAGCTGAACACCATAGCTGTTTCTTGTTCTTTTTCAGCCAAAGCTTGAGTCGTTGCTGATTACCTTCCAGGAGTAAGGAAAGGTAAATTGAATACAGCTCAGGATCACCAGGTGCCCAACATCCATGTACCCTTAACACTGGGTTCTCCCATCTGTCCCTCTGGTGGTCCCGGGTCTGTTCTTAATGGATCCCAGCCTTTAAACATTCATTTGACCTCTCTCTCCTCCAAGTCTTTTTCTTTCCATTTCTTAACCCTCAGTTCCATCTTCCCTTTCTAGCTGCTCTCCAAGGCTTCACCTTTTTGAGTACCTTTTATGTGTTAAATATTAGACTCTGTTGCTGGGCTCCAGTGAATGTTGCTTAAAACACAAAAGGTTAAGCAGAGAGCAACTGTATTGATTAAACATCCATTTTCTTTCCTTTTGTTTTTGTAAGAGCCCTTGATGTTGTCGCTGATTGACAGCCCCACCTGCACACCTCTGGCCCCAGATTCCCCTTGGTAATGTCACTGAGAGCTACAGAGCTCCTCACCCACTCCACACAAGCCACAGATCCTTCATGTACAGCTTTCAAAGGAAAAAAAAATGTAGCTTTTCTCTTTTTTCCATTCTTTCTCCATTCCTTAGACATATTTTATTTCCAGAAGTCCCTGTTGAATGAAGAAAAGTAAAATGGGGAGAAGAGAAAGCTTTCAGCACTGACCCCTCCCTTTTATTCGAATTTCTTCAGCTAGCAAGCCTTTGAATACGCTTTCAAGAAGGTGACAACCTTGTTAAATTAGCTTTTCCTTCTTGCCTCTCACAGTGTGAATGACCTAAAGAATCCTTCCTGCAAGACTAACAAAATTACACCCATTAGCGAGCTCGGCATGAGAGGCATGGTATGATGGTGGCTTTGCCCTGTTGTCGGTTCATGATAATGACTACATCAGCTGGCTTTGACTCTTCTCTGCTCTTCCCTAAAAGTGTAATATTGCAAATAATAGGGCATCACATTGCCATTAGAGAACAGGATAAGCCTCCCAAGTATAGAAGCCAAATGTCCAGTTACTAATATGTACCCAACAATAAATGAGGTCAACCAACTACAAAAATTCATCTCCTTCCCCAAAAAGCTCTATTTACACAATCAAGTGGAGCCTAGTCATAAGAACAGGGTCATAAGGATGATCATTAGAGCTGGCGGGACTGACTAGAGTGACCAATGGTATAGGACACTCTTTTAGTAACTTGAACCCCTATGTGGCTCCTTCACCAGGTTTCACCCTCATCCTTATCTCTGCTAGTTCAGTTTAAACCTTTGCAGAAAGAAAGTCTAACTTGGATCAGATTCTGAATTAGTGTCACTGCAATTTAACTAGATGAAAGCTGTGGAACAAAGAAATGAGGTGCAAAGCTGGATGCCTGCCTCTCTCCTCCTACACTTAACAAGACCCAAACCTCCAACAGGAACCAACCCAAAGGCCCAGGAATGTGATGGAGCCAGTTTTATCAGTTTGCAAAACCTGACAATTTAATTTTCAGGAATTTTGCAAGCCAGTTGTTAATCACTGCTATTATTAAAAATTAAATTACATAAAATTATCATTAAGTTATATTAGAAACAAGGGTAATAAATATTCAAAACTGATCACTTTCTAATTAATTTACTACATTTTTGTGTTTCTCACTTGTTGTGTTGATAATTTTACTATTGTATTACTATTAAATTGATTCTATATGGTTGAAATACTGTTGTCCATCTATTCCATGTACAGCTTCAAATCAGCCATGGTGGGAGTATTTACACCACAGAAACTGGCTATGCTACAAATCAGAGCTTTATTTATTGTTCTGATTGTCTAGACCAGGGTTCAGTGATCTATGGCTCAATAGACAAATCCAAGTCCTTATTTTATTTCTGTATTGTCCACAAGCTAAAAGTGGTTTTTACATTTCTAAAGGTTATAAAGTTCTTGTTATAAAAGAACAAGAAGGAAGAGGAGGAGGAGAAAGAAAAAAAAGAAGCACAGGAAGAAGATATGTGAAGATGATACAGAGACTCCCTTTTCTCAAAAGGGCCATAGAGCAAATATATTAGGATCTGTGAGCTGTACAGTCTGTTACAACTACTCAATTCTGCCATGGTAGCACAGTGAGAGTCACTGGGTGTGGCTAGGCCTCAGCAAAATGTTATTTACAAAAGTAGGTGGTGGATCAGATTTGATTCACAGGCCAACCCCTGATCCCCACTTAGGAAAGCATTCTTAAAGAATCAACTGGACTATATAAATTGACAACAAAGGGTATTGTGTATTTTATGATTTGTAAGTTTGTGCTATACATCCTTTATGTCAATAACATGTATAATAAAAATAACAGACACATACATTTGTATTGGCAAGCTGGTTGTTAAACACTTATCACTATACCATTGCTCACAGCCTACCTCCTTCATAGAGTTTGTAATCTATGGTGCTCTCTCCCTTCTCTACAAACCTTTGCTAAGTGCTTATCACATGCCAGACACAAGGGAATTAGAAAGATGAAGTCCATGTTCTTTAAGAGCTCATAATCCAGTGTGAAAGACCAAGAAACAACAGATAAATAGCACAGGACAAAGGAACAAGTACACAAAACACAAAGGACCCAAAGCGTTCGAGGGCAAAGAGAATGAAGAAACCAATGTTCACTATTCCAGGTGATTCCCTAGAGAGACGCTGACTTAATCCACATAGCAAGCCCAGGAAGTATGTGTTAATTGTCTCTATATTATATATGGGCAACTGAGATTCAGAAATTTAGGTAATACGCCCAGGTCATAAAGCTGATAAGGGCAGAACTAAAATTCCAAGTCAGGACTGGTTTGACACCAAAGTCTTTGTTCTTTCACAATACTCCCAATTAATCCCTTGTTTATAAAAATAGTGTAATCCTGTTCATACCTTGATTCACTGCAAAATGTCTCTCCCATACTCTTTCTTAATAGGTTCCCTCTTTCTCTCTAGTATCTCTGCCATGTAAGTTTATTATTGCCCCGAAAGTCAAAAAGTAAATGTTAATTAAAAGTTTTAAAAGAACATGTGTCAATTCAGTTCTGAAGTGGTAACAGTAGTGAGGTTGAACTGTGACCAAATTAAAAGCACTGGCATTAATTAACATTAACACGTGCAGGTGTTTTTTCTTTATGGCAACAGTGAGCTCTTTGAGAAGAGGAATCCAGCATTCTTTCCACAGTGTCTAACAGAGGCTGGTCATACAGGAGAATCTGTGTCAAAGCCCTGAGTGACCAGGGAGCCTGAGGTTGGAACTGCAGAGTCATCATCTAAGCACACTCAACATGTGTATTACTCTCTGGTCTTCTGGAGGGACAGTCTTTATCTTTGGAGGGACAGGGAAACCCAAAAAGCTAAACTACCTGAATCCCCATCTTAGTTCTAGCAGGAGCCTGTTTGATGCAAAGTCAATACATTTATCAGTTCACAGAGATCTAAAGAAAATCAACACTTTCTTAAATGTATAGGGAAGAAGATTTTTACCATCTCCCTTGGAAATTTCTTCTAGAGCAGAGATTCTTAAATTTTTATGTGAATCAGAGCAACCTGGGGAGCTTGTTAAAAGTATCTTTTCCTGGTCCACTCCCACATGGTCTGATTTAGTAGGTCTCCAACCAGGATTGTACACCCCTGGTTAAGAATCTTCTAGAGTTTCTCAATTCCTCTAGTGAATAAATGTTTCCATCATGCCTAACAAATTGATATGCTACAGATCCACACACTTTAATCTACAATTTTAAAATCCAAAAGTTCTGAAATCTAAACATCTTCACATAATTCATTTAGCATCAACCCCGTTGTGAACTTAACTCATTTGGGGCAAACCCTGACCTGAACTCACTAGAAACTTTTTTAAATCTTGGTTTATCTAGCTTTGTGTAGACGTGCATATATTTTGCTGCAGAAACATTAATGTGATTATTACAAGGTGCCACTCTAGACCCACTGGGGGGTGCTCCATTTTACTTTCCCCGAATCATAAACATTTGACCTATGAAATATATTTGGTTCCAAGCATTTCAGATAGAAGGCTACGGACCAAAATGAAATCCCTTGTAACTTTGGTTACTCCTGAAAGATGGGGGATTTAGGAAGATTAAGGAAGCAAATTTACCAACATTTATCTTTGAGCTGCCTCAGTTTTCCCCTAGGTGCTTGATCTTCAGAAAGCCTTAAAAAGGCTAAAATATAACCAACTGCAGTGAATACAAGCTTCTTGGCCACCTGCCTTTGGAAGTCCTGTCATCTCTAGGACTATACTCCAATACCCTATTACTATAGTTCAGATAAGACCAACTCTTCACCCTTTTTGATGTTCAGTACATTTATCTCATGAAAACATTCAAGACCACATTTTAAATCCATGGGTATTTTAAAAGTTTTCAATAGTCTAAATCCCTATTATCCAATCCCTTTTCCCAGGGCAGCCCAATTCAAGAATACCCGGAAAGCAGACGGATAATAAAGTTGGGTTCCAGGGACTGAGGTAAAATCAAGCCAACAGCATTCTCAGAAAAAATAAAAATAAAACAAGAAGGGCATGAGGGTCAAACCAAGAGAAGATGTCTAGATATGAGATGCTGAGTAAATGCAAACTAATGAACATGACCTTCAAAGTCTCACATTACTTTGTCGGTGCCACCTTCTCCAATGTTCTGTCCCTTCACATCTTCACTCCATCACTCTTAACTTTATTCAGTTCACTGGAAAACCATCCCTCCAGCCCACCCCCACTAAAAATAAACCAATTTGTACATGTTTATGGTTGATATAAGCTGCAGATTAATCTGGACAAAAGGAGCCATCCCAACAGGAAGAAATCTAGAGGCTGATTAATCAAGAACTTATTACCTGGAGATGTTTCCAATGCCCAGACAGTAACAATCTCAAAGAAGAAAAATACAGGAAAAACTCAAAGGAAGAGAAAGATGCAGGAAGAATTAGGTAGAGAGGAAAAGGGAAAGGTAAGCAAAATGAAATCTAGAAATATTTCATGAGTGTCCATTTTTTTGTGAGCATAGAGAAAGAAAGAGCTGGACCTTTGAAAGACAGACTTACAGTAACAATCCCGTATTTTTTTCTATAGTAGATTCTTCAGGGACTATAGAGACAAAAGAATTTGCACACAAATTATAATGCCAATTATTCAGTGATAAATTTTATAGATATATATGCATGTTTGTTAATAAATATCACATGGCCAAATAACATGCTGGGGAAAATTATAAATAATGATCATTTTAAATACTCAAAATATTCTAAATATCTGAGCATACTTAATTCCAGTTGAGTATCCCCATCATCTTCAGCTGCTTAGTCAACCAGCCAGGCAAAGAGACGTTAGGCAGCAGAGGGCTTGTATTTAAGTCCTAGCTACTCTCTTTATGATCTCTGTGACTTTTGGCATGATGCCCAACTTCTCTGGTCCTGATTTTCTACAGTTGTAAAATGGGGATGATAATAACACTTACCTTACAGTGTTGTTGTGTATAGCAAATGAAGCAACATAAGAGTTCCAAGATGCCAGAATGTGAAAAATATTTCAGTCTGTAGCAAAATGGGAGAACAATGTATGGATTTTTGATAAAGCTATTTCTTCAATAACATGTCTATCCTTTATCTGGATATTATACCTTTCCTACTTTTCTGGTGTTAAAATCATCTTTGTGTTATTAAACTAAATTAAAGAGGTGGCAAAGATCTGGCTCTTTCTCTCTGTATGGTTTTAGTAAATGGCTATTGTTTTGGTTTTACTGTTTTGTTATTTTCCTCAGTTGGCAAAATAAACAGTAGGCAACTCAGTGTGATTTCCTCAAATGGTTTCTGAACTGTTGCTGATCTTTGAAACCCAAAAGTCAGAATACCACTAACATAATACCTGGATGACAGAGGTCCCTGCATGGATGTAAGCTATGGTCATGAAAAGAATCAGCTGTGTTTGAAGACAAGTAGGGACCACCAGAAAGTAGCTTATTTGCTTGAAGAACTAGAAAATTCAGAGGAAAAAACTTATTGAGAGATAAGAAATAGTCCCTCAGGCACACCAGTGAATGATTATTGGTTGGAGCCAGTGAGGGATTCCAAGGTCAGCATGTTATCTGTCCCTTGAATTTATCTTTTCCTGAACAATGCCTGTGACGGTTAATTGTATGTGTCAATTTCACTGGGCTAAGCGATGCCCAGATAACTGGTAAAACATTATTCCTAGATGTGTCTGTAAGGGTGTCTCCAGAAGAGATCTGAATCCATAAAGATCACCCTCACCAATGCAGATAGACAACATTCTACATGTTGAGAGTCCAAAATAGAACAAAAAGATGGAGGGAGGGCAAATTCACTCTCTTTGCTAGAGTTGGGACATTTATCTTCTCCTGCCCTCAGACATCAGAGCTCCTGGCTCTTGGGCATTTGGACTTGGACTGGGACTTATACCATTGGATCCCCTGGTTCTCAGTCCTTTGGGCTTGGACTGGAACTAGACCACCAGTTTTTCCTGGGGCTCCAGCTTGCAAATGGCCTAAGGTGGGATTTCTCAGCCTCCCTGATCACATGAGCCAATCTCTCATAATAAGTTAGCCAGTGAGCCAGTCAGTCAGTCAGTCAGTCTCTGTCTATTTATCCATCCATCCTATTAGCTCTGTTTCTCTGGAGAGTCTCAACTAATAGAAGACCTCACTGGGACTTTCAAGAGGGTTATAATAAAACTAAGAACAGTTTTCACTAAATTTTATAAGCCACTGGGGTAGGGCCAAGGTAGTACTGCTTTAGGGCTTGATGAATGGAGTTTGACACAAAATAGGGAGACAGTTTCTCCCTACTTGCGTGGCCTTACTAAAGGTACCAGACGGCAAGGTCACTATGCTTAGGACGTGTCAGTAGTGAGCAGAAACACTGGTGACTCTGGGAGCACAATGAGACTGGGCCTCAACAGAAGCTCCTTTGGTGGCAGGCACCAGTGGCCATGGCAACAAAGAGGCACCTTCACGATGCTTCTTTTCACGTGGGAAACCACACACCTCACCAAAAGAAACCAAACCTGGAAAGGAAGAAAATGGCCAACACCAAACAACAGCTAAAAGGATACGTTCGCGAGGACCTGTGAAAGAGCCCCCTAAGGATCCCAGGAATAGAAAGGGACCAGGAGACACTGGCAGCAAGCAGGTGAGGGGAGGCAGAAAAGAGAGGTAGGGTCAGTACCTGAAAAGTACTATTTGTTACTGTTGGGTGCACTTGGGGAAGCCATGCTTACTGCAGTGTCTCCAGCTGTGTGACCATGGCTGAATCCCTGAACATTTCAGAGCCCCAATTTCCTCACCTGGAAAATGGAGTAACAACAGATACTAACAACTAGCTCACAAAATAATTTTAAGAATTAAACAGGACAACATATTTGAAAGTGTTTCTTAAATCTAAAGTGCTACGAACATACTAGTTTTAATATGTAAAAGTGGACTACTGTGTAACATTCAGTGCTGGGATCCCCTCAGGATTTAACCTGTAGTGCATCCACTCCAGAAATCATTGAAAGTGTCTTCAAGGGGAAAGAATGAGGAGGGAATGATCTAACTTAATTATAAAATGGAATGGAGGGGAAAACCCACCCAGTTATACTCAGAGGACTAATAAGCCATCGATGTAGGGCAGAATTGTGCAGGAAGGGAAGAAATATATTATGTATATCATGGTTATATAGATACCATTTATTCCCTATAAAACTCTGTAAGGAAGAGATGGTCATTCCTGTTTTACAGATAAGGCAAACAAGATTCAAAGAAGTTAAGTAGCATACTGAAGACCACATAGCAAATAGAAAACAAGGCATGACATTTTAACCCAGACCTTTCTGGATCTAAATCAGATAGCATTTTCTCCTTTTGCTTTTACTTTTCTTCTTCTTTTTGACTAAACAGAAAATCCACAATCATAGCAATCGTGACCAAAATAAGATGACAAAGAAGTCACTAAATATGTTGCATTAAGTCCCATGCCTTCCACATTTTGCAAGACCAATTCAAATATCTTTGCATATCCAGTAGCTAGCTTTGGCTCCCCACAAAACTTTCCTCCAGATATGCTTGTACTTGAACACTTTCTAAAAATCATTTTATATGTTTTGCAGTATCCTGAAAGTACTAAAGCAAGATTACTCAGATAAAAAAATAAAATCCCCTCATTATGTGTAAATGCACCACATGTAGCCTACATAGGAAAAAAAAACTTAAATTCAAAGCACATGAGCTGAGAATGAAGCAGGAAGTGAGGATGGGAACCCAGTGCAAGGAAAGCCAAAAGCTTGTGGCTTTCTGCTCTAGAACACCATCATGCCAATGGGATGATGTGGGACTGTCTGTGTTCCTGCTAGGAACACAATATACCATTATTCAGCTCTTGTGAAATGGGGTATGCAGGGAAGCACATGTGGTAGTAATAGAAAAGATGCAATTCTCCTTGGCTGCTTTTCAAGCTTCATTATTCAGATAATTTGGGGACTTTTTTTTTCTTTGAGAAATTCTCCCAGGACTGGACTGATTATAAAATGAGGATATGTCTTGAATTCTGCCAACAGAGAAAACTTGGCTGAACTAGATGTTTTATTTTTTAAGTTGTGTGCACTTTTGCTAGGGATAGATCTACTTCCTCCCAATCAACTTTCCCTTTTCAGAAAACAAACTCAGATGCTGCCTTGAAAGAGTTTAAATCTTCCCTTCACAGGATGAAGGACCTTCAATGTTCTTCCCAAATAAAACCCCCGTGCTCATGGTCCAGATGCCAAGCCAAATGTTGAAGACAATTTCATTTCTGCAGCCTATAGTGACCTGAATTAATGGGATAATTTTCTTCCAATGAGTTAAAACCTTAAGCAGTTTATCTATTGTTTGCAGTTCATTAAATTGTATCTGTCTGCTGTGGTCCCTGGGTTCATGCTCCAGGACAAATCGTAACCAAAATGAAGAACCCACAACTTGTTTTTACCGAAGCCAGAAAGACTTTACAGAAGAAGCAAACCTATGGTATGACTTACATGAAAACAAGCCCACCCAAAAGAGGCTTTGGGAGCATGGAAGATGACAAACACTTATGTATGAGTGAAGCAGGTTACCACATCTCTGATCCACATCTATAAAATACAGATAAAGATACCTCCATCCTAGGATTTATGAATAAATTAAATGACTACTGGGAAAGTTTCTGGCTCTATTCCAGGCACAAAGTGATGCTCAATTATTGCTGGTTCCATTCTTCCCTTTTTTTATCTGTCTCACAGGGTTAATGTGAAGATTGAATGAGATCATTGGGTTGGAGTTTTATTTGCATGTGAAATAAAAGAAAAAAGGAATTTAAAGAACAAGAGCCCACCCCAGAGAACCCTCCAGGGTCCAGATCTGAGCATTTCCCAGATCTTTGTGACAGACTCAAATTGCTGGCAGTCTCCTCAAGGAGAGAAAGAAGCCAGACCCATGCCCTTATATATAGCTTATCAGAGAACTCAAGGGAAATCAATGGAAAGAATCCCAAAGTCATAGGCTTTGCCACCCACTCATTTAACAAATATTTATTGAATACCTACCATATGTCAGACTCTGTTCTGGAAGTGAATAAAGCAGTGAACAAATGATAAGGTTTCTGTTCAAGCTTATTTTTCAATGAAGAAAGACAAAATATTTAAATGAGTGCAAAAAAATACTATGATGGAGAAAAAGTAGAAAGGATTGGAGAAGTTGGGTTTTGTGGTTTTTCAATAAGGTAGTCAGGGAAGCTCTCACAGAAGATGTAAAGATCTGAAAGGAACTGAGACAGAAGGATATTGAAGAGAGATATAGGAGGAGCCTGCAAAGTCCCTAAGGCAAGAGACTTCCTGTTACGTCCAAGGAAAGGCAAGGTACCACGTGTGGCTGGAGTAGAGGGATCAAAGAAAAAAGTAAGAGGAAGTAAGGTCAGACATGGGGCCAGATCATGGACGGTCTTGGAGACCTCATAAGGAGTTTGGCTTTCACTTGATAAGGCGTGGGAAGTCACTGGAGGGTTCTGAGAAGAAGAGTGAGATTTTTCTGACCTCCACTTTATCAGAATAACTCTGGTTGTTGTTTTTAAGAGGAAGGTAAGGGTGAAAGCAAGAAGATAAATTGGGGAAACTTCATACTGTTTTCCACAGTGGCTGCACCAGGTTGCATTTCCACCAACAGTGCATGAGGGTTCCTTTTTCTCCACATCCTCACCAATACTGGTTATTTCTTGTGTTTAACTATTCTGACAGGTATAAAGTGATACCTCATTATGGTTTTGATTTGCATTTCCCTGATGATTAGTGATGTTGAGCATCTTTTCTTGTGTCTGTTGGCCATTTGTATTTCTTTTGGAAAAAAGTTTATTCAGGACCTTGGCCCATTTTTAATTGAATTACTTGGATTTTTTTGTGTTGAGTTGTGTAGGTTTTTAAATATATTCTGGATATTAACCTTTTGCTGGATATGTCATTTGCAAATATCTTCTCCCATTCAATAGGTTGCCTTTTTGTTTTGTTGATGGTTTCCTTCACTGTGTAAAACCAAAGTGTCCATCGACAGATGAGTGGATAAAGAAGATATGGAATATATACATACAATGGAATATTACTCATCCCTCAAAAAGAATGAAATCTTGCCATTTGCAACAACATGGACAGACCTACAGGGTATAATGCTAAGTGAAATAAGTCAGTCAGGAAAAGACAAATACCATATGATTTCACTCATATGGGGAATTTAAAGAACAAAGCAAATGAACAAACAAAAAAGAGACAAACAAACAAACAAAAAAACCAGACTCTTAAATACAGAAAACTGGTAGTTGCCAGAGGAGAGGAGAGTGGGGGATGGGTTAAATACATAAAGGGGATCAAGAGTACACTTATCTTGATGAGTACTGAGAAATGTACAGAATTGTTGAATCATTATATTGTACACCTGAAACTAATATAACACTGTATGTTAATTATACTTGATTAAAAAATTAAAATAACTTTAAAAAAGATAAATTGGGAGTCCATTACCATTTGCCACTGATAGAAAAGCTAGAGCATAGACACAAAGAAATGGAAAAACGTTCCATGTTCATGGATTGGAAGAACAAATATTGTGAAGATGTCAATGCTACCTAGAGCAATCGACACATTCAATGCAATCCCCATCAAAATACCATCCACTTTTTTCAAAGAAATGGAACAAATAATCCTAAAATTTGTATGGAACCAGAAAAGACCCCGCATAGCCAGAGGAATGTTGAAAAAGAAAAGCAAAGCCAGCAGCATCACAATTCCGGACTTCCAGCTCTATTACAAAGCTGTCATCATTAAGACAGCATGGTACTGGCACAAAAACAGACACATAGATCAATGGAACAGAATAGAGAGCCCAGAAATGGACCCTCAACTCTATGGTCAACTCATCTTCGACAAAGCAGGAAAGAATGTCCAATGGAACAAAGACAGTCTCTTCAACAAATGGTGTTGGGAAAATTGGATAACCACATGCAGAAGAATGAAACTGGACCATTTCCTTACACCACACACAAAAATAGACTCCAAATGGTTGAAAGACCTCAATGTGAGACAGGAGTCCATCAAAATCCTAAAGGAGAACACAGGCAGCAACCTCTTTGACCTCAGCCGAAGCAACTTCTTCCTAGAAACATCGCCAAAGACAAGGGAAGCAAGGGCAAAAATGAACTATTGGGACTTCATCAAGATAAAAAGCTTTTGCAAAGCAAAGGAAACAGTCAACAAAACCAAAAGACAATCGACAGAATGGGAGAAGATATTTGCAAATGACATATCAGATAAAGGGCTAGTATCCAAAATCTATAAAGAACTCATCAAACTCAACACCCAAAGAACAAAGAATCCAATCAAGAAATGGGCAGAAGACATGAACAGACATTTTTCCAAAGAAGACATCCAAATGGCCAACAGACACATGAAAAAGTGCTCAATATCGCTCGGCATCAGGGAAATCCAAATCAAAACCTCAATGAGATACCACCTCACACCAGTCAGAATGGCTAAAATTAACAAGTCAGGAAACGACAGATGTTGGCGGGGATGCGGAGAAAGGGGAACCCTCCTACACTGTTGGTGGGAATGCAAGCTGGTGCAGCCACTCTGGAAAACTGTATGGAGGTTCCTCAAAAAGTTGAAAATAGAGCTACCATATGATCCAGCAATTGCACTACTGGGTATTTACCCCAAAGATACAAAAGTAAGGATCTGAAGGGGTACGTGCACCCCGATGTTTATAGCAGCAATGTCCACAATAGCCGAACTGTGGAAAGAGCCAAGATGTCCATCGACAGATGAATGGATAAAGAAGATGTGGTATATATATATACAATGGAATATTATGCAGCCATCAAAAGGAATGAGATCTTGCCATTTGCAACGACGTGGATGGAACTGGAGGGTATTATGTTGAGTGAAATAAGTCAAATAGAGAAAGACATGTATCATATGATCTCACTGATATGAGGAATTCTTAATCACAGGAAACAAACTGAGGGTTGCTGGAGTGGGGGGTGGGGTGGGAGGGATGGGGTGACTGGTGATAGACACTGGGGAGGGTATGTGCTCTGGTAAGTGCTGTGAATTGTGCAAGACTGTTGAATCTCAGATCTGTACCTCTGAAACAAATAATGCAATATATGTTAAGAAAAAAAAAAGAAGAAGAAGAAGGTAGCGGGAGGGGAAGAATGAAGCGGGGGAAATCAGAGGGGTAGACGAACCATGAGAGATGATGGACTCTGAAAAACAAACTGAGGGTTCTAGAGGGGAGGGGGGTGGGAGGATGGGTTAGCCTGGTGGTGGGTATTGAGGAGGGCACATTCTGCATGGAGCACTGGGCGTTATGCACAAACAATGGATCATGGAACACTTCATCTAAAACTAATGATGTAATGTATGGGGATTAACATAAGAATAAAAAAATAAATAAATATAAAGAATGCAAAAAAAAAACTTAAGGATATGTATTAAGTATACCTTAAAAAAAAAAAAAAAAAGAAAAGCTAGAGCATAAAGGAGTGATTTATTTGCCTAATATTACAAGAGAATCTGTGGAGGAATTAGTGAAAAAAACATGCCTGTAGTAGAATTCCCTAAATTGACTTTGCCACCTAAAAATCCACCATCATTCAAAAAATGGTGGGGAGAGGGAGGGAACTCTGCACAAAAGTCCGTCATTTAATTACTAGGTTACCGCTTGCTCCTGAGATAGCATATTTTTCTTTTCTATGTGTAGGTAATCTATTTAACTTACCAGATCTTTTGAAATTTACCCTCAAGTTTTTGCTATTAAACACTGTATAATGTTTTTCATACATCAAAGTATTGTAACTAAAAAGGGAAGAAAAAACAAATCCCCTCCAATGGTGGGGCGATCTGATCTATTTCCAATTGACTAAGTTCTCAAATGTAAAAACAGAGAATAGAGGAGCCAACCTCATCACTGGTAGAAACAAAGCTTGGGCAGCCTTAATAGTTGAATTATTCTGCAGGGCAGGAGGAATACAGTGTGCACAGAATCTAAGTCTCAGAGACAGAATACTTTCCAATTTGAAAGACCACAGGAAGAATAAAAATGCAGATGTATTAAGTAACTCACTTAATAGTAACTATTAAGTTAATAGTAACTCTTAACTTAATAGTAACTATTAACTTAATAGTAACTCTTAAGTTAAGTAACTAACTTAAGAGTTAGAAAGAACTTGGGAGCACAAGACAGTCACTGTTGGGAAACTGTTCAGGCAAGAAGTGTCCAGGAAAGAGAAAGGTTCAATAATGGAAGATTTCTCTGTATAGAACACCAAGAGAGTTTCACCACTCAGGAGCATGGGGATTGCTTTAAACAGAGTCCAATATGAATCTGATGGTAGAGCTGGAGAAACTAGAAGGAAAAAGCCTCGTTTCCTTCATGACCAGGAATGCCTTCAGGGAGAGCTCTCTTTTGTGGCTGAGGTTATACCATGCCAGTGGAGGACTGTGAAGCTAAACAGAGCCGACAGTTAAAGTCTGATATTTTTATCAAGCTGAATTGGATACCTCAACTCCCTGCTCATATCCAGAATTCCTTTATCTGGTCACAAAATTATTTTTAGACCACCAATGACTGACAAAACAGGTACAATGGTTCTCTTTCTGTGGAAGAAAGATACCAGCAACAAGTAATGCATAAGCCTCAATGACCTGTGGGCACTGATGGCTAAACTATAAAATCTTTGATAGGGTTGGAGGTAGAGGTGATGGTCGAGGTTACCAACAATGGAAAGGGGCAAGTACAATATAGAAAAGTAGAGTAGATGCAGTTGACCCTTGAACAACGAGCATTTGAAATGTACAAGTCCACTTACACACCAATTTTTTTCAATAAATATGGTATTTTCAATATTTATTTTCAATAAATACAGTATAAATACATTTACAGTATGGTACTAAAAATGTATTTTCTCTTCCTTATGGTTTTAATAGCATTTCTTTTTCTGCACCTTACATTATAAGAATATAGTATATAATATATATAACACCCAGATATGTTTTAATCTACTGTTCATGTGATTGATAAGGCTTCCAATCAACAGTAGGCTATTTGTAGTTAGGTTTTAGGGGAGTCAAAATGTTATATGCAGATTTTCCACAGTAGGGGGTAATGGGGGGATCAGCACCCCTAACCTCCCTGTTGTTTAAGGGTTAACTGTACTTTAGAGTCTACAGTGTGGCTCTATGGTTTAGAAACCCATCTGCCACTCATTAGTTTTATGACCTTAGATAAATTACTAAACTACTCTGATTCAATTTGTTCAACTGTAGAATGATAATAATAACTTAAAGGTGGATGGCAATTATGATGCATAGAGCACACAGATCGTGCTCAGTAAATCTTCAATTCCTTCTTTCACTTTAGTACATATAGAGACTTGATCACAATATAGTCAATGACTAAAATTACAGAATTTCAAATGACTGTGTGACTGGGTTAATCACTACAGAGGGTTTTATTATCTTGAGTCCTCTATTAATTCAACTTCAGGTGAACCACAAAATTTCTCACAACTCATTCATTAATTCAATAAACATTTATTGAACTTACACTACAGGCCATGTAACACATGAAATGCTACAGGAGATGAAGAGAACAATGTTGTTTCTGGCTTCTTCTTTCTACAAACCCACAGCCTACAGGCATATGAATAAATAATCACCACACTGAGATAATCATGACCATAGAAGAATGCACTAAGAGAGTTCAGAAGAAGGAACTAGTAATTCTATCCAAGAAAACATTCATTGCCTTTATTTATTGAGTACTTACTACGTACCAAACAATATTTCAAATACTTTACATGGGCCAACTCAGTAAGCATCACAATAAGACAATGAAATAGTTACTATGATTATTTCCATTTTGCGTATCAGGAAACTAAAGCACAGGGAGTTCAAGTCTCTTGTTGAAGGTCACACCTAACAAGATCAGAGCCACAATTTGAATCAAGCATTCTGGCCCCAGGACCCACACTTCAAACCCTGCAGTGTACTGAGGACATTGATGGATGCCTTATAGAGAAGGCAACACTGGAAACAGACCTTGTAGAATAAGCAGTTTGCAAGCCAGAGAAGCAGGGATCAGGAAAGTCAACAGAGAACCAGGGTATGGAAGCTAAGTGTTTGATGATAACCAAGCAGTGTGTAGAGCCAAATGGGGAAAACAGACCAAAAACCAGCAGGAGCCAAGGCTAATAAAGTTGTGTGTTAAATTACTCTCCCTAATATTCCTTCCCAGCTTTTCTATTAAACTTGGGCTCCTTTCAATGGCCATTTCTGTGTCTCCAAAGTCAATTCTCTATCTTCCTCTTTGGTCCCCTTTATTTAATTCCACAGCTAGCTTATTGCTCATCCAAACAAACATTCTTTGAGGGATAATCATTTATCCATCTTGGATAAATAATGTCCTTTAAAATACCAACTGTTTGATGTTATTTGGATGACCACCCAGCATTGGGTATTTAAAAATGATCCCAAGTAGGGGTGCCTGGGTGGCTCAGTCAGTTAAGCATCCGACTCTTAGTTCCAGCTCAGGTCATGATCTCAGCTTCGTGAGATCGAGCCCAATGTGAGGCTCTGTGCTCCACGCGGCATCTGCTTGAGATTCTCTCTCCCTCTACACCTCCCACTTGTGTCCTCCCCCCTTCAAATAAATAGGTAAATCTTTAAAAGAAAAAAATGATCCCAACTATTTGGCCATATGTTTATGAAGGCCACATGTTTTCCATAACAGAAGAGGCTACACTAAAATATATATACACATACTATCTCAATGGAAAGCCATTATCCAATTTACCATGTACTTTATGAGGGGTGGAAGAGAGAAACAAATAAGGGAGATGCTCAGTTTAATGAACCTCGGAAGCCTTAGATTCTAGGAGATTCCTAGAGAGGAAACCTCAAGGAAATAAGCATTAGCTCTTTCTAATGTGTCTGCATCAGGCAATTTTTGCCCTTCACCAAATCTCTTACAACAAAGATTAGAGGAATGCAACAAATAAAGAATTATGTGAGGCAAAATGTTCAGGACTGTTGGCTAGCTAAATCACATGCCTGGATAGCACCCAAGTTGGTGTAACATCACTCTTTACTCATGTGACATCTAGGTGAGAACATCTATTCTGGGAAACAACCATGAAAAATACAGACAACTTACTAAAACAACTTGCTCTCAAAGAAAGACAGGGAACTGAAGGAGCAACTCAAAAGATAATTGACACTGAGAGAAGGGTTTTTAACTCAGGGTAGATAAAATTTGTATTGGTTGTATAAGTTGAGAAGGATGCCGGGGGGGGGGGGTAGGATTTGAAGATCTATGACAGAACGAGGCTAAGAGATTGAGCAACACCATAGGATGAATGGCTCAAGATTGGTGACTGAAGATGTTTTATAGGGAAGGAATAAGGAGACAACTACCCCTGATATGGGGGAAAAAAGAGAAAAAGATGCATGGTAAGTGAAGGAAAGGCTGCTCAGAGCTGTTTCCTGACAGCCTCATCTGCTCACTACATCCTTGCTTTTGTCCCTTCTCTTACTCCCAATGTCCACTCACCACCTAGTCCTGTTGATCCCACCTCCAAAGTATATCTAAAATAAACTACATCTCTCCATTTCCATTGTCACCACTACAATCCAAGCCACAATGGTCCCTAGCTTGGATCCCTGCAAGAGCTTTCCAATTGTTTACCTACTTCCTCTATTAACTTCCAAGCCATTCTCCATGCAACTGATAGAAATTCCATAAGTGAAAATTGATGCCAGCTCCCTCATGGTTCCTTGAATACAATAAAAATCCCTTTCTCTACCTAACTCTCTTATATCATCTGTCCCAACTCTCCTCTCCAACCTGATTTTATGTCATTCTCTCCCCAATCTGTGGTCCAGTCATGTTGATCTTCTTTCCATTTTTCAAATATACCATGCTCCTTATTACTCAGGTCATTCTGAATGCTATTTGCTTTCACCTAAATGCTCTTTCGTGGCTCTTTCATTTATTTATGTCTGTGTGGAGGGTTCCTTCTCTTTCTGAAGCCTCAGGCTAAAGGTCTTCTCAAAAAAGTCCTCACCGACCAGCTTGTCCAAGGACATACCCAACATTGCTCTAAAGCAGGAATTTAGCAGTTAAGATGGTAGACTGAGGAAACTGCCTGATATCCAGTCTCAGCTTCATCACTTGTATGACCCCATGCAAGTAACTTAATTGTTCTCCACTATATGGGAATAATATGAAATAGTTATACAGAGGCTGGTTTTGACAATTAAATGAATCAATAAGCATAAGAACTCAGAGTGCCTGGTCCTTTCCATGCTCAGTAATGACTTAGTTCCCTCTAACACTTCAGTTTGTACTTTGGTGTTTCATGTTTACTTACTATTTCATGTTCACACATCAAACATTGTGTTTCATGTTTACTGTGTATCATATTTACTGTTCACCTACTCTTTCATAAGGCAGAGAGTTGGTTCATCCACTATTTCCATGAGGGCAGAGAAGTGGTCCATATCCCTAGTACCTATAACAATGCCAGTTGCTCAGTTAATATTTAAGGAATGGAAGAATGAACAAATGACTTTATATTATATCCAATTCAGTGTGTAGGGTCTAAGAGAGGCCATGCTGTTGTAAAGAAAAAAAGCTGAACTGATTAACCATAGTGATACAGCTAGGCAAGAATGTCTGAAAGGCCAAGAAGGGTCTGAGAGGCAGAACAGAGTAGTTCCCAAGATTGAAGCCATCATAAGGATCCATAGGAGGCTCACTGAGGGGGAGAGTCCATCAGGTGAAAGGATGGGAAGTTATGATAGTAAATGAAGCATCTCAGTCTCGGGTGAAGTTGAAATAAAAATGCAGTTATTTCTACCCTGGTGACCATGGTTAGAGGGCAGATGGGAGTGATCAGAGTTGAGAAAACCAAGAAAAGGAGAGGAACAATGTAGTAGAAAAGTTAGTGGTATGGAGTTATATTCTTTGTGTATCAGGTAGAAGGACTTCAGGAAGTAAAATGCCAAGCAAGGTATTAAAGTCACTGAGAAGAGAAGTGACAGGTTAGTGACAGCAATGAGGATAGGAAAGAAATGACCCAAGTGGCAACTTTGAGTTTCCACAAAAGTAGAAACTTTGAGTTTCTCAAGAAGATTGAGGAGTGTTGGTAGAAAAATCATACAAAGCAGCAACAAAGAGTGAAAAAAAATTGCCAGCACTTCTTCTCAGTCTCGTGAGTTCAAAGAAATGGGAACATCCTGAAGTAGAGATGACACGTGAGATAGTCCAGGCAGAATCTGGAGAGTGTTTGGGTCTTGGATGGGTCTGACCAATGTCAGAGTTGAAGAGATTCTAAGATGGTGTGATAGTCAAACCCCCTGAGTTTTGCCCTCTGTTCTAAAAAGTATGGGGAACCACAGGCTCATTTTTAACATAATCCAGATACCATTTCTGGTAGAATGTGATGCATCTGCCCCAAGGCAGAGAACCACCTTAAGCTTGCTCAATGCCTCTCTCAATCTCAAATCTCTCTCCCCATTTTCCTCTGGCCCAGAGGTGACACAAATGTCCTGCTACAAATTGATTGAAGCATCCTTCCTGTAGGCCTCCCCAGAAGATATCGGAAGTGAAAGGGCATAAATCAAGTCCATATTTAGGAAGGAGAAAGCACCAGAGGCTACTGACAGCATCATAACTCCCTAGGGGAAATCTCAGGCTAAAATTTGTCTAAGCAGATGCAGGAATTTGCCATTTTTCTCATCCTTCCTCACGTGCACTGCTTGACAGCCTCTTCAGATCAGAGCCAAGACTGCAGCCTGCATTGGCCAGATCATGGGGAATACTTGGGAGAAATACTAGTGCTCAGCCCTCCCTCATTTTGAGCACTAGGTCAGGTGAATTACTTCAAATACATGCAAGGTCCTTCTGTTTCCATGGTAACCGCTCTAAGAACCGTAACAATGTCAATCATAGAAACGGTGAAATCATAACTTGAACCCATCTTGCTGACAAAGATATCTTGAGAAGTAGCCATTGCTCAGTATCAGACTTCTGCCTCTCATTTGGGGAAGAATGTTTTGTTTACGTCCAATCAGTTATGGGAATAAGGGGAAATGGTGGTTAGTCATTTTCCTTCTGCTTTGCTGGGTCTACCTCTGTCTGTATTTTGCTGATATGCTTGTAACTCATTTTCCCTGCTTGAAATTATAGATGGAACAATTTGTTTTTCCACCTCTCTTTCCTGCATAGGTGTAAGTACTTGAAGACAAAATATTGATTTTTTTCCCATGCACTTAAAAAAAAATGGCTTATTCATTTTCATTACATTGTGCCAGTTGTTTTAATTTCTTAGTGTCTATTTTGATGAAGCAACTTCACAGTATCTAGAAAGGAAGTTCTAATCCTGGGGTGCTAAAATAAGATCCAATACCTTTTGCCTGCCCTGAGAAATGGGGCAAATATCTCCGTTGACAGATTCTTGGCATCAATAGAGAAGTTAAGGAGTAATTCTCATTTCCTCCCTTCCTACTTGTGCAAAATCTACACTCTGGATTCTAAAGTGATTTCCCACAGAAGTAGCAAAATCGCATATTCATAACATCTAGAACCTACTTGATAATTCCCACCAAAAAGGTATTTTGGCACATTAACATTCAAGATCTGTTGGCTGTTTTATTTGCTTGGTTTTATTTTTTAATGTAAATTTTAGGACCTCTTGCCCTGCCTAATATTTTTATCTTCCCTTTATACTAGAAAGAATTTCAAAGCAAGAACATTTCTGTGAGTTTATTAGCCTTCAGTTTGGATACTGAATTGTTACAAAACCAATATTTTTTACATTTTTCTTCTTAATAACATTCTTTGACCCAGAGAGAACTAAAAAAATAAGCTATTTGATGTCTAAAATTGCAGAGATAAACTGACATTGTGTTCTGAAGGTGTCTTTTCATGAGAAAAATGGAATTTTTAAAAAATGTAATCAAGTTATACAGAGCCCCTCACCCTCAGGTCATCAGTTCAGATTTGTGGGAGGTTGAAACTTGCACAAAGTTGTGGTGGTTGTAGACTCTCAGTGCCCTCTGAGAAATGAGCTGGAGGTCCCAGAGGAGGTCACTGCTTTGTAGTTACCACCCCATGATTGATACCCACAGGCTCACA
Organism: Mirounga angustirostris; assembly: GCF_029215605.1. NCBI lineage: Eukaryota > Metazoa > Chordata > Mammalia > Carnivora > Phocidae > Mirounga > Mirounga angustirostris. Next base: position 67,974,203 of record NW_026991723.1, on the reverse strand, counting down.
GGGGAATAACAATTCCAACAGCAGCCCATAGATTTGGCCTAAGACTCCTCTTTAAGTTGGTCTTATGCACCCTTATGTTCACAAATGTATGTTCTTAAATGTAAGCTCCATGAGTAATCAAAGTCACTTATTTTTAGTGACTCTGGAAAGCCTTTGCTCAATATCCTGCTGAATTAATGCAGCTGAGGTGGTGACAATCTGAGAAGGATGAAGGCCCAGAGAGGAAGAAAAGGGAGAGGAAGACAAAGGAAAGTAGGAGAATGAAAATAAACTAAAAGGGGAAGGAAGGAGATAAAGATGAAAAGAGGCAGAGAAAGTAAAGAAAAAAGGAAAAACAACAAAAAAAAAGAGAGAAGAGAAAAAATAAGTGGTGGGAGAAATAAAAGAGAAATGAAGGAGTAAGACAGTGGAATTCTGTCATGGTAGTGAATAAAAACGTCTCAATAGGACTGTTGTTTGTTTTAGCATTATTTTCATAACAGGGATCTTTTTTGTATGGAAATTTCACTTTTACAAATGCTAATTTTGGCCAAAATCCAGACTTCATAATAACCATCCAAAGAAAGGGAAGCCACTGGGGAAGACTGTTTTGCTTTCCAATCCCACAGGGCAAGCATCCCTTCATCTCAAAGAGAAGTTACAAGAACCCAGAGTAGGATAGTGCAACTGTGTGCTCTAGTCCCAGGAAAGAAGCCTCACATTAATAAGGGAAATAGGGAGAAGACTGGATGTGTGGTTATTACCAAATTGGACATGTATGGACCACACGCCCATCAAGGAAGCAGTAATTTAAAGATTGGTTCTTGATTTGTCTGAAATCCTCTTTGTTTGGCAAATTTTTTTTTAATATTTTATTTATTTATTTGACAGAGAGAGACACAGCGAGAGAGAGAACACAAGCAGGGGGAGTGGGAGAGGGAGAAGCAGGCTTCCCGTGGAGCAGGGGGCCCGATGTGGGGCTCAATCCCAGGACCCTGAGATCATGACCTGAGCCGAAGGCAGACGCTTAACGACTGAGCCACCCAGGCACCCCTGTTTGGCAAATTGATATGAATGAATTACTTTGGGGACAAACAGTACCTGTATTATCTACCTCAAGAACTTAAGACAAATAGATATATTTTAGGCTATAGACAATATAAATTGATTATAGAGAAATGAGACTCAAACAAAAACGTATATAAAGAAATAATAAACAATGTTCTAAAGGTGAAAAACAAAAATGTATATAAGGAAATAATAAACAATGTTCTGAAGGTGACAGGAACATCGAGTGAAGTATGGTAGAGCATGGGATTTGGACTTTGTAGTGTCAATAATTCTTTCAAAAGAAAGAATTAAACTGAATTCAATTTACTCCTCTGTCCTTACCATTGTGGGGGATTTTCACTCCCCTCCTCATGAAACAAGTCTGGGAGGTGGATCTGGAGTAAACTCTTCCAGTTTCTCTTAGAACCATTTAGCCAATTTTTGACCATTTGTGGAACTAAGTCGGTTGATGAGAGTCTACCATCCTATGGCTATAGTCTTACCAGAATGTGGGGTTGATAAATTAAAAATGCTACTATTGTCTGGGATGTCTCTTCTGCTTCCTCCCGAACTTGCATTTAGATGGATTGTGCTTTGGTTGTATTTTCAAACTCCAAACACGACAAAAGTTCCTGAGCAGCAACTCTGTGGAGCATGGAGGATGCTAACCACTTCCCAGCTTCTTCATCTACTTGTAATAAGTTAATTAAGGTAAACTAAGTTGTTTCTACTGCTTTCCACTCTAGCTGGAAAACAGGAGACCTTACCCCATTCTCCAATCTAGTTGTTGTTAGAGAATCCTACATTAGAGAAGTATGGAAGAGGTTTACTTGACATTTCCCTGACACCACTAAAAAAACTGACACTTGGATTGCTTTTTATTTCTCATTTTTTTTCCCTAGAGGACAGAAATAGTAAGTAAATGACATCTCTATCCTTTGACAATAAAATAATAAAAGTTGCCACTTATTGAGTACTTATTATGTATCAGTTTTACATATCACATGCTTTACACACATGCTTCTAATTCTAACAACTCTGTAATATAGATGTTATCCTTTTTTTCATTATGAGATCAAAAAAGATTAAGTAACATGCCCAAAGTCAGAGGACTATGCAGAATCTGAACCAGAACTTAAAATTCAATTTTGTAGTTCTGAAATCCTTAGCTTCAATAAATAATAAATGTCTCCCAAATATCCCTTACTATTTCTCTCAAAAACTTACTAGAGGACTTCTGATCAAATTGAAAATTCTACAGAAGTGCTTTGTCATTTCTCCCTCCCAAACATCACAATGATTTAAAAGTACAAAAAGGCATAACACCAGGGGCGCCTGGGTGGCTCAGTCGGTTAAGCGACTGCCTTCGGCTCAGGTCATGATCCTGGAGTCCCTGGATCGAGTCCCACATCGGGCTCCCTGCTCTGCGGGAAGCCTGCTTCTCCCTCTCCCCCTCCCCCTGCTTGTGTTCCCTCTCTCGCTGTGTCTCTCTCTGTCAAATAAATAAATAAAATCTTAAAAAAAAAAAAAGGCATAACACCAAATGCCAAGAGAATGGCTAAGAAGATAACAGCAACAAAATTTTGGAAAGTAGAAAGCAGTTAGAAAGGTAGCAGCTGACCTATCAGACCCATGAAGGTTGAATCCTAAACTGACTATGAGGGTGGACCAGAATCAAGCCTGTGCATGTGGAAGAACTCAAGGAAACTCAATAATTTGTGGCTCAATGTACTTTTGAAATTTGGGGTGTGGATGGGACTGAAACAAGGGATTTAGCTTGAAGTTTGGATTAGAATTTGCAGCTGGGTAGTGATCTCTATTCCTATCCCAGCAGACAACTAGATGTACATTCTATAAAGAGACTGAACCAGAGACTCTCGTCTTGGGATCATTGAGCAGAGCTGAAGGGCAGGAGTGATTAGTGTCTTGCTCTTTGAGCAAACAGCCCACATCATCAGATACTTCTGGGAAAATTTCTGGTTTCAAAGAGACCAAAATAACAAAAAGTAAAAGGATCTCAGAGGAAAGAAAAATAATGCAGGAGACAGAAGAAAACATCTCCAAAACACTGCCCTCTCCACAGAAGTAAGAAAAAGATAAAGCAAGAGTATGCATCTATTAAAAAAGAGTCAATCTGCATAAAATGAAAGCTTTTGAAATTAAAAATAAGCAAACAGAAATAAAATCAATAGAAGGGTTGGAAAGTAACACTGAAAATATCTCTCAGAAAGTATAAAATAGAGTGGAAACTAGGGGGAAAAGAAAAGCAAAATAGAGCCATAGTTTGGAAGTTCTAGGGAAGAGAATAGAGAACCCAGAGGAGAGAAAATTCAGGGTCATTCTTCCCTTTTCCTGAAGAATAGCACAAAATTACAGCCAAATGGCTCCATTGTCCTGTCCTGTAGAATCTAAGAGGTCAGAACGCCTTCCTTCCTTTTGTCCCATCTCCATCCCCTTTCAGTTAAAGCTGGCAGTGTTTCTGCTGGGAAAATCCTGCCTCTAGGTCTGGCTTCTGCTGAAGTGGCTGATTAAATTCATGGTTCACATCCACACTAATTTCCTTATCGAGTGGTTGTCCAACCACACCCTTCAGAAGTTTTCTCTCTAGTTTATGGTTTTTGGTTTTTCTGGGGTTTTTGCAATATAAATAGGCTGAGAATTTTCTAAATTTTCCAGTTCTGGTTTCTTTCACTAAACAATTTCTTCTTTAATTCATCTTTCTCTTCTCACAATCTATTATAGCAGTCAGGTGGACCCGGGATGCGTCTTCAATATTTTGCTTAGAGAGGGTCTCAGTTAAATATCTCATTTCATTAATCACAAGTTCTACTCTCAAAAAAACAGTGGAACAGAAGTTTTACATTTCCTCCAGTTTCCAATAACATGCTCTTCATTTCCACCTGATACCTCACGAAAATGACCTGTAACATCCATTTTTCTACCAACATTCTGATCCTAATTATTTATTACACATTCTCTAAGAAAATGAAAGCTTTCTCTCGAGCTTTCTTCTTTCCTTTGAGTTCTCACTAGAATCACCTTTAACATCCATATTTCTACCAATGGTCCCTTCATGGAAATCTAGACTTTTTCTAGCTGAACCTCAAAACTCTTCCAGCTTCTACCCATCACCCAATTCCAAAGCTGCTTCCACATTTTTAGGTATTTGTTAAAGTGGCACCTCACTTTTTGTTTCCAAAATCTGTCTTACTCATCTCAGGCTAACATAACAAAATACCACAGACTGGATGACTTACAAAACATAAATTTATTTTCTCACAGTTCTGCAGGCTACAAGTTCCAGATCTGGCAGGGTTGGTTTCTGGTGAAACCTCTCTTCCTGGCTTGCAGATGGCCACCTTCTCACTATGTCCTCACTTGACAGAAAGAAAGAGAGAAATCTCCTCTTCTTCTCCACCAGTCCTGTTGGATTAGGGCTGCACTCTTAGGAGCTCATTTAACCTTAATTACTCCTAAAAACTATCTTCAAATTACAGTCACACTGGGGATTAGGGCTTTAAATAGTAGAGGACAGAAGTCTCTAAGAGGGAGGCATCCAAATATATATATAACACATCTATATATATACACATCTATATATATACACACATATATCTACATATACACACATATATACACACATACATACACACACACACAGACATACACACATACATACACACATACACAAATCTATATGTCTATATATCTATCTGATTATCTGAGTAATCTGAATATAAAAAGAAGAGAGACATTCATTTGGCAAAGAGTTTAGGGATGAATTAGTGATATGTACACAGAAAACTAATTAAACAAAAAGGTTTGGACCATGACTAAATCCAGGGAAGTTGGGGGGGGGGGGGCTATACTTCTCCCATCCCCCCAAAGGGAAATGTAATCATAGTATACCATGTGACTCAGGTATAAATAATGTTCATTTAGTCATAATTGTATAAACACTGAATTTGTTTTTAGATCTCAAGTGCAGATGGCTGAGTTAACCATACTCTTCAATCCCGGGCTCAACAGTATTGGGCTTGGTGTGGCCCCTGTCTTATTTGTATATTCCCCTTATTTCCATTTCCCCCATATGCAAACACTTTGATATGTTTGAAGCATATCATTTCATTTATGCATTCTTTTGAAATGTGGTTTGTATTATTTGCATATATTTTTAATTTACAGAAGTTGTATTTTGCTATACATCCTATTCCTTTTCTCACCTTTTTCACTCAGCACTATTTTTTAGATCTATGTATATTACTGGGTATACACCTAATTTATTGCTCCTAATTCACAAGTATATTCCTTAATGTATAACCACCATATGTACTTATCAACAACTGTATTGTTTACAATTTTTTTTAAAGATTTTATTTATTTATTTGAAACAGAGAGAATGAGAGACAGAGAGCATGAGAGGGAGGAGGGTCAGAGGGAGAAGCAGACTCCCCGCCGAGCAGGGAGCCCGATGCGGGACTCGATCCCAGGACTCCAGGATCATGACCTGAGCCGAAGGCAGTCGCTTAACCAACTGAGCCACCCAGGCGCCCTATTGTTTACAATTTCTTGCTACCTCAAAGGAAACAGGGAATTTCTGTAGGATGCACATCTTGGAGTGTGACAGAGTTGACTAAGTAGTGATAGAGAGCCGTCCAGAATTGCTAACCTGGTCTATATGCCCACCAGTGGTACTCTGCAAATCTTGTACTGCCACATACCTCCCAACCCTTAGTACTACCCAGCTTTCCAATTATGGCCAATCCTAAAGGCATATATATAGTAGTATTTTAATTTCTTCATTTTTCTAATCACAAATAAGTTTAAGCATCTCTTCATCTGCTTGTTAACCATGTGGGTTTTTTCTTTTTTGAATTACCTATTCATACCTTTACCCAAGCTTTTACTACTTTCCTATCTCTTCTTTTTTGATTTGCAGAAATTCCTTTTATAGTCTAGAACTTGGGCTCTTTTAACTTAACTCTTTTAACTAAGCAAACAAGAACACAAGACCATTAGTAATTCCATGAAAACTAAAAGTTACACAGGAAAGGAAATTTAATCAAACTCATTAAATGACTCAGATGTAAATAATATTTGCATAGTCATAATAACAAACACTGCATCTTAATCTAACAAAAATTACTACAAGATGGAAAGAGGAAAAGTGAGTGGAAGGAAGATGTAAGGATAAAGCTAAGTGTCATCTTTTATGTTAGGAAGATAATAGAAAACTCTTATGGGTTGAGTTGCTCCCCCCTCCCTCCATGATCTACCCACCCTGGGCCAAAAATCTATGTTGAAGTTCTAACCCCAAGTACCTCAGAAATAGTCTTTAAGATGTAATCAAGTAAAAGTGAGGTCATTAAGTTGGGCTTTAACCAACATGACTAGTGTTCCTATGAAAAAGGAGGAATTTGGACACAGAGACAAACATGCAGAGAGAGAAGACTGTGTGAAGACACAGGGAGAATGTCATGTGAAGATGAAGACAGAGATCAAGGTGCTGCATCTACAAGCCAAGGAACTCAAAAGATTACCAGCAAACCACCATAAAACCAATACATATGGAACAGATTCTCCCTCATAGCCCTCAGAAGAAACCAACTTTGCTGACACCATGATCTCAGACTTCCAACCTCCAGACTACAGAATAAATTTCTGATGTTTAAGTCATCAAATTGTGGCACTTTGTGAAAGCAGCCCTCAAAAATTAATGCAAATAGGGGTGCCTGGGTGGCTCAGTCGTTAAGCGTCTGCCTTCGGCTCAGGTCATGATCTCAGGGTCCTGGGATCGAGTCCCACATCAGGCTCCCTGCTCTGCGGGAAGCCTGCTTCTCCCTCTCCCACTTCCCCTGCTTGTGTTCCCTCTCTCACTGTGTCTCTCTGTCAAATAAATAAAATCTTTTAAAAAAAATTAATGCAAATAGCTAAATAGATAAGTAGATAAAGAAATATCAGTATATACATGATGTTCTAAACATGGAGGCAGCCATAAATATAACTGATTGCCTCTGGGAAGTGGGAATGGGAATAGGGATGGGAGATGGGGGAAGCAGGAGATTTCTGCTTTCCATTTTAAGCCATGTAAAACTACTTGACTTGAACTAGGTGTACTTACAACTTTTATAAAATATAGCCATATTTTAAAGAAGATAAGTTTCTATATTTTTACTACTTTCACAGCATCAAAGACTTTTTGTTCTTTTTATTATGTGATGTTAATCCCCATACATTACATCATTAGTTTTAGATATAGTGTTCCATGATTCATTGTTTGCGTATAACAGCCAGTGCTCCATGCAGAACATGCCCTCTTTAATACCCATCACCAGGCTAACCCATCCCCCCACCCCCCTCCCCTCTAGAACCCTCAGTTTGTTTCTCAGAGTCCATAGTCTCTCATGGTTGTTCTAAGAAAATGCTGGTCTTTAAGTTTCAAAGTGCATTGCTGTAGGGCTTCCTGGTCTTGTATAATATTGAACTAGTCTTGGACTGGGGCCTAAATCCCAGTTGTTATTAGCCGGCAAAAGCATTTACATTTCAAGAGTTTGGACGGTAAGAAGCAGAGCATTATGGAAATACAAACTTCAGAGAAAGATCGAAAGGGGTCTAAGTCCAAATGCCCCTGCTTATTAAGTCATATGGCCTGAGGCAAGTCAGTTTAAACCTCACTACCTCAATTTCTTCATCTGTACAATTGGATAATAGGACAGTACTTCATGGGAATTTCAATAAGAAACACTGAGCACAATGCCAGGCTCATGATAAGCACTTGATAAATGGTAGCCATATGGTTATGATATCCATATTAAGAAGATTTTCCATTCTTTGCCACTGTATCTTCAGTCACTGGTCCCTTCTACTCCCTTATCCTTCAATCTTGATTTAAATCATTAGTCAATTTTGCTCTCTGGTTAGATGATGATATAGAACAAAATCTCTGGTTTTAAGTCCCACATCTGCAAACTACTTGACCTCTGCACCAAGTCACTTAAATTTTCTCAGCCCCAGGTTCCTCATCGGTAAAGTAGGTTAAATAATACCTACTGTCGTGATTAGGTGAAATAATGAACATGGAAGTGCCTGATGCAACAGCTAGCAGAGTACAGATGCTGTGCTGAGTTTGTGATGGCACAGGGCAAACTGACAGGCAAGTCCATTTCCCAACATATAAAATTAAATATTATATAAACACAACACCCCATATTCTTTAGCTATTTCACAGAAACACTTTGTGAATATTTAAGAGCCTACTCCACTCTTCAAGAGGATACTTGAGAGACAGGAGGTGTGTAGATATAGGAGACATCCATGAATATCCAATGCCTTTGCTTCATAAAATGCCACAGAATTAGATTTACCCAGTGTTCTAAGCAGAGCAAATTGTCCAGGTTTTTTTAAATTGAATTAATTTCCAATGAAATCCCAAACTTTGCAATATAGGACAGTCCTATCCAAATGCAAGGTAATATGAGTAAGCCGTAATATTTAAGAAATCTGTGGCAATTTGCAACGACGTGGATGGAACTGGAGGGTATTATGTTGAGCGAAATAAGTCAAACAGAGAAAGACGTGTATCATATGATCTCACTGATATGAGGAATTCTTAATCACAGGAAACAAACTGAGGGTTGCTGGAGTGGGGGGTGGGGTGGGAGGGATGGGGTGACTGGTGATAGACACTGGGGAGGGTATGTGCTCTGGTAAGCGCTGTGAATTGTGCAAGACTGTTGACTCTCAGATCTGTACCTCTGAAACAAATAATGCAATATATGTTAAGAAAAAAAAGAAGAAGAAGAAGAAGAAGGTAGCGGGAGGGGAAGAATGAAGCGGGGGAAATCGGAGGGGTAGACGAACCATGAGAGATGATGGACTCTGAAAAACAAACTGAGGGTTCTAGACGGGAGGGGGGTGGGAGGATGGGTTAGCCTGGTGGTGGGTATTGAGGAGGGCACATTCTGCATGGAGCACTGGGTGTTATGCACAAACAATGAATCATGGAACACTACATCTAAAACTAATGATGTAATGTATGGGGATTAACATAAGAATAAAAAAAAAGAAATCTGTGTCAAAGCTTTAAACAAGCACATTTTTGTGAAATGTATTGCCCATGTTTCTAAAACAATTCAACTTATAAAACTTCAAATTTACAAAACATCTAAAACTCCCACCACTAAAGGATTCTCAGACTTTTCAATGAATTCCCATCAAACAGTGATCTGATTTACAGAAATCTGCCTGACACATAAATCTTCAGGAACACAACTATTGCCCAAATGAGTAACACAGAACAAGATTTCCCCTGCTTTGATGCCCATTACCAAAGTGAGTAGGGGCTGAGTTTAAATCACCATGTCACTGCCAGAATAGTCTCATTCCCTCTTGTCCTCATCACTGCTGTGGTGTCCTGTCAGGGAGAAGATCTAGGGCTCTCTAAATAGTTGAGTTCAGCAATCTTCTAAAATGCTGATGCAGCTCCCTTGGCTAAGTGAACATAATATTTCTGTGACAACCTTCCATAATCCAAGGAGCAGCTCTCTTAGGTCAGCAGAGGTGATAGTGGTTCCCTGTCAACCAGGAGAGATCACTCCAAATTTTCATTCTTAACTGGGAAGAATTGTCCCCTTTTGTATTTGGATAAAATACACACCTTAGCACAAAGCACTGAAAGGCATCACTACAATCTATTTTCCCTTATGTCTCTTCCATGCCTAGGACTATGGATACGGGACACATGGGCTTGATGGCTCATTATACAATATGGTAAGCCACTGAGCACACTCAAATTCATTTTGATGTTCTTGTCCATCAGATTGAATTCAACCTTACATTGGTCCATCATAATAACAAAGATACAGACAGTCCTTTTTGGTTTGTAAATCACCTTGATATACTTCATATCATTGGTTCTTTCCAGATATTATATTAATATTGTCATCTTCATAGTACAGATAGGGAAATAAGTTTTTGAACATGGTCCTTCTGTTGATGATCCTCCCCAAATGCTGCATCCAGATCAATCAACTTTGTTTGTGATGCGAGCAGAGCACAGCAAAGCCACGTGTCTCCTGTCAAGGTACATCCAGGTCCCAGTCACTCCTCTATCATCCACTGAAGCCCAGTTAACGTACTGATCTTGCCCACATAACACAAGCATACATGTCTACTTAGGAGGAAGGCAGGCAACAACCAGCTGCACAGGGCTGTCAGAACTTTGAAAGTTCAGGAGATACATAGGAATTCTGTGTGAAATGGATTACATTTCAGTTGTGACAAGAAATGACATTTGTTGAGTACTTACCATGTGCCAGGTACTATATTTATTACTCTCCATGTATTAGCTCATGTAATTCTCAAAACAATGTGGTAGTTGCTGTTATCATCCCTATTTTCAAATGAAGAATGTATTAGTTAGGGTTCTCCAGAGAAACAGAACCAATAGGATATTGGTTATCATGATATTGGACTTATCATGAGGAATTGGCTCACACTATTGTGGAGACTGAGAAGTCCATGATCTGCCATCTGCAGGCTGGTGCTCAGGAAAGCCAATGGTGTAATGTCAGTCCAAACTGGAAGGCCTGAGAACCAGGAGCCCTGATGTACAAGTGCAGAAGATGGATGTCCCAGCTCAAGCAAGAGAGCAAATTTGCCTTTCCTCTGCCTTTTTATTTTATTCAGGCCTTCAATGGATTAGATGATGCCCACCTGCATTGGGAGGATAATCTTTTCATTCAGTCTACAGATTCAAATGCTCATCTCTTCCAGAGATTCCCACAGACACAACCTAAAATAATGGTTTACCAGCTGTCTGGGCATCTTGTAGTTGACACACACAATTAAACATCACAAGGAAACAGAGATTAAACCGCTTACTCAGGTAGCTGATGCCACACCAAGGCTCCAAATCTCCCTGCTTTACTATTCCCACCACTACCCAATCTGCCTCATACCCCTTCTAAAAACAAAATGTCTGCAAATGGCTCCTGACAGTCCTCTGTTACCCTAGTCTAAAGTTGATGTGTCCTCACACTTGGAAATCAGGAGTTCTCAGAGGAAATTGGGAGCATCTGTCCATCACCATTTGATAGTCACAAAATCAACAGTCCATTGCAATGCTATTGTCTGTTATGTCAAATATTTCTGAGGATAGATGGATTTGAGAACATTTTGCTTTCCACTCACAGGTCTTAAGATTCACCTATTTGGTTTGTGATTTAACATCCTGAAGCTAGATGTGCCTACACTGTGCTAAAGATTTAAAACTGAACAAAACCGTTCCTATCATTAGGGACCTGCACTGAGAAGTGACAGGCAGGAGGCAACCAACTATAATACAATAAATGCAAGATTAATGGTATAAACCAAGTGCTTTGGCGACCAAGAATAAGGAAAAAGTAATGTATTCGTTGCAAATGGCAGGGCTATGACTTCATCAAGGTTGTAGTATTTGAGCTGGGCTTTGAAGGTGGTCTAGGAGTCTACCCCTGAACTCAAGGGGAGGAGAAGGGCATCCCAGGCAAAGGCACAGTCAAGGAATGACGGACTCCTAAGGTATGTTGAATATGGTGGAGGGCACGTTTTGAAATAAGACAGCACACAGTGACAGGGAACGACTACGAAGAGCCCTAAATTCATGATGATCATGAGATTTGCATAGTGTTTCAATCTGGCGCTTTCACCTTCACTTGGTACTTAAATTAACCCTGTAGAGTTGCTACTATTTTCTACTCTTTTCAGAAGGTAAGAGAGGTTAGGCCCAAGTCCTCACAGTCAGAGCTAGCCTTTATGGTCTTAGGCCTCTAAATCCCATACGCTCTTAAAAAAAAAAAAAAAAATCAGACTGCCATGGGGAGGTTGGAAGGTGCAGGGAAGAACCAAGGGGAAGATCTCTCTGAAATGTTCAAACTGAATTGAATTCTATGCCTTTAGTTGTTGGTGCTCTGCAGACAGGAGCAAAGGGCCAGCAGCTACCCACCATAAGCCACTCCTCCTAACCCTTCCTTGAAAGTTCTCTCCAAATCCATGGTGCCTCTCTCAAGAGTGGTAGCAGCTGAGAATAAAATGATGGAATGTGATGGAGATGGAAAAAAAGGCTGAATTCAATTTCAGGATTTCCTTCCTTGGCTCCTTCATTCCTTTAATTTGCTCGTCCAAAGTTGGTTCCAGCAAGGTTTATTTATGTGTTTATTATTTATTTACTTATATATTGCCTCATCCCAAAGAATCTGAAACCATTCTATGTGTGGTGAAATATTCATTTAAAAATCATTATGAGAGAGAGGAAGGAAGGGAGGGAGGAAGGGATAAAGGAAGATTACATTAGAACACGAGAGATAAGGCAAGGGAAAAATAGGATATGGTTAAGTGAGCAATGGGATCTCTACCACAGCTCTGTTTAAGCCGTAAATTTAGCTCCAAGCTTCCTAGCAGACAAAGCAAAATCGGAAACCCAATGTGTCCTTCTAACCACTATAAGAAAACATATAAGCTCCTCTAGAAGTATTTCCCAGTACTTAACTCTAAAATGAATTTTTTGGGGGGCACCTGGGTGGCTCAGTCAGTTAAGCATCCGACTCTTGATTTTGGCTCAGGTCATGATCTCAGCGCCGTGGGACTAAGACCCTACTTGGGGCACCGTGCTGGGCATGGAGGCTGCTTGAGATTGTCTCTCTCCCTCTGCCCCTCCCCACCCCCTCATGCAGGTACACATGCACTCTCTTGCTCTGAAAAAAATAATTTTTTTTCTTATGAAGTGTGCTACAAGTGACTCAGAAATGCAGTGAATAATATTAACAATGAGATTTGCTTAGTACTGTAAATGCAGTGGAGAGTTCCACCAGGCAGCTCAGAAGTCTTGGCCTCCATCGGTACACATTTCTTCCTGTTTCTCAGAGCACACTGCCCTGGCACTCTCCCCTCTCTCTCTCTCTCTCTCTCTCTGGGAGCTCCTCCTTGCCTCAGAGGGCATTTCACATTGGATGGCTGCTTTTCTCCCACTTGTCGGCAACATATTTTTCAAATTAGCACTTGGGAGCTTTGAGGGAAACCCTGACATTGTTGAGAAGAGAGTGAGAGGCCAAAAAAAAAAAAAAGAGAGAGAGAGAGATCTGCTTTTTTCTCAGCTTGTTATAAATTTGCAATACAAGCAAAGAAAAATAAACACCCAGATTCTGCAACTGATACAGAAGTTCCCTGGCTTGATGTGGTACCAAAGCTTGGTCTTCCCCCAGACCCTCTGCTCTATCCAAGCAGGGAGTTGTTTCTCATTCTGAAAGGATATGCATAGGCTTCTTTCCCATCCACCCCCATGTGTCTTCATTACCATGTTTCCCTGTGGATGGACAAGAAATGGATGGACAATACATGAACAGAATACCTTACCCAGCAAGCCACATCAGTTCCTGGTTTGTGAGAAATGTTTGCTTCTGAGGCTGCACTTTTAACTCAGTGAGACGTCTCCTGTGAGGGGAGCTCAAGAGGCCCAGCTGACCATCATTAGCAAATGGGCCAAACGTTCCTACCAGGACCTTCTGCCTGGCCTCGCTACTGCCCCTTATAAGGACTATTCCCATCTTGACTAAGGACTAAAAATGGGAAAAGCAAAAAAGGAAGGTTTTCTCTGACAAGAAGCTGGAAATCGCTTATGAGAAGTGATTTCTTCATCTTGATTAGGGTAGAGCAGAGTGGTAGAGGGATTTTGTAGTTAAAGGACTCCTATTTGAATCCTGACTCAGGCAATCATCTATAATGTCCTGGGGCAAGTACTTTTACCTCTTTGAACCCCAGTTCCCTCCTCCATAAAATGGGGATAATGCCTTGGTAGCTGTAGAAATTTAGAGGATATTTGTAAACATGTTTTAACTGCTCAGCACTATGCAAATTCTAGTTGTAATATATGAGTGTAGGAAAATGTTCTTTCTCATAAACCCCAGCAGTTGACAACAGAAGATCTGGTTTCCAGAGACCCACAGCGCAGACCCTCTGGAGCTAATTTTCCAGGCTGAGTTGTTTTAAGCGAGTCCCTCACCCTATCTGAGCCTCAGTTTCCTGCAGTGAAAGTATTGACAAAGGAAGTCACCTCAGAGCACAGGCCGCTGTGAGAATCAAGCGACACTAAACATCAGGAAGTACTTTGACAACTGTAAAATGCTAGACAAATATTAGTTGTTAATATCATTAAGGAACAGCCCAAAGGCCTGAGCTCTGGAGCCAGCTTTGCATGTCTGCCCTTGGCGTTTTCTCAATTGAATTTATCCTACTCTGCTACAAGCTGTCTTTTCCCTTGACAATTATTTAATTCCTTCCTCAATAACCAAGTTCCCTGAGTGGATCCCCAGAATCCATGGGGGAAAATCTATCTATTCCTATCTTTGCAAACTTATACTGGGCAAGACACAGAATAAATAACCAAGAGAGCTGAAGGAAGATAAAGTAAAATGGAAAGAATATGGATCCTGAGGTTGCAAGATTTGTTTCTGATGCCCAGGGCTGGCTGAGTGACCCAGAGTCTCTTGGCTTCCCTGAGCTTTAGTTTCTTTTTCCAAAAATGGGTCTGATCATAACGACACCTGCCCCATGACTTGTAGTGAGGATTAAATGAGATAACGTCCACTCACAGTGTTGTATAAATGTAGTCATTATTTAAAAGGAAAGGATACTTTGACAAAGATAGCTACTACTTAGTGAATACCTGCTCTGCGCCAGGTACCATAGATAGCTCTCTCCATGTGTTATTGCACCAAGTCCTCCCACTATGAGATGGGCATTATCCCCATTTTACAGATGAGAAGACTCAGGAAGGTTAGAAAGTAAGTGGTAGAGAAAGTGCTGGATCCCAGGTTTGTTTGATTACAAAGCTCATGTTCTTTCCACTATTTGATTTCTTCCTATAAACTAATATCAGCAATAATACCACTTCTCAGGATTCACTTACTAGCGTAAGAGTGGACTTCTAGGTGCTTTGTGTTCACAGTAGACTTTCAATGCATGTTTTCTTACTTGTCTTCCCACAGAAGCAGACCTCCAGGAAAGGATAGGAGTGCAGGTAGTTTGAGAGTAATCCCAGGAAACAGCAGTAGGGGAGTGCAGACATGAGTCACTCAAGGGTTTATTGCTACACAAGGAATTTGATTCCCCTGGGGAACTCTGGGGATGCTATAGAAGATGCACCTCAGATATCCATGAATTAACCCTGAGACACATGAGCTAAAAACATGTTTATTGTATAATGCTGAGATTTTTGTGGTTATTGAATGCTCTGAAGCCAAAGATAACTGTTACAAAATTTGTACTTCATTCTTCTATGCTAGCAACAAACATTCATTCAAAAAAAGTAGTTCATCAAACATTTCCTAAGTGGCTGCCTCAGGTCACCATCTGAAATTGTTCGTTTACTAATCATTTCTCATCCTTCCCTGAACTGTGAAGTCCATGAAGCTTTGTCTTGCTCAGGAGCTTTGTCTTGTTCACCCCTATATCCCAAGTGCCCAGCACAGTGTTTGTCATAGAATGGTGTTCAATAAATATTTAGTTGATTGAATAAATGAGTATCAGCTATTGTACTATAGATCACATATATTCAAATGGCATTCTAATTATACTCAATTTATTGGAGTAGACAAATGCTTATACACAACTGTAACTGAGTCCTCTTATCATTATATTATGGAAGCACAGAAGAACAAATAGTGCAGAAATAATAGAAGACTTTATGGAAATAATGACCTTGGAGTCACTATTTGTTGACTGAAGATGAATAGAGATTTTCCTGATGGAGGTGAGAGGTTTCCAATCAAAAGGGACAACATGAACTAAGGTCTAGAGATGTAGAAGATCACCCAGAGTGGCTGAAGCATAGGATGTGTGTATAGGGGAACAATGAGTGGGACCCAACTGTGAAGAACCATAAACGACATGCACTTTGTCCTCTAGGAAACAGAGAACTGTAGAAGATTTTCGATCATAATATTAACACAATCCTTTCTTTCACAAAGTTTTTTAGATAGACATGTGGAAGAATAATTAGATGTACTACATCTTCTAAAGAAATTGGCTTCCTATTATTCTCCTTAAGTCTTTCTTGCCCTGATACATAAATGCACACCAAAAGCTCTGAGATCCAAGTTATACATGTTCCCTTAAGTCTCCTTCCTTTCTGTACATTGACCCCTACACCCTGAGTTCTCTATACCCCCATACTAACACCTAGGCTATGGGCCCCACCCCTAAGACATATCTGATGCCTACACAAAAAACAGGACTGTTGAAATCAATCAGAAACATGATTGCGCATCAGCAGTACTGCACATACCTGGGGACCTTCCAGAACAGCTAAGACTGAGAAGCCTTAAAGGTGGATGAGGCAACCCCCACCTGCAAGACACTGGGGGCGGGGGGGGGGGGAGGCTTGTGGGGGATATCCATACATAAAATGCATAGGAATCCCTCCCACTGGGCATGCATTTCCTAACCTTTGAATCGACTATGGTGTTAGACTAAGGAGACTTGGCACACATTAAAGAATGTGAAATCCACAAATCATAAGGGCAAGGGCCTTGTTAAAAGTCATATGTAGGGGAAGAGATCTGTTATATGGTCAACATTAACATATTCAGTATTTACTAAGCCTTCTTTTATCATGATAATAAGCTGGGCAACACAGTGCTACATGTGGTCACTGACTTTCAGCTTAATAATCAAACTCGCACTTACTTATGGAGCATATCTGTGACCCACTGCATCTTGGGAGGTAAAGTACTATGCAATGAATACAGACAGCACATGCTGAGAATAGTCATTTTTAATATATACCATTAGTACAAAGTATCAAAAAATCAGGCAGTTGTGTAGAAAATGAACTCACCTCAGCCTGTATCACTGACAGTTGATAAAAGACCAATGCCTACTGGCATGTGGATCAGGATGTTAACAACAATGTGCCTCCAGTTTTAAGATTTTATTTGTTTATTTGAGAGAGAGAATGAAATAAAGAGAGCATGAGAAGGGGGAGGGCCAGAGGGAGAAGCAGACTCCCCGCTGAGCAGGGAGCCCGATGCGGGGCTCGATCCCGGGACTCCAGGATCATGACCTGAGCCTAAGGCAGTCGCTTAACCAACTGAGCCACCCAGGCGCCCCTCTGTGCCTCCAGTTTTAAATGTGAGAAAGGGTTTATCTATACCCAAGAAGACAATAAGGTCAAAGCCAATCCATGTACGGTGCTCATGCAAGTACATAAGAGGCATTCCCTTATCTGCAGATGAACAAAAGACAAGTCCAATATAGAGCATGTGAAATAAAATTCCAACCAGAGGGAAGGAGAGAGTCATCCTGATACTCATAGGAGATAAAATATCCTTAAACATTATATGAATTAAAAAGGAGTTTTTTTGTTTTTTTGTTTTTGTTTTTTTTTTTTTTAATATTTATTTATTTATTTATTTATTTGACAGAGAAAGAGACAGCAAGAGCAGGAACACAAGCAGGGGGAGTGGGAGAGGCAGAAGCAGGCTTCCCGCTGAGCAGGGAGCCCGACGTGGGACTCGATCCCAGGACCCTGGGATCATGACCTGAGCTGAAGGCAGACGCTTAACGACTGAGCCACCCAGGCGCCCAAAAAGGAGTTTTATATTACAATGAATTTCCAATGGAATTCAAGAAAGCATGACTTCTATAAAACAAGAATAATTATACTAGAGAAATAAAAGACCAAAAGAAAAGGACAGAAGGGAGAAGTAAAAGGATAATAGGATGAGATACAAGACAATTAACTGAGATTAAAGCAAGAGCCAGGCAAAACTAGAAAAATAACAACAGAAATGACATCTCCACTAGAAATAGAATTGACATTGTGAAAAATCAAGACACACATATGGAGGGAAAACTGAGGTCCCTACGAACTCAAAGAGAAAAAAAAATTACTTTATTTGGTAAATAATAAAAAAGCAATCTAATAATAGATGCTTCCAGGAATCTTAAGAAAAAATAATCAAAGACATAACTGAAGAAAACTTCCCAGAGCTTAACAAAATTGGACTATTGTTTGAATATTGGATCCACTAAAATTAAGAAAAACAAGCCTAAATCCAGATATCTGGAATTCTTGTCAATTACATAATTAAAGGAGAAAAATCCTAAAAACACCCAAGAAAAGAAAAAAAAGTAATTATCTTGAAAGGAACAAATTTCAAGTTGGCCTCAGATTCTTACTCTGGAACACCAAAATGGCAAAAGATAATAAAGCAATGTCTAAAGATTTGAGGGGAAAATGTTGTAATATGTAATATGTAATTATGAACCCCAAAAAATCATTCTCCATTTGAGATTCTTATCCTGTGTATATAATATGGGAATAACCTCCTAATTGATCACCTTCCCACCCATCTCTCTACTTCTAGTCTATCTTCCATACTCTTCGCATTGATTCTGCTTCCTTGCTAAAAACCTTTCAGAGCTATGGGATTTTTAAAAATGTGGTAAAATATTAATAATGGAATCTAGGTGGTGGGTATAGAGGTGCTCACTGTCAAATTCTTTCAACTTTACTGTATGTTTGAATTTTTTTACATAGTTAAAAAAAGAAAATCTTTCAAATCATTGTAATGGTCTACCAGATAGAATCCAAACTGCCTACATACATGCAAACCTCTTCAGTCTAACCCCAACCTACCCTCTCCAGTAGCACACCCTCTACCCATTATTCTCCACCCATTTTCCTTTTCCATGAACTCCCAGCTGTTCCTAAAATGCACTCTGTTCTTTCATGACCTTTTTACCTATCCTCTTCCCTTGCCTCCCCAGCTGGGAGGAGGACCCCTGCCCTCCTCCACTTTTCTACCTGTTTATTGCTATTCATCTTCAAAGACCAGAGCAAACATTATATCTCCATGAAAATCAGTGAACTGCTCCTCCAGTCCTCCCAGGATTCTTGGTTTACTCTTTTCTTAGGGCACACATCACCTTGTACTGTATTTGTTTGTGTTCCTATCACTTCATTCCAACATTAGTGGGTATCTTGAGGATGGGAGTGATGCCTTTCATCTCTGTCTATAGCATGGGCTTAGAATCTTAGACTCAACAGGTGTCCACAAAGGGCCCCAGGGTATGGTGAGGAGGGCAGGGGTCCAAAAAGATGAATTTTGACTGAGACAGTATTAAATGTGAATTTGCCCTGCAGCAGCTGGGTTTGAGAACAAAGGTGAATACTCTGACATCTCATACAAGTTAGGTTTTATGGTGAAATGTAGTACAAAATAAAAACACAGGTCCCCTTGTTCAAAAACTACTAAGAATTTCAGGATCATGACAGCATAGCATCAAACCAAATGCAGACCCCTTTTGAGTGGGGGGCTCTGTGCAACTATACAAAGTGGAATGCCCACAAACTACTCCCCAAGCCTTGGTTACCCAAGGGTATCAAGCTGACTGGGGCTTCCTGAGTTGCAGAGATTCAGTTTCCCTGCGCGACAGGAGTAGTTATCTGCCTGTCCATGGTGACATACAGACAGGGATGGAAACACCTCAGTGGGAGATGCTAAGTCTCTCATATCTCCCTACCTTGTCACCCTGAGACTTTATATCGGTTCAAAACTATTTTTAGCAAGCCACATCTGAATCTGATGTCTAGGGCCTGAATAGTTTCCTATTCTGCTAGCAGAACTATGGTGCTATATTGCCCAGAAGCCATATTATGGCACTTGTATTACAAAAAGGTAATGATGATTAGTCTATGATTAGGCCCCACTATATATGTCCTATTTGACAAGACTTAGGAAGAAATGAGCACAGCGTCCATGAGAAGACATTTTCACACTAGTCAGTCTTCCATTCAAGAATATAGAATATGCTGTATCTTTCCATTTATCCAAATATTATTTATATTGGTCCATACAATTTGTTAAATAGTTCCTTCATGCTTTAAAACTGTTACTACTTTATTGTTATAGTTGTTAAGTTAGATATTTTTCTCTATCATATTGCCAAATACTTTGTTATACAGAGAAAACTGTAATTTTTATGTATTTGTCATATATATTACTAACTCATTACTTCCAAGAGTTTCACAGGTGATGTTCTCAGGCTTTTCTGGAATATAAACATATGCAAATAGTGAGATCTTTGTGTCTTCCTTTACTTTACAATAGTCTCTTAGTTCTGTTTGATGTTCTATTGTGTGGCTCAGAACTTCCAGAACAAAGTTATAAAAATATCTTGTTCCTGACTTTGGTGGTAATGAGCCTAATGTTTCACTATTAAGTATCAGTGTTTATTTTTAAAGAGTTCATTTTTGGCACAGTGAAAAAGAAACTGCTCTTAAGATTTAAGTTTCTTAAGATTTATATTTTTAAAATCTGGAATAGCATGGTATAAAATGCCTTTTCACTATCTACTAAGATTATCATATAGCTCTTTGTTCTTTTACCTAGAGTTATGATGTATTAATCAACTTCCTCCCATCCTGGAATTAATAAAAGAACTACCTTCATTTTCCCAGAATAAACCATGCTCAGTCGTGATGGATGATTCTTCTGATGTATTATTGTATTCAGTTTGCTACCATTTTATTTAGGAGTTTTGTATCAATTCATTAGAGAACGGTCTACAGTTTTCTTTTGTATATTATCAGTATCAAACTGCTCCAAAAATTTCACAAGATCTATTTATATTGTGCACTGCCCATATTGGAGAATTAAATGTGATGTTAGAGAAATCTCCATCTCCATATGAGGCCCATTTTCACTTCTTTGATGGGGAAACTAATCACTGCAAATTCCCACAAAGATGGGAGTGTTACTTTGAATTTATTTTCTTAGCAGAATGGGAGAATTTGTAAGCCCCTCTAAGTAAGACAGTCGATAGCTCATACAATTAATAACAAAGCTAGAAGAACAAGCCCATTAACCAAAGGAAACTAGGCATACTGGACTACAGTATCTTGTCATGAGCACTGACACTTGTCACTGGACCCCAGATGCCACTCCCACCATTCCAGAATATTCCAAACTGCCCCAGCTTCCTTGCTCCATACACTTAGATTCAAAACCCTGGGATGGCTGCTTGCATAAGGCCCAGTTAGTCCAAGGAAAGCAATTATATGGCCATTTCAGTTTATATTATGAGATGTGGGTCATGCCTCTTATGAGAACTCACACAAACATATGGAGAGAATTTGGAAGATATGCCACCTCCCTTACAACAAAAAATGCTTCTTATATAAAGAATTCCCTTATTTTCTATGCAATAGAAAATAATTTATGTATATGTCATTTTAAACTCTGAAATAACTTACCACTAAAACCATCTGATCTCAGAGCATTTTATCAATAATTCTATAATAAGATTACCTATTTTTTTCATGATTGTTGGTATGCTTTAAGTGCTCATATTTGCTATATTAAAAGATGAGTAAAACATGGCCACTGCCCTCAAGGAACTTACAACCAATATTATGGCAATTCTATTTCTCTTTGTACTCTAGAATCAAGCAGAATGCCTGGCACACAGTTGGCTTTTAGAACAAGTTTTCTAACAATAGTCCATTAAAAAAAATTTAAAAAAAAAAAAGGAAAAGAAAAAGTTTTCTGAGAGAATGGTTTCCAAAATGCAAATTTTTTAAGAGGTTCATTTAAAATACTGTTGTGTTTGTTTGGGGATTTTTCTGATTTAGTGACTGCACAAGATTCTCCTAGAGAAATCAAACCCAACAATTAGATAACTAGACTGGGCTTTAAGGGTGACCCATGCAAGATAAACGAGACCAGAAAAATCTACAGATTACAGAGGAATTGGAGAAGCCAAGAAAAAGTAGATATCAACTACCTCCTCAAAAATGAGTAATTTGAATATAATGACAAGGCAAAAATAGTGAAAGTCAGCTACTATTATACACAAAAGTACGATAAAAATGGTTTTAAAAATTGCTAAGCACTGTTCATGAGAACCCCAGAAGAAATAGAGATAACTATAATAGCCCAATCTGAGCTAAACCAACTAATTTCACAAGCATAAGGAGGGACTGCTAAAGGCAAGTCCATCCGCCATTTGTCAGAGCAAACATGTTGAGTTTTGGAACCATCAAAAACTAAACCATCCAATTCAGCTGATTCTTCAGATGAAAATTATATTCTGGTAATCATAAGAATCCCTTTAGAAATGAGCATATGTTTACACAAGATATCATTATGGTCCTGTTTTCTTACCCAGGGATTCCTAACCCAGGCATCTGAATAAGGATTCAAGGCCAGAATTAGGCAGGAAGTGACCATTTCAGAAAGCTCTGGCTAACTATGGGGCTTGGGAGTGTTTTCTTAAGGCTTTCTTTTATTGCTGCTTTTTAAACTTTTTTTTTTTTTCTAACTGGTCCAGAAGGAAAATTACAAGGTAGAATGAAAGAGATGAAAACTCCCAGCAAAATGATGACATGTCAGTCCTTTTAAAAGATGCTTGGAAGACTCTTTACAATGGCCCCTGTTGATTTTTAAGCATCCAAAATGTGCAAATCGCTGCATTATTTTTCATCATACCAGAAAGTGTTTGCGTTTTTATTTTTGTGGGGCAGGGGCAGATGAATTCCTAGAAAAGAAGCTGGCACTATGCCATCTTTCAGAAGCTGATGTGTGTAGGGATCCAGAATCTGGGCAGGAAGGCAACTAATAAGCATATTATGTTACTTTTTGCAAATAGCTTTTTTGACATCCATCATCCTATCATAACCCTATAAGGTAAGTAATTAAGATTACAACCTAACAACTAAGAAAATTCAAAAAGGGTAAGTGACTTCCCAAACATCAGTTCACTGTGACAAGATTTGGCTTCCACATCGATGCCCCAAATTGATTTGGCTAATGTGATCACCCAGGCAGGTGTCACCTTCACCTATCACTCCTCTCTTTTGAGGCTCCACAAATGATCACCCCTTCCCAGGCCAAAGACCACCCTTCAGTAAGAGAAAAAATATCTACAGCTCCCACAGAAAACTCCAAAATAGATTTGGGAGTCCCCTGAACGTGGGTGCAAACTGTGACGTGCTTCTAACCCATAGAATACTTCAAAGGAGATGGGGTGTCAATCTCATGATTATATTACTTTATGTAAGACTCCGTTCTGCTAGCCAATGCACTCTGGCTCTCCTGCTGGCCTGAAATAAGGAAGCTGTTACATGGTAACTGCCTATGGAAATGGACACTTGGCAGGGAACTGCAGGCGACCTCTAGGAACTTTGGGTGGCCTCCAGCTAATAGCCAGTGAGAAAACAAGGCCCTCAGCTCCCATAACCCACAAAGAAATGAATTCTGCCAACAATGTGACCAAACTTGGAAGTGTACTCTTCTCCAGTTGAACCTCCAGATAAGAAAACAGCTTGGCAGTTACCTTGACTGCACCCTCTAAGATGCTGAGCAGAGGACCCAACTCAGCCAGAAACTGCGGACTTCTGGACTTCTGACATACAGAAACTGCGAGATAATAAAGGTGTGTTGTTTAAAGCAACTAAGTCTAGACAACTAATGCAAGAAAAGCTGGACTTGAACCCAGGTTATCCTATCATAAACTTTGTCAGTTGCCCAGGTAAGAAACAAGTTATTTAGCTAGAACAAGCTTATGAAATGTGAACCTATCTGAGGCGGGGAGTTCAGCAGCCCCAATAAGATGATGGGTCCTGCACTAAGACAGCTACACTCATTGGTCATCTCTCCAGGAGCATGAAAAACATATGATGAATAGACTCTCATTCATCTGGCTCCTCCCTCTATCCAGAGAGACCCTGGCATGACAGAAAAGGCTTAAGCAAACAAGTGTAAAAATAGGACTTAGGTGGACAAGTCACATCACCTCCCCTGCCTCTATCTTTAAACCAGGGGACATCATAACATACTACACAGGGACACAGAGAGGTTTAAAGCTACAATTCATACATGACACACGTTAATAATTAATAAATGAAAGCTGGTACTATTATATCATCTATATGATCTTCCCCATTTTATAGACGTAAAATCAGAATGACATATCCAAGGCCACGCAGCTATCAATCAGTGAAACTGGGAGAAAAACTGAGGTCATCTGGTTCCAATTCCAGAGCTTTTCCTACTGCATTTCCCCTCAAATTTTTGAAAAATGTCCAAAATACAATTTAGTTTGGGTTAATTTGGAAAATAAATATATATCTCGTTCAGCTCTTTGAGAAGGGTTGCTGTATAAAGAAATACAATGTTTGAGCTATCTCAAGTCCTTTGTGGAATAGGTCAGGATAAAAATGCATTTCCAGAGAAGATGGGAATCCTGGGTTTATATAATTACACCTAAAATAACCACCACAATTAAGCAGCTCCTTAGCATCAAGTTTCTGGGTTTTGGCAGAGACAGTTGAGTTTCCCTTGAATTTTTCCATCCTAGTTACAAAACAGGATTAATGGAATTGCTCTGACCAAGTTCCTCTTGCAACTCTAGGAAGACTGCTACCATAGACATGCAACACATGTAACAGCAAAAAGTCTTTATCCACAAATATCCAAGGGACCACCAATTTTCACAGACTAGTAATAGTCAACACATTCTAATTCAACAATAATGAAAACCACCACAAAAAGTCTGCTGGACTAAAATTAACACAATCACAGACTTATTCATCAAAAATGAAATTTGTCTCTTGAATTCAGCACCACACTCCTCTCTTTTTCTAGCCTGTCTGAGCACATAAGCAGGTGAGAGGTTCTGCCTAAGGAAGTCAAGCATAGCATCAGATAGGGATTTGGACTAGCATAGCATCAGATAGGGATTTGGACTAGACCTTCTTTCAGGTCCCATTCAGCCCCAGGAGCCCACGATTCAAATGTGCATTTTGCTATTCCAAGATACAAACCACCTGAGTCGATGGAGGAAACTGGATTGATAACAAAAGTTCTATTCGAGTGCTGCCACTCTGAATGACACAGCTAGAGAAGCTTGCTAAAGGCACTTATGTACCAGTTTAACTACACGCACACAAGTACTTCTATTTATCTTCTTAAGAAAGGACAAGAAGGGAAGAGCCACCAAACTAGGCAGAAATAGAGGTGATGTTCAAAGACAAACTGAAAGCATTTTTAAGGTTTAAAGGAATCTAGAAATGGGACACCAGGCCATAAAATAATAAACATCAGATGAAATGGCAACAAATATATTAAGAAAAAGTTTCCATAAGTACTAATGTAATGCCTTAATTAGCAATAAATTACAGTATTAGAATATATTCCCAGGTGGGAAATGGTAAGTGGAGCCATCAGGCCTCCTGGGAAAGCTTGCAGGGAAGTGGAGATGGAAGGAAAGAAGAGGGGGAAAGATACGGAACAATTATGCCGCATCTGTTTCTTACACATCAGCGGGGGGCACTTTCCCTAAATCAGTTGAACAGTCAGTGGTGTGAAAGATGAAGACCCGTTAGGCAGCCTGCAGACAGCACCTGCAATGGTTTGTCAAACAGTCATGCCTCTAAAAATCAACAAGGAACCAGGAAGTGATGCTCCTTTTCTAAGGGGAAAAGGCAAAGAAGATCTAGAACCAAAAACAGGCTACCAGCCTTTTATACAGGCTCATTAGGATTGGCTCTGCCTAAAAATGACAAAGACAGAAAATGCCAGAGAAACAAAAACCAAAGCAGTAACAAGGAAGGAAATATTTATTGAATATATATGACCAATACTGAATATTACAAATATTTATTGAATGCCTACTAGCTGCCCAGTATTACATATCCTCACTTTTTCCTTCATAGTAATCCAGTAAGGTAATATGGTTCTACTTTTTTTTTTTTTAAGATTTTATTTCTTTATTTGAGAGAGAGAACAAGTGCACAAGTGGGAGGGGCAGAGGGAGAAGGAGAGAATCTCAAGCAGACTCCATGCTGAGTGCGGAGTCCAATGCCAGGCTCGATCCCAGGACGATAACATCATGATCTGAGCTGAAACCAAGAATCGGACACTTAACCGACTGTGCCACCCAAGCACCCCTTGTTCTACTTTTGGAGATAATAAAACTAAGGCTCACAAAAGATAATTTGCTCAAAGTCACATCACATTAGATTTGAAGACAGACACGTCTAACTCCATACCCAAACCTCTTGAACATAGCAAGCCTGTTTTCCACAAAGTACAAAACCTTAAGGCTAATCTCCATTAACGAAAGCTTGAGAAAGAGTTTTTTGAAGATCAGTAAAGAAAATAATTGTAGACCTGTGAATTCAAAGCTGATTGTGGAATCAATTCATGCTTCTCACAAGTCAGGAAGCCTGGAGGGTCTTCAATTCTACCAGGAATGGAGAAAAGTAAGGCTTTCTGGGCAGCATCTTTGTGCGTCTTCCTTTCTGTGCAATAGGAACTTTGCTAATGCACTGGTCCAGATATTCTTGGGTAGGGCTTCCTAATGCTTATCAAGTGTCCCTGCTTAAAAGAACACTGCAGGACTACTGGGTATTTACCTCAAAGATACAAATGTAGGGATCTGAAGGGGTACATGCACCCCGATGTTTATAGCAGCAATGTCCACAATAGCCAAACTGTGGAAAGAGCCAAGATGTCCATTGACAGATGAATGGATAAAGAAGATGTGGTATATATATACAATGGAATATTATGCAGCCATAAAAAGGAATGAGATCTTGCCATTTGCAATGACATGGATGGAACTGGAGGGTGTTATGCTGAGCGAAATAAGTCAATCAGAGAAAGACATGTATCATATGACCTCACGGATATGAGGAATTCTTAATCTCAGGAAACAAACTGAGGGTTGCTGGAGTGGGGGGTGGTAGGAGGGATGGGGCGGCTGGGTGATAGACATTGGGGAGGGTATGTGCTATGGTGAGCGCTGTGAAGTGTGCAAGACTGTTGCATCACAGATCTGTACCTCTGAAGCAAATAATACATTTTATATTAAAAAAAAAGAAGAAGAAGATAGCAGGAGGGGAAGAATGAAGGGGGGGAAATCGGAGGGGGAGACGAACCATGAGAGACGATGGACTCTGAAAAACAAACTGAGGGTTCTAGAGGGGAGGGGGGTGGGAGGATGGGTTAGCCTGGTGATGGGTATTAAAGAGGGCACGTTCGGCATGGAGCACTGGGTGTTATGCACAAACAATAAATCATGGAACACTACATCAAAAACTAATGATGTAATGTATGGTGATTAACATAACAATAAAAAATTTTAAAAAAGAACACTGCAGGAGTCCTTCCAGGCCAGGAGCCCATTTACTCAGACTGTATGAATTGTCCACTAGAGGGATTTAGGATTCTCCTCACTGCCTAGAAAAGACTGAAAGTAAGTAATACTGCTTGAACAAGATAACTCTCAGAGCTTTTCTTAACCCTGATTTTATAATTTGGCATCCAGTGAGGGAAAGGGTTTTTTATCCAACATGTATTTAATGAGCCCCTACTATATGCTAAGGGTTATAGGTTTCATTTCCCTCATCTACTTGAACTCAGTCTCAGAGAGTCCTTCAGGTCATCTTACCCATCTCCCACGCAGAGAGGAAGTCTGCTCTTCAACCTACGTCAACAAATATTTCCTGCAGTCAAGATACCATGGGGGATACCAAAAAGCACAAGCATGATCCTGTTCTCCAGGTGGCTTTAGATGATGCAGCATGTAAATGGAGGGCCCCTTGCACGTTCATGAAAGCAGCCCTATCGGCTCAGTTTCTGCCTTCCCTAGCATTTCCACTACCAGCACCTCCACCTGATGCTCGGCCTCCCTGGGGTTCCAGACAACAAAGAGAAGAGCAAAGAGTAGTCTGGTTCATGGACTTTTCAGAATTCTTATTGGCTTCATTATCTTCTTCAGCATGATAGCAGCAGGTCATGTCAGGCCTCCTGCTGGGTTACAAGGAGTAGCTGTAACAAAGGTTTCCAGAAGTTAAAACCCCCTCCCCACCACGCAATCCCATAAGGACAACATTTTTTCCATATTCTTAATTCAGCATCATAAAAGTCAAGCATGATAAGCATAGGATAGGTTTTCTGGGAGAAACAGAAGGAACAATGAGAGCCCTTTGCAGAGGTGTCTGTCCTCAGTGGTGTAACATCTAGCTTCTTTTGAACAGTCCTTACAAGACACCCCCTTTCTCTGAAAAGTCCCAGACTAAATTAGTCCCAGATTAAACTAGTAAATATATGCTAAGTGTTCAGCCCATTATAAAAACCATGTCAGTGTTTATCATTATTCTTATTTCCTCCCCCATCATCGTCACTAGTCATAGGCTATATAAGCCCAGACCCTTGCCCCCAGTCTTGGCCCATCTGACTGGGGCCCAGACATGGCAAAGCTCTTGCTAGTTCCCTTCCCCAGTAAGGTTCAACTTGTTCTCTTTATTCCCAGCCCTGAAATGTATTCCCAGTTCTGCTATGAACCACACACAACAAATCTGATATCAAGCATCACCCTGGATTGGACCGACCCAGCGTCTCGGCTAAGTTTGACTTGCGTTGCTAAAATGAAGCCAATGCAGGATGCCACCTGCTGGCATCCAGGCACACGTGTGTGAAGGCAACGGGTCTCAGGGCTCTGATCAAGTGGAGAAGAATATTTTTTTCAAAACTCATATCCACAGCCAGGAAAAGAGCCTGGATTATATCAGTGAGGAAACTCCAGAGAAGCAGTTTAGGTCTCTGCTATAAGGTGACCCTGAAGCCATAAACAGGCAAAAAGCCAAAAGGTCAGAAACCAAGAATATTAGGAACAAGTCAGGAAGAAAGGTACACAATGGCCTCAAGCAAGCAGATCAGCCCAAAGACTATGAAATGCCATCTTCATGAGGACAGAGATTTTGTTTCTTTTGTTCCCTTATAGAACCCTGAACCTGGAAGGTCCTCCAGTATTCACTGAGTGAATAAGTGGATGAATTATCAGGGTGTAGACTACCTCTTTTATACAATGCTGGCTTATGGCATGGGAAGACCAGAAAGAACAGAGGTCTCAAAATGCAAAGGATTTGAAGAACTAGACACTAATCGCCCAGAGATCAACCCCAAATAACACTCCAGCCAATACAGTGAACTCCATGGTTTGGGGTCCTTCCTCTGGTGTACTTCCCTCTATCAATACACTTGCTACACTGCAGTGTAAACTTCCGCCTTTCTACCTTCCCTACTGAATGTGACATCGCCCCATAATAAGAACTCAGGAATGTTATTACATGACCCTGCCCTGAGGATTCTCCCATGGAGATGAATGGGCAAAGAGAATAATAGAGTTTGGTGGTTTGGGCCTTATTTTTCCTGGAAATCAGGGCAATACTGTAGGCTTCTGCTTTCACCCAGAGGCAATAGGATAAATTGAGAACCAACAGGAAAATAAACAAAAGGATTTGATTCTCTATTTCTAGACCTATCAGGATGGCAAGGGAACTTCAAAAACTAATAATGTACTATACAGTGGCTAACTGAATAATAAAAAAAAAAAACCTGAATTTAAAATTTTAAAATAAGAACAATAATAATAACGACTGACATGAAGAGAGGAGGTAGGGGTGTTAATCAATAAGGATCCCAACCTGGTCAGAACAACGTGTCTGCCAATCAGGAGAACAATGTGTCTACTCTCAGCTGCAAAGGTAAGACATGGACCCAGAACAAGGGAAAAACACCCCATGCCCACCTCTGCACTAATCAGGCCACATCTTCAGTGGTGGTTACTCTCACCTCTGGACCCCACATTCTAAGAAGAGAATGGAACATCCAGCTGTGTTCAGTTGAAAGTACCCATAAGATAAGCAGACTTCAACAGTCAAAGAAACCATTTGGCCTGGAGATGGCTTGAAGTGACATACCAAAAGTCCTAATAAACTAGAAACTAGGCATAAGGAGGTTAAGTTACTTAGTCAAAATCATACAGTGACTTGGTGGTAGAGCTGGATTGGAACTCAAGTCTTATCATTCTAAACCCCAAAACCATTATGCTTGAAATAGACAGGTCCTGAGATCTTAGAAAAACTCCTCTGGATCTCAAGTACTCATCAATGCAAGGATGAAGCTACAGCACTTCTGTCAATGGTGCTTTGAAGATTTCAGCATTATACGTACATTAAATGAAGGAAAGGGGATCTGAATGCCCTTAACTTGGACAAACCTTCTCATAGAGTCAGGGAGCTGACACCTACATGGTGTGACATACTTTTAGCCATCCTATCCTGAGATGTGCAATAATGGAGACTGCAGCATTAATCACACGTATCAAAGTCTGATCAAGGTGATGGCTGGAACCCCTGTATTCATTCAACAAATATTTTTGAGCACCTACTCAAGCCAAGCTCCATGCTGAGTGCTGGGTACACAGTGATTAATAAAATAGCAGTCTAGCTGAAGAGACAAGCACTAATCAATAAACCACTAACAAGTTACATATAATTACCAACTGTGATAAATATAATGAAGGCAAGGAACTGGATTTTATAAGAGAAAATAACAGGAGGGTGGGGTTTATTAAACAGTGCAAGCACTACATAATGTTGTTCTCTCTGGAAAAAGCTGTTTTAGAACAAGTTTTGCCCTAAGGCCAAAATAGAGGACTTGCATGCTCAGGCATGCCGCCAGAGAACACTCTGGAGCTTCAATGAAAAAGTCCATCACAGGTGGAACAGAGACAAAGAGGAACATCTCCATAAAGGAGAGGCACTACCGGAGCATGTGTTACAACCTGGGAATAAGAAATATAAGAGGAACCCTCTTAGCTGAACTCAAGAAAGGTAAGAGGAAGCAGGAAGCATGCAAATGACATAACAGATAAAGGGCTAGTATCCAAAATCTATTTGTGGGAATAGTAGTCAGCAATAAAAAGGAATGTACTACTCATATACACAATGATATTGCTGAATCTCACAGACATTATGCAAAGTGAAAGAAACAAGATACGAAAAAAGAACATATATTATATGATCCATTTATATGAAATAGCAGACAGCCAAAACTAATCAGTTTACCAAATAAACCAAATCAACATTTGCCTGGGGCAGGGGGCAGGGAGGTGAGGCAGGAGGAAGAGACTGACAGAGAAGAAAGAGACATTAAGAGAACTGTCTGAGAAGACAGAGATGTTCTGTATCTGTATTGGGGTGGTAATTAGTAACCTGCACACTAGCAGGCAGAAATTTCATTGTATGCAAATTATACCTCAATGAAGTTGATTTTTTTTAAGTTTCCCCACTCTTTCAATTTTATCCAATGTTCTTCTAGAAAGTGAAACAAGTTCCTTAGAGGAAAGGAGGTCAACACAATTACAGTGCTATATTTGAAATTACTCCACCATCCTGGCATTTAATTAATGGCCGGTGAATGCCAATCCTTGCCAATGTCCCGTCCGCCGCCTGAGAACTTGAAAGCATCCTCCTCTTTCCTGACAGGTAGCAGCCAGCCCCAGCACCCAAGGTGGCACTCCTTTCAGGAGGCCTGCCTAGCTTATATTCATATAGACCCACACTGCCAGGGCAGAATGCCCCAGGTTGTCCCCGACACTAGGACCCCTTTGGGGAAACTGCAGTATACGGCCTCTATCCCATGAAACCTGTTGCCTTACTCACATAGCAAATGTTGTGGAGGACACTGTTCACTACTCCATCCTGTCCCCAGTACAAAGAAACACAAGAGAAATTCTTCTCTGCTCTTAGTCCCAGGATTTACTGTACGAAATTACTTCTCACTTACGGATACTATGATTCCTTTTTTTGAATCAGCTGCTCAGAAATTAAACATGCGCCCCACCTCTAGCAAGTGTGTAAAAGCTTAAGGCCCACATTTTATCCACTAACCTCACCCAGGTTTTGAACTTATTTCCTTGTCACTCTTTTCATTTCACCCTAATTTTCTCGATTACTTTTTAAATACATAGTCTTTATTTTCAGAGCAGTTTTAGGGGCACAGCCAAACTGAGTAGAAAGTAGAGAATTCCCATATACCCCCTTCCCCCACACATGCACAGGATCCCCCATTTCCAATATCAGTATCACTCAAAACCGTAGTTTACATTAGGGTTCACTCGTGGGGTTGTATGTTCTGTGGGTTTGGATAAATGTATACTGACATGTATTCACCAACACAGTATCATACAGAATAGTTTCACTGACCTACATATCACTTGTACTCCACTATTCATCCCTCACCCCTCAAGCCCTGGCAAACACTGACACTCTTACTGTCTCCACAGTTTTACCTCTTCCAAAATGTCACATGGTTGGGGTCATACAGGAGGTAACCTCTCAGGTTGGCTTCTTTTGCTTAGTAATATACATTTGAAGCCTTTTCATGGCTTCATAGCTCATTTCTTTTTAGCACTGAGTAATATTCCATTGTCTGCATGTACCACGTTGATTTCTCCATTCATCCACTGAAGGACATCTTGGTTGCTTCCAAGTTTTGGCAATGATGAATAAAGCTGCTATAAACATCTGTGTGCAGGTGTTTGTGTGGACACAGTTTTGATTAAATACCAGGCTCCTCTGGATAAACAGCAAGGAGTTCAATTGCTGGGTTTTATGGTAAGAGTATATTTAGCTTTGTAAGAAATCTCCAAATTGTCTGTGACTACATTATTTTGCATTCCCATCAGTAATGAGAGTTCCTGTTGCTCTATATCGTATCCAGCATTTGGTGTTGCCAGCGTTTTGGATTTTAGCCATTCTAATAAGTGTGTACTAGTATATCACTGTTTTAATTTGCAACTCCTGACTGCCATATGATGTCGAGCATCTTTGCATACACTTATTTGCCATCTGTATCTCTTTGATGGGATGTCTGTTCAGATCTTTTGCCCATTTTTTTATAGGGTTGTTTGTTTTCTTAGTGTTGAGTTTTAAAAGTTCTTTGTATATTTTTCGATAACAGTCCTTTATCAGATAATATCTTTTGCATGTTTTCTCCCAATCTGTGGCTTGTTTTTACTTTATAGAAATAGTTTTGTAGTGCAAATTTTTAAAAGTCACCCTGATCTTTTGGGGGGACAAATTAGCATATTGGTAGTTTTTACACAGATTTTAAATATGAATGGAATGGTGAAGGTTGTATCATACGCGATTTTCAATTTCTTCTATTGTCTGTTTTACTTTGTTTGGCTCACTGACTGACTGACAGGCTTGAACAAATACCTTCCTCTCTCAAGGCCTCAGTTTCTTCTTCTGTAAAATGGGAGAGCTGAATCAGATGATGCCCAGAGTTCCTTAGTGCTTTCACTGGATACTTGTTTACGGCACAGCCAGTGGGAGGCAGAACCCCACCTCACATCATAAAAACGGTGTGGGGGAGAGACCCACACCCTAAGCAATCCAAAGAATGGATTTAACATGCTGACACAAGGTGAGATGCCAGGTGACTCTCTCTAATCTTCACCAATATCTCTGTGAGGAGATAGGCAAAAAAAAGTGGGGGGGGGGGTATTTGATCCACTTCTTAGATAAGTATCTGGGATGGAAATCTCCCTAGTGCTGAACTGTTGACTGAGAAAGTAGAAGAAACACCAATACTCGGGGTTACAAATGAATGTAGGGGCGATTGGAAAAAAAGGGAAGTGAAAATAGCTTTTAAACCTACACATGGAAATGGTCAAAAAAAAAAAAAGGCAAATGAATAAAAAGCAGTACCTACAGCCCATGGAATCCTGGCACCCCAGGTGCTCTCAGCCCTTAACCCTACCTTTAACTGTGGTCGTTTCCTTGGAAGATCAAACTTTCTTCCTCTGATTCCCACTTCTTACCAGGTATTATTAGCTACAGTTTTTTTAAAAAAACAGATGACGGGGACACCTGGGTGGCTCAGTCGGTTAAGTGTCTGCCTTCGGCTCAGGTCATGATCCCAGGGTCCTGGGATCGAGTCCCGCATCAGGCTCCTTGCTCAGCCGGGAGCCTGCTTCTCCTCCCTCTGCCCCTCCCCCTGCTCATGTGCTCTCTCTCTCTCTGTCAAATAAATAAATAAAATCTTAAAAAAAAATAAAAATAAAAAATAAAAAAACAGATGACGAAACTGAGGTTTAGGAGATTAAATGACCCACCTAAGACTAGACAAGAAGTGACACAAGAAGACTACACAAAAGAGGGAGGATCCACCTTTCCCATTTCAGATCTAGACCCCACATTCCACCCTACTGGGACTGGCTCAATTTCACCTCTTTCCTGGGTCAATCTCTCACTTGCTATGCCCATTTTCATCCTTCCTCTTCAATTCCAGATGCTGGCCAATTTTATAGGGCTTTATGGACACATTTCAGATGACTAAGTCAGAAGAGACTATGAATATCACAGACGTCAGGAGGAAGAACTGAGAACAACCCTAACAGGTTGGAATGCAGAGCAGAAGCCAATATAAGTTGTATAGGTTTAATATAAAAACCTGAACAAGGTATGCCCTATTATATGCTGCGTACTGCCTTGTGTCTCCAGGTCTACAGTGCCCTGTCTACAATGCCCTTCCACGCTAGACAACCCAGCCAGGATCTGCTATCCCTCCTGCAAATCCTAGCTGAATTATCTTCTCCTCTTTGAAGCCTCACCTGGGACATCCAGGCATATTAGTCAAATGTTTCTTTTGTGTCACAACTGTACCTAAAACACACTTTCACTGATACACTGACCTCGGAATACTATACACTTAGGTGTGTATAAGCCTCTGTGGGAGCCAAAAGTATTGTCACAAGGATCCTGTACACATTATAATTATTCGCTTACAAGTCTGCAAGATCCTGGAGAGCAAGATCTGGGTCTCATTCACGCCTATATCCCCAGCCAGCACTAAACCGAAGTATATAAATGTCTATGCCAGGCAGTATTCTAGTGAACAAGACAAGTTCCTATCTTTGTAGTCCTTGCATTCCAGGAGAGGGAAGTAATTAATACATATCAAGGCAAAACAAGAGAATAAGACCATTTCAGATAGCCATCAGTGCTATGAAAAAAATAAACAGGGTTATGAGAAAGGAACCAGCCAAGGGTGACCTTAGTCAGCTCAAGAAAGGTCTCTGAAAGAGGGAACATTTGCGTTAAGCCTTGAAGGAGGCGTAGGAGCAAGCCATGGGAAAAAGTGGGGAAAGACCATGCCAGTCAGAAGAGCAGCAGCTCCAAATAAATTACCGAGTCATGAAAAAGCATTGCACATTCAAGGCACAGAATCAAGCTTTCTGAAGTTTAGAATCCTACCCCAGTCTTCCACGGAGGCAGTGCCCGCCAACTAGAGGAGAGAATGATTAATACTTCTTGAATGCTTCCAGATCCTGGGAACGTTACATAAGTGATCTCATATAATCCTCACAACCACAGATTATCCCCATTCTACTGGTAAGGAGACTGAGGCTCAGGGCAGAAGCGTAGCACAAGCCAGATCTGGCTGAACTTGCCTGGGCTCTTCCACATCACACCACCCTGTCCCCGGACACCAGCTGCCTCCTGATGCAGGGGAAGAAATGAGAGAGGAGCTCAACTCATTCTGATGCCAGGTGAAAAGCCCCAAGTACCACGGAAATGCGCAGACCGAAAGCTGTTGGTATTTCAGGACTTGAACACAAGCAGGGCCCCTCTTTCCTGCTTCTGCCCACCTGCAATTGCCACA
The DNA here is from genome assembly GCF_029215605.1 of Mirounga angustirostris. Classification (NCBI taxonomy): domain Eukaryota; kingdom Metazoa; phylum Chordata; class Mammalia; order Carnivora; family Phocidae; genus Mirounga; species Mirounga angustirostris. The sequence goes on along the minus strand of NW_026991723.1, from coordinate 67,938,612 downwards.
GCCTACCATGGGCACCCGGAGAAGTCCTTCAAATACATTTCCCGAGTGTCATGGTAAGGATCCAGCTTGAAAAGAAAGCTAGCTGTGGAAGCTGAGCCGTAGATAATTCCCTGAGCTCTTTCCCCTAATTGTGGTGCGCACAGCCAGCCAGAGAAACAAAGACTTGGGTCCTCTGTTGATTCTCTGTCACCTCATCTGAAGTCTAGGTATTTATTTTAATTCAGGACGTCGTTCCCTTTAAAGGAAAATCAAAGGGTCCCTGAAGAGATGCTCCTGCTACGATTTCAATTTCCATTTCCTCCGAAATGGCTGTCAAAGGCAAAAACCCCGGGATCCTTGTGACAGTCCACTTTGGGTTTCTAATTTTGACAAGGAAATCATAATCTGCTGGGCTAACCCCTGACGAAGAAGGCAAGAAGGAATGAATATCAAATTGGAGAATCGACCCCCCCAAAAAAAGGGTCTGGGCAAAACAACATTCATGGAAATAAAATCTCCTGAGGCTCTAAGCTAATAGGAGCAGCTGGTGAAGACCACCAAAGACAAGAGAGTGAGAACGGCTTCCAGGGAGAGAAAGCAGAGTGGCTTCTCCAGGACAATGGAGTAGATATTAGCATTCCAATGAACCAGCACAAAGAGACCCAGACCAAGCCAGGGAAGGAGGCCCCATTCCTCCGGCCCCTTTTTTCAGGTCCATTTGTATCTCTCCGCAGCCTCCGCCACAAAATAGGTTGGTTTCTTACACGTTATCTTCTTGAGTATTTTTAAATGGAAGTGTGTTTTTTGGCTTCGTTTAGCTAGAAATAAATTGCTCCTCGGCTTGGTATTTGGGCAGAATATGGCCCCGACATCTGAACACACACACTTGTTGTCAGAACTTTGCTGCCTCCTTTTCCCTTTCTTTTAATAAAAGTTTGGATTCCACTGAGTGTTCTTCTACTCTTAAGCTCCAAACATTTCAAACAGCACAAAAGATATGACAAGATGAAAGGAAGTGTCCACAAATAGACAGCTAGACAACTAGTTAGCAGCTGTCTGCTTTTCTTCAGGGTTTTTTTTTTTTTTTTCCTGCAGGGGGGAAAAAGTTTTTTCCATTCTTGAAGGAGGCTGACTACAGGCTGTCCCTCCTGCTCATGCTTGTTTTCTCACTCTCTCCCACTCTCTCTCCTCCTCCTCCTCCTCTCTCTCTCTCTCTCTCTCTCTCTCCCTGGCCATCTTCCAAGCCCGTTTAGTGTTAGAAGGGGAAAAACACTTACCATGCCATGTGTGACCCTGACCTTTAGAACTCATTGTCCTTCTGGGGCAACATGTGGAGAGCTGTGGCGTCTATAAGTGGAATTGCTCATTCTCCATCTTTTATAGTCCAGTGTTTGCAATTTAATGAGGTTTGGGTGTTCCATCCAGGAAGGGCATTTCTTTCACAAAAGGAACCCAAAGCATGGGTTTTGATTTTAAAACCTGTCCTGGCTTCATGGAGTGGGTCTAAATCTATTTCAGATCCAGATCAACTGAGTTTTAATTTGAACTTATTCCTCTTCTCCCCTGACAGGCCTGGAAGGGCATTATTCTTTAATTCTGGATTTTAATAGCAGCTGCGTTGCAAGTTGCTCCTCTTTTCTGTCTCTTCGTGGCCTCGGCGGACCTTGCACTCACGAGATGAAGGTCCTGCCGTGAAGATGAAGTTTGGAGCACCTGAGCCAGCTCCTCGGGGCTATTGCGGGCCCTCTCTCAGATGGGCAGCTCCTGTTGCAGCAGGAGGAGAGAAGGCAGCAAAGAGCTTTGCGGCCAGATTTCTTTCAAGGCTGGAAGCATGCACCTCTGCTGGCACCTCGCTCTGAAGCCCCGCACTAGCATCCCCTCCTGCCCACGACACCCCACCACAGAGCCCACTGGTTTACTGGGCAAACCAGATTCATCCCCCGACCCTTTCTCTTGAGCGCCAGAGTCCACGAGCCCAGGAACAGGTGGTCAGCCCAGAGCCTTCGTCTCTCACCCACTGCACCCCAGCAAATCCATCTCTCCCGCAGTCACTTATCTCTGCTGACCACCTCTCAGACGGATCCCTGTTCACCTCCACAGTCCGCTGGCGCCCATCTCTAACAGATGGGACCACCTGAAGTCTCATTCCCCGCACTGCGGCAGGAAGGGTGGTTTTTAAACTATTAGGAGTGTCCTCATCATCATCCCCCAGTGATTCTCTCCTGCCTCCACCTCAAGTCCAGACCCAGTGTAGGTTTTAGGGCTCCTCTGTGCATCTCCAAAGCTGCTTCTGCCATCTTTGGTGACCCCCTAGGTGACCTACGAACCTAGTAATTCTCAGGCTTCCGTGATTTCTTCAAGCTGACCCCTCTGCTGGGATGTCCTCCCCGCACTGCAGCCTGATCAACATCTCTGTTCACTCCATGAAAATATTCCCTGACCCTGGTTGTGGCTAATGGTCCCACCACCAGTTGTCCCACAGCACTGCCCAGACACTCGCACCGTGGCAGGGGACCATCAGCCACTTACTGGCACAAGCCTCATTCCTCATGCCTCTGCATTCTGGCCAGAGAGGAGACAATTTATGTGTCTCTCCCCCCCCAGTCTAGCCCAGGACTAGGCATTAGTAAATAAAAATTGATGGGTGGATTGACTATGTGAACATTTACTTAAAAACAAGTCAAGAGTTTTCTGCAGTCCTGTCATCCATGGTAAGAAAAGGGACCAAGAGGTCCTCCGCATGGAAGCTCACTTAGGGAAGTTTGTCTGTCTAGGGATGGCTGTCCACAGATCGTAGGACGGTGTGTAAAGTGCTGTGGGTGGGGATACACCCTGTCTCTGCCCTACAGGCACCCCGGGTGCAGAGACTCCTCAGTGACAGGGTTAACCCTTCCAGATTATGGAGAGGCAGCCTGCAGATAGCAGAATGAGACTCAGAATGCAGTCCAAGGGCCTGGATCCTCTGCCATTGACTTGCTTTGCGTCTTGGGGAAGTCACATAACCACTCTGAGCCTTCATCTGTTACAAAGAAAAATACCACCCATCCTGTCTGTTTCACATTCTGGGCATGAGTAAAAAAGCACTTTGCAAACCAAGGGTGATACGAGCTGCCCATCTTTATTCCACTTTTTCAAAGGTTTATCCTCTGGTCAGCTTAGCATATATGCCTCAATTTTTAAAAAGTCTGCCCTCCACCCCCAGTGTTCTCCCATTAAAATCTTAGACGTGTACTTACAAGCAAGTAGGATAGAAGATACACCTACAGGTACAAAAGTGTATTTTGGAGTAGTAGTCAGCGTGTTTTTCCTTCACAACTGCCATCATAGAATTTCTTTACCGTTCCTCCAAAGACAACTGCCTCCCCATATGTCCAGACACCTAGATGTGAGTCACTAATACTTGGATGTAAATAAAGGGGACACTGAGAAACCAGAAAACCACAAGAGGATATTCTTAAATGTTGAGTTCAAAGCCACCGGCCCAGGTATAAGACATTTAAAGCATACTTTGAGAGCAAGTTGTTTTCCCACTAGACTAAAGACTTGATGGGTTGAGAAAAAGAGGAGGGATCACATGGACAGAAACAGAGTGAGATGAGGGAGACATCAGGCAGCAACCTGAGCAGGCACCATCCGGCAGCATCATCAGCCTGGGGGCCCAGTGGAAACCTGGCTCGCTCCTTGTTGTCTACTGACAACAGCCCCTCAGTAGCAACCAGCACATGACCCAGGAGTTGCCCAGAAGAGAGGGTCGCCTCATCTTTGCCCTGCACCTCATCCAATCTACTCCAGGTCAAAAATGGTCACCTTGGTAGGGCACCTGTAGGGTCCTACACACACACACGCACACACACACACACACACACACCCATTACATATAGATCAGAAACTAAGCTGATAAATCAATGCAAATTTTTAAGAGATAAAAATGGCCTTCTGAAATACAACAGAATATTTCCTCTGAAGATGTTACTTAGAACAATATCCAGGTCTTAATTGAAGTAGTTATTGTAATAAATATTCTCTGAGTGCATCATCTTTATTTATCAAAAGTGGTTGACACATTTTGCTGATATCAAGGAACGTTTACGGAGCCAGGTGACCCTGGGTTTGGAATGGTTAAACACTGACCCCCACCGAGTTGGTGAAGGGGAGAGGGATGTCGGATGGTGTTACACAGACAGTGAGCATCAACAGGGATCTGCTTTTTATTCATACTCAGATCTTTCTGGCAAGAAGCGAGCAGGATTAAACCCCCTTCACATCTCTGCAGTGAGAACTGAGCACAATGACAGCTGACCAAAGCCTGGATGGAGCGTGAAGATGAGGAAAAGGCAGAGGGGGCAGATTCCTGCAAATAAACAAACCACCTAAATTCTGGTGCCTGAAGATGAGGAAAAGGCAGAGAGGGCAGATTCCTGCAAATAAACAACCTAAATTCTAAGGGAGTAGAGAGAATGCAGCAGGTGCACCGGCATGCACGTTGGAGAACACAAACGTCACCCATCTGTTTGACCATTCAATTCTACACACCCTCATGCCCCAGGCATAATGCCCTGTGGGAACGGAAGTTAACACCATCCACAGACCTGTTGCCCTCTTGGAAGTTACTATCAGACTAGGAGAGAGAGAATTACCTAGGCAATTACAATACAGTGGAGTATGTGCTTTGATCCAAAAAGGAAGCTTCCCTGTAGTGTCCCTGTTATAGAAACACCCAGGAGAAGAACTTGATAGAGTCAAGGGTTGAGAGTGACAGTTAAGGAAGGTGACTGCCACAAGTCATTTTTAAGCTGAGGCCTAAAGAATGAGCAAATGTGCTAGGTAAGCAGGATACAACGTGTGAATTGGGCAGTTGGAATAGAGCTCTCACCCTAGAGAGCCAAGAGAAAAAGCACATGCACAAATATTTTGTCTGGCCCACAGTTTTGTGAGTTTGTTGTTATTGTTCTTAATTACTGGCCAACAATGAAGATTTCGTACTAAAGTTCAGGTTTCTGATTTCTCTTGAAATTCCCTCATGGTAACCACTGGTGGAACGGGGTAGTGATTTTCCCTTTAAACAGGGCCTGGTTTGCCCCAGTCCTCACCACTCCCTCTTGTGCCCCTAACATTGAGGCCCAAGTCAGCTGCCATTTATCATTGAGCTTGTGATGTTATCTTTCCAATAGGACAGTTCAAGAGAAAGGCTTCTTACATCCATGTTTCTACCAAAAGTGGAAAAGGTAGGCTAGAACAAGGAAACGGTTTCATCTAGCTCTTTGCCCTCAATAGTATGGGCCAGACCAGCCCCAGTCCCATTTGAGTGTTGAGGCCCTGGTCTAAACTTCTGTAAGGGTAGAACCAGGCACAATGTCTTGTGTTTAGTAGAGGAGAAATAACGGTTTTTTGAATGCCTAAGAAAGGTGTACCATGGTTATACTGCAAGAAAGAACGTATCTTATTCAGGGAATTGGGGGACATGAGGTTAGAGAGATGTGCAGAGGCCATATCAGGAAGGTCTGGCAAGATTTTCTAGTTTCAGCTTTATCCTAAAGGCAACGGGAACTTTTTGAAGCATTTTAAGCCTGAGAATGGACTTGCCTAGATTTATGTTTAGAAAGACCTCTCAGCAGCACTGTAACAACAACAACAACAAAAAGAATATTAGAGTCTGGTCTAGAGAGGCATCACAATGGTCAAGGTGATCAACAATGAATTCCTGAACGGACAATGGTGGTGGGATAGTGAATAGTTTTTAGGTGACAGAATCACCAAGACTAGGTGATACTTTGAGGGTACAGAGGGGAGGAAGAGGGGCAGACTGAGGTCCTGGGGGTAGAATCATCCAGTGCTGGAAACAAACAGGTCTTCTTCCATGAACCTGCTGAACCTTGATGAGTCCACTTTCCTTGGTCTCTTTCTTTTGTCTTTTTAATCCCTTGTCTTTCTGGAGGTTCAGCTACTATTTAGCTAGAGTTTGCCAGATAAAACACGGGACGCCCAGTTAAACTTGAATTTCAGATAAACAAAAGTTTTTAAAATCTAAGCATGTCCCATGAAACATCTGTATTTTTATCTGCTAAATCTGGCCACCCTAGTTTCAGCCCACTCCCCCCACCCAGGACTCCCCACTGTTATCCGAGGCATGCTCCAGAAGTGGGGGCTGGAGGACGTACTGTGTTCCAACAGGGCAGCAATCTGCTAGTGTTGTTCTAGAGTGCCCCTCTATTGGCAGATAAATGGAATCATTTTTTGGTAATATATTCCTGAGGCTCATCAGATTTTGGTGTGAAGCAACTATCATCCCACTCCACCAGAGAAGTTCCTGAAAGAACCAGAGGATTAGCCAGAAGGCAGAGGTAATGCACCAAATCCCCAGACACAGAGTGGGACAGGAGAAGAGCAGAGAAAGGGGAAAGGAGAGAAGAGGAGGAGTGCAAGAAAACTACCTCTACAACAGGTCAGACAGAAGACTCCGAGGTCCTCGGGGAGTCCTAACGTGAACACACGTGAGGGATGTCATTATAGATACCACTTATTCCTTCATCTTCACACTTTTACCTGTTTTCAAAAGTGCTACATTGACTATGTGCTACTTTTATAATCAAACTTTTAAAAAATCAGTGAGCATTATCTTAGAAGAAAAAGCAGGCAGGCTATTTGAAATTTTTGCTATGAGAATTTCAGGATTTATCTTCAGACCGTTGATGGCAGTTAGCACCATTTCGTTTATGGGGCAGATGCATTTGTAGCAAAACTGGTGGAGGCCACATGGTCAGTCTGCAGAAGCACTCACAGACCCCAAGCACTTGCACTTAAGGAGGGGCACTTAGTAAGGAAGAAGTGACTCGTTCTAAAAGGTCTAAAACCTTAGGGGAACCCTAGCAACATGCCCCACCTTTTTAGCAGAATCTTCACAGTTAGAGGGCTCATGCCCCCAAAGTGTTGACCCAGAAAAAGGAAAAGATAAAATGATATGTTTTCTTTGTTATGATGCCAATTTGCATTTCTCCCTCTGTCTCTTTAACCCACACATGAATTCCAATGGGTGCAAGCTATTCTTTTCCGGGAAGGGGGGGGGAGGTAATCATGAAAAATTATCCTTTTTCCAAGTTATCATCATCTTGCTCTGTCTCTGTCAAATTGTTCCTCAAACACAGCAGCCTGCAAGCCTTGCTCACCCTCCCCCCTTGTGTGCTATTTATACCTTTTGGATCAAACCAGCACTTTTGCATATCTCAGCCATTCCAGGGGCTGTGATGATGAACTGCACCACTTCCAGTCTTTTCCAACAGAGTGGTTCGTGGTCACACCCCTGAATATCTTTAAGGACAATGTGTTCCATAATCCCTTCCATCTCAATCTGTCGATAATTATGACAGAGGGGGATCAGCTAAGCTTCACCCAGGAAGGAATGGTTCATTTTTCAAGCCTACGTGTTGCTTCCACATTATCTGTGAGCAGTAACACCACCTTGATCCGCAACTTTGCAAAGGGGTGGACACGAGCTGATTTTTTTTTTTTAATTCCCTCAGGAAACATCACTCTTTCTCCTTAAAAAAAAAAAAATAGCTTTTTCTCCTAAGCAGTTTTCTTTTTTTCACCGTTTGTAGGTCTTGGTTTCTTTTGTTCCAGTGGGTACTCATAGAAAAGAAACACAATATCCAAGGTGGTAGATAACCCAAGAGAGGGAGTTAAGGAATGGAAGAACAAGAAAGGGTGTTGCCAAGAAGGGAGAGAGGAAATGGAGGGAAAGTGTGAAGTGAAAGAGCTGTTCTGTCTTGGAACAATCAGCTTAGCAGGACAGCGCAGCTGTTCTTTCCTACTAGTTTTCTGGATGGAAAGCATGTTAGGGTGGCTGCAGAATTTTTAAGCTTCCCTTTCGTGGTTTACAAGCTTCCTTGCCACGGTCTCATCTCTCCCACTGTTTCACCCCCTTTCTTCGGTCAGCATCCTAGGAGCCTATACCTGAAGTATGTACCACGACTAGATGTGGTCAGATTCAAAACAGATGACTGACTGAGGCTACAAGATCAGGAGGTTTAAAAATGAAAAGGATCCTTGTGTAAAACGGAAAGTATGGGAGGAGAGGTAGAAGGAGAGGCAGAAAGGTTTTTAAGAACTCGAAGTCCACTTTCTCCAACCCACCAGGAGGGCGCACATTTGGAAAATGTATGTGGGAACTTACGGTGTTTACTGGAAACTTGTTGGATTCTAGACAACAAACGAGGTCATGTTCCACTCATCTTCCCACTTGGGCTTAGGAAAATGTATAGGAAGGAGCTTCACGCTGGCCAGCGTTTCCCTGAACTCTCAAACAAGGAATGCAGTAAGTAGCCAGCTTGGACCTCCATGACCTCAAAGGAAAAATGAGCTTTTCCACTTAATTCCTACCCGATGTGGGAGAGCGGAAAGAGTACAGGATGTGGAATCAGAGGACCTGGAAGGAATCTTACCTCTTCATGGATACGGGTTAAGTCTCTGTTTTTCTCACCCTTAACATCTGAACAATAACTAGGAATCTATGAGCATTTAATGACAGGGATGGAAAAAGCACCAGGCAAACTGAAAAGCTCTTGGCGTGTTGGTTATTGCCACTGAATGCCCTGGCTCCAGAGGAAGATCAGCCCCAATATCATCATCTGCTACATCTGCTTCCAAAACCTTAGGCTCAGAGGTTTCTTTTGCCCTCGGAGTGTGTTTGAGCCATTTAAAAGGGCAAAGTTAACGTTACAGGACTCTTTCCTGTGTGATTAAAATAGGTCTCTAGACCAAAATGCTCACATCTAAAACAGAATTTGAAGTATTTTCTGCACATTTCTTGTAATAGGAACATGGTAGTTTAAAAAGCAGAAAAGGACAGAAACAAATTAATTTGCTCTAATAAGAATAAGAACAAAAGCAAACTTAAGAGGTTTGCTCCCCATTTGGAAGTAACTCATGTAACCCTCACTTTAGCCTCATGACATGTGGACTACATAGTATCCCACTGTGCAGATGAGGAAGTGGAGGCAGAATTTTTCAAACTGTGCTCAGAGAATCAATGGCAACTCCTGAGAACCCCAGGAAGGGCCATGGAGGAGGTAGCAGGTGGGACTTGCCCTTCCCCCACCTCCAACCAAAAAACTGCATCTGGCACTTCCTGGGCTTCAGCTAAACTACCGAAAAGGATTCTGAGGCTGAAGCTTCAGTAAGTATGAAAGTCACAGTTCCACCCACTAGAAACATCTTTTGCTATTTCTTTTTATAATACAATACTTGCCTACTCTTCCTTTTGGGGCTCTCAATCTTCTTTCCTTCAGTATTCTCAAGATACATACAGCCCCTAAATTTTGGAGTTAGCCTTGACCCCACTGTCTTTCTCATTCTAAATTTCCAAGGATTTTTGGTTCTACCTCAGAATCGTCCTCAAACCTAGCCCCTCTTCACTATTCCCACTGCTTTGTTTTGGTTTAGAGCTCATCATCTCTTTAACTGGCCCTTATACTTTATATTCCTGGACTGTTCCTTCTCTCTCTCTCTCTCCTTCTACCCCTCCCATCCACCCACCACCCACCCATCCAGGTCTCATACGAAGGCACGAATAATCTTCCTCACACATAACTATCCCCAAAGGCCTTTATCCCAGCTCCTCAGTACCCTGAATGCTCTCTCTTCTCACCTCATATCCACTCAAATGCAAGACTGAAACCTCTTCAGGGTCCTTCCAAAGATGACCAATGAGCAAGGTCAACTTCACTAAAGATCTGTGGAGACTCTGGAGGAAGATACTGGCCACTTCTTCCCCAGAGCAAACCACTTAAGAATCCAGATTCAACACTTGTCTCTCTAGTGTCTTTTCTGGACCAGGTCACCCCTGTGGTTCTCTTTCCCGAACTTTTGCCTGAGCAGTGCCGAACGTGGCTGGCTTCTCTCTTCCCGCAGACACACCCAAAACTTCCCATTCCTCCTAAGGTCTTCAGCACGAAGATTTTAAGCATGAGGCCCAAATGTGAGAAGAAACAGGAAGGGACATTAGTTTGAGGTCAGACAGCTCTAATTAGATTCCCAATTCTGCCGCTTGCTCTGTAACCTTACCTTGTCTCAGAGCCTCATTTTTTCACACCTGTGAGATAATATTGCTCTCAACAAAGTTTATATAAGGATCAAGGATAATATATGTAAATCATAAAACACATAACAGGCACCTAATAATGAAACTAAAAGAAATTTGGAGGCTCTTGCTGTTACTGTTACCACGTATCTATCACGTTTGCTCTAAGGAAACAAGTTTCTTGGAAATTAATTTTGCTCTGTGACCACTGAGGTCACTGTGCTGTCGGTTGCTACCATTATCTGATCAAGACCTACAAAGAAGGCTACTCCACGGTGGCTAACGTGGGGATATCCCCGAAGCTGAGGCCACCTATAGAAGAAAGTGGTCTCAGAAAAGAAAAATCATGAGGTAAAGTTCCAGATAGGTGGGTGACAGAGTTCCACTTCTCTTTCTGGATCTAACATCAAGAAGTAAAAATGTCTGTAGCTATTCTAATAAAATGTGGATGACAGAAGTGTGCCCCCTTTGTGAAGGAGGAGAGACAACTAGGAAGGCAGGGAGCCCTGTTAGGACCTCAAGCTAGAAACGTGTAATTTAAATGCAGATCTAGATTCATATCTTTATTTTCCCATTGCCACCTCATCCAAGTCTTACTGAACAACTCAGGTGGACAAGTGGGTAAGTCTTTTACCTATGTAGTTACCCCAAATGTTAGAGGCAGAAGGTGTTCTTTGGAGGAAAGCATCATAGTGGCACCAATAATACTTGAGAAACTCCAGCAGGAAAGTGAATCTTGGGGGAAAAGACTGAGATTTCTTGATTCATTTGCCCTCCCCTTTCACAGAATTCTAATTATAGTGCCAACTTGGAGATTTCTGGGTTTTATTTTTATTAGGAATGTGGCATTTCCATATATAAGTGTTAATCAAGTCCTGTGGCTTCTTGGGGAATTCAGGGAATTTCTTGCTGTTATCCTTTCTCCTGGGCAACCCTGATTTACAGAACCATAAAAGCATATGGAATAGCTGAACCAAGAGATAAAGTAAAAATCCAGTGCTTAGAACCTAACATTGACAAAACCCTAAGCCAAACACAAATTTATAGAGACCCCAACAGAAGAAAATGCCATTTCATCCTGGTTATCCTCGGATATCATCCAAGATGGAGTCCAAGAAGGTGACACCATGTTTCAGATTGGTGTCAGGATAGGCTAGAGCTTTTTAATGTCAGCTGAGCCTTCAAAATGCTTTTACTAGCATTGCTCTTACTTGTCTGTGGCCAGTTCACTCTCTGTCCCCTTCAGTGACTCCTCCAAATCCCTCCTCAAGCCTCCTAGGTCTTCCCTAAATCCCTCCCTCTCAGATAATTTCACAAAAAAATTATCTCATGGACAAAACATGTGCTCTAGTCTGGATTCCCTATCCTCTATCCTCTATACTAACAACCATCCTACACCCACATTCTCCTGACCTTCTCCCTTCAATATCCAATATCCAAGGAAGAAATGTTCCTCCTTCTAACTTCTTCCTTTTCATTCTTTGCCTTACCCTTTCTCATCGATTGTCCTTCAACTTTTGGTGGTTTAAATCCTTTCTCTCTACTGGATCTTTCCACCACTATTAAGAAACATAAGCAGTTATCTTCTAACTTTAATCCTCTCTCCTACTCCCCTCTACTCATATCGCTATCTAGTAGCTACTGCCCTCTCCTTCCTTTTTTTTTCAAAGCTAAGAATCTAGAAAGAGTTGCCTACTTCCAATATACTCAGACTATCATTCACTTCTCAATTCAACCCCCTAAATGCTCTCACCAAGAATACCTGTGAGCTCCACACTGCACAATCCAATGAATTATTTTTTAATCTTCAACCCCATGCCTCTTCCTCACCTCTTGCCCCCAGCACCACCACAGGCTCAATTATCTAGGAAATGTATCCTTACTTATCTTAAGGATATTTATTCTTTTTGTTTATCCGAAGATATGGTTTAAGAGTCACATCCCCTATGACTTTCCAAGCCTTTATAGGCAAGGGTGACTCCTCCCTGTTGGCATTCATTCAATACTTTATGCATACTTCTGTTATACCTCTTCTTACACTGTATTGCATTTAACTCTACATCGCTCTCTCCCCTCCTAATCTGTAAGTTCCTTGAAAACAGGCACTGTGTGTTCAGTACCTGGCATGTAGTCCTCCAACAAATGTTTTTTGAATTTAACAAAATTCATTCTATTGCTAAGAAGGAAGCTGAAGTAACTTTCTTTAAGAAAGTCTTATGGGTTAATTTAAACTAGAACCAAGTCTCTGTTTTTCCTATAGATCTTGAACAAGAAGAAAATTCAAGCATGAACATATTCTCTAAATTCAAACTGAACCTTGCATGTTTGATTCACGTTCATAGTAGTAACACTTCCAGGTATGTCATATACACTGTGATTACACACTAATATTGATGGGCAGACAAGAGAAGTATGCCTGGAAAGGTAAGATGGTGCAGCTGAAAGAATCCTAGATCAGAAAGAAAGACATCTGGGGGTGCCTGGGTGGCTCAGTTGGATAAGCATCTGCCTTTGGCTCAGGTCATGATCCCAGGGTCCTGGGATTGAGCCCCGTGTCAGGATCCCTGCTCAGTAGGGAGCCTGCTCCTCCCTCTCCTCCCTACTTATGCTCTCTGTCGCTCTCTCTCTCTCTCAAATAAACTAAAAAATCTTAAAAGAAAAGAAAAGAAAGACATTTGGGTTCTATTCTCTGATCTGCTGCTAACTCACTTGACCAAGTCCTTGCTCACATCACCTCATCTGAACAATAATGGCATTGAATTAGATGATCCCTAAGGGCACTTCCTGCACTGAATGGCTAAAATTCTATTTTTTCTGAGGTTTAAAAATATTTGATATACAGAGTATAGATGAAGGCCATAGATTTCAAGAGGCTGAGGAACTGTGAAACTAATCTGTAGTAAGGATACTAAAGTTTCCAAGAAAGGCAACTTCGGATAGGATACAAGGAAACGCTGTGATTTGGGTTAAGATGATCAATGAAGATGAGAGCAATTTAGAAGTCAGCAGATTTCTAGACAATCTAGTGGAGGGCAGTGTGAATGGAACCACAGATTACAAAAGCCAAGAGCCTGGTAAGAATCTGTGAAGAGTGACAAGAGAGCAAGAGAAGAGGCCAAGGACTATATAGAAATCTCTCCATTCCGTGGAGCCACCAGGAAAAAGGCAGCGTAGTCTTCACTGGAGAGAACTGCAAAAAAAGACTGTCCAAGAACATCCAGTTTTCAGATAAGGTAAAGAATTTCTGACTTATTATATATGATGCAAATATTCATGGAGTTCCTACTGTTAGTAAGACAAATGTGGTTCCAGTCATTGGAGATATTTTCTGTAAGAGAATAAATTATAGTTACAATGATGCCAAACATGCCTTGAGTGTGGCTGGGGCATAGCTTCCGTAGAGTAAGGCAGTCAAGGCTTACTCCTCTGGTGACAGTTTTCTACATTCTGGAAGGATAAGAGGTTTGACTGTGCCTGAGGTTGATAAGACCAAAACGGGCATGAGTTGGCTGCAAAGTTCCAAGAAAATGTGCTTCTTTTTAGTGATATTAATAAACTTGCCTCCACACCATGACAGCTTAGCTGAACATCCTTTTACAACTGAGCTTTCTCCCCAAGGCTCTTCTCATGTTTGAGTAGATTTGGTTCCATGTCCTAGTTCCTACCCCTGCTTACCTCATTTCACCCAGAGACTTCCTTGCCTACCAAAAAGTCCTTCAGGATGCAGCATTCTGTTCTCTGTTCTGGGTCAATACAGGGCCACTGAACTAGAGCTTCAGGTTTTCATCATTCTTAGCAACACACACATTTACTGAAGACTTGCATACTCTAGGCTTTGTGCTTGGGCCAGATAATTGGCTTAGTCCTTGGGTTACACAGAATTTTTATTGGAGTATCAAAAGGCTCAAGAAGAATGGAATGGAACCCATCAAAGTCTCAGAACCAAATTAGCTCCTAAGAAAAACACGGTGGATTGTTAGTTCTTGCTACAACAACAAAGACTCCCAAAATCTTAGTAGTTCATAACAACAAACATTTAGTTCTTGCCCTCATTACCTGAGGGCCAAAGGTTGGTTCTACTGGCTTCTGTTGGGCTTGCCTGGGTTCCAGTGTGTTCCACTGGGCTCCACCAAGCTCCAAATGTTCTCTCCTAGTAAGACGCAGGCACAAGGAACAATCCTATTTGGAGCATGCTATTCTTATGGCAGAGCACAGACACTCAAGTTGTAGGACCAAGCCATGCAAGTTCATGTACAAGTTCTACTTAGACAAGGTTTATATCACATCTGCTCACAATCTCATTGTCCAAAGCAAGTCACATGGCCAAGTTCAAAGTCAATGAGTTACAAAAGTATATTCCAGCAACATGAAAATATGGCAGGGGAACAGGGCCAGGAAATGGAAAACGGGTCAATAAATATTACAACCTAACAGGTGGTATAATAGGAAGACAAGGGAATCTGGAGAACAACGCAACTCAGGTTGCTGCTCTAATTATTTACTACATGAACTTAGATACAATTTTACCTCTCTGAATCTCAGTCTCTACATCTGTAAAATGGGGATAATGATGGTCATCTAAACTAATTCACATGGTTATTGTGAGGATCAATTTACCTGATGTAAGTGAAAATGCAGTATCAGCTATCAAGTACTTTTAAAAGTTTACTTTTTATAATAAATTATTAATAATAGTAGCCAGCTACAGGGCAGGAACCATAGTAAAAACTTCTCCAGAATTAAACGTATGAATAGGGGCGCCTGGGTGGCTAAGTCATTAAGCGTCTGCCTTCGGCTCAGGTCATGATCCCAGGGTCCTGGGATCGAGCCCTGCATCGGGATCCCTGCTCAGCGGGGAGCCTGCTTCTCCTTCTCCCACTCCCCCTGCTTGTGTTCCCTCTCTCGTGGTCTCTAATAAATAAAATCTTTAAAAAATAAAAAAAAAAATTAATAAACACATAATCAATTCTTTTCAGTCAAGAGTAGGTTCTCTGTATTCAGCTATAAAAGATACCAGATCTGAAATTTGTAAGAGCCATCTAGACTCACCATAACCACTGTCAGAAGAGTATCTTTAAATCTTTTTAAATCTTTTTTTTTTAAGATTTTATTTATTTATTTGACAGAGAGAGACACAGTGAGAGAGGAGCACAGGCAGGGCGAGTGGAGGGGGGAGAGGCAGGCTTCCCGCCGAGCGGGGAGCCCGATGCGGGGCTCGATCCCAGAACGCTGGGATCATGACATGAGCCGAAGGCAGGCGCTTAATGACTGAGCCACCCAGGCGCCCCAGAAGAGTATCTTTAAAAAGGTTACACTGACATTTGAAATATACCCAAATTGTGTTCTTAACAATAATAGTATTCTTGATGCATTTTAGAGTTTATAAAATCCTTTCACTTTATTCATGATGACACTGAGTCTCAGAAAACTTAATTTGCTTAATGCTCCCCAACCCAATAAGACAGGGATGCATAGGTCAGATTTAGGTAAAGCAAATTTCCTAGTTTCCCATGGAACTAGTAAGAAAATTTCTCAGACACATATATACAAATACATAGACAAAGTGATGCATGTGATAAATAAAAGCGAAACTCCCATGCTGCACAGCTCATGAAAATGATTAGTGTAGGTGTATAAAATTTTCATTGTTTTGGAATGAAAAACCTGACAGAAAGGGCAGAGAAATGTAGCCCCAGTCACAAAGCAGTATCTGAAAACTCATGACATCCAACTTTGCAATCAGGAGGTTTGCTCCTAGGCAGATGGCAAACAAGGCTTCATTTTGCAAGGTGATAGCGGGCAAGTAGGCATAGAGAGAACAGGGGACACACACACACACACACACACACACACACACAAGATTCCCCCAAACCCTTAGGCCCTAAGTACACAAACACACAGGCAAAGTACTCACAAATCAAAGGAAGTGGCAATTACCTGGAAATATTTCCTGGGATACACAGTCTGCCTTTTATTTCACCAATACACCACTTTGTAAAATTATAGCATTCATGAGACTCCAAACTCTGTGTGAGTCCAAAAACTCATGAGAGGGTGGGAATTTTTTTTTAAGGTCTTATTTGAGAGTGTGTGCATGAGTGGGGGGAGGGGCAGAGGAAAAGGGAGAGAATCTCAAGCAGACTCCATGCTAAGGGCAGAGCCTGATGCAGGGCTAGATCCCACAACCCTGCAATCATGAACGGAGCTGAAATCAAGAGTCAGACGCTTATCCGCCTGAACCAGGTGCCCTGAAGGTGGGAATTTCTTAGTTGCTACCTTTCATAGACTGATGGGGCTTAGGGTTCGAGGTAGCCAATTGTTGGCTAAAGCTAAGAGGAAAATTCAAAGGAAGCCTCTCCCTGACTGGCCCCTTGGATCAGGAGGTGGATTTGAGGGGATTTGAACTGGGAATATTGCATCTACTCTGTCACTTTAACCAAGAACCTCACTTTTTTTTTTTTATTTCCTAAACCATTACCATGATATCCTAACTGGAATCTGAGCCCCTAATCTCAGTCCCCTCCAATCCATCTCTTAAATGATAACCAGAGTGATCTTTAAATGCCAATCTGACCATGTCACACCACTTATTAAAAAGGAAAAAAACAACCTCCAATAAATCAAAGATGCTTGCCTTTATCAAGGCTAAATCCCTCAGTGCTAAATCTAAAGTTCTTCATCCTTTGGCTCCATTCTGTGTCTCACCCTCAACCCTGCAATTCAGCCACACCACGTTAATTTCAGGACACACTCCCATGGGTACCATGTTCTCTCATGCCCTCACGCCTTTATTCAAGCTGGTCTTCTTGCTTGAAAGGCCCTTTCCCTTTGTCCAGTAGGCAAATTCTTACTATGCTTCAAAGCTTCAGCTCAAATGTCACCTGGTCTAGACGTCACTACTCCACCCCCATCCCCAAGAATTTTAGTTGCTGTGTTTGCAATGTGCTCCTGGAACAGCTTCATGCTGATCTTTCTCCTGGCATTGTCCTCAATATATTACAATTCCTCTGGTCTGTCACACCAACTAGACTGTGATGGCAGGAACTGTGTCTTACATACCTGTATATCCCCAATTTGGGGGAGGAGGGGGAGGTATACAAAATAGATGTTCAGTGCAGGTTGAAAAGAGCCATGGAGCATTTATATGAAACTTCAAGAGTACATTATACCATATATTGGGAAATGCACGTATGGTATATTGTGCTCTCTTTCTAAGTATGTTAAGTACCAGGGGAACAAACTGCTAGAGCGGTGAAGTGATCTCACCTATTTGCTTCCAAATGTTGGCCCATGGACACCAACCAATCTCTGATACGGTTTTTACCAGGTCATAATAAAATAAGAACAAAGTAATATAGTGAGATTTGCTACAATTATTCCCTTTCTCTTTCTCTTTCTCTCTGCGTTAGAACTTTGTTTTAATCATATAAATGGAGCAGTAGTAAACAGCAGTTTTGTTTGGGTTTTGCTTATTTGTTTATCCCCTCACTTGGCAATCTAAAAATAAGCAAGTCAATATTGGTCTTTATAACAGTCAGGGTCTCAGCAGGAAACAGAATTCACCCCAGATGGTTCAAATAAAGAGACTTTAATATAAAGGGACTACTCACAGAGCTGAAGTGTAGAGAGATAAACAAGGGCGGTGAAATGTCCAGAAGGGTCAAGGGGAGGAAATGGTGTCACTGGAGCCTGGGGGAAGCTAGAGCCATGGTGAAAAGGCCACCCAGAAGAAGTCATAGCTTTAGAGCACCCAATTACTTGACCATCACTCCTGAGCACCCGAAAGGAAAACAGAATCCTGAATTCTAGATTAATCCCTTCTAGTCACTGAGTAACCTTAAGCAAATTCCTTAACTTCTCTGAACTAAGGGTTCTTCATCTGTAAAGTGGAAATAATAATCCCTGTCCTACCAAACCTCCAGGGTTGTTGAAAGGGGGAATAGGGCAACATTCATGAAAGGGCTTATAGGCTGCCAAGTCCTGTGCAATTTAATTTAAGTAACATTGATGTAGTCCTCACTGTGTGCTGGGCTCTGGGGTTTTGTTTTTGTTTTTGTTTTTTAGAGAGAGGGCGTGCGAGCGCATTGGGGGGGGGGGGGCGGGAATCTTAAGCAGACTCCACACTCAGCACAGAGCCAGATTTGGGGCTCAATCTCACGATCCTGAGATCATGACCTGAGCCAAAATCAGGAGTCAGATCCTTAACCAACTGAGCCACCCAGGCAACCCTGCCAGGCTCGGTTCTAAGGTCTTAACAAGTAATAATCCCAGCCATCCTTTGTGCAGGTTTTCTCTACTTATGGCAGGGGCATATCTTTTCCTCATAAGAGCAGAAAATGCTTGAAGGATGAATGTTACCCTCATCTTCATCATCAGTATTATAACAGGGTACAACTTTATTTATTCTGAAACAAGAATGGTACACTAACCTTTACATACCATGTTAAGAGGTTTTAGTATTTCTTGATATTTTTATTCAAAATAAGAATGAATAAAGAAAATATGGCATATAAGTATACATACAATAGAATATTATGTAGCCTTTAAAACAGAGGAGATCCTGCCATTTGTGACAACGTAGATAAGCCTGAAGGACATTATGCTAAGTGAAATAAGCCACAGAAAGCCAAATATTGCATGATCTCACTTATATGTGGATTTAAAAAAAAAAACACTAAACTCATAGTAACAAAGAGCAGACTGGTGGTTGACAGAAGCTGAGAGAAGGGGCTCATGGAGAGTTACTGTATAATGGGTAGAAAAGTTTCAGTTTGCAAGATGAAAAGAGATCTAGGGATGGATTGTAGTGACATTTGCACAACTATATGATGGTACTTTATCACTGAACTGTACAATTAAAAGCGATCAAGATAGTAAGTTTTATGTTTTGTGTATTTTACCACAACATAAAAATAAAAGTAAGAAAATAAGTCTGAAATTTACCATATTTTCATGTATTTGACTACTTAGGGAAAATCAGAACCAGTGGCATCCATGCCCCCTGACTAGGAATGCCAAGTGTGAACCCACACCCAGCCTCAAGCCAGCACACATGCACCGATAAGGCTCACGCGCCCTGCATTGCTGAAATCCACAGGCACGCTTAGACACAACAGCTTCCCAGTGTTTTTCTGAAGCCAGCAGGCATACCCTGGCCACTACACTCTCCAGCTGCTCTGCCAAAGCCAGCAGGCCTGCACAAATCACAGAGGGGACACCCCTTGATCAACTGGCACTGGTGGCCAAGAGGGCTGGTGTTCCAGAGCTCCATGGGACTGTAACAATTGGAAAGACAACACTTGGCAGGCCACCACGCCCAGGGCAGCTGACTGAAACACAGCCCCAATCTTCCTGTGAAAAAGGCCTTATGTACTTAGCCTGGAGCTTCAGCCTGAGGGACAGGCTTCAGGTTTCCCTGAGGCTGAAGAAGCACACCCATGGAACATAAGCAGGAAGAAGTCATTCCCGCCACCCCCTTGGTACCGCTACAGCTTAACCAGACTTCCTAGAAAGGAGCTTATGCACTCATCTGGAGCCCCAGTTTTTGCAACTGTCACCTCCGGATCTCCTGGTCTGAAGTCCAACAGGGATTACAATTGTGGACCCACAGGACTATATACTTGCATACTTTAAAAGCTGCTGCCTGAGGGTCTGGTTTCCAATCAGCCTGAAACTAGGTGCTAAATGAGATTCCTCCCTTTAGATCACTGACAAGTCTTGGCACACCCTCAACGATGGAACTTATCAAGAATAAATCAGGTGGTTTAGACAATCAACAAAGGTTCAAGAGACAACCAAGAACTAGGGCAAGTTTGAACAAAAAGGAGAGCATCACCTACACAAGTCCACTCCTTTAAGACAGAGAGGTAGATGTTTCACCTAATACATAGAAACAAATAGACTCAAGTAAAATGAGGAGATAGAGAAATGTTCCAAATGAAAGAACAAGACAAAAACCTCAGAAAAAGACCTTAATGATATGAAGTTAAGTAATGTACCTAATAGAGGATGAATCACTTATAAAGCTATTAAGAAGATTAAAAGACAAAGTGTTGAAATTAACTAAAGCTACAGTAATTAGTTAAGGGATAAATAAAAAAGATGTAAAAAGTAATATCAAAACCACAAAACAAGCGGTAAAAATGTAGAGTTTTGGAATGTGTTCAAATTTAAGTTGCTATCAACTTAAAATAGACTGTGATATACCTAGAATAATATATGTGAAACTCACAGTAACCACAAATCAAAAACTTACAGTAAATACACAAAAGAAAATGAGAAAGGAATCTAAACACCAAAGAAAGCCATCAAACCATGAGAAAGAAGGGAAGAAAGGGAAACTACAAAAAAAGGCAGAAAATAAATGGCAAAATGGCATTAAGTACATATCTATCAATAATTACTTAAAATGTAAATTAAATTCTCCAATCAAAAGACTTAGTGTGGCTAAATGGATTAAAAAAAATAAAGACAGCCATATATTGCCATATACTCACTTCAGAAGTATAGACACATACAGACTGAAAGTAAAGAGATGGGAAAAGATATTCCATGCAAATGGAAACAGAAAGCTGGTATAGCTGTACTCATATCAGACAAAACAAACTTTAAAATAAAGACTGTAATAAAAGACAAAGAGGGGCACTACATAATGATAAAGGGGTCAATCCATCAAGAAGATATAACATTTATAAATATATATGCACCTAATATCAGAGCACAAAAATATATAAAGCAAATATTAACAGACTTAAAGGGAGAAATTGATAGCAACATGATAATAGTAAGGGACTTTAACACTGCACTTACATTAATGGATAGATTATCCAGATAGAAAATCAATAAGGAAATGACAATCTTAAATGGCACATTAGACCAGATGGACTTAATAGATATATATAGAACATTCCATTCAAAAGCAGCAGAATATACATTCTTCTCAAATGCATGTGGAAAATTCTCCAGAAAAGATCATGTAAGGCCACAAAACAAATCTCAAAAAATTCAAGAAGACTGAAATTGTATCAAGCACCTTTTCTGACCACAATGGTATGAAACTAGAAATCACTTACAAGAAAACTGGAAAAACTACAAATACATGGACATTAAAAACCATGTTACTGAACAACTACTGGGTCATAGAAAAAAATTAAAGGAGAAATCAAAAAATACCTAAAAACAAATGAAAACAGAAATAGGACACACCAAAAATCCATGGGATGCAACAAAAGCAGTTCTAAGAGGGAAGTTCACAGCAATACAGGCCTACCTCAAGAAAGAGGAGAAACGTCAAATAGGTAATTTAAATTTACACCTAAAGAAACTAGAAAAAGAAGACAAACAAAACCAAAGTTAGTAGAAAGAAGGAAATAATAAAGATCAGAACAGAAATAAATATAATAGAGATGAAAAGACTATAAAAGATCAATGAAATGAAGAGCTGGTTCTTTGAAAAATTAATTTGACAAAACTTTGGCTAGACTAAAAGGAGAAAGAAGTTTCAGATAAATAAAATCAGAAATGAAGGAGAAGTTACAACTGAAAATACAAAGCTACAAAGGATCACAAGAGACTATATAGACAATTACATGCCAACAAACAGGACAACCTAGAAGAAATGGATAAATTCCTAGAAATTTACAATCTTCCAAGACTGAATAATAAAGAAATAGAAAATCTGAATAGACCAATTACTAGTAATGAGATTGAATCAGTAATCAAAAACCTCCCAACAAACAAAGTCCAGGACCTGATGGCTTCACTAGTGAATTCTACCAAACATTCAAAGAAGATTTAACATTTATTCTTCTCAAAGTCTTCTAAAAAATTGAAGAGGAGGTGAAGCTTCCAAACTCCTTTTACAAGTCCAGCATTACCCCAATACCAAAACCAGACAAGGACACCACAAAAAAAAAAAAAAAAAAAAAGTACAGGATAACATTCCTAATGAACGTAGATGCAAAAAATCCTCAGCAAAATATTAGCAAACCAAATTCAATAAGACATTAAGAGGATCATACATCATCAAATCAAATTCAACAATACATTAAGAGGATCACTATTAATCAAGTGGCATTTATTCCAGGGATGCAAGGATGGTTCAACAATGGTGAGTCAATCAAACTGAAGGATAAAAATCATATGATCCTTTCAAAAGATGCAGAAAAATCATTTGATAAAATTCAACATATATTTATGATTAAGAACTCCCAACAAAGTGGGTACAGAGGGAACATATCTCAACATAATAAAGGTGATATAGGACATAACCAAGCTAATATACTCAATGACTGAAAAGCTCAAAGCTTTCCTCTAAGATCAGGAATAAGACAAGCATGCCCACTAATCCCACTTTTATTCAACATAGTATTGGAAGTCTAGTCACAGCAATCAGGCAAGAAGAGAAATTAAAAAGCATACAAATTGGAAAGCAAGACATAAAACTGTCACTATTTGCACAGGACATGATGCCGTATATAGGAAATCCTAAAGACTCTACCAAAAAACTGTTAGAACTAAAACAAATTCAGGAAAGTTGCAGAATATAAAATTAATATGCAAAAACCCTGTTGCATTTGTATACACTAATAATGAACTATCAGAGAAATCAAAATAATCCCATTTATAATCACATCAAAAAGAATTTAACCAAGAAGATGAAAGACATATACACTGAAAACTATGAAACTGATGAAAGAAATTGAAGAAGACACAAATAAATGGAAAGATATTCCATGTCATGGATTAGAAGAATCAATATTGTTAAAATGTCCATACTCTCTAAAGTAATTTATAGGTTTAATGCAATCCCTATCAAAATTCCACTGACACTTTTCACAGAACTAGAACAAATAATTCTAAAATTTGTATGGAACCACAAGAGACCCTGAATAGACAAAACAATCTTAAGAACAAAGTTGCATGTGTCACAATCCCTGATTTCAAGCTATACTACAAAGCTATAGTTTGTAGTATATGTAGTATATTTTATGCAATGCTGCATAAAAAGACACATTGATCAATGGAACAGAATAGACAGCCTGAAACAAACCCACACATAAACTGTTGATTACTTACAACAAAGAAGGTAAGGATATGCAATGGAAAAAGGATAGTCTCCTAAATAAATGGTGCAGGGAAAACTAAATAGCTCCAGCAAAAGAATGAAAATGGACCATTATCTTACACCATACACAAAAATCAACTCAAAATGGATTAAAAACCTAAATTTAAGACCTGAAGCCATAAAACCAGAAAGAAAACATGAACAGTAACTTCCTGGACATCAATCTTAGCAATGTTTTTTTGGATCGGACTCCAAAAGCAAGGAAACGGAAGCAAAAATAAACAAATGCAACTATATCAAACTAAAAAGCTCTGCACAGCAAAGGAAACCATCAACCAAATAAAAAGGCAACCTAAATGGAAGAAGATATCTGCGAATCATATATCTGATAAAGGGTTAATATCAAAATATATAAAGAACTCCTACAACTCAATAACAACAAAAAATTCTATTAAAAATTGGGCACAGACTCTGAATAGACACTTTTCCAAAGAAGACATACAGATGGCCAATAGACACATAAGGACGCTCAATGTCACGAATCATCAGGGAAATGCAAATCAAAACCACAATGAGATATCACCTTATATCTGTCAAAATAGCAATTATCAACAAAACAAGAAATAAGTGTTGGTGAAAATGTGCAGAAAAGGGAACCCTTGTGCACCACTGGTGGGAATGTAAATTGGTGCAGCCACTGTAGAAAACACGTTCCTCAAAAAATTAAAAACAGAACTACCACGTGATGCAGCAATTCCACTATTGGGTATCTATTGAAGAAAACAAAAAAAAATGAATTTGAAAATATACATGCATCCCTATATTCATTGCAGCATTATTTACGATAGCCAAGATAAGCAAACAATCTGTCCATCAGTGGATGAATATAGAAGATGTGATCCATACACACACACACACACACACAGGAATACTACTCAGCCATTAAAAATGAAATCTTACCATTTTTGACAACATAGGTGGACCTTGAAGGTATTATGCTAAGTGAAATAAGTCAGGCAAACACCACATAATTTCACTCATATGTGGAATCTAAAAAACAAAACAAGCAAACAAAACAAAACCCAGACTCATAGATACAGAGAGAGGAGACTGGTGGTTGCCAGAGGGGAGGGGGTTGGGGAAGGTGTACAAAATGGGTGAATAGGATTAAGAAGTACATACTTCCAGTTATAAAATAAAGTAGTGGGGATGTAATGTACAGCATGGGGAATATAGTCAATAACATTGTATTAACTTTATACAGTCACAAATGGTAACTGGACTTATTATAGAGACAGTTTTACAATGTATAAAAATGTCAAATCATTATGTTGTACACCTAAAACTAACATTGTATGTGAGTTATATCTCAAAAAATTTTTTGAAAATTAGCATACTATATACATATTTTTTTAAAAAGAACCAATGCCAGACTATGGGTATTTAGTATTATCATTGTTTTTACTATTGTTTTAGTCAACCAAAATTGAGACTCTGCAACGGCTTAAACACAGAACATTCTCCTTGGAACATAACATTTTTATGGCATTCCTTGTTTTTCTAAACACCCCAAAAAAGAATCATCATCACAAACATAATTGTTTCCATCAGCAACCCATCATTAATGTGTTCCATCACGCATTCTTTGCTCTGCCAGTAGGCTGACCATAACCACCTGCAGATTTGCACTAGGGGACATATTAGAAGAGTTGTTTGCTCCACAATTGTTCTGAACACCCCTCCTTGTACCTGGAGCCCTCATAAAACATGACAGTAAATCATCACAAACAGAGAATTCCCAGTGGAGATTTTGTAGGCCGTGGCTGGCAGTCAAAAGTCTGAGTTCAGTTACATATTATCATTTGCAGGTTATCTTTCATCCTAGAGATGCATAAATCCCAAATAGCAATAGGGTAGAAGAAAGAAGACAGGCATGGAAGCCAAAGGGACTAGATTGAAATCCCATCTTCCCCACTTTAGGTAAATCACTTAATGTGTCTAAGCCTTAATAAAGTAGCAAATAATTTCTGCCCTATAAGATCATTGTAAAAATAATTTCAATGAAGCCCCTGGTTAGCATATAGCAGGCGCTCACTAAATAAGTATGATGATGATAATGATAAAGGATTGGAAGATAGCTTAGGATGTCCCTACCCAGAAGGGTTGGCTATAGATGAAGACATTTGACGTGGATGAATGTAAGGCTTGGCTTTCTCTCCAGACAGGAATCAATGTTGATCAACACTCCTCTGCTGTGGTGGACAGCTACTGCCTCTTTGCCCAAGCACTCCTCCTCCTAAGAACAGCACTCTCCTTTCTAAGGAGGATGGTGCCTACTCTTTCTCCAACCACCTACTCTGGTGGGGTTGGCCAGTCATATTTCCCCACCCTACCCCCACCTCAGGCCACAGAAGGGACCGTGTGATCCAGCCACACTAATCCCAGTCCAGCCCCAGAATTTTCCAAATTGGAACTAAGAGTCTTTTTTCTGCCCCAGAGTCAAAGCTAAGAAGGTATGGCGTAGGACCTGCCTGTACTCAGGTTTGCAAAAACATAATTTAGAACTGCACAGTGCCCTTGGGGAAAGAGGACCTCTACAGTGAGTATCTGAAAGTGTCTGGTGCCCTGATTGCCCTAAAAACTTCTGTGTTTGGGTGTTATATGCAAACAATGAATCATGGAACACTACATCAAAAGCTAATGATGTACTGTATCGTGACTAACATTAAAAAAAAAAAAAAAAAAACTTCTGTGTTTGTCTCTCTTCCAGGAGCCTGTGACTCCCCCAAATCTTATTTTATCTACATTTACCACATATTACGGGCTCAATGAATATTTGCTGAAATAAATTTAAATAGACATCTGAAACAAAAAGAAAGCTAGGACACACTTAATATGGAAACTCACATACTCTTCACAGACACAGCAAGGTTGGATTTACCCTTACCCACGCACCCACATTTAACTGAGTATAACACATGTAGAAATCACACTATCTGCCCACAAAATAGTTACACTATGGCCCCCAAAAAGGGCCTAATGAGCTTATAAGTCACTAACAAGAGCATTTGTATTTCCCGCCCCCCACCCCTCCTTTGTAAGAGCATCTCCTCGCTTGTAAGGGAGAAGGACGCTAAACAGCAGACTCGGACGCTTTTGAAGCTGAGCTATCAACAAAGGATCTTGTAAATCAATTCACCACCAGAAACGAGATGCAGGCAGTTCTCAGAAATGTCTCACAAAGCAGCACAGAGAAAGGCTCTCCAAAGGCGGAAGCAGGAGGTGTTTCCACCCTGGGGATGGTATTGCCTGGCCCGCAAGCTTCTCCACGGGGTCAGCTGGACATCGCAGCTCTACAGCCACTTCAGCACAGGCCATCCAAAGAGGATCAAAAACTTGCCGCAGGTCACGTGGGTGAGTCTTCATTCCAGGCATGAAAGTCACATTTCCCAGTTCCTCTCCCCCTGGATTCCCACTCCGCCCCCCATCAGTGCCAGGCCTACCAAGCAGTGACCGCCAGCAGAGAACAAGGAGCATTGAGGAGGACCAAGCTGGGCATCTGCCAGCACCATCTGCAAATCCCACAGCCTGAGAGGACAGAGGACAGAGGCAGCCTCAAACCCCACTGAATCTAAAGCACGGGGATGTCAGAGAGAGACGGACAACATCGGCTGGACCTCCCTGGGGCCAGGGTCTGAGGGTGCTCAGGATATCTACTTACCTTTTTGGATCCAAAAATACAATTTTGCCCATGTATCCAAAGCTAATTGGGCTCTTCAGAACTCACGCTCCAATTAATCTCACAAGAGACTGGTGTATAAGACAAAATGGCCTTTTTTTTTTAGTAGACTTTATTGTTTTAGAGCAGTTTTAGGTTCATGGCAAAATCAAGTGGAATAAAATGGTCATTTTTAAATTTACAATTGGGATCAATAAACATGCTTTGAGCTTCTACTGTGGGCCATGTGCTAGATGGAAATGTGGCAAGTAACACTGCACACTGTCCTAACACTGTCCTAACCAAGTTGCACACAGGTCGGGGGAAAGGAGAAAAAAAAAAATCAATGGTTATTGGGCGCCTGGGTGGCTCAGTTGGTTAAGCGACTGCCTTCGGCTCAGGTCATGATCCTGGAGTCCCGGGATCGAGTCCCGCATCGGGCTCCCTGCTCAGCAGGGAGTCTGCTTCTCCCTCTGACCCTCCCCCCCTCTCATGTGCTCTCTCTCTCTCTCAAATAAATAAAAAAAAAATCTTAAAAAAAAAAAATCAATGGTTACAGGATAGGCTAGTAAACATTAGGACAAAGGTAAGAAGAGAATGTTACAGTAACACAGAAGAGAGGCTCCCAATGCATGAAGGGGGATCAGGGAAGTAATCTGGGAGATGTAATGCCTGTGTTGGGTTTTGAAGAATGCATAGGAGTCTTCCAAGTAGGTGGTGAGCCTTTAGGATGCTCTAGAACAGGAAAAAAACTGACGTCCTTATGAATTCTCCCTGCCCAAGACCAGGGCCAGAGGATTCTGAACAAAGAGTCCCTTCTCTGAATCCAGAAGTTCTCTGCTGTCCATCTCTAAAGATGTCCCCTAATTTTTCACTTTCTTCCTATTTCTCCTGTTTTCATTGTAAATTCAAACTCTCTTTAGCCCTTTCAGGTGAATGGTTTCCAAACTTTTAGTTTCCACCCCAGGTGCTGTCTCTCTGGCCACCCTTCTCTGCCCTACCCTCTGGAACATTCAGGTGTGTCATTTCCCAGGGCATTATGCCCAAGCCTTGGGCTCTGTGACTCTCACACACTTGGTAGAGAATGGGGAGATGGACCATTCCAGGTAGAGGGAACAGACTGCAATGACAAAATCACCTCTATCAAGAGTCGTCTGTCCCACCCACATCCCCAAACTGGGTATAATCAGATGTCTAAGGACACCAGCTCCAATCCCAGAGTATTTAATATCTTAAGAATGAGTCCCCTGGACTGTAGCCAAAGCCCCATGAAGTACATTATCCCAAATAGGAAGGTAACAGGAGAGTGGATTCTCAACATACCTAAGGACACACACCGATCTTCTTCATTGGATTTGAACATTTCTAATGTTAAGTGAACAAATCTAAGGACCATCCTTGAACCTCTTTTCTTATGAAGGCAGCCAAGTTCAGCTACTGTGCAGCAATGTCTATAACTGCCCCTCTCAGAAGGGGACCTTCTTCCAAATTTTGAGGACCTCCTACCATCATGCCCTACATCTTGCTCTAACTCTTCCAACCCAATTAAAATGAGGCATTTCAATAACAACCCCCAGAGGCTCCTCCTCATTTTCCCATAGATTGAAGTTGTTTCTCAAAGCTAGCCCGGGCCTCAGGTAATCCTATCAGTAAACACAAACTAAGTTGTTCCATGGGATCAATCTCCTCTCTCTGTCTGGATTATAAACTCCAAGAGGACAAAAGCCAAATCTTCAGATTTTGTGTGTGTACTAAGAAGAGGCATGATGCTATGCAACATGGGGCAAGTCACTTAGCCTCTCTGTCATATTCGGGGAAATAGAACCAACCTTGGTCACTGGGAGCGTTATATAAAATAATGTATGGAAAATTCCCAGCATGGCACATAAGTACTCAAAACATGTTTGCTTTATTAGTATTACAATTTGTATTCTAATTAATTACCTCATAGCTCTTTCATCAATTAATTAGTAATAAGGTAGGTACCTCATTGGGTTATAGTAAGTAAATGAGATAATGCATGTAAGGACCCACTGTGGCGCCTGGCACACACTAGGTTCCTTTATAAATGGAGGCAATTAATACTAATGCACTGAGTAATTGCTTCTTGGCTTGAGCTCCCAAGGGTCCAAGTCTATACTTTGAAGATCTGAATCAGTCTTTTTTTTTTTCCCCATGAAAATTCACTCCACAGAGTAGGCAGTCAGGGGCAGAAAGCAAAATGAAAAGCTATGTCCTATGAGTTGAATCTTTTTTTTTTTTTAAGATTTTATTTATTTATTTGAGAGAGAGAGAATGAGAGACAGAGAGCATGAGAGGGAGGAGGGTCAGAGGGAGAAGCAGACTCCCTGCTGAGCAGGGAGCCCGATGAGGGACTCGATCCCGGGACTCCAGGATCATGACCTGAGCCGAAAGCAGTCGCTTAACCAACTGAGCCACCCAGGCGCCCTGAGTTGAATCTTTATTCACTCTTTCATTCTTTGATTCACTAGACATTACGGAGCACCTACTAAGCATCAAGGTGTCACTTAGTGATGTGATGTATTTCTTTGTGGCAACAACTTGAAATGTCAAAATTCCTTTTTTCTCTCTAAATTATCTCTCAACCAGACTACTGAAGGCTAGGTCCAGGGAAGACTTTGCAGGGTGGGACAGACATGGGGAAGAGTGGCAGAAGTGAAATCCTAAGATAAAAAGCAAGTGGGGAAGGAGAAAATAGAAGGGGAGTTAGGTTCCTAGTGTTGCCGTAACAAATTACCACAAACTGGGTTACTTGAAACAATAGAATGTATTCTCTCCTAGTTCTGGAAAATAGAAGTCCAAAATCAGAAGGGCAATGAGCCCCCTCAAGGCACCAGGGGAGAATCCTCCCTTACTTCCCTCCTTGTCTCTTCCTCACTTCTGAAGCCTGCTGGCAATCCTTGCCATTCCTTGGCTTGTCCCTGCATCACTCCGATGTTCCTTTGTGTCTTCATGTAGACACCTTCCCTGTGTCTTCTCCTCTTCCCATAAGGACATCAGTCACTGGATTTAGGGCCCACCCCAATCCAATATAACCTCATCTTAACTAATTCCATTGGCAAATAAAAGAGCCTATTTCCAAATAAGATCACATTCACAAGCATCAGGTGTTAAGACTTGAACATAATCTTTTGGGGGACATGACTCAACCCATTACAGAGGGTATCTTCAGAGCAAAAGCAGAGTTGTGTGGTTTGGGGGAAATCACACTTTGGCTCTTGGTCCTACCTCCTCCTTCCCTTCCCATCTCCATCCACAGAGAAGGTGCCTGACTTTGTCCCTCTGAATTTGGGTGTTGCCAAGAGGCTTGATGGTATCTCTAGTACGTAAGGTGAGGATACTCTTCTCTCTGGAACTCCTGGGGACTCTCAAAGGTGCCCTGCCCAGTACGGACATACACAGCTGTGGTAGTGTTCACTTAGGTACACTTAGGTACACTTAGGTGCACAGATATCAGCAACCTGCCCCTGGAGGGCAGTCTGAGCAGGGGACACACACCACCACTGATGAAGAGAGATGCCACAGGCCAGTCCCCAATCAGGGCAAAGAGAACACTGCTGGAGAGCTTTCTGGAAAGTCATTTATCTACTTGTTCATTTGTCCATCCTTCTGTGCATTTATAGCGTGGAGGCACTG
The DNA here is from genome assembly GCF_029215605.1 of Mirounga angustirostris. Taxonomy (NCBI): domain Eukaryota; kingdom Metazoa; phylum Chordata; class Mammalia; order Carnivora; family Phocidae; genus Mirounga; species Mirounga angustirostris. Next base: position 67,908,117 of record NW_026991723.1, on the reverse strand, counting down.
GAGACAGGCTTCCTGAGCTGAACCCTGACTCCACAACTTACTGGATGTGTGACTTGAACAAAGCACTCCATTCCTTAAGTATCAACTGTCCTCTTCTGCAAAATGGGAAGAAGAAGAATTACCTCATTGGCTTTGTAGGGAGAAGACCACCCCTGGGTACAGTGTCTGGCACAGGGTAAACATCTGCACATGTTAGCAGCTATTATGATGAAGAGGATGATGATGGTGGTGGTGATGATACACTCTAGGAAACCTGCACAAAGGTGGGGAATAGAGATACATAAATGTAACTGCAGATGGAGGATACTGTCAACACCAGCCCTGAACAATTTGGGCAAGGGCTACTGTCTCTGCTCTGGAGCTATTTTTTTAAGACCTGTTGGGCTCTCGAAGGGAAGAAGATCTGCTGCACCACCCCTTTCAGTTCCAGTGTACATGGGTCAGCTGCACACCTGCAATTAAGCAGGGATCTGGAGACCCTCATTTGCCCCAGCCATCTTATTTACCATCCTTCCCCAGGTTTGTTCCCTCAGTCACCTGTCAACGTGTCCTATCCCTTCCACCTTCACTCTCATGCATTTGCTAAAAAACAATTTCCAAACTCTCCTTGTTACCAGGAGAGATGCTGAGAAAGGAAAAAGACGGAGCTAGAAAAGCTACAGACTCCCTTTGATGAGTCAAAGCTTCTAGCATTTCCCTTTCTTGATGCTCTGCCTTTGACTGACATTGGGGCCTGTTGATAAATCTTTAACATGAGCCAGTGATCCTTTTCCAAAACTTCAAACTGCAGACCAGAATCAACCTTTGAATTGCTTACAGTGAATTTGTTTTGCTTGTACATTCTCAGGAGTTTTAATGAGCAATCTTTCCAGGACTGCCAGTGGGAAGAAGGATGTGAGGGAATGAAAGCTTCCCAGCCGCTCACACCCACTCCTACTTTCCTGCTTGGACTATTTTCTTCTCTCTGCTACTTTTTGGAGTCACCAGTTCACTCTTCTCCACCCTCTTCCCAGGTCAAGTACTGCTTCTTCTTTTCTTTTCTTTTTTTTTTTTAAGTAGGCTCTATACCCAGTGTGGAGCCCAACACAGGACTTGAACTCACAACCCTGAGATCAAGACCTGAATTGAGATTAAGAGTCAGACACCAAGTGAGCCACCCAGGTTCCCTCAAGTACTGTTTCTGCTCATGCCAACTGACATTCGAATTGGCAAAAGTAAGGAAGGGCGTTGGGAAGAAAGACCTAAAATCCTTAAGTGAGTTTCGACAATTATGTTTTTCAAAACTACCAGAACATCAAGATACTGTGTATATGGGAAAAAATACAGAAAAGCAAATTCTTTCTAAATGATCTATGCATTTGGTACATATAAATGTGATGATCCCTTATGTCACATTGAAAACCACTGAAGGGGCACCTGGGTGGCTGAGTCGTTAAGCATCTGCCTTCGGCTTGGATCATGGTCCCAGGGTCCTGGGATCGAGCCCCGCATCAGGCTCCCTGCTCTGTGGGAAGCCTGCTTCTCCCTCTCCCACTCCCCCTGCTTGTGTTCCCTCTTTCGTTGTGTCTCTCTCTCTGTCAAATAAATAAATAAAATCTTAAAAAAAAAAAAAAAAAAACACTGAAAATATCAGATGCTAAGTTACTAAATTAACAGAAATTCAAGGTGGTCACAGCCGCTCACAATGCCCTGTGACAAAATAACTGTATCTCTAACAAGATGCATCCTCTGGCATCAGGCCTTGAGCCTGCTGAGCCCTTAGCAGCTCATCCTGCCCAGCAGGGCCTTTGCAGCTTGAAGGTGACACAGTCTACACCCTCAAGGGCAGGAGTCACCCCCAGCAGTCACCCTACCTCTCCAAATGGCTAAGCTCAGACTTGGCCTTTCGGTAGAGACAAGAAACTACACTAATCTTTCCACTTGGTCACACCCAAGGGACAGAGCCTGGAACACAAACGTGCTCAGGGACATGCGAGCCAGACAAATTAACTAACAGGCTTGGGGAACAGAGGCCAGGGCCACCCGTGCAGGCAACCTGCGATCAGGCAGGCTCCTGACACATCAGAGAACAGGGACCACGGCCCAAGGGGCAGGACCGTGTGCCCAGGCAGGCCTGAATTTGCCCTGTCAGCCTGCAGTCTGGGCAAGGCCTCGGCTCCCACTAACTTAAGCAGAGCTACAATTGTAGGCACCTTCACCACTGCCGGGAGTAATTGAGCAATAGCCTCCCAGCAGGCTGAATCTCGATGTGTTCCTCAGGAAATTATATACTTTTAACCTCTAAAACAATATAATTTGAAGGTGAATGTATTTTTCCTCAATAGTTACAGGGCCTCTTATTTTCTCTAAAGATCTGAGGTGGGAGGTTATCTTGCTGCCTCTACATATATATTTAAAGAGATACCTACAATGAATTAACCACCAAATGTAAGTTTTGGTAGAGAAGTGTTTAGAATACCTCTGAAAATAACATTTCTATAGAGGATTTCGTTTCCAACTAATCCAGTTTCACAACCAAAGTATATATGCCCGCCCTTATTCCCCTCTACCATTTTTCTTTTCATGACAACAGAATCCTCCCAGGCACCAAGGCTGGAAAAGTTATACTCACCACCCCCCTTTCTTCTTCATATCCTCTCATTCAATTATTCCATCACTAAGCTGGTCAAGCATCCCATATTAGTCAGGCTTCTCAGGAAAAACAGAACCAATAGGATAGGACAGAAATATAAGATTTATTATGAGGAATTGGCTCGTGAGTGTGGATGCTGAGAAATCCCACCATCTGCCACCAAAGCTGGAGATCAACCCAGGAAAACCAATGGTTCCAGTCCAAGTCTGAAGGTCAGAGAACTGGTTGTGCCAATGGTCTAAGTCCCAGTCTGAGTGCAAAAGACTAATGTCCCAGCTCAACCAGTCAGGCAGAGAGAATTCTCCTTCCTCTGCATTTTTGTCCTACTCAGGCCCTCAACGGTTTGGATGATGCCCACCCACAATGGGACAGACAATCTGAACTGAGTCCACAGATTCAAGTGCTAATCTTTTCTGGAAACACCCTCATAGACACACCCAGAAATAATGTTTAACTAGATATCTGGGCATCCCATGGCCCAAATAAACTAACACTTAAAATTAAGTTGACACTTAAATTCAACCTTTATATTCAATCTGGCCCATTTCCCATTGAAATGGCTCTATGTCCATTCCTATTCCGTTCCAAAGTTCCTACACTAAGGCAAGACTCTTCCATTCTCGTGCTGGGATCACTGTGTCATTTCTAGTTAGGCCTCCTGGATTCCAGCAGCTCTTCCATATTATGCTTTCCTATACAGAGTAACCAGGGTCATCCTCTTTAAGTATTACTCTTGCCAGGTCACTACTCAAAAATCTTCAACGCCTTTTGTCCTACTACAACATTCACAGCCAACATTTCTGTGTCACCTTCAAGATTATCCCACAAGCAAGCCCCACCTTGCCTGTCCCACTGCCTTCCTGAAACTCCCCAGCATGTACTCACCATTCCTACCAAACCCATGCCTCTTAGGCCCCCAAACACACGCATATCTTAGACCTCCCTACCTTTGCTCATCCCATTCCCATCCCATTCTCTTTCATCTTCTCACTCTGTGACTCAATTCTAACCATCCTCCAAAAGACTTTCATGATTACACCATGTTTTTCTGTTCTCCCACAAGTATATATGGGTCTATGTCAAGTAAGGTGCTTCATTATAGACTGCAACTAGGTCATTGTTTATGTTTTTCACAAACAATGTCCCAACTTTTCAAAATTGCAAGAATTTGGATGTCACAAGTCACCTGTATCATTTTGGGATGAATTCTAGTACAGATTAGCAAATAGGCAGCTTATGCAGACTTGGAAAGAAATGAAAAGATACCACGATGCCAACCGGAGCTCAGCAAAAACAAGTCACACCAGACTAGCTTCATTCCTTTTCATTCAAGGATTTCATAAAGGCAAAATGGGAAAATGGAATAAATGCAATGCTCCTGCATTTCATCAAAGCATTTAACAAACGCTCTCCTTGCCACAAATTTAAGAGCAAATTTAAGAGTTCACTTCATGAACTTTCTAGATGATGAAGTGACCACATCTAAAGGATGCCAATCATTGCAGAGTTGTCAACTAGCAGGGAGAGCAATGGTGGTGTGCTCACAGATCGACCCTAAGAACATTTTTGTCAATGGCAGAATGGTATAATTATGGCACTCAGAGAAAAATAAACAACTTGAAGAAGAAAAAAAAATCTAATGACCAAATAAAGTTAAAAGTTGTTCTGAACTAATTGGAAAAAGAGTCAACACTGGCAATAAGACATTCAGTAGGGACAGATTTAAGGTGTCTCACCCAGGTCCATTCATCCAACATGACTGGTAGGGGTGGGGATCCACGTCACTGAAGGTTTTCAGATAGAAACTTTTTTTTTCATTCTTAAGACATTATATAGAATATTCAGTCTTTAGGAAATGGCTGAAGTACAGGATGCCAAAAAAACCCTCCCAACTCTGAGACTGTAATATTTTATGATTCTGTATATCTCCACCTTCCACCCCAACTAGATTATAAACCCACTGGCATGGACATCATGGTGTAATGCAAAGAACAAGGAATTTGGAATAAGACAGGCATGGGCTCAAAGTGGAAGAACTTGCTAGATAGATAACTTCTACGTCTGTTTCTTCATCTACAAACTAGAAATTATGTAAGATTTGAGAGTTGAGTCAGATAATGCTCCATGCAAATAGCCCCATCAAGTGTCTGGCACATAGTGGGTGCTAAATAAATGTTAATTATAAGTCTTTCTCTACATCCTACACAGTCAACAGAGTACAAGGAACATAACAGGATCTCTGTAAGAAATAATTTAGTTCTTTGATTTTGAGGGACAGCCTGGAGAGGTTACTTGCTCACTGGAAAAGGTTTGGAGATGGGAAACAATAGATAAAGTCATGCCAGGAAGGGGAATGGCAGGAGGAAAGGCATGGAGGTGATAATGAGGACGTGGCACATGCTGAGAATGGCAAGGACTCCGACCCACCAGGATTGGAGGCTGGAGACAAGGTTAGATTGGTGGGATAGGCCAGATGGTAGGAAACTTGAAATACCACTCAGTCAAATCATAAGAAACAGATGCCTTGTGATGCTACTATGATAACCCAGCCCTTACACTCTTTCTTGGGCATAATTTAAGAACATTACACATTGGTTAGAATCAAGAATTTTTCTTATTGTCTGAGAGCACTGGTGTGCCAAACAGAGGTCACAAGAGATGCCTCTTCTGGCAGCAACCAAATAATTTCATTCTCATTTTTCTGCTTTTCTTTCAATAGCCATGATTTACGGGCTTGAACTAGAGTGCCCTATTATACACATGCAGCCTCTCTACCTGGCAGAGAGCTTAAAGGCCTATTTCACCAGTTCTATTCTTTCTTTTCTAATACTAATATATTTGACAGGAGTATGAGTAGGCGGAAAACATAATGTTTCCAACTGAAGTTCACTAGCAAGCCTCTAGTAGAGTCATTTTGGGAGATTAAAGACAAGATCATTTGGACACGTGAATGAGAATATAATTTATAGATTACTTCCAGAGACTTTATAGTTGCTTATCTCTGCTGAGAACAGACAGAAGCCACACAGGAGGTATACAGCTCATAGAAGGGGAAAAAATATTAAATCTTAAAGTGGCTGATATAGCAATTAATATTTCAACCTTCCTTGTGCAAGAAAGAAGAGATTACAAGAAAGAGTAAGATTACAGAGGTATTGAATTCCCATCAGTATGTGCGGAAATGGGGTGAAAGGAGGGAACACCTAATTATGTATTACAAATTTAAACCCCTTGGGCACTAATGGGCTATTTTTAAATGCTAAAAAAAAAAAAAATCATAGTCACTAAAAAACTTTTTATTTTTTTTAAACTTTATTTTTAATCAGTTTCAGTAGCACAATTCTAGCATATTCCTAAGTTATAGAAGAGAAACAATGCATAGTTAAGCTTCTTACAAGAAAAGATTTTCATTTTTTTTAATTCATAAGTAAGTATTCCATAACCATGCTCTATGGGGCTAGCAGACCATACTCTTTCACTCACCAAACCCCACCAGTGCACACACTCTTATATAAATACACAAGAACACGTAGTCCAGTCTTGAGGAGGTTTTACTGTCAGTTTAGGGGGGGAAACAGATAAAAGCTATACAAATGCCATGCATTCACCTCTCTTGCCCTGACTTTGAGGTGTTTTTCTGGAGTTCCAGCAACAGATTCTAGGTGAGCTGGAGAAGCCAAAGGAAATTTCAGAGAGGAAAATGCTAAGGCATCTGGGTTTTTGAAGTAGATGGTGAAGGAGGACAGGTTTACAGAGAAATGAAGTTATAAGCTTGGCCAAAGGAAAAGAGGTAGATTTAAATGAAACACATTTTTAATTTTTATTGTTATGTTAATCACCATACATCATTAGTTTTTGATGTAGTGTTCCATGATTCATTGTTTGTGCATAACACCCAGTGCTCCATGCAGAATGTGCCCTCTTTAATACCCATCACCAGGCTAACCCATCCTCCCACCCCCCTCCCCTCTAGAACCCTGTTTGTTTTTCAGAGTCCATCGTCTCTCATGGTTCGTCTCCCCCTCCGATTTCCCCCCCTTCATTCTTCCCCTCCTGCTATCTTCTTCTTCTTTTTGAAACACACTTTTAAGCTCATCAGGTAACCCACCATCCCTATGCACAATCTCCCAGAAATTCTATTTTGCCTTCTGTTCCCAGCTAATACACTAAGCATGTGCATCAACTCCCCATGTACTGAAGTCTTATTACTATATTGATAGGACAGGAAAAAAAATGTTTTCTTGACCTAGCCAAATATAAGAAAGGGTGCCAACCGTCATCTGAAATATTAAGGAAATCCTGAAAAATATAGAACTACTAGGATAAGATCAATAAAGAGTAAGAGTAAGAAAAATTACAGCCCAAAAGACAAACAGAGCAGTCCTTCCCAAAGAGTTCAACAGAGCCTGAGTGGGCAGAGTGTTCATCATCAGGGTAATAAACTACAAAACTATAATAAGAATCATAATGTTAATCAGACCTTTACTCTGTCCACAGACTTACAGAGCTTATGAGAATGGCAGCAGCATTATGCCCCCAGGGTAAAGCATAACAACAACTCTCTGGGAATAATGGGAAACTGACTGGGAAGTTAGTGTAGGAAGTAGGTAGGGCCTAAAAGAGTTTGAATAAATGACTGTAGACTTCCACATTAGACCAGGCAGAGGGAAAGTACAGAAGGTGCTGGCTCCATCTAAGCATAAAATAAAGAGGGCTAACCCCAGAGTAAAGTTCTATTACTTTGGAGATTGGGGGGGTAAGGACCCCCAATCTACATGACTACTCCTTGTTCAAGGACTCTATGGAAAAATCTGCCTAGCTACCCACCTTTACTGGAGCCCTATGTAAGACCTTCAAGGTAGAAGAAGCCTACTGAGGAAACAGACATTTTTTAAAACTGCACAGAAAACCCCCATGTAAGCTATCCACATGAATCAAACCACTCTCTCATTTATAATCAGGATCACAAAACATTTGAGAAAATTGATTTTCATTAAAAAGATGAATATGACATCAAAGGAAATAGAAATGATTAAGGAAAATGAAAGCAATTTTTAAATGTTCTAAAATGTGTCTTCAGAGATATTTGAGTGGATATATTGGAGTTGAATATACGTCAAAATAAATTAATGAAAAAATAAATTGAAATTGCTGCTATGAAATAAGAATAATCATTATACAAAAAAAAATCCTAGAATTAAAGATAGGACTACCAAAATTTAAAAAAAAAAAAAAATCAATGTATGGGGGCACCTGGCTGGCTCAGTCAGTGGAGCATGCAACTCCTAATAGTAGAGAGTCATGAGCTGAAGCCCCATGTAGGGCCTAGAGCTTACTTTAAAAAAAAAAAAAAATTAATATATGGAATAGAAAGTAACAATGGATAAGGTTGAAGACTGGATAGATGGGGAAAGTCTCCATTCAAGAAAACAAAAATGAAAAGAGAGAAAACATGAGATTGTGGAAGAGAGCCAGGAAGTCTACATATATCAAATGAATCCCAAAAGTAAAAATTAGAGAGGAGAAATAAATAATGGGGGTGGGGGTAGAAATCCTAGAGGTAAATAAAGAGACAAATCTTTATAAGGAAAAGACCTACCAAATTAAAAGCAAAATGAACAGGAACAACATACATCTAAACAAATTTTGGTGAAATTTCAGAACTCCAAGGGTAAAGACAAAATCCTAAAAATTATCTTAAACAAAAGTTACCTACAAAGTAACAAGATTACAATGAGCATAATGCTCAACAGCCATTCCTTTGAAGTTCTGAGGGAAATGTTTGAAATTAACAACCTATAGCCAGCTAAACTACAGTCAACTGTAAACTCAAACTCAAGGCATTTTCAGACATACAAAGGTTTTTTGTTTTTGTTTTTTTTAAGATTTTATTTATTTATTTGACAGAGAGACACAGCAAGAGAGGGAACACAAGTAGGGGGAGTGGGAGAGGGAGAAGCAGGCTTCCCACTGAGCAGGGAGCCCGATGCGGGGATCGATCTCAGGACCCTGGGATCATGACCTGAGCCAAAGGCAGACGCTTAATGACTGAGCCACCCAGGCGCCCCTATACAAAGGTTTTTAAATGCTATGCCCTTATACTCCATATGATAAAAGTCCTGATGAGAGGCTCCAGTAAAATAAAAATGTAATATAAGAAGAAAATGAGATAAGACAAATATATGAAGAAAAAAAGGCTGAGCATGGCCCAGAAGGAAAGACAGCTCCAAAGAAATCAAGAGAGAAACCTCTGGCCCCTGTGGCTTACGATCTCTTGTGAGTGATTTAGGATTACATTTCCTTCTCTTTGGATCAAGTTCCCTAAAGGCTGAGTTCTATAAATATTATTATTCTTTGTTAATATTTAGAATTAGCCTGTAGATAAAGCACTACTAAAGACAATTACAGTGGCAGAACAGAAAGTGAGTATTATAAAACCTGACAACATAAAAACAAACATAACAAAAATCAGGAGAAGGCAGATGTAGAAGTAAATGTAAGTGTACTGAATAGTGGGAATTCCATAGATAGTATCTAAATATAAGCCAACACATATAGCAACTTCTTGCTAGACACATCACTGGAGGCAAGAGAAACAAAAGCAAAAATGAACCTATTGGGACCTCATCAAGATAAAAAGTTTCTGTACAGTGAAGGAAACAATCAACAAAACTAAAATGAGGCCTCCAGAATGGAAGAAGATATTTGCAAATGACATATCTGATAAAGGGTTAGTATCCAAAATCTATAAAGAACTTATCAAACTCAACACCCAAAAAACAAATCCAGTTAAGAAATGGGCAGAAGACATGAATAGAGACACCTTTCCAAAGAAGACATCCAGATGGCTAACAGACACATGAAAAGATGCTCAACATCACTCATCCTCAGGGAAATACAAATCAAAACCATGGTGAGATACCACCTCACAACGGTCAGAATGACTACAATTAACAAAGCGGGAAACCACAGATATTGGTGAGGATACAGGGAAAGAGGAAACTTCATGCACTTTGTGGGAATGCAAGCTGGTGCAGCCTCTCCAGAAAACAGTATGGAGGGTCCTCAAAAAGTTGAAAATAGGGCGCCTGGGTGGCTCGGTTGGTTAGGTGACTGCCTTTGGCTCAGGTCATGATCCTGGAGTCCCGGGATCAAGTCCCACATCGGGCTCCCTGCTCAGCGGGGGGTCTGCTTCTCCCTCTGACCCTCTCCCCTCTTGTGCTCTCTGTCTCTCATTCTCTCTCTCAAATAAATAAATAAAATCTTTAAAAAAAAAAAAAGTTGAAAATAGAACTACCCTCTACCCAGCAATTGCACTACTAGATATATACCTAAAGGATAAAAAAAAAAAAATCCAAAGGGGTACATGCACCCCAATGTTCATAGCAGCATTATCAACAATAGCCAAACTATGGAAAGGCCCAAAAGCCCACTGGCTGATGAATGGATAAAGAAGATGTGGTATATAGACACAATGGAATATTAGTCAGCCATCAAAAAGAATGAAATCTTGCCATTTGCAATGATGTGGATGGAGGTAGTGGGTATTATGCTAAGTGAACTAAGCCAGAGAAAGACAAATACCATATGATTTCACTCATATGTGGAATTTCAGAAACAAAACAGATAAACATATGAGGGGGTGGAAAAAGAAAGAGAGGGAAACAAACTGTAAGAAACTCTTAAGGATAGAGAACAAACAGGGTTGATGGAGGATGGGGGGGCGGCGCGAAGGGCTAGATGGGGGATGGGTATTAAGGAGGGCACTTGTCGTGTTGAACACTGGGTGTTGTATGTAAGTGATGAATCACTGAATTCTATTCCTGAAACCAATATTGCACTGTATGTAAACTAACTAGAATTTAAATAAAAATTTGAAGAAAAATAATTTTGAGAGTAAAAAAAAAAGACTCTTAAGTATAGACAACAAAGAGATGGTTCCCAAAGGGGCGTGGGTGGAGGGTGGGGGTGAAATGGGTGATGAGATAGTGCACGTATATGATGAGCACCAGCTGTTGTATGCAAGTGTTGAATCGCTATATTGTACAATTGAAACTAATATTACACTGTATGATAGCTGGAATAACAAAACCTTACAAAAAAAGAATAAAAAGTAAAAAATAAAAATAAATATAAGCCAACAAATAGAAAAGGGAGAATTGGTAAACCCATAAAACTAACCATTAGAATTATGTATCTCAGGAGGTAAAGAAGAGAGGAAAGGTAAACAACACTAAAAATGACCCAACACCTCCAATTTCCAGAACAGGATGTCAAGATATGCTTTCAAATGTTGATATATCCAAAACAAACTCCTGCTATTTAGAATTTCCATTGTAGCCACCAAAAAAACTAAAAGCAAACATTTTAATTTCAGAGGAACACATACAAAAGGTATGGCGGGGTGGGGGAATACACAAGACAGATTTTTCCTTTCCCTTTTAAACTCCTGTGTAGTTTGAACAGTTTCTTTCTGTTTGACATATGTAGGTTTTAATTTTTAAATTAATCTTTATAATTTTAGAGAAAAAAAGTTATATTTCTCCCCATTTATCAAATGAGTGGTGCCCCCAAGATAAGCTGGGTCATTTGGGATACTAGGAATTTAATATGGCAGCTAAGGCTGAGAAGTAGGGCTAGGGATCCCAGATTTGAAGTTCCAAAATGTTAGACATAAGATCCACAATAAAGCCAGACCAAGACTGAAAAGGAATGTACAGAAATAAACACACACACACACACAAAATCAATAATTCACTCATTTATTCACTCCCTCATTCCCCATTTATTTGCTCTGACTCATTTCCCCACTTATAAATCATTCCTTCTCTCATTCATTCATTCAGTGGTTACTCAGAAAATGTAAGGCAGGCTCTCTGCCTTCAAGGAGTTTAAAAATCTACCTGGAAATAAAGCAATAACCAATTACATTACCCTCTGAAAGCCCAGAATCATTCTGAGGAGAGAGATCAGCATGGGCTAATGGCTCATGAACGGAGTAACAAACGTACTGGGTCTTGAAGAATGAATAAGCTCCAACTCAGAGGAAGCAATTTGTGCTTACTTCATTTTATGTTTCATACTTCTATTTTAAAGTTTCATGTCACCCCTTGAGATCTTAAGAGAGTGAGTAAACCTTCTTCGAAAACCAGAGCTAAGAATCCATAGATCCAAAATAGAGCAGGCAATTAGGTCAAAGAAAACAAGACTTCTTGCAACCATGAAGAAAGTTCCATTACCCACTGGAGTACTTGCTTCAGCTGGGTCAGGGCCCTCCTGTAGGGGTGAACTGCTCTAAGTGTGATGACCATCCACCCCAGTTTTCCCAGAACTTGTTTTAGCACTGAGAGCCCTGTGCCCCAAGCCACCGTTCACTCCTGGACAAAGGGGGACAGTAGTTACCCTAGAGTCAGCACCAAGTGCCCAGCACTTTCACAGACTTGGGTCATTTGATTTATACAATAAACTTGGCTGAGATTTAAGATACTGGTATCTCCATTTTCCAGATGGCAATACTGAGGCAGCAAAAGGTCCGATGACTGCTAAAGGTCACATACACAAAGAAAGTAGCAGAGCCCAGATTCAATCCCAGATCTGTTTGCTTTCATGGAGGGCCACCTCCAAAAAGCCCACGCCACGTCTTGTGTTTCTCTGCAGAGATGGACATGAGAACAGAGGCAGCGGGGCAGGCACACTGAAGAATTCAGATTCTCTGGGGACAGAGTGACTGAAAGGGGAACAACAAACCCTGAGTTCACTGGTGCCCTGCTCCAATCCAATGAGCCACGCAGCCCAGTTATAAGGAGGAAGATGAAGCAGCATCTACATGGGGTATTCAAGATCTCACAGAACCGTTTCCACCTAATAAGATGGGTCCTCGATTGTTGCTCCCTAAATTGAGACAATTAACATGGTTCCTTATTCTCTAAGCATATATAGTAGGTCATTCCTGGATGCTAAGGACAGTAACAATAAAAATAACGCACCACTTCGGTAGGCCACTGTAGGTTTTTTAACAAAGCTTTGCAATCCTGTATCAAGGATGTTAAAGATTATTTATATATCCAGTACAAAGAGGGGACCTCTGAGCTCCTGCCAACCCGGGAAGAGGACAATCTTCAGACTCAGAAGAAATGTACTGACATTCCTAGAAAAATCTTTGCATACATGTGCCCTGCTACGTTGTGGGTTTTGTTTTAAGTAGAGTCTGTCAAGTAAAGAAAAAGAAGAGAGCTGGGAAAAACGAGACAAGAGGGAAGATGGGAGGGACAGGAATACTGAAAGAGGTAGACAAAGGAAGGAAAGGAAGAACAAGGGCTAGACCTTCATGGTGAGAAACGAGAACAGATAAATGAAAAACGACAACAGAGAAAGTCATGGAGAGCTCAATTAATTAGTTATTGTCCATTTCCTTGAGAGATCTCTAACAAATCTGTCCTTGTCAGCGACAGGAAATATTTTTGAGTTCTCTGTAAAAGGATATTAATGGCGGTGGTAAGCTTCAGCACCCCTTCACGGTGACACAGAGAGGGGCTGGGAGTCCCGTAGGTCACACCAGGCCTGGCCTTGGTGCACGAGCAAGCCCCTCTCCACTCACACAAAGAGCGCTTCTCCAGCCCACAGGCTGTCAACCCTCTCTCCTTGACTGGTACATCAGGAGGCTGACATTTAATACCCTAAGGATATAGATGTTTGAAAGCTGGTTATTGTAACAAAGGAAGCCATCCAAACTCTGCAAGACCAAATGGATCAGATAAAGCTGACACAGAGATAAATCTGTTTTACATCCATTCTTACACAAGTTTCGCTAATCTATGTAGTTATAGCTTTCCCACTGAAGGGGAAAAAATAACCCGCCACATGTCGGCAAGTCCACATCACGTTCCTATTTTTAATCTCCGAGGTATAACACTGGAGGCAAAGACCATTTGTACGCTGACTTGTGCATGAACTCCATTAACGTAGGATGACACAGGAAGAAAATGAAAAAGGAGGATGGGGGCGGGGGAGGGAGAAGAGAGAGAGATAAGGGGAGAGGATCTCGTCTTGAATGGCGGTATGAATGCAGATCTTTTTTTAAATGAATGAATTCTGCTCCATCATTGACACAGGATCGCTTCTCTCCCAGTCAGTCAGACACCTACTCTTCATTAGCCAGTATTTATGCTGCCAGATTGGACTTTCATATGGGAGCCTGAAGCACGGATGGTACAGATGGCAGGAGAGCTCTCGGGAGATTGATAACGATGAAGAAAGATGCCACATTAAGTCAGAAGGTGCCACTGTTAACATCCCAGCTCAGAGGAGAGTATTTCTAGCTAGCGCTCCCCTCCAAGGGCTGTTTTTCTTCTGGCTTCAAGTAAAATTCATTCCCCTCCCCAAAAGCGCTCAGCCCCACCCTCTTGCTGGCAAGCGAGTGATACATTTGCTTGAGTCTCTTTTGTGTGTCAACTGATTTTTGCCTCGGAATACTTAACCTTTACTTTCCAAAGGTGGCTGGGATCCTAATGGCGCAGGGGAGCTGGGGGGATAAGCGAGGGAGGGAGGGAGAAGGCATTTTAGTCCATGTTTCCTTTAACAAAGGCACCACTATAAGAGGTTCCGTGCAGGAAACCTGAATGGTATTTATTGTTTCCATGCGGGCCTTCACTGCATCTGCTGCCTTTCAGAGACAGACGCTGCGTTCATAAAACCAGGGCCTGGTCTCAAAAGCCTTGGAGAAAAGGCAGTCTCCAGGGTGTAGGATTGAGGGTTTAATGGGAAAGTCAACACCACTGGAAGATGTGCAGTGAAAGGCGTTGGCTGCTGGGATAGAGCAAGAAAGCCTTCTAACTAAGCATTCTCAAGGGAGGGACAGCGATTCAGATGTACCTTCAGCTGCTGGCCAGGCAAGGTGGTTCTTCATTCAAGGAAAACACAGGTCCTCATCTATGAGAGCTTGAGCTTGAGCTTTTCTGCTGTAAAAGGTTAAAAAAAAATCCACCCCATTTCATTAAGAAATCATGTCCCGATTTTTAGCCTTGGGGATCCTGGGTCACTGATTTTTATCTCACCAGGAACACATCTTTGGCATCAACGCAGGGAATGAGTTCTCCCGTTCCTCCTGAAATCCCAGCCTCCCTGGATGGCAACCTGACACCAGGCCAGGAAATAGACTGGGGGAAAGTTCTCTCGCCAGCAGTGCAATCAGATAAGGAAACATGTCCCCTGTTCGAAAGAGTTGCCCAAAAACCAAACCAACAGGCAAAACGGGACATAATGGGTCTTGCAGACTTAGCAAGTTTGGAAAAATCTGGCAGCCCCTGCCCAACCAGAGTGATAGATTATCAGAGTCCATTCTAGAAAATGCAGGCTGGGAAACAAAGGGAGGCCTCTGTGCAGCAATCACAAATTCCTGTAACTGTGTAAGCATTTAATTAGCTTCCCCGGTTTACAGAAACCCTAGTCAATTTAAGGCACTCTAGGCGGCTCCTCCCAGACCACGCCAACCCCCTCGCAAGCTTGGACCTAGAATGCCTACTGCCCAGGAAGGATATTTGGAGAGTCCTAATTGAAGGGAATTCCTATTTTTATGTCTCTATGATGTACCATCAGCATTTCCTCCCCTACAAAAATACACAGAGGGGCAACTAGTCCAAATAACTGGTTTAAATCTGTAAATTACAGCACTGCTTCAGGAACTTTTAAAGGTCGTTTTGTGTCTACAGAAAAGTTAGATGGCATCATAAAATTTTTAGAGCTAATGTAATCTTGATACAGTGGATTCATCTCAACTGATGAGATGTGTCTGAAGCCCTACCCTTCCCTCCCTTTCTTTGGACTGTCCTTGAGTCCTGGCAGAGAATTAACCAGCCCGGTAGCATCCATGCAAGGACTACACAAACACCTTCCTCCCTCGGGGAGCCCAGCTCTCAGAACCTAAGTCTTCATTTCTTTCCCCTCCACCAAGAGAAGAAGGCATTGCTAAATATGGTTAATTTGCTGAGTTGGATGCGTTTCTGCTGTGGCGTCTAATCCTCTCTTCCTTCTCCTGTGTCTGTTTCTTCTTGGAGCTTCGGTCTTTAGTGACCTTCTCTTACCGTTTCATTAAGTGCCCTCCGCCTCGGTAAATTACAGTACTTTGAAGCCTTGGAGTTTAGCATATAAAAAAGCAAGAGCCTCTGTATACTGCCCTGGGATAAGGTGTGATGAAAATCCCATACAAGCTGAACTGTACTTCCTAATCAAATGGGTGTAACAGATGGCTGCTGGAGCAAACCATCACAATGGAAATATCTGCAGTTCTCATGGTAACGGAATCTGCCAGGTCTGAGGGATTTGCTGTTTTTCAGGACATCTGAGCTGCAATCTCTTTCGAGCTGTCTAGCAGTCTCCGTCTCGCTCTCTCTCACTCTCTCAGCATGATGGAGATAGAGTTGAAAGGTGGAGCCCGATTTTGCATTCCAGCTGTGATTAAAGACACAGGCACACATCCTGGGAGATAATGCGCTGCATATTCATTATGCTATCTAGAACCTCTTTAGCTACTGGGACACAACTGTCATACAATTACAATATGCCTTCTTCAGGAGTAAAGGGGGGTTGGGATGGAGAAGATCAGAGAACAACAGAGAGCGAGAATTTGAGGAATTAAGATGCAGGAGGCGTATCTTGTAATAAAGATATGGAGCAATATTAAAACTAGCAGTTGTATCCATTTCATGGCAACGTGTCAAGATGACTTAACATAGAAGGATAAAACATCTGGCCTGGGGGAAAAAAAAATACATGATGTCGAATTTCCAAACCATAACGTAGACTATGTGGAGGAAAAACAACAGATAAGCAACTGTGTACCTTCCCAATAAGCGAAAGCATGTGGAAGATTTCCTTATACTCTGCAATCAGAAAAGGAGAGCCGTCTCATAAGGTGGAGGTTAGTATATAGACACTGAGCTTTCATTATAAATTGAAGGTTTGGGTTTAAACCAGTAGGACTACATTACAAAAGGTTTTTTTATTATATTTTTCCTCATGCTATTCATAACCTTATTTTACAGCAGTGCTCAGAAAGGGGAAAAATAATCAGTCACAATTCTATTTTATTAAAGTCTTTTCCTCCAAATCCCTATCGATTTAAAGAAATAAGGAAAAGTATACTGTCTTCTTTGCTAGCAAGCAAACACACACACACACACACACACACAGGGTTGATTCACAGCTGCCTGGTCCCTTGGGTATTTGAGCTTGAAGATCAGACAACATATAAGAATTCAGCCATGACTCAAAATGGAAACAAAGAAGACCATTCTTAGCAAACCCGGCAATGTGAACTGAAAAACTACAGGCTGGAGGCTGGAGCCCCCTAGCACGCTTACCCACCCCATTGTCCTTGAGGGCACTACTGTTAAATACATATGACAGCCAAAGAGATGAGAAGAATAGTTTCCAGAAAGCAATGATTGGATCTCCCTTTTCATGAGGTAGAATAGGCAGGACTATGTAAGCCTCTAAGCAGCACTTGAGAACAGGTCCTGTAAGGCAGCATTGTCTCCCTCTCGTATGGCGCCTGAAGAACATATTATATTATATAACCTTTCTCCAAGCCCGCCCTGCTCTGACAGAGACCCTCTTCCTTTAGAACCCTGCTAATAACAACTCGTGGATGACAATCTCTGTCTTAACAAGCTGGATTAGTTAGTTTAAAGCAATGAACTGAGGCCATTTGTGCAGATGCTAATCAAAAAAGAAAAAGGGAAAAAATTATAAAAGACCCATGTGCCTCCACCTCTTGTAAGTACAATACAGATGAAGAGGAGGGTGTCCCAGGCCACATCTGTGGACTGACCTCTAAAGCACACAAAGGTCTTCGGGGCTTGGGGGTTATAAAAGGAGGGAAGAAGGTTTGTATCAGGCCAGTAGCAGACAACAGTGGCTCTAGAAGGGCAGTTATCAGGGAACTGTCTGAAGCCTTTTTTTTTTTTTTTCCCTTAGAAACTGTTCTTTAGTTGTGTCCCACGAGGTCTTTGCTTTTTCACAGACCCTTCCCAGCTCCTAGCACAGAGCCTGGGACATAGCAGAGATGCACATTAAATGGTGGCTGGACGGACAGACAATGGATGGAGGAACAGATGTACAAGGAAAGATTCAAAAACGTCAAAATACCAAAAACAAACAAATATGTAACGGTCCCCTCTTTGCTCTCCACACCAAGAACATAAATGGTATTAAACATAATAGCACATTTGGAAAGATACTCTGTGTCTTCAGAGATCAATGACTAGATGGATTAACAACATTCAACCATGACTGGCACTTTAAAATACACACACAAAAAGGAAAGCTACTCAGTTGATGATTCAGACACAGAATATCGCAGAAAATTTAAGCCCATTAAAAAAAATAATTTGTCATTTCATCAGCTTCTCTGACAGATCGCTTTTTTTCTATACCACGACTAGGAAACTGACTCATGAAGGAAGGAATGGGGAGTTTCCTTTAAAATAGTCTGAGAATAACATAAAATACACACTCTATTACATACTGGATCTGAGTGTGCAATCGGCGTGAGAGAGAAAAACAAATTATGAGGGAGAACACTCTCACATTCCTGAGTCTCACACACACACACACACAGAGTAAGCTTCTACTGGCTTCTTAAATTTTAACTGCCCTTCAGAGTACATGTTCCTGTTTTAGGAATTCTCTAAGCCAAATGTTTGCTGGAATGCTAACCTCCTAAGCAGCTCAGGATGTCCTGCCGAGATCGTTCAGTTAGAAGATATTCAACTGTCCTCCAAGTTAGAGGAGAGTAAGTTTGAGATTCCAAATTATTCTTAAAGAGTAAAACATAAAAGTTGTGTCTCTGAACAACACTCATCTCTAACACCATCACGAAGAGTACTTTTATGCAAGAAGGTTGCAATCTTTCTCAAAAAGACAGATATAACTCCAAGATGTTCCTTCTATAATTTACAGATATTTCAAATAAAAGAATAAGCCCTTTATATGTGTGTGTATATATGTGTGTGTGTGTGTATATATATATACACATATATATATATTCAGTCCATATTGCTTCTCAGAGACAGATTTTTTTATTTTTTTATTTCTTTGGTTTACTGCCAATGATTGTCTCATTTTCTCATGTCCCTGTCACCTGGAGCTGAGGAATGGAATTTTCTGGTGTTGCTGTTCCAAGTTTTAGAATCAAGTTTGTTTCAGACCCCGTCTAATTCCCTGATATTTCAAAGCCCATGTAGGACAGTCAGACCTGTGCTTTCAGAGAAGCCAACCTTGTCATGAACAGATCCTTGCTAATTGAGCCAGAATATGTAGTTGCAATTGAGTTTGAGGCGAGATCGGAAACCTACTGCATACAACACACTTTGCAAGCCCCTGGACTACAAAAAGGAGACAGTAGCTTCTTGTCCTCCAGCAGTTTACAACTGAGCCGGGACAGTTAAGATTACTAACGGTTGGCAATATAAGGCGGTACAACACAACGTCACAAAAGCATAACCCAAGCACCCCACAGAGTCAAAGAAGGGTTTATAAAAGACTCTCTCAAAAAAAAAAAAAATGGAAAACGTGATGAGCCTTGAAGGGTTATATTTAAGATTTCAACAGATAGGAGTATGGATGAGGATGTTCCAAAGGCAGGAAATGACATGAGCACTAGCGCAGGAAAGTCTGGGTACTAATTTGGTCACACTGGAGACACTTGTCTGCAAAGAGGAAAGTAGAGGGAAATTTAGGATGGGGCCATATTAGAGGAGGTGGTATCTGACCCCAGGAGCACAGAGGAGCTGCTGACCTTTTTGAGCCCAGAAGCATCCTAACTGGAAACCACAACTTCACTAGGCTCTCAAAACACCTTGCTTCATGAGAATTCCAAGGACACCCCGAGCAATTAAGGGTCCCAAGGGGCCATTATCACCAGGAAATCCAGGGGGTACCCACTTTGCAGGAAGCATACTTTCTGAGAGTATGAACCTTTAAGAGTCAAAATAGAAAGTTGGAAAGCCTATCCTCTTCCGTAGGTCTTTGGAAATAAATAAATCTTTCTATTTCAATATTTGGCATCGTGACAAGACCTAAGAGGAACTAGAGAGATAATTAATAAGGGCATGAGGGGAAAGTGCAATTAAAAATGGCAAAGACTACTCCATAAATAAGTGCTTCATACGGAGAAAGATTATTACTGCGATCTCCAGCTTCAAACCTGAAATCAAATCACTCTGAATGGATAATTTGAGCATTACTGATGGGGGTGGAGGGGGGGAGCCATGACGGTTCTTAGTCTCTAAATTACTGGTGAAACAGATTTTATTCTAACCTCACCTTTCTGTCAGTTTAAATCAACAAAATCATCACAGCTTAATCCCAGTTGGCATAACTCTCCATAACCTCAAGTTTTAATGTCATCCTTCAGTTTCTTAGCCAGGAGAAGAGGTTAGATTGAGACTGCCTCAAGAAGAGTCTTTTCCAGGGAACTTAAAAAAAAAAAAGTTTCCTAGGAAACGAGGAAGGCAAACTCCCTTTATCTGAATAAGGCCCTTTGTCAGAAATAAAAACTAGCTGGAGCAAATCTGAAAGCTCAAGCCCCATCAGGCCTGGAGATGTTTGAACCTCTGGCCCAGTTTACAGAACCTGCTTAAAGATGTTTCCCATCTAAAAAGCAGTCCACATGTTTGTCGTTCATCAGAGAACTCATGCTTCTGCGTTTTTGAATGGAATGATTCAAAACTGAATCATTTCCTGCAATTTAATTTCATAGCTGAATGCAAAGTATAAGAAGATAAGGTCACAGGAACACGGATCTATCTCCAGAAAGCGATCACACTCCCTGGGTTGCTGTAAGTGGAGATTTAATTGGACATAGTAGGTTTTGCTATTGTTGCAACATGAAAATAAATTATTTTATTTAAACAGCCAATGGCCACAGCCAGCTCAGCAGCCACAATGGTCAGAAAAAAATTTGACTTCCAATTATTGCTTGAAATGGAGACAAGTCGTGCTTGCACGGATTTCAGACGGTTATGAATAGCTCTGTTATTTCATAATTCTAATCATTGTCATCATTGTCATCCTGCCTTAAGTTTGTCTAGTAATCTTAGGAGAGAACAATGACCAGAGAGGAAAACCACTGTCCATACTCTCCTTACCTCCAGTCAAGGAAGTCCACTGAAATAAAAATGGGATGAGCAGCTCGTGACTAGCCTTGCTGCTCAAAAGACTTGGCTCATCCTCCTTTAAGTCAGGGGTGGCAAGTTACACCAGGGTCCAAATCTAGCTTACTGCCTGTATTTGTTAATAAAGCTTTATTAACTTTATATATACATAAGTGAGCCACACTCATTCACTTCTGTATTTTCTGTGGCTGCTTTTGTACTCTGATGACAGTTCGATAGTTAATGATAGAGACCCATGCGGCCCACAGAGTTTAAAATATTTGCTAGTTGAATATCCACAATAGCCAAACTGTGGAAAGAGCCAAGATGTCCATCGACAGATGAATGGATAAAGAAAAGGTGGTATATATATATACAATGGAATATTATGCAGCCATCAAAAGGAATGAGATCTTGCCATTTGCAATGACGCGGATTGAACTGGAGAGTATTATGCTGAGCAAAATAAGTCAATCAGAGAAAGACATGTATCATATGACCTCACTGATATGAGGAATTCTTAATCTCAGGAAACAAACTGAGGGTTGCTGGAGTGGTGGGGGGTGGGAGGGATGGGGCAACTGGGTGATGGACATTGGGGAGGGTATGTGCTATGGCGAGCGCTGTGAATTGTGTAAGACTGTTGAATCACAGACCTGTACCTCTGAAACAAATAATACATTATATGTTTAAAAAAAAAAAAAAAAGCTAGCAGGAAGGGAAGAATGAAGGGGGGGAAATCAGAGGGGGAGACGAACCATGAGAGACTATGGACTCTCAGAACTGAGGGTTCTAGAGGGGAGGGGTGGCGGGGATGGGTTAGCCTAGTGATGGGTATTAAAGAGGGCGCGTTCTGCATGGAGCACTGGGTGTTATACACAAACAATGAATCATGGAACACGACATCAAAAACTAATGATGTAATGTATGGTGATTAACATAATAATAAAAAATAAATAAAATATTTGCTAGTTGACCCCTTACTTTACAAATCCTGCTTTAAATCACTATGATTATCATCATCATCTTCATCATCCCACTCATTTGCAGAAGTCATGGTATCAGACAGTTTTTAATACACTTTGCTGAATTACACCTTTCCGATACACAGATGGAGACAAATGCAGTGCCCAGAGACACCTTAGACCAGTGTCACTTCTCCATGGGAGATTCAGACGTGGCACTGCCCATATCACAGGAAAGTTGGGGTAAGGATGTTACGTTGTGTGGTGGGACGGAGGACCAGTGCTCCTGGTTTTCATCAAGATTGAGAATATGGGCTTGACCCATAAATCGGGGTGATCCATCAGGAAACAGTGGTGAGGATGTTAGACTTGGAAATTGCTTATTAAACCATTGTACGTTAATATATTTATATTACATATATATATATATGTAATATTCTCATCCATCTGGAGCGGAAATATGTATATGAAGAAACGTAAAAGTTGAGAACATTAACCTGATTGGAGTCTTTGAAACTGCAGTAGCAGAATAATATATTAAAAATAATTTGAGTTCACGTTGAAACCTGAGTTCAAATCCAGACATGCGTTAGCTGTCTATCTCGGAAAATTTCTTACCCTAAGTTTCCACTTCTTCATCCGCAAAATGGAAGTGTTAACAGATAACACTTTCCAGGGTTGCGGTAAGAACTGAATGAGATAATTCCTGAAAAATGCCTGGCACAGTGCAGTACATGCTCAAGGACTGCAAAGGTAGGGATCCTTACTGTGTTTGGCTTCAACTAAGAAGACAGGAGAGCTCCTTCCTAAGGCTGATCTAAATGTCCTTAGCAAATAGAGCTCATACTCCCAAAATGATTTAATTCTGTATTCAATTTGCTTTTAATATTATGCTTAAAAATATTTTAATTTGTATTTTCACATTGCTTCTACTCCCAAAGCTTTTCCAAATGAACTAAATGTATCTCTGAGTATGAATGGTATCAGGGTCAGGTATTTGCCCATTTTACAGATGAAGAAAGTAGTTATACCTAGAGTCCTATAAGTTAATGATTGAAGCTGAGACCCTGTCTCTCCTGCCTCACAGCCCAGGACACTTAGTACTACCCTGGACTTCATGTAAGGATCTTTCAAAAGTCAAGCCTAACATCCCAGGGAAGCCTGGGGCCCCGGTTAGAAAGCTACAGTTGAAGGGATGAGAGCAAGGGCAGAAGACACTGTGAAGAAAGCAAGACACTCAAGGAAACAAGAATCTAACCAAAGGATGATTCTGCTTCAGAATTCAGACAAATGCAGTGTGCCTTTAAAAAGGACCATGTCTCTACTTCTATATTGCTTACTATCTAAAGCTAAGCCAGAGGGATGTACATAGTGAGATCTTTGTCTCATTTCAGGAAGGATACAGGATAAAGATTCTGTGCCAGTAATCTTCCTTGGATTAATGCTTTCTCTTTTATCTTCTGTATTTCTGCTCAGATGTCTTTTCTCTGAATGAGTCAGAGGAATGCAAATGCTGGGCGCAGTCCGCCTGAAATATTTAAATCTAGTTTTGCAATGTTTTGCAGGTTTGGAGAGGAAAATTACACACAC
Source organism: Mirounga angustirostris (assembly GCF_029215605.1). NCBI lineage: Eukaryota > Metazoa > Chordata > Mammalia > Carnivora > Phocidae > Mirounga > Mirounga angustirostris. Next base: position 67,884,778 of record NW_026991723.1, on the reverse strand, counting down.
ACACACACACACACACTCGAGATGAAGGAATGGCAGATGAGAATTACAGATATATCAGCCAGCAATACAAAAATGTGGTATTTCAATTTGACAACAAACTCATTTTTCTTTTTCCATTTCTTTGTTTCTCCAGATCAACATTTAGATGCTTGATGTGAGTGGAAGGAATCTGCAACATTCTTTTGTGAGACTCGGAATCTCATCAAGAATGTATCTGACTACAAGGAAAACTGATTTTCTTTTGGCTCCTAAATGACAAGCCTTCATTATGCAATGAGCATGTCCCTGGAGAAAGCACTCTCTACACACTGATAGAAGTTGGGACAGGTTGGCTGGTTGGGCATGATTTGTGTGCATTTTCCTGATCCCTCTTTTTTTGATACACTCTGAACTCTTTATTTTCATGTTCAGCCATAGACTTGCAGGCAGTGTCTCACTATTGCGACTAAGAGAGCTTCCTCTGAAAGGAAACCTGAATGGCATTAATATTCAAATCCTCTGGCTTGGTCCGCAGTGGCCTGATGGAGCTTGCACAGAGCCCCTGTGCCGCAAGGGAACAAATCTTGGGAAATGCAGCTGAGTAAATTGGGATTTAGCTTCTGTCCCCATGTGCAGTACTTAACACGAAACCCTTATAATGAAAGGTCTCCTCCAAAGGCTTTTATTGCTGCAAGAAAGAGTTCCTACCCATGTGAACCCAAGGACAGAGGGAGGCTTTCTTATTTTCCTTTCCACCTCATGTGAAAGAATAATCTCATGCCTTCAGGACAAAGGCTGCTTTAAACAACAAAGTGAAATGCTTTCAACGTCCATGAACATCTCCCAACATCAATGAGATTGCTATTCACAGATGAAAAGGGTGGGGGGGATGTTGGGCATGAACAACTGGTCAATACGGCATTACCCTCGAAAACCAGAAACCAGAATTTGAAATGCGAAACATCTCCCACTCCTATTAAATTAGGATTGATGAGTTCCCAGGGATATTCAACTTCCTTTGACTTTACTTAAATGATTTATAACCCTTCTCTGTGTCACGGTTTCTAAATTTTCTCCAAGCATGCACCTGAACTAAGGTTGGAAAGGCTTGGCACAAGGGCACAAAATCATACTTCTTTTTCTCAAAAGGTTTTCATAAATTGACCTGTGGAGTTCAGTTCAGCATTCACTAAGCATCTGTGTCAGGTGATATGCTAGGTACTTGGGCAGAGAGATGAGAGAGGTGTGGCCCTTGCGCACAGAGAGCTCATGTCCAGTAAAGAGAGAGAGAGAGAGAGAAACAAGTATCTGGAACATAATAGAACAAGTACTACAGGTAAGTAAAGAGAAAGAACTATCCACAAGGGGGCGTATCAATATTTTTTCAATATTTAAAAAAAAAAAGGTCATCTGCGTTAAGGCTTAAAGATAGTAACCATTGGACAGGTGGACAAAAGGAAAAGAGGCCTAGGGTGAGGTCACAATCTCTAGACAAGCAAATAAATATAGCTTGAAATACAACTACGTTCAGGAACACAAAAGTATGTTGACTTTGCCAAGTCAGATTTGTTGGGTTTCTATTATCCATGCCTTCTATTGATCAAGAATTGATTTATGTCATCCCAGGGCCTACTTCAGAAGGTTACATGTTATGAGAAAGGTCAGACTTCAGTCTCTCCGAGTGAGATTTTCATGGGCGCAGCTTCTGCCCGGCAGTCAGCTCTCCAATTCATTCCCTCTCCAGAAAACCACTCAAAGAAAAAATTCTCGGAGGTCTCTGGCAGCTGCAAACATGAATACGGGTCTTCCTTGGAACCCATTCAGTCCATCAGTGAACTATCAAGTCTAGGTGTCTAAATGAGAAGTGAGAGGCAGGGCAGAGAACCCAGGCCACAGAAAAAAGCCCTTTCTCCAAGAGGGACTGAACCAGTCTCTGACTAGCGTGGGGATCCATCTAGCCTGGTACAAGCAAGCAAACGATACTGTGAAACAAGTAGCCATTTCTTTTCCCTTAGATGGGACTTCAAGGGTTTCTATCATTCTATGTGTGTTCTTCAGAACTGAATAATCAAGGTATATATTAGATATCTTATATATACATATATATGTATTCTCTCTATATAGAGAGAGATATAAAGATATAGAGATCTATAAATATACACAAATCCCAGTTTCAGTGGCTATAACTTACCCAGTGAGTCGTCTTAGTGAATCAGAATGTGGTTCACCAAAATGCCTTTGCTCTCTTAACACCAGAATTCAAACCATCACCTGTGCTAGAGAGAGAGAGAGATTTTATATCTATAGACACATCCCAGCCCACCAAATTGACGATCTCTGGCTGGGGGAAGCATGTTGCTGAGAAAGGTTTTTTTTTAAATGCTCATTTAAATGAGATGCAAGCTAATTTACTCTCCTAAATGATGGTGAGGTAGTGAATAGCAAAATGTGAAAAATGACTAAGTCCACTCATGCATCAGACAGGATAATTCTGGCAAAGTTGGTGCTGACAGCATTAAGAAACAATGATGGAAGAGTCTGGCCTTGTTGTTGTCATTTTAATTGTCACTGTGAGTGACAAAAAATGCATTTCCTTCTCCAACACACTTATCTCTCGGCTTTGTAATACCTTAACTGGGCCTGTGTCACTTGAGAGTGTGACCAAAAAAAAGAAGTGTGTGTGTGAAAGAGGGAGCGGGAGAGAGAGAGGAAGAGCAAAGGGGCAAGAAGGAGAGAGACAGAGAGGAGTGATAGAATCAGGAAAACAATGAGACAAAGACGGAGAGAAGAAAAATGATAGACAAACAAGGATTATTTCAGATGGCTCTTCCTGAATATCAAACAAAGAGCGCCGTTAGTAATCTCACGGAAAAGGCTGGTTTTTGCTAGTTTTTGCAAATCAAGAAACCCACCGTGTTTCCAAGATCCACTCTGAGTTTTCAGGCAAGATAGCCCAGAATTTCTTGTTAAAAGCTTAAGGGCTCAATTTATGCTAAGCATTCAAGGAAATGTCTCATCCAAACAAGATATCGTTTTTCATATTAAAGAAGCAAACCGATCTCAGAGCATAAATGTTATTATTCACAGTCGCAAAGGAAAATGGCATTTACTTTCTCTTTCTTCATAGGGATGGAAGGAGGAGGCTCTCCCTTCTTTGGGGCCAGAAGAGGGTTCAGAAGTCGTTTCTACTCCTGAAAGAAATACATTTATTTCTCTCAACCCCAATAGGTAAGTCCACAAGCCTCCTCCATGGCATCGATTGCTTGGATGGGCCAGTACACAGTATGTGCATGTTGCTTTTCAAAATATATTTGGGAGAAAGAATCAAAGCTAATTTCAGTATGTGAAAAGCAAGCAGATTCCATTAGTGATTGTGACTACACTTCAAAGTGATAAGGCTGCTGGATGCAGGTTCTCAGAACTGAATGTCCAAATGGGAATTCAGGATGTAGAACTTCAGTTTTATCAACCATAGGCTTCAACAGATGTACAAAAGAAGAAATACGTATTTTTTTTCCTAGCAGAAATTTTAAAGTTATCCCCGTGAACCAGCTGTGCATTCTTTTCTCATCTCCACCCCCATCATTTTTTCTTCTTCAAAACAGGTTAGAATGGGGGAGGGAGTAATTGGGATCATTATTTCTGGTTTTCACACTGATGGATCTGAAAGAGTGCACTTTGTGTGAACTCACATTGCGTCTTCTACAGATGACCACAGCAAAATCCCAGAAGCAACTCTAATGGGAATAGACCATAGCCCATTTCTCTGAATTGCCCTTAACTATATCTGGTAATACTCCTAATTATTTTGGTCCCAAACCCCATGAAGTCATCTCATTTTTATGGAGGGCAACCCCAACTACAGGTTTGAAAACGATATGGCCAATGATACTTAATGGTTATCATTACATTCAAGATGTACCCAATCCATAAATGAACATAAACAGACTCTTCATACATCCAAAGAAAAAAATGGTATGCACTAAATTCTATCAAAATGGAGCATACTTTATTAGAAAGTTTGTTATGAAACATTTGGTGTCTCCAACTATAAAACTGGGTGGTCTCCACTTAATGATATGTAATTTTATTTTATTTTATTTACAAGATTTACATTACTCAGAATATGAAGAGTTAATAGCTGGGCCCACTGGTTTCATTTAAAAAAAAAAAAAAGTCAGGTTTCATGCCAGTTAAACATGATCTCAGCAGAGTAATCATACCTTTCCCTATTCCAGGTCCAGGAAAAGGAAAACAGAGTCACTGACAGGGATACTGGAATCCCTCCTTGTTTGATTTGGCCACAAGTTCTTCTGCAGCTACTGTTTGCTGTGTGTTCAGGCACAAGTTGCCATGGTCAGTGGAAGGGAATACAAAGATACAGAGTGGGGCAAAAGATACCTAATGTTTACTGACTGCCTACTCTACGTGCCAGATACAGGTGACGAGCTCTTTTAATCCTCACAGATCCCCTAGGAGGTAGATATTCAAATACCCATTTTACAGATGACGAAACTGAAGCTCTAAGACTTGCCCATGACCTGATAACAGGTAGGTGGTGGAACAGAGAATAAACTCAGACCCATTCCATCTAATTCCAAAGCCCATGTTCCAAAAGAGTCTCCAGCAATGGTTTTCAAACCGTGTTTCGGTGTTTTACGTACCTCAAATGTTTTATTTGAATTTTTAAATATATTTTAAAATTAGGGGCACCTGGGTGGCTCAGTTGGTTAAGCACCTGACTTTGGCTCAGGTCATGATCTCAAGGTCCTGGGATCCAGCCCCGAGGTTGGTTCCATGCTCCTCAGGGAGTCTGCTGGTCCCTTTTCTTCTGCCTCTCCCCCTGCTCAATCTCCCTTCCACTCTCAAATAAATAAGTTTTTTAAAAAAAATATTTTGAAACTATAATAAAAAACAAGAAGTGTATATAAGTGTTATATACTCGGTGATAACCCTTTGTAGACTACCAGGATATTAACTAGTTTTCTCATTGGCTGACTTTAGGATAGAATCTGTTTATATAATATTTAAAATACACTCATACTACTAAAATACTGCTTTTATCAATTTCATGTATTGAATTTTGTATAGAATTTGCATAAGGTAAAAAAAATAAGTTTGAAAAATTACTGCTCTAGGGCATACATTCTCCGGGAGGGGCAATATAACTCCTCAGGAGTGAAATTTGGTTCTTGAGGGGCCAAAAAAATCTTATGAACTACAGTGGTTTTTCTAGTGAATACATAAACAAGTATCCAGTATTTCTGTGGTATTAAGGGGGAGGATGGGGGAGGGAATTAGGGGGGAAAAGGTCTCAAAAGATTCTTTATGGGACAGATAATGAAAGAAAAAAAAAAAGGTTGAGAAACACTGCTCTAGGGTATTAAGAATTTCAGAGAATTTGAAACAGAGAAGAGGGATAGCTTGGTCCTTATTCAGCCTGAGCAGCCCATCTAATTTAAATGCTTAACTCTGTGTGAGGAGTTCTCCTTGGAGGATAAGCCTGGCTTGTTCACAACTTTAGGATTTTCTATCCATAAAAGACTTTTTATGAGCCCCAATCCCTTTGCTTCTGAGAGAAGACTTGGCAACCTGAGCCAGCCCTCTCATTTCACAGAAGGTAAAAACTGAGGTCTGGAGAAGCAAAGGGTTTTCCCAAGGACACAGAACTATTTGCAGCAGCCGGACCTCACACCCGAGATGGCACCCTACATGGGCAAGGCGCTCGGAAAGTGTTTGGGGATGAATGAAGGGATGAAGGATTTCAATCTAACAGATTGCATTGGGAAGATCAGATACAAGAATTTTTTTTAAACCAACCGTATGCAGACTGCCCCTTCCAGGTCACCAACTGATAGAGAAAAAGAAAAAAAGTAAAACCCACCACCTACACGTCCCTGGTGACTGGAGACCTCTAGGAGTCACCTCCCACCTCACAGCCCCAGCTGAGGCGGAACGGTGTCGGCAGACAAGGCAAGTGAGTTCTTCCTCAAGCTGACCCAACCGCACATCTTTCCTTTGTTTGTTTGTTTTCTTTCTTTAAAGCTCTTACAATACTCCTAGCGTCATACCATCTGCTGAAGCGGGATGAACAGGTAGCTTTAAAATGATAGCAGCTCTGGGAAGTGATAATCACTAGGTCATAGAGAGCTGCACTGCAGTGTATAAATAAGATAAGTAAAAGTGCTGAGGACTGCATGTTTGCTTTAATAAAATGTGTTTTCCCTTTTTGTGAAGAATGCCTTTCTCGAATGCCTGGGGAGAGAAGCTGAACTATAGACCAGAAACACACAGACGGTTCCAGAATCTGGCAATGAGGGTGGGATCAGAGGGGAGAGGAATGAACTATTACTTACTTACTGAGACACAAAAGGAAAAGATTTGGACCAGAGCCTTTGTGTTGAGTTGCTGAAGCAATGGAATGAGATCAGGACGTCCAGGTCTGATTCCAAAGCTCCCTTTGGTAAAGGCAATATGCTGCAGTGAAGGGGAGGGGCGTGGGTTACGGCACAGCTCTCCACTCCCCGCGTGACCTTGGGCAACTCAATCTCCCCGACTCTTGATTTTCTCATATGTGAAAAAGGGATAATATCTCACAGGGATAGCCTAAGTTTACATTGGAAAATATACGTACAGAACCAACCATAATACCTGATATACCTTTAGCATTGAATAAATGATAGTAGCGCTGATAAGGATGCAGATGCTCAAGACGAGGACAGTAGTGGATGGTGATGATGACAAAACCCCCCAGGCCTTTGCTAGAAAGTAGTAGCTACGTGTACCCACTAAATCCTGAATATCATAAATAGGTTAGAAGTTACCATGCCCCGTGAGATACACCACTGGAAAGTATAATTCATAGAGCAAGAACTCTCTCTCTGCAAAGTACTTCAGTGAGCAAGAACTAAGTCTTAAAAAGCATAGGCAGCTTCTGAATTTTGCAAGTATATTCTCTTACTCGGGCTATCTGCAAATACAAAGCATTTTTACTGACATTCTTTCATTTTATCCCCATACCAGCAATGTGAGGTTGCCAGGGAAGGTACAAGATGCCCATTTAACAGATGAGAAACCTGAGGTCTCAGGAAGCTTTAGTCATTTGGTCACTAGCCCAGGGTTGCCCAGAGACCTGGTACCCAGACCAAAAAGCCTGGTTGTCTGCTTCCTATCCCAATTATATGCTGAGCTGACTATTTAAAAATGTCCACCCAGGGGCACCTGGGTGGCTCAGTTGTTTAAGTGACTGCCTTCAGCTCAGGTCATGATCCTGGAGTCCCGGGATCGAGTCCCGCATCGGGCTCCCTGCTCATCGGGGAGTCTGCTTCTCCCTCTGACTCTCCCCCCTCTCATGCTATCATTATCTCTCTCAATCAATAAATTTAAAAAAATAAAAAAATAAAAATGTCCACCTGGAAACAAATGAAGAACTTATGCAAGTCAAGTGCATTTGTGCTCTCTCTCTATCCTAATGTGTAGTCACATATCTACCACCTGATTCCTTCCCCGAGTCAGCATGGCATTTTCTTTAGTCATCTACTTACCTCTGTGTCCTCCATTCCTGACCCAAAGTAGAAAATCCAGGAGAGTTGTGAAACTTTCCCCTTGAGAACCGATACTGTGAGATGTCTATCAAACCAGATACACAAATGGCATCATCTGACCATTGTGTGACTGCCAGGGGAACAGGACTAAGAAAGCTCTGGAAGGCTTTGCTGTACCCCAGTGGACAAAAGAGAGGTGACTCCAGTCTGCAAGATGTCAACCCTGCTGAGGGTACTCTCCTTTATACCTTCAAACAAAACTCTGAGCGTATATATACACATGATGTATCCTCCTCCTCCTAGCAGTCCTATGAGGACCATGGGGTAGCAGCCTTTCTTCACTTGGGGAAACTGAAGAATCACAAAAAAGGCACCATATGCAGAAACACAACTTATTAGTTGAAAATCTAGGTCTTAAACACAGATATCTTCATTCTAGTTCCATCTTCTTTGAACTATAATCAGACTACCACCTCTATCAATTTTGGTGACGAACAGCAGAAATCCAATTCAAATCTTCTTAAACAATAAAGCGATTTTTTTCTCTTCTTTTTCTTTTTGTTTATATAACTAAATAGTTCAGAGATAAGTCGGGTTTCAGATCCCAGGGTAAAGCTGGAGTTAGCTCTCCCTCCGTGGCAGCCCCCTAGCAATGACAAGTTCTTGTCCTATGGTAGAAGATTCAGATCCTGACATAACCAGCTTCCATGGGAGCAGCCTCCACAGTTCCACTGCAGGTGGTGAGCTTTGCTATAACTGGACTAGCTTAAATCATGTGTCCATCCCTGAACCAATCATAACAGGCAGAAGGAAGGAATCCTTTGGTTAGTTTAGGCTACTCAGTGCCTGCCACTAGAGTCAGGGGTGAGGTCAATCCCACCCAGTCTACATAAACGACTATGGTGGAGAAGTACTTTCTCAAAGAAAATTCAAGGAGCTGTTATCAGGAAGGAGACATCTTGGAAACTGGGGAGGAACCCCATAATGACATCCAATCTTTTATTCTACAAATATTCTTTGAATTCCTATTGTGTGCTGAGGTAAATTTTAATAAAGGAAAGACCAATGTCTGCCTCGGCAGAACTCAGTCTAAAGGTATCTGAGCCCAATGGTGGAGAGTCGGTGCCTTCACTCCTGACAGCATCTTCAACCACTCCCCCATTTTAGCCTCTAACAAACTCAAATTGCTCTTTTTCCCCAGAGTCTCAGCCAGGCTGGTGAAAGACACACACAGTGGTGAATTCAAATTGTTTTCCATTTGCTGGAATCATAGAATCGTGTCTTATATGATAGAAAGGGCAGGGTTGTACAGCAATGAAGAGCACAGGTCCTGGAGTCATACTGCCTGGCTCCGAATCCTGAGTCAGCTACTCCCTAGCTGTGGGACCCTGCGCAAGTTACAGGACCTTTCCGTGCTTCAGGTTCTTCAGTAATCATTAAAGTCACCTAAGGGTATTTTGAGATCCAACCGAGTTAATACAGGGGTCCGTTAACTTTTTCTAGGAAAGACCAGCCCGTAAATATTTTAGGCATGGTAGCCACACAGTTAACCTGTGGTGGCGACTCTACTCTGATCACATGAAAGCAGCCATGGAGGACACATGAACGAATGGGCACAACTGCGTCCCGGCAAAACTTTGTTTACAAAAACAGGTGGCCCCTGTATTTGCCTGGCACTAAGAGCCAATATGGTAGCTATTGTTATAAATTCATAGCAAATAGCTTTTAACCTTATTATTCTCTTTCACTTGTTGTCCCTCCCTGTCAATGGACTCTACCCACATTACCTTGACACTGCTGACCGTAGATTTATTATTTCACATATATACACATTAGCTGTTTGTCTTTATTTATTGACTTAGTGACACAGAAGATCAAGGAAACTTTCCACTCCTCTAATTGGATTACCCTTCACATGTTTAAATTGTCTTGTCCATATGACTTAAAGTGGAAACACTCAGCAAAAACCTTGGCATGTTGTACACGACCTGGTGCTGGGGTGATTCATAGCAAGCAAAGAATAATAACTTATTATTTGCTATAAATAAGCTCTCAGCCTCATTAGTGAATGTTCACTTGCAGACACTTAACTCCCATCAAAATGCTTTCCTTAGGTTACAAGCCACCCCTCAACTTTCCTCCTCTACACCGTGCTCCAGGTCCAGAAATCACTGCTCAGATTCCATGGTGCTCAGTCATGCTGAGATGTCTCAAGAGACACAAAAACAACACTGGGGTTAAAAGTTAATCCTTCCTGCTGGGTTAATAATTAGGTAAAACCAGTTTGAAGCAAGGGGAAATCAGTGTGTCTGGCATTCAGAATGAATTAGTGAGGAAAGAGGCAAAATAAGGAATTACAGAGTTGGAATACAACTGCCAAGAACTCCCGTTTCTGCTGAGAAAAACCCATTTGCGAGCCTTAACTTCTAATCAGCAAGGAATCTTCAAACTCAGAATCAGAGCCCTATCAGAAGGCTTTTGAGCACTTGATAAACACTACTGTTTATCGGTGAAACAGAGACCACTTAAAACTTGATAAATCATAAAATGTCTCCCCCTTAGCACTTCTGGCAGCTCACTAACTTTATTTTATACCAAGGCACCTAATGCAGCATCTCCCCCCAAATCTGTATGATAAAAGAGAAACTCTACATCTCATTTGTTCATTTTGTGAGGATGGCTGCAACCCCCAATCAATAGGCACCAATCAACAGGCACATTACCCAGAATGCCCAGTGACAACCCTGGGAAAAACAAGAAGGAAAAGAAAAGCTGACAACTCGGCTTATTGGCACAAAAAAATACTGCCACACTATGTGTCTCAGTAGAGAGGTACATGGTTGAGCCCGTTCGTGACCCTTGATTTTGTTAGTAGGAAAGGAATCCGTGGAGATGGGACTATTCCATGTACTGGGGCAAAAATGTATCCATAGCACTAGGAATGAAGATGCTCCCATCCATTGTACTGCGCTGTACAGACATGTATATGTCTATATACCCAAAGGTCCTCAGTTTAGTCTGAAATATACCAAGGCCAAGAGTAAGTTTGTCAAGGATGAAATGCCACAGATTTGTTGGCCATGCTGCTGGGGTCACCTGCAGCCTGCTAACCTGGGAGACACACACTCAATTAGTCACACAACCTTAGCTCCTTTCTACACCTTCTCTGCAAAGAGAGCTCCTGGCATCATCCAAATACATGCAGCCTCTGACATCCATCCATTTCCCCAGGACTAGAATTGAGAATTTTAGTGGAAGGAGCTAAGAAATCACAAAAGTCCCAATAGCCTAGAGAAAACTGCATGGGATTTAAAGTAAGCTAGGGTCAGGTGTCACTTTCAATGCTGCCCTTACTGACCGTAGGACTTTGGGCAAGTTATCACTGTTTCTTCAACTGTAAAGTAGTAATAATGACATCTACCTCCAAGTAGTGCTCTATGAAGTAGAGAAATACATGTGAAGTGTTTAATATATGTTAGGAACTCAACAGAGAAGTTTTATTTTTGTTTTTCTTGGAAATACAAGTTATATAGGCTTGAAGTGTAATTTCTCCCTATCTCTCTCTCTCTCTCTGCCTTGCTGTCTGCTCCTCCCTACATTGGCACACCTTTTGGTCATCTCAGGAATCACAGGAAAGGCAAGGACCCAGAAGACACAGGAAGAAGAAAGAAGAGGACAAAATAAAAGGAAAAGAAGAAAGTAAGGTCCAACAGCAACAGGTAATACCTATAGCGCTTACGAAGTGCCAGACATTGTTCTAAGCTGTTCATATTTATTAACTCATTTAGTGTTCTTAAGGTGGTACCATAATTATCCCCATTGTACAGATAAGGAAACTGAGGCAGAGTGGGGAGAATGGGATTTGTCCGAAGCTACATAGTAAGTTCCAGAGCCAGGATGCAAACCCAGGTAGGATGGCCCCAGAATGTGCATTAGTGATAACTGCTTCTAGGACCCAGAGAAGCAAATGCAACCTACTCAATTAAAAACATCAGAGAGCTTTTAAGGGGTAGGCACTCCTCTTTTTCCTACAGGCACTAGAATGTAATTTTGAATATAAAACAGGTAACCCATGGGCTTAAGGATACTGTCCTGACATGAAGAATGCAGAAACAGCTGTGCTAATACATTCACTAGTTCAGAAAGGTGCCCAGGTAAACCTGCACCTGCTGCCACCTGTGTCTCTTCAGACCAACGCATTCCAAATTATTGTGGAAACTGAGGAAGCTTAGCAGCATGTTGGTTCCTGCCTTCCCTCCCATATCCTCTTTAGTCTTTAGCATCAGTGAGATGTATGGTTCAGTGTTCTTATTGCTTGAGTGGTACCTATGAATTTTGAAGGAGATGTATAAAAGGAACAGGTCAAGACCTCTTCACTGTCTAATCCTTTAGGGTGGAAATACAGTCAGACATCCTGGCCAAAAACAGAGGGAGACTTGGTTCAGATGTCAGGCTCTCCATGTTCCCTCACAGAGATTTGTTGTTGTTACAAGTGTATGAGTTAAAAGCAAGCATATTTCCAGGTGTTCAGCAATCTTCCAATCTGAAAAGCCCCATAGAATTTAAATACACTCTAAGGTTAACAAACTATGACCAAAATGCTAGCTTCTGCACCAATTCTATGGTACAAATAATATGGATTCAAAAAGTACTAGGGATAGAAAATTCCAAGGGTGGCACAAAAGAACTTCCCACTTCTGGGGATAGCCAGGGAAATCTTACAGGAGTTGACCATTAAAGCCCAACTCTTCCTCCTCAGGAATAAGGACAGAATGAATGGAAAATTTTGGCTACGGTGTAGGAAAAGGGCAGGATGCAGGCGTTCCTACTGCAGCACAGGTGGGATGGGGGGGGGACAGAAGGAGTGGAGGGATTCTGTTCAATGAGATAAGGACCAAAATTAGCCCAGTTAACTCTCCTCTTGACCTTCCATGCTCCTATGCTATCTGGGGTCTTCAAATATTCAAAATGGACTCTTAGCACATCAGTGAGTCAAGGCCTGATACTTGAGATCCTTGTGTATCTCCAAATTTATTGGAGAACTATAAGACTGCCCTGGGTTAAAATTTTTGGTTATGCTGCTGAGGCAACTCAATAGCTTCACCATGACCAAGAGCTATGAAAGCCACAGTAAGCCAACCAGCCACCTAGCAGTGTGGATTCCAGGCAATTCAAAGCCAATTGCAAGGGCAGCATAAGAAAGGAAGCTTATGTGTGTGAATTAAATGCTAACCACGTTCTTCTTCTTCCCTCTCCACCCCCCTTCTCCCCCGCTTCCTCTCTCTCCCTCTCCCTCTTTCTCACCCCACCTACTTGCTCTGGGGGAAGCCATGTTGTCAGCAGCCCTACAGAGAGGTCCATGTGGCAAGGAATGGATGCCTCCTGCCAAAAGCCTCCTGCCAACAGTGAGTGAACTTAGAAATAGATTTTCCAGCCCCAGTCAAGTCTTTAGCACTACAGCCATGTCTGACAGCTTGATTGCAACCCCGTGAGAGACTCTGAGTCAGAAACATCCCTTTAAGTAGCTCCCAAATTCCTAACCCTCAGAATCCATGTGAAATAATAATAAATGTTTCTGATTTTTAGTTACTAAGTGTTCCGGTAATTTTTTAAACAATAGAGAAGTAACACAAATACTTGCTTACATCATATAGCTGAACTTAGTGATACGTCTGTTTCCCAAACCTATGCCCTTGCCATTTGCCTTTCTGCCAAGTCTATAGTAGTTCTGCACTCCATAACTAATGGGTTCTGTTCTGGTTTTGAAAGAAACAAATCCAATCAAGCTAGCTCAAGTAAAGTGAGGATTAATGAAGGAAGCATGAAGCAAATCACAGACCTCCAAGGACAGGAACAAAGTACAGAGTTTTGCTTTTAACAAGAAGAAGTGAGTGTCCAACAACTTATCCACCCATGAATAACATGTATGAGTGCTGGAGGGAAAAGAAAAAAAAAAAAAAAAAAACCCTTGGGGGCTCCAGGAACACAAAAAAAGCAGGCATATTTTGGAAGGCAGTCAAAATTGTAGCAAGAAACCAGCACTGAGTGAATTCCAGTTTTTTCCAGGTATGACCGGAGGGCAGCCAGAATCATGGCCAAAATGGCATGGCTGAAATTTCAAGAAAAAGTCTGCTACTATTCTGGCTGGAGGAGCCAGCTGAAAAAGCCCAGGGAAACTGCACAACCAGAGCGTAAGTTATGGGAGGAGAGAGCCAGGAAAAAAGAATATGAAACTCTGTGCTTAAACTCAGCCTAAGCTGCTGTCTGATCCCTGAACCATATAGGAGTCGACCTAATGGAAAGAAGCTAGTAGTTAAGAATTACAGAACTGATCTCAGGTCTTAAATTCCACTCTCATCAACATTACAATTTTCAATTTAAGTCAAACCAGGTTGGTTGCAGCTAAAATAAAACATCAATACTCTCTGGAGCAATAGAGTAAAATCCAGAGTCTCTACAATATAATATTCACAGTGTCCTCCAGGATATAATATAAAAATGCTCAACAGATGAAAAATGTGACTCAATCTCAAGGGAAAATGTAAACAATAGATGCAAACTTCAAGATGGTCCATATATTGGTTTATGAGGGAAGAATTTTAAAATAGCTATTTTAAGTATACTCAGTGAGGTCAAGGAAAATATACTCATAATGAATGATAGAAACTTTAGCAGAGAAAGAAAATATTTTTTTAATGGAAATTCTAGAACTGAAACACAGAACATCTGAAATTAAAAATTCAACAGATGAGCCTATTGGCAAAATTGAGATGAAAGGAAACAGTCAGTGAATTTGAAGATCAATAGAATCACTTGACTTGAATAAGAGTTGAAAAAAAATTTTTTAAATTTAACAGAACCTCAGATACCTGTGAAGTAACTTCAAATGCAGGACAGAGAGAGAATAGAGCAGGAAAAAAATTTTTAAAGAAAAATAGAAATACCTGAAACCATCCCAATTTTTTGAAAGACATAAATTTGTAGATTCAGGAAGCTCAAGTAGGATTAATTTGAAGAAATCCATGCCTTAACACATTATAGTCAAAATACTGACCAGCAATCATAAAGAAAAATTTTACAGCAGTCCAAAAAAAACCCATCACATTATACATAGGAAAACGAGAGAAAAGTTACTATAGACTTTTCACCAGAAACCACGGATGCTAGAAGACAGTGTTAAAAGAAAATAACTGCTAATGTGGAATTTCAAATTAAGCAAAATATCCATCAAGAATATCAGTGAAGACATTTTTGATTTAAAAAAATGGAATCTGTCACCACCAGACCTGTACTAAATTACATCAGAAAAAAAAAATTTTAAGGGGTGCCTGGGTGGTGCAGTCGTTAAGCATTTGCCTTCAGCTCAGGTCATGATCCCAGGGTCCTGGGATCAAGCCCCACACTGGGCTTCCTGCTCAGCAGGAAGCCTGCTTCTCCCTCTCCCACTCCCCTTGCTTGTGTTCCCTCTCTCGCTGTCTGTCAAATAAAATCCTTAAAAAAGAGGGAAAAAATTAAGATAAATAAAGATTGAGGGAAATTATACCAAAGGGAATCTTGGACTTTCAGGAATGAATGGAGAGTATCCTATACAAGAAATAAATATATGAGTAAATATAAAATACTTTTAATTTCTGTAGAATACATATGACTGTTCACAGCAAAGAGTATATAGCATTGTCTTGGGGGGGATTTATAATGCATGTAGGTATGATATATACAACAACTATAACTTAGAATATGGTAGGATAGACAGTAAATGGACCTATACATTACAATACTCTTCTTTTTATTACTTAACACTACATAGACTGTGAAAAGTTAAGAATGGATAGACCAAACATTTTTTTTTAAATGATGGAGTATAACTTTAAACCAATAAATAAACTGAAATGGAAATTAAAATATTAAAATAATCCAAACAAGGGCAGGATGGGGGGGGAGGGGTGAGGAGGAAGAGGGATTAAAACACACACACACACACACACACACACACAGAATAAAATGGTAGACCTAAAACCAGCCATCTCAATAATTATATTAAATGTCAATGGGCTAAACATTCCAATTAAAAGGCACAAATCAGAATGAATTAAAAAAATCAAGACCCAATCAAATGCTATCCATAAGAGACACATTTTTAAATATAAAATGTTTAAAAGTAGATGGACAAAAAAAGGACACACCATGTAAAAAGAATAAGCAGAGTAAAGCTGAAATGGCTGTAATAATATCAGATAAAATAGATCTCAACTAGATCTCTTATGAAAAATAGTGAACATTTCATAATAAAAGGGCAAATTCATCAGAAAAAGCATAAACATCATAAATGTTTAGGCATGGGCCTAATAACAAAGCCTTAAAATACAGGAGTTAAAAATTGACAACATGAAAAGAAGACATAGATGATGCTACAATCAGAGAGAGAACATTTAACACCCCCCTTTCAGCAAATGGTAGCAAAGCTAGGCAAAAACCAGTAAACACATAGAACAGAATAACTGGACATATCATTGATTTACACCTAATTTGTATTTATAAAACTTCACACCCAACAACTGCACAATACCCATTATTTTCAAGTGCATTTGGTAAATTCACCAAGATAAACCATATTTTAAACCATAATGCAAGTTTCAATAATTTCAAAAGGATTGAAGTTATACAAAAGATTAAGAAATCAATAACAATAATATAGCTAGGGTGACTGCAAATGTTTGGTAATTAGACAACAGTTTTTGCAATAATCCAAAGGCAAAGACAACCCCAAAGAATTAGAAAATACATCAAACTGAATGATAATGAAAATACAACATATAAATATTTGTGAGGTGCAGCTAAAGCAGTAGAGGGAAAATTATGGTTTTTAAATATTTATATTAGAGAACAACAGGAAACATCTACATTTAATAACCTCAAAAATGTAGAAAAAGGAGAATAAAGTAAGCCAAAGCAAGTAAAAGGAAGGATATATAAAATTAAGAGCAAAAAACAATAATAGAAAAACAATAAACAGAATTAATAAAACCAAAAGCTTGTTCTTTGATAAGGATAAACAAAATTCCTAAAGGTGTAGCTGGACTGAGTTGGAAGTGGAGTGGGGAAGAGGACACAAATGACCAATATTGGGAATAAAAAAGGTTATAATTATATAAATACGACAGATAATAAATGTATTCCTTGAAAGCTAGCAAAGTACAATCAAGAAGAAATGGATAACTTGACAGCTATTAAGGAAATGAGTCTTTGTTAAAAATCCTTCCTATAAAGAAAATCTCTAGTCACTCTAGTGACTTCTACCAGACATAGAAGGAAGAAAATCATACTAATTATACAAAAACTCCTCCAGAAAATAGAGAAGAGTGATGTTATCCTGATGCTAATCCATACTGAGATATTACAATAAAAGAAAACTATAGATCCATATCCTTCATTAATATAGATGCAAAAACTCTTAAACTTTCAGCAAATCAAATCCAGCAATATATCAAAAGAATAATACACTGTGACCAAGTGAAGTTTATGCCAGTAATGCAAGGCTGTTTTAACATTTAAAAAGAAACCAATGTAATTCAGCATATTAAAAAATAAAGGAGAAAAATCATGCAGAAAAAAAAAATCACTTGACAGAATTCTACACCCATTCATGGTAAAAATTCTCAAAGGCAAACTATGAATAGAAGCAAACTTCCTCTATGTGGCAAAAGACATCTAGGAAAAAACTTAAAGCCAAAATCATATTTATTATGAAATAATGAATGTTATTTTCTTATTTAAGATCAGGAAGAAAGGAAGCCTGCTTTCACTAGTTCTATTCAACATTTGTTGGTGCTAGCAATTGCAATAAATTGAGAAAAATAAAAATTAAGATCAGAAAAGAAGAAATACAACTGTCTCTATTTGCAAATGATATGCTTATTTATGTAGAAAATATTCAGGAAGATACAAAACAAATACTGGAACTAATGAGTGAATATAGTGAGATCTCAGGATGTGGAATTAAAACTTTAAAATCAAAATTAAAAATCAAAAAACTGAAAACCTGAAAATCAAAATTAATGGATTTTATACCAGCAGCAAATCGGAACACATTTTTAATTTCATTTATAATAGCACCAAAAAAGGATAGTATCCAACAAAAGTCATACAAGATACTTACACCAAGAAGTATAAAATACTGCTGAGACAAACTAATTAAAGATCTCAATAAAAGGAGAGATAGACAATATTAATGGATCAGGTAACTCAATATAATTAAGAGGTCTCCAAATTTATCTATGATTTCAATGTAACACCAATTTAAATTCCAGCAAGACTTTAAATATAAAATTAGGTGATTATAAAATTTATATATACATATATTCATGTAAGTATATACTATTATAAATATATATACAAATCAATGACTCAGAATATAAAAAGCATTTTTGAAAAACAAAGTTGGCACTGTTACACTATCTGACTTTTTGGACTTAGTCTAAAGACACAGTCATCAAGAACTAATGGCAAAAGAACAGACATGTAAATCAATTTGTACAGAATATGGAATCAAGAATAGGTCTCATCCACTGTGGTCAATTTTCAACAAAAATACTGTGATAATTTAACAAAGGAAGAAAAAAAATTTCTTTTGCCAACCTGCTGAAACAATCAGATATGCCTAAGTAGGAAAATAAACATTGACCCTTACCTAACACCATAAACAAAAATTAATCAAAACTGTCTATAGACCTAAATGTGATACAAACAAAGAAACAAAGGAAAAAAATAATTGCAGCTCTGGGGTAGGGAATTATTTAGAACAAACCCCACACATTATTAAAATAAATCAGTAAATTGGATCTCATCAAATTTAAAACTTTTGTTCAACAAAAGACAGTCTTAAGATATGAAGAGATAAGCCACAGACTGGTAGAAAATATTTGCAATATGAGAAAGGACTAGTATTTCAAATACATAAAGAACTCTAACAACTCAATAAATAAGAAAGCACTAACAATAATAAGAACTCAATTGTGGACAAAAAGCTTGAATAGACACTTTAAAAAAAGAAGATAAATAAATGGATAGTCCACACATGGGGAAAAAACTGCTCAAATCACAAGTAATCTAAGCAAATCCAACTTAAAACCAGTAATACCCAGTTTCTGGAGGCAGTAATGACAGAGGTAGAAGCTATGGCACGAGTGCTTGTCAAAGACCATGGTGAATGCTCACCGCCCATTTCTGTATTGTGATTTTGACAAGAGCCTCGCCATGTTGCCTTTAGGCCCAGTTCTCCAGCACACACTCCCCATCCCAGCAATTCCATGAACTACCCAATATCTCTTCCATAAGCTCTTTCTACTGAAATTTCCCAAAGTCCATTTCTTTTACATTAAGTTAAGAACCGTGTCTGACTCAAACAGCTGCTTTCCGAAAATTATTTACTTAGAAGACTAAATGCAGATGGCACCGATTTTAATTTTTAATTAGGTTCAAAGAAATAAGGACACCATTAAGCAAGTAAAAGCTGACAGTATCCAGTGTCAGATGCAATAAAAAGACAGGTGAGTGAAATATAGGCAGAGATACGCTTGCTGAGATAAGCTTGCTGAGATGAGAAGGAAACTAAAAATGAAAATACCAGAACCAAAATCTATATGAGAAGCAGAAAATATAATGGTTGACACCGTAGAAAAAAATCAAATTTGTGGCATAAAAATAAATTTCAAAAGTCCAAGAATGCCAAGGGCAGAAAAGGTAACAAAAAGAGACAAGATGGATAGATACAGAGGGTAGGGACCAGAAATGAAATCTGCTGACTATGCATATTTCTAAAAATAAGACCAAGACAAATGGAAAATAAGCAAAAAATCAAAGATATAAGAGGGGGGAAAAAAAACTTTGCAGCACTGAAGAAAAAATTTTATCTACTGAACAAAAGGATTTATTAAGTATTAGTCAAAACTAATAAAAAGAGACCAACAGCCAGGAAAAAAAATTATCAAACAGACAGTACAGTGTGAAATGTTAATAAAATCCCAGCCAATAGCTTAAGTGGACGTTTATTGAAATTTGTCAAAATAACTCTAAAGTTCATCCAAAATATAAAACGGATAGAAATGACTAAAGTTTAGAGAAGGAAAAAATAATGAAGTAGCACCTGCCAATAGTAAACCTATCATAGTAAAACATACCATAGAGCTACAATAATCAAAACAGTAGGATACTGTTTAAAAAAAAAAAAAATAGAAATTCCAGAAGTAAAACTCTAGTATGTAAAAAAAAAAAAAAATTAGGGAATGATAATAACAGCATCACAAATAAGTAGGAAAACAAAGCATTAGTCAAGAAATTGCCCAGGTTTAGGGAAAAAATCCAATTAGATCTTTATATCATGCCTTATTAAAAAAATAAAATTCAGATGGATAGAAGAGGTAAAGGTAAAAAATGAACTCAAAATATTAAGAAAAATACATTTAAATATGTGTTCTTTAGGGGTTGGATAAATCTTTTACATTTTCCTCATAAAAGCAATGAAGGCAGTCTCCAGTGGAAGTGGGCTAAAATGCCCATATAATAATTAAAATCTTGCAGTGTATATTTGTAAAGTACAAATAAGATTAAAAGATATATATAAAACTAGGAAAAGATTTAATTCCCTTAATCAAA
Source organism: Mirounga angustirostris (assembly GCF_029215605.1). Lineage (NCBI taxonomy): Eukaryota > Metazoa > Chordata > Mammalia > Carnivora > Phocidae > Mirounga > Mirounga angustirostris. The sequence continues at coordinate 67,864,604 of NW_026991723.1, read as the reverse complement.
GCTCTTATAAATCCATATAAGAGCTCTTACCCAATAGAAACAGACAAAAGGCACACATAATTAAAAGTTAAGTCATTAATATAATAAAACATTCCCACAAGTAATCAAAGAAATATAAAACAATGAAACACTTTTTAATAATCAATCTGGACTTAATATTTCCTTCCTAGCACTTACTGCAATCTATAATTACCTGTTTATCATAGGTCTGCCTACTAAATGTTAATCTTCTTGAAGACACGGTCTTTCTAAAATTCAGTTTTTAGCACTGAACCCAATGCCTGGCGTGCAGGATTGATCAGTAAATGTTTACTCCATAATTAACAGATTTATTTTTTCTCGTTACTTGTTTATTAACAAACACTTTCATAACACTAAATGCCTGGCATAGTTCTGTGCTATACAAATATCAACACATCGTTCTCAGAGCAACTTACGAAAGTCTATTTTTATCACCAGTTTACAGACTGAAAGACTAAGGAGCAGATTCATGAGATAACTAATCCAAAGTCATTCAGCTGGTAAATAATAGAATGAAGGCTTAAGCCAAGGCATTCTGATTCCAGTCTCCATGCTCTTAAGCACTATACTCTCAATCCAATATAACATATCATATGGATTAACGTATGATCCTTTTCAGCAACTTCATCTGTGATCTTTGGGTTTTTTCAAGAAAACCTCACAGACCCTAAATGACTCATGTTGTTAGGTACGGACCAACAATTTTAGCAAATTTTTAAAATGCATTTATAGCTATCTATTCACGTCATTGCTTCATTTGTTGCACTTGTATCGGTATGTGCCTTATGTTAGTTTTTAATAAATTTATGTTAAATTTAGCTTTAGATTGACAGAAAAATTGTGAAGATATACCATACACCCTTGGTATGGCAAGTCTGTACAACTGATTAATACTAATACATTGTTATTAACAAAAGTTCGTATTTTGTTCAGATTTCCTTAGTTTTACCTAACAGCCTTTTTCTATTCTAGAACCCCACCCTGGATTATATTTAGTCCTCATGTCTCCTTAGGTTCTTCTCGACTATCACAGTTTCTCCAGCTTTCCTTGTTTTTGATGACTTTGACAGTTTTAAGTAGTACTGGTCAGGTAAAATGTCCTTCTATTGGGATTTGCCTGATGAATGATCATACGGTACTGCGTTTATGGGTTTAGAATAACAGATTTTTAATGATTACACTCAAGACTGACAAAGGGGCATTAAGAGGAGCATTCTCATATAGTGTGAAAGTTAAAAGTTGCCACACCTTCCCTAGAAATAATTTTAGTAATATGATGATCCTTAATACAACCAAGTGATTTCATTTCTAAGAGTCCTAAAAACATCATCAGAAATGGGGGCAAGGACCGAGCTCACTGATCCACACATAAGCGACATTAGATAAATAGATCTATGTAAGACCCATAACTAGGAAAAAAATCTAGAGGAAGTTCTTCAAAAGGTTCACAGTGTTTCTCTCTGGGTGGTGTATTATCTGTTTTAAATTTTCTACATTTTTAAAATTTCCTACAATGAACACACATTTATCATCAGAGAAAACAACAGGATTTTTTTTTTTTTTTTTTTTTTTTAAAGAAAGTCATGTAAGTACATGTTTTAGCTCTGGCTACCCTCTACAGGCGAGGGCTCATGATGGTGCTGAGGTAACGTGCTATTTCCAGCATCCACAATGCTTGAACTCTGCCACAGACTGGCCCCCGGACCTGGACCTGAACCCTCTCCAGGACACACAGGCCAGGGGTCTTTCTACCAGAGTTTCTATTTAGTAACTGACATTAAGACTATTTCCTCTTTACATCTGTGACCTGGCTCATGGAATACTTGTATTGTTAGGTCCATGGTTTTCTCATTAGTCCCCGTAGAATCAAGCCCAAGATCCTTATATCTTGACAATTCTCCCAATATCTGGTCAACTAGTATTACCCCAACCTTAGATTCTACTACTTTCCTTATGGGTTTTTGTCTACTAAGTCTTTTGAGGACCAAGTCCTCTCTAATTTATCTTGTCTTCACCTTCTGCACTTAACAAATCCTCATTAAATTTGTGGTAAATTTCTTAAAGTAATTGTCCGATATAATCAGACTAATTTTTTCCACCATTGCCCTGAACATGACTCCCTCATTTTGCTTCTGCACCTATCCTTGTACCATTCCCCCTGCTTGGCCTAGCTCTCGGGCCTTCCCTTTCCATTCGCATCTTTGCCAGCCCTTCAGGTTCCAGATAATTCTGTGTCCCTCCATTAATTCTCCCCTACTAATTTGGCCTCCTCTGGTCTCTGCTTCTTCTGATCTCCTAAAGCTCCATTTGTATATTGTTACACACCATCTTACAGTGTCCCCCGCTAATATCAAGTCTAGCTGAGTCTGAGCCAGCATCAATTAGTGGAAAGTCCTAGAATTTGATATAAGAGCTAGGAGTCGCAAACCAACACTGGAGACCACCTGGGGGCCTGCAGTCAAGTGATTTATGTTCTTTAAGCCTGTGTTTACCATCTGCAAAATGGGGACTGTACAAAGATCAACACAATACATATTTTAAGAAGGCAAAAAAAAGGGTAATCTTTATTGTTACCATCATTAAGTCCTTTCTCTCCCCAAGAGTTCATAGTTTCCTGATACCCCAGCACTCCTCTGTATCTTCCAAAACATCTCATCCAATATTTCCCACACATCACACGGACTTTTAAGTCAGAAGACATGCCTTATTACTATATGACTTTAAACAAGTCACTTGACCTATGAGTTTCCCTGTCTGTTAAGTAAGAATCAAATTACCGTATTTCCCCTACCTATCTCACGCCATTGTTGGAGGCAAAAAATGATGATGTACTTTTATAATCTGTAAAGCACCCATGACCCGTAAAACGGACTGTTAGACTTCATTATCAAACATACTCAGTATATACCTATGGACTTCAAATACTCTTGCCCTCTTTTCAAATTCTGCTTAGTACATTTTACCCCACTAGTCTTCCCATGAGACACAAAGAAAAGCTCCCTCCCTGAGCTATACTCCTACCCACGCTGACCTAGCATACCCGACATTAGACACTAGCCTCCTTCTGTCTTGAGGCCACTATGGTTCACACAACTAATCATGTTCTCCTGTCTACTTTGGCTACTAGGAGCCCAGATCCAAACATGCCCACTTCTAGCAACTATACAGGACCTCTGAGCATGCATTCTTGTACTAACTACACTCCTGGCTTCATCTTTTTCTACTAAACTTTTCCCTATACTTTCCATTTTCTCTTTTACTTTGTTCCATGTAACTCTAAAAGCCACCCAAACTCCTTCTGAAATGAAAAAGAACAAAAATCTTCAAAGCTCCACTGATTTGCTAAAAATAATGCCCTGCTTTCTTATTGCAAAGTGTTAGGATTCCAGAGCAACGATGGCAGTCTATGTGGTCATTCATGAGCTCAACAGCAATAGGAATGGCTATGGCAGACTTTTCACAAAAATTCACGGTGGTTTCCTTCCCAGTGTGAATGCAGCTCTTCAAAGTGATTTGACAGCAACTCCCACCAAAACGGTGGAAGCTATTTCCCTACCCCTTGAATCTAGGTGGGTTTTGTGACTTGTTTGAGTAAATAGAATGCAGCGGAAGAAATGGTATGATGGTTCTGAGACTCAAGAGAACTTGAGAAGTTCCATTCTCTCTCTTAGAATCCCATCCAGCCATCGAGTGAACAGGCCCATGTTACCCTACTGGATAATGAAAGACATGTTACCCAGTTGTACCTACTTCTCCAGTCAAGTCCCAAAAGCAGAGCCACCTAGCTAACTGGAAGCCAATGCGAGACTAAGTCCGTCCAAGACCAGAAGAACCACTTGGCTGAGCCTAGCCCTAGGTACTAATGCACAGAATCATAATCTAAATGTATGTTTGTTGTTTTAAACTACTCAGTTTGGGGAAATTTTGTAAGCAGTAAAAGCCAACTCATACAGTAGCTGAGAACATTCACAGGGCTGGAAAATAATTCAAAGGAAAATCATCATTTGAGAGTTGTGAATATGATATAGATATGAAATATAATCAATCTTTTTAGGACCATCATCTTGGAATCCATGACTCCATCACATATTGGAGCAAATCAAAGCAACTTATCCTCATGAAAAATGCAATTCACTCGAAGGAGGTAAAAAAAAAAAACAATCATTACCAACCAACATGCATCCAGTGCTAGCTGAGTGCAAGACGCTAACCACAACCCTCAGCATCATCCAGGGTTCACATTCCCCAAACCCTTCCATACTTCTGTGTTACTGCCTTTACAATTCACAAAGCTTGGATTTCAGACACGACAGATGTCAGGCAGAAACCTACTGCTAAAGGAGGATTCCTAGGACTAGAAATTCCAAAGCTGCCTGATATTAACAAGACCCAGAGAGGACAGAACAGAGGTATAACGGAGTGCTCAGAGAACAGTTCTTGCACTGAGACCTGAATCCAGCTCCAATCCTTGCAAGGTTACTTACTGGGCTTGGACTTAGGAAACCTAATTCACTTCTGGGGTTTCCACTTACCCTCTCAAAATGAGGAGTTCTTTTCAGTCTTAAAAGTTAGTAATTTGGGGACAAGAGGTTTATTAAGCACAGTATTTTTTTGAGCAAGTTACTTAACCTATCTGACCTTCATTATCCTAACGTTTAAAAACGGGTTTACTAAAATCTCCCCTACAGCACTGATCTGTATATAAAGCACAAAGCACAGTCTTGACATTCAATAGTAGACACACAGTAGACACTCAATAAACAGAAGCTAGTTGGAAAAACATTTGGCTTTTCAGTTAAGACCATGTATTTTCTGCTTAAATCCTACTGATAGTTCAGCACTGAGAATTCTTGAGTTTTCTACTACCAATAAGACCTTTTTATTGAGAGTACCTGTAAGTCAGGATATATTATTAATAATATTATTGGTAAGCCACAGAACTAAAAAAGCATAGATTAAAAGAAAAATAAAAAAAGAATGTACCTTAGCAAACCTCTAGTCTCAAATTTACTGATTTTTAAGACCACGAAGAACAAAGCTCCTCATTTTGCAAATGATGAAAATGAGGTTCAGTGAATAAGTGGAAACTCCAGAAGTGAGCCCAGTGTTTCCAAACCCCAAGTCTAATTCTCTTTCCACAATTCAGAACATTACTGTCTTCACCCTAGGAACTTAATATTTGACCATGGTGATAACACACACACACACACACAAATATCCCACATATATGTATCTCCTAAAGGAAATGTTCCCAAGTCATTTCTCATCCATCCTTTTGGCCAGAAATCCAAATTAGCTTTTGTCACTGCCATATCATCAGGCCGGCTTCACTCAAGACCCACTTATTGTCTGCAAATGTTGCTATAATTAAATCCAAGTGGCCACTGTGAGTTATCATCACATACCCTCTCCAGCCATTAGTCAGATTTTCAGGGCTGCAGTTCTTTCTAAAGAGGTCACTTACTTCTCTTTCCCCTTGGCTATCCCAGCAGGTTTTTTCTTTCCATTTCTTGGGCAAGGAACTTTTAAGCCAAACTCATTTTCAGGCAATGGGCCAACCTTCCCATTTATCCCAGTGACCTTAGAGCAGCCAGAAAATCTCTCACCAGCATCGCTGCTGAGTTGAGGAGAGGAAGGGGGGCGGGGGCGAATCTCTGAAGCAGTATTTCTTCAGATGCTGAGCAGAGGACTGGGGGCTGTTTCTAAAAGAATGCAGGACTGCTATCACCATCCATACCACCACCATCAGATTCAGAAATGCCTTGTGTTTGTTTAGCACAGTACCATACTTCACCTCTCTGGATGTTTACAATAATCCCTCCAGCTAGGGTAAAGAAAACTGTAGAATCCTTGAGGGGGATGGGATCGTCAGAATCACCTGGTCCAAATACCTCGCCTTATAAATGAGGTTTCCGAGACCCCAAGAAGGAAACTGACTAGCCCAAAGTCATTTAGTGAGTGAACGGCAGAATACATCTAGATTCAGTTCTCCCATCCGGAGGTCAGTTCAGGAAGCATCTCACTCTCTGCTCCTAGGATCCCTGGAGACTAATAAGCAACTATAATGGAATAGGTCTTGAGGCTGTCTTCTGAGAAACCACCTCACCACCATCTCTAGTCAACATGACTCACTTGGGTTTTACCATGCTTCCAGTCCCAGGGATAAGCACATGGCCCAAACCTGGATAATTAGAACACACCCTCCTGCTGGCCACAGTTACTGGTTTGCAGATAATTACATGATCTAAATAAGGCCAAGGAGAATTACCCCAGAATTTTTGTTAGAGCTTTCAGTAAAGAATCTGCTCTGTATTCTCTGGGATTATAAATTGTAAGGACTATATAAAAGCCTTGAGTGGTTAAAGGAGATCTTTGCCACTAGTTCAAAAAAACCTTCGTAGAATGAATCCAACAGAGTGACATAATTTGAGCACCTGGATTCAACCATGTCTGAAGACCTAGACTTTTTAATTACATGTGCCAATAAATTTTACCTTTTTAAGATAATCTGAGTTGTGCTGTCATTTGTGACCAAATGAATCCTGACTAATACACCAACTTTTCTCAATTACTTTCGATCATGAATGAAATTTTAAGACTCCCTTGATGCAACACAGCTTTTAACAATAATCACTGGCAACATGAGCACCCCTTCCCCTATCCACTTACACACCTATACCCAATGGACCCCCTAAATGGAATTGCTCCCTGAGTCTTCCATAGTACTTATCACATTAATAAATTATTACCAGGCACTACTTTTTGCATTATCTCTGACTATACTGCCATTAAATTCTGCAAAATCCACACCAGGAAAACTATATATATAAATGAAACAAGAGGGCTTTTAGGACTCTGGTTTACCTAATGTGAAATGGCCCGATTGTGAGAAACCAAGCACCCAGTCCATCATCCTATCGCCCTGGTGCACACCCACCTCCCATCCAAAGGGCAGTATTAGTGATATACACTCAGGACAACCCATTTAAAACAAAGCCTGCTAAAAAGTCATGACAGCATTTTTTCACTTACTACAAAGAGCTGTCCTGAAAAAACCAAAATACTACTATGAAAACCACCTCACCTGTCACATCAGCTAGGCACTATGCAAAAGGCCCATCGTCTAGGTGATGGAAAAGATTCTTAGAGAAATTAATAAAGTTGCTTCAAGTGTCACCAAATGTTCACCATATGCTGTGGAATGGAAGGCGAAATCCCAACCAAACAAAGAGGAAGAGAATTGTGTACTGAAAAGAGAAAGCATCCAGCGCCATCATTCCGCTTGAATGAAAGTTTTACTAAGAGTTGGGATTTCTGGACACTTAGAAAGCAGAAGTTTGGCTATGGAAGCAAGTCAGGAAAAGCAACCCTCCATCCTACTACAAACATGCCTGTTTCTCTGTGTGCAGTGTGGTATCAAATGAGAATAAGCCCAAGAGCTGTTTTTCAAGTTTTGCATCAGAGCCAAAATTATGTTTGATGGGAAGGAAGGGAGGGTAAAAGGAAGGGAGGAAGGAAGGGTAAAAAAGAAAGGGAGGAAGGAAGGGTAAAAAAGAAAGGGAGGAAGGAAGGGTAAAAAAGAAAGGGAGGAAGGAAGGGTAAAAAAGGGAGGAAGGAAGGGTAAAAGGGGAGAAAGGAAGGAAGGGTAAAAAAGAAAGGGAGGAAGGGTAAAAAAGAAAGGGAGGAAGGGTAAAAAAGAAAGGAAGGAAGGGTAAAAAAGGAAGGAAGGAAGGGTAAAAAAGGAAGGAAGGAAGGGTAAAAAAGAAAGGAAGGGTAAAAAAGAAAGGAAGGAAGGGTAAAAAAGAAAGGAAGGAAGGGTAAAAAAGAAAGGAAGGAAGGGTAAAAAGAAAGGAAGGAAGGGTAAAAAAGAAAGGGAGGGTAAAAAAGAAAGGAAGGAAGGGTAAAAAAGAAAGGAAGGGTAAAAAAGAAAGGAAGGAAGGGTAAAAAAGAAAGGAAGGAAGGGTAAAAAAGAAAGGAAGGAAGGGTAAAAAAGAAAGGAAGGAAGGGTAAAAAAGAAAGGAAGTATAGATGGATATAGATATTGCTTAATTCCTTTTAGACCCAGATGATGCTCACCCTTTTACAATCACCTCTCTGAGAAAATTGGGCATGTGATGGGTTCTAGAAAAAATACATGTCTCTAACTTAAGACAAATAGCATGCTTAGCCTCAAAATGCATTGCATGCAAATAAGAGTTTTAGTATCAGGACCCAGGTGCACATTGCAGGAAAACCAAGGAATGAAGAAGAGAGTACACAAATAATTCAGGAATCCAAGTAGATAATCCACACCTACGTTTTAGGCTAACTCCACTCTGTTCAACTTGAGTCATGGGACTTTCATTCATTCTTTAAATACTTACTAAGTTCCTCCAGGGCCCTAATACTGGGCTAAGTGTTTGAGTACACAGTATGAACAAACCAGGCAGGGTCCCTATTTTCCTCATCATGCTTAATGTCTAAAGGAAAAGACACATATTAATAAACAAACATTAATGAGTATTGTTCCCATTGTCTATTACTGCAAAACAAGCTACTCCAAAGCATAAAGGCTTAAAGCATTAACTGCTGTATTCTATCTTGCAACACTGAGGGTCAGGAATTCAGGCAGGGTTCAGCTAGGCGGTTCTATCCCACATGGTGTCAATGGAGGTCACATGACCGTATTCAACTGGCATATATGATGAAGTCTGGAGGGTCCAAGGCAGCTCACTGACATGCCTTATGCCTTGGCAGGGGTGGCTGGAAGGCTGGGCTCAGCAGGGACAGTTGAGTAAGTGCCTCTATAAGGATGCCCTGGCATGGCATAATCAGGGCAATCAGGATTCCTCCTCAGTAGCTCGGGGCTCCCAGGAAGTACTCCAACACACAGGAAGCAGAAGCCCCCAGTTTATTAAGGTCTAAGCCTGGAAAATCCCACATCATCTTCTGCCACGTTCTCCTGGCCCAGCAGTCCTAGAGCCTGTCCAGACTCAATGAAAGGTCACAGGGATCCTACTCTTCCTGATGGAAGAACTGGCAGCCATATTTAGTCCACCACAAATCTCTAATTCACAGGTGTGAAAAATACGAGGAAGGATGAGAACAGGGTGCCATGAGGAGGGACGGAGAGAATCAAAGTTAGAGTGGGTGAGCAGGCAGCCATGGGCTCTCTCTAGCTCCGAGGCATCAGTGGTCATAAGCTATCAAGTGCAGCCCATCTTCCTCACATGATGTCCCATCTTCAACATGATCTTTCTCCCAGAAAAAGAAACCTGTCTTTATTTGTGGAAAAAATTTTCAATAAGACGTTTGGTGCATTTCTAACTCCCTGGAAGACAGGTACATGCTTCAAAACTACTGAATTCCTTCTATCCTCTGAGGATTGAAAAAAATTATATCGCTGAGAATTTAATGATACAGAACAGCAAACTCCACTCTGAAATCAAATACAACATCTGTAACAGTACAAAATAATAAGTAATCGAGAAAAATTTGTTACTAAATATGAGTATCTGTAAAGAATTTGTCATCTGAACATACAGAACATTAGATACTACAGAATGGCCATAATTCACATTCATTCCTTATAAGGAAAGTAAATATTTTCACTTAAAATGTCCAGGTATTTATGTTTATCATAAAAATTACCTAACTGGTCTTTGTGCCTATGTAATACAACCCACCTGCGTACTCCACTTCCATTCACGCAGTAAGCATCTCCTTTGTGCCAGGTCCTCTCATCATATACCATCTTCATAGATGAATTCTGCAAACCGAATTCCTTGCGTGACGGAGTCTATCCTCCCCTCCCCTCCCCTCCACTGCCACTGCCGAGTTCAAGACGGCTTCAGTCTTGCCTGGACTATTACAGCAACCTTCCTCCAGTCCTTTCTCTCTAGCACGTGCTCAAATGGCCCCCCGGAGGGATCTTTCTAAAGCCATCACCACAGGATAACATCCAAGTTCCGAAGTCTAATGGGCAAGGCCCTCCACAGGCAGGTTGTAATCACTCTCTCCAGCCTTGTCTCTGACGCCACCCCCCCACCCCCCCCACCCCCGCCAGACACTCACAGGTCCTAGGGTTCTGTGGTTTTGCCCACACTCGCCTCCTTTATCCTTTGCCAGCTTATCCTTCAAGCCTCATCTCAAAACTTGCCTCCTCTAGAGAATTTTCCCCAGGCTCCCGTTCTCAGCTCTGTCACAGCCTAATGACAGCATATTAAACTGTCCACTTTGTCTATTTCTGACCTCCAGCTCAGCCTGGGGCTGTATCTTCACCTTTTTATCTCCAGTGACTAGTGGGGCCTGGCCCGCCATCACCATTCGATAAACATTGTAGAGTATCTCCACCTTTAGACCCCAGATAACCTTCTAGAAGGTTGATTTTCTGGCTTGAGAAAATTTTCCGCTTTCTTGAAACATCCAAAAGCCGTGGTGCCAATAGGGATATAGAGAAAGATATATATATATATATATATTTTTTTTTTTTTTAAGTTCATTTCAACTTTTAAATTTTTTCCTAATAAGCAGAGGATTCTTTGTTACAGTCCTTTATTTGACTCTACATTGATATCTGATGTAATTTGCCTGTTTTTTAAGTTCCAAAGCTCAGTTGCTGGGAATTTGTTGGCCCAATCTAATCCCAGTACATTTGATCCACCACGCTGGCTTTTCAGAGTCCCCGAAAATGGCTCCTTCTACAGAGTTCAGTGGTCCCTGTGACACCAGAAACTGATCAAAGAAATGAGAGAGGAGTAGAGATGGCACAGTGAGCTCTCTAGAACTTTGCCATTTCCTAACACTGGGACCTCAAAGCAAGTGCATTTCTCCATACACCTCAGCTGCCCCATCTGGAAAATGGGGACTCACAGGAAGATAATCAGTGCCTCAGAGCATTCAGCAAAGAAAGAAATGTTAAGCATTTAGCACAGCAAATAGCCACCCACCTTGCTCTCCTCCTCCATCCCCAGGTAAACATTATAGAAGCAAGCAGGTTCCCACAAGCAGGAGACACAGGACAGGCAGCCAGCTGGGCCCCGCCACTCAGTCCAGGTCCAGCCCACACGCAGGAACTCGCTTTCTCTAGCCTGCAGTTGCCTTTGTAGACTGGGATTCCTGGGGAGGAAGGAGCTCACACTCCTGAGGTGATGAAGAGGAGACTCCACAGACACCATATACTATTAAGTACCGGTTTCTCCATGGTTGGTCAGCCAGGCTGCAGGGTCACAAAAGGCAAACCACGTTCCCCCCACTGTCACAATAGCTGCCGGCAAGGAAATCCATCAGCCTCTCTTGTAAGTGCATCTGGAGGGACCCCTTTCCCCAGACGTCATCACCAGACCCACTCCTTTACCACCACCCAAGAGTCTCCAAACACAGGGGAAACACTGGGTCCACCTAAATAAATTGCAGGCTGCATCCCAGAATAAGGAGTTAAAACCAAGTTGCTTCTATTAAGGTTGCTTCAGGGGAGCAGCAGTAGGGAAATTGGAAACAATCAGAGGTCAGGAATTGGAGGGAATTTAAAGATCACCTGGAGAGAAATGATGACTTGCTCAAGGTCATACAGCAAGCTAACGACCGAGATGGGAGTAGAGACCAGTGTTCTTGAAGCCAACTCCAGTATTTTTGCCCAACAGGGCACGGAGAAGATGATGATGATTGGATACACTTTGGTATTTAGTGAGGGGAGGCATTATTAAGAGCAGAAGGACTACGGAAGTATGCATTGATTTTTGCATCAAAGGCTTGGCTAGTGGCAACCTTGCACCAGGCACGGAGGTAACAGCAAAGAACGTGATACATAGGCTGCTCACAAATGGCTTACAGTCTGAGTAGGATGAGGGGCAAGATAACAAGCAAATGCACCAAGTGATTACCATTTGTGACAGGAGCCATGAAGGAAGCAAAGAGGGCACTGTGGTGGCAAATAACACAGTGGAGGGAGTTTTGTTGTTGTTTTTTTAAAATAAGGTGGTCAAAGAAGGTCTCACAGGAGAACTGGCCTTTAAACCAACCTAAAGGGCAAAACCCCAGCCACATGAAGAGCCAGTAGAAGAATATTCTAAGGGGAGAAAAAGAGTAAGAAGCAGGAAAAAGCTCTGCTCTTTTCTAGAAATAGTCTGTGGGGGTGTGGAGCATGAAGAGCAAAGCAGAGAGTGTAGGAGAGGGGACGAGCAGGGAAGGCTGGTCTCTTAAGCCAAGGTAGGAAATTCAGATTTTACCCTAGGCACAAGAGCAAATCTACAGAGAATCCAAGCAGAGGAGAGACACACTGTATCTTCATTTCTTGGAAGCTGCTGTTCTGCACCATGCCAGGTGAGCAAGCACAGAAGCAGGGAGCTCACTTGGAAACCAGGGAAGCGGAGTGGGAGAGCGGATGGCCCTGGGCTCTAGTGAGGACCCTGGTGAACAGAAAAAAAAAAATACATGGATTCGGAAGTAGAACGGAGAAAAATTGTCAGTGGATTAGATTTAACTGGAAGAGAAAAAGGTGGTCTTTTATCTAGGTTTGTCACTTAAGATACTGGCTGGCCACCCTAGAATTTAGAGAAATTTCTAAAGACCTAGAATGAATGTGAGGTGATGAGTAACAAACTCTGGCTGAATCCAGGTAATCTGAAGAAAGTTGGTAGACCTCTCTAGGCCTTGGTTTTCTTTTTCTTTTTTTTTTTTTAAGATTTTATTTATTTATTTGACACAGAATGAGAGAGAGAGCACATGAGAGGGGGGAGGGCCAGAGGGAGAAGCAACAAACCCTGCTGAGCAGGGAGCCCAATGCAGGACTCGATCCCAGGACTCCAATATCATGACCTGAGCCGAAGGCAGTCGCTTAACCAACTGAGCCACCCAGGCGCCCTCGGCCTTGGTTTTCTTATACAAAAATGGGATAATGACACCCACACTGTCCAATGATCAAAGGGATTTAGGGAGTACAGTGCCTGACGCACATCAGTTCTCCATAAAGAGTTTCACTCTTCCAAAAATAACAAATCTCATTTGGGAACAGATATGGTCCTCTGAAGGGTTTTTTTTTTGGGGGGGGGGGTTAACTAGGTCCACCATAAGACAGAAAGCTTTTTAAATATTCTAACTAAGTATTTTCTAATACAAATTCCTAGCACACATTATTTTATTAGGAAAACCTATAAAGCCTTTCAGAAGATCTACTTTTCTCTCATTTCTTTGTTGCTGTTTGACTCTCAAAGTTAATTTCAGTTTGGTTTCATTGTAATTTAATCTAGAGAAAAATCTTCAAATTCTTAAAAGTTATTGCCTCAAAGGTATGTCAACTTCATAAAATGAACTAAGGGACAACTATGGATTTCTCAACCACCCATTACATCAAGTTTCAATTCTAGGTCCAAACAGTATTTCCGAAGTGACTGAGTCAACAGAAAGAAAAAAAAAAAAAAGCCCCATTTTGTGGATTCCTGGGGAGGGACCACTCCGGAGGCACAGTGGAACTCAAGAGGGTAGGTATTACAATTTGCATCCACTCAACCCCGCCGGAATCCAAATTCAGCATCTTTTCTCCACCAAACTGTAGAAGAGCAGGAAGCAGCTCTGGGGCTCCAGCTGAGACTCTAAGACAGGACGCACCCGGTCTCTCATACCAAACAAATGCTTTCAATGCGGAGACACGGAGATTGAGTATTTCAAGCATAAATAGGACTATTCTGCTATCACCTTAGATCTTCCCCCAACACATATAAACATGTATGTACAACATGCACAAACTTGTAGATAAAGGCTTAGCCCTGTGATTTTGTTGGGTTGTTCGCTCAACAAATTTGAAGAGCCAAATTCATATAAAAAGAGAGGGTAATCATTGTGATTTCTAGCCTAACACGTTCATTGGAGAATCACACTTACACCTTAGGGAGAAAAAATTATTTTTCCCTCAAGACAAGTAATTTGGAGACTATCATAAAGGTTTGTTTCAATTCTTACTCAATTTCTTATTCAATTTTCCAAAATAAAAGAATGTATATACAACTTCTGGGGAGCTATGCAGTGCAAAACAGGGGTGTCCCCACAAAACCACATCCACATACTCGCTATACTACTAAGCATGCACTCCTATGAAAAAGATGAACAATACCCAACTACTGATAACCAAAGAACTTGCTATTCTAATAGAGGGTAGTAGTATAATATGTTTCTAAGGCTAAATATCTCCTCTCACCGAGACTGTCATTTAAATTCCTGCCTAGCAAAGGGATTTTTATGGAAGGTTAATGCCTCCTATAACATTTATCCTGGATGGTGGAGCTTTTCGCATAATTTTCTGGGCTTTATTCCTGCAGTGTTATAGAACCTTATCTTCCCTCTAATAGCTTGCCAGTAAAGAGCCAGTGCATATAAAGGCAGTCGTTATTTCTCAGTTCAAGCCCTGATTTAATGAAATTCCAAATCTCTAGTAAAAGGAGGCTTGGGGTTAAGCCAGGAGGGAAAAAAGGGCGGGCCAATGGCAAGCTGTTATGGCCCTGCCTGGGTCTGACTTATGGAAGGTTACCCAGGACAGAGCTCTGGCCAGTGGAGGCTGCCTGAGGCTGCAAGGAAGGGCATTAGTCAAGCCAGTGGACTAAGTCAAGGACCACATCACTGCTTTCTTTGAAGGGATCTTCAGCTGGGAGAAGACTGCAAATACTCCCCATTTGCCTTTGAACTTATTTGCCTTTTCATCATTTTCCTAATCCTTTTCATTATTTTGACATTTACTCGAGACCCTGGCATTGCAGTAAAACATTTCCTTCCCCGTTACTTCTCTACCTTTCCTTCCTCATCCATAAGTGAGCCAACACTGATAATGATCATAACAGACTGTATTTTCCAAAAATGGCCACAGCAGTATTTCTGGTCCTACCTGCCCTTCTGGGCCTTGCCACTTCCCATCGAGAGGTAGAGTCTGCTTCGCCTCTCCTTTATACTAGACTTTGAGACCACCATGTCGAATATAATGCATGAAGTACCTGACTTCTGGGGCAAGGCAATAATAAGCAATAGAACTCTTGGCTGGTGGGCGCCTGGGTGGCTCAGTCGTTGAGCGTCTGCCTTCGGCTCAGGTCATGATCCCAGGGTCCTGGGATCGAGCTCCACACCAGGCTTCCTGCTCAGGGGGGAGCCTGCTTCTCCCTCTCCCCCTCCGCCTGCTTGTGTTCCCTCTCCTGCTGTCTCTGTCAAATAAATAAAAATCTTAAAAAAAAAAAACACTCTTGGCTGATTCTTTAGAACCCAGCCACCATGCTGTGAGAAAGCCAAAACCAGTCTACATGGACAGATGACACGGAGAGGACTAAGGCACCTAGTTGACAGCCAACCTCAACCAGCAGACGCGGGAGAAAACGGGCCTTAAGACGGTTCCAGCCCTCAGCCTTCGAGTCTTCCAACTGGGGTCTCACAGGTCATGGAGCAGAGGTAAGTCAACTCTACTCTTCGCTGTCCAAATTCCTGACCCATGGAACTGTGAGTGTAGTAAGAGTTATTTTATGCCATCCTGGAGTAATTTCTTTCACAGCGATAGTTAATGTAGCATTGATGCACTATAACCATATCCTCTGTAAGAAATTTAAAATACTTGCTGCAGAGACTCTTGCTCTCCAGCAAAGGCTCCTTGGGTACAGTGGTCTTTGGGGCCAATCCCTAGCCATTCAAGGGCAGCAGGGAGACACTGGGAGAGGCAAGGTCTCCGGAGACCCCATGCAGAGCTCCTTTCTTGTGGCCTCAGCTAAGTTACTTAACCTGAGTTTTACCAGCTCATCCATAAAACAGGGATAACGTCTACCTTGGAAAAAAAATAATAATGTCTAGCTCAGGAAACAAGGCATGCGAAGCTCTTTTGCACAGCAGGACCTCCATAATCCCCAGTGCATGCCTCCTCCAGGTCTTTACCAGTGCAGAACTACTTGCTCTCTGCCCCTCCGCATCACTCCTTTGGGTTCCATCTAGCAAGGCTTCCAGGAGTCAGCAGAACACATCAGAAGGCCCATTACCTGGGGCTCAGACACTGCTGGCCATTGTTAAGAGATACCCATTCCCCATCATAGCTTTGTGCACTCGGGTTATAGATGCCCACATGTACTTTGTATCTACAAATCCACACAGGAGCAGGGGAACCTCATGAGAGGAGAGGAAATCAAACTGACTTTCTTGCCCCCTACCTATTGATGTTTGAGGATTTAAAACATTTTTCTCTGACAGAGTGGCAGCAAAGTAGGAAAATACAAGAGACCCCTAAAAGGGAATTCATTGTAAGGGGAATGGAGTCGGAATTGGCAAATAAGACACAATACTAGATTAAAGGAAATAATTCTAGGCACAACAGGTAGTAAGTTGAACCCCTCACAGACCCATCGAACTGGAGCCAGAAGTAGATTTGTAGGAGAAGTAGCTGCATCATGACGTATACTCCTTTAGGGGTGTACCACGTGGAGCACAGGTAGTTTCGCTTTAGAACTGTGCTGTCTCGAGTGTTGTTGGAGTGGGGGGTGGGGTGGGAGGGATGGGGTGACTGGGTGATGGACACTGGGGAGGGTGTGTGGTATGGTGAGCGCTGTGAATTGTGCAGGACTGTTGAATCTCAGATCTGTACCTCTGAAACAAATAATGCAATATATGTTAAGGGAAAAAAAAAAGAAGAAGAAGAAGGTAGCGGGAGGGGAAGAATGAAGCGGGGGAAATCGGAGGGGTAGATGAACCATGAGAGATGATGGACTCTGAAAAACAAACTGAGGGTTCTAGAGGGGAGGGGGGTGGGAGGATGGGTTAGCCTGGTGATGGGTATTGAGGAGGGCACGTTCTGCATGGAGCACTGGGTGTTATGCACAAACAATGAATCATGGAACACTTCATCTAAAACTAATGATGTAATGTATAGGGATTAACATAAGAATAAAATAAAAAAAATAAAAAAATAAAAATAAAAAAATAAAATAAAATAAAAAAAAATAGAACTGTGCTGTCTCATACAGAAGCTACTAGCCCTATGTGGCTACTGAACACTTAAAACATGGCTAGTCCAACTGGAGATGTTAGCACAAAATATACACCAGGTTTCAAGGACTTCCCATGAAAAAAACATCAATTATTTCATTAATAATTTCATATACATTACATGTTGAAATAATATTTAGATATATTGAGTCAAATAACATGTTCAAATTCATTTCATTTCTTTATATTTTTTTAATGTGCCTGCTAGAAATTTTAAATCACATATGTGGCCCACACTGTATTTCCACTGGACAGTGCCACACTGGAACATCCTTGTCTAGGATACAGGGCATTGGAAAACCAAGTTGGCTCGAGCAAATCTGTAGATACATATTTGCAATGGGATAACAAACAAGTCCTAGAATTCTTGGGGTCCAGGAAGGGATTCATCAGACCCCCCTGTGGAGAATCACCAAGGCTCAGCGCTGCTCTCATCAACAGCTGCCCTCCTGCACTAGCCACATGCTGCTAGACACACCCAGGGCACACAGGGCAGCCTGGAGAGCACTGGCGGAGGAACTGCACCTCCAGGAATGCATCTTGGGCTCTGCTCTCCCTTTCCAGGCAGGACACAGAGGCGGGCCTCAAGGAGAAGCAAGGACTCATGAACCTGGGGATTCTCAAGAATAGTGGGGGGGAAAAAAGCCTCAGAAAAGGCAAGAGTTCCAGCTAGGAGACTGAACTGAACCCCAGACCATGTTAACTTGGTGTTAAAAGTCACACAGCTTTATTTATGGTCCTGGATTATCAAAGCCGCCTCATTTTGGTTACATGCATGGTTCCCTTCTGCTTAGGTATTCATTCCACATAATACCAATAGTTACCACTGAATGGTGCGGTTATACATTCGATACATATGTTGAATCATCTCTAAACCCCTAAAACACAGGCATTATTATCTACATCTTACAAATAACAAACTGAGGCGTGGAGCTGTTAAATCTTGCTCAAATTTTAGTAAATGACAGAATGTGGATTCAAACGAAGAGGTCTCATTCCAAATCTCACAGTCTGTAGTTTTCAGGAGCCACAGAATTCTAACCAACAAAACAAATGTGCTATAATTTATTTGCATTGATTAAATATGTACTTAAACTTGTATGTGTACTCCTTTGCAAAGATTCGAGGATGCTAAAATAGATCATGCCACAGATAGAAAGCTAGGACTAGGTTTCCACTTTTCACACAACACTCTGACCCTCAGTTTCCTCTCCTATAATATTGCATTGGAGGACAACAGGAGAGTGATGGATTCACTTCTTGGTTCTGTGCCTACACCAGATCCTACGGCCCTTGGACATACAGAGTCTTATCAAGCTTAAATGGTCTTTTTATTCAAAAGTCATGTAGCAGACATAGTTTCTCTTACGTGGTTTAGCCTTGTGAAGGCAGCAGAGATCACTTTTAAACTGGGCATGAGATAATCAGATTTGCATTTTAGAAAGATCCCTGTGGGGTACTCTCACACACACTGGTGGGAGTGTAAATTGATACAATCCTTTTGGAAAGCAATTTGGCAAAGTGTACTAAGAGCTCTAAAATGTTTGACACAGTAATATCACTTTTGTGACTACTCTGAGGAAATAATCCTAAAACCAGAAAAAGCTTTATGCACAAAGCATTATTCATAATGGCAGAAAAATGGCAAGGGCCTCACTACCCAACAATAAGGGAATGGGCACACAAGGTTAGTACATCAACTGGGTGGCACATTACTCCGCCATCTAAATTATATTCATGACAAGTTACCAATAACATCAAAAAATGATAATTTACTAATGTTAATATTAGCAACACATCTTGTGGTAGATTATAAAAATGGCCACAAATCCTTCTGCCTAGGTCCATGCCCTTACAATAGGATGCTGCAGAATCTCTTGTCAAGAGGTAGAATCGATTTCTCCATCCCTTGAAGTGTGAGCGGACCCTGTGACTTGCTTTGGCCAAAGAAATATTAGTAAATGAGATGTAACCAGAAGCTTGAAAAAGCACTTATGCATTGGCACTTCCTTCTTGCTTGCTTGGAAGTCTTCCATCACCATATGAAGCAGCCTAGGGATAACCTGCTAGATGAGGAGAGATACACTGACCCAGTCCCTCCTGTGGCCCCACATGGCAGCCAGCGAAACCCAGAAGCAGAGTCATCTAACTAAGTGGCAGCAAAACACAGATGCATGACTAAGGCCAGCCAATACTAGCAAAAGAACCACACAGCTGAGCCTGGCCCAAATCACTCCCCCAGAGATTTAGGAGCTCAATCAATGGTTGTTACTTTAAGCTGCTAAATTTTGAGACCATTTGTTACACATCAAAAGTTCACTGATACAATATTGATCATTTTCAAAGCTAGGGATTGAGTACATGGGGGCCAGGGTTCATTACAATAGTCTCTGCTTTTGGGTATGTTTCATACAGTCCATAATAAAAAAAATTTCAATACATATACACATTTAAGCTAGAGGAAAAGTAAATGTTAAGTATTTGAATGCAAATATATACATGCATACAGTTTGATCCTAACTATACAAAAGAAATTTTCCATAGTAAAATACTAGGAAAAAAAATATACCATTGGTTGCCTCTGGATGCTGAGACCATTGATTTTTTTTAGCTTGTATTTTCCAAAGTTTCTATAATAAGCCTGATTTACTTTATTCTGAAAATAAATATTTATAACTTTATTCATTTCATCTCACATCCCCCAACAAGTTTTTTTTTTCTTTCCAGAGAATACATGGAGAAACAATTGGAGGGGTGAGAAACTAAAGGCCGAGAGACAAATTCAGAGGAAGTTAAGATAGTCTAAGGGAAAAGTTACCAGGGACCAAAATCAAGGCACCAACAATAGAGCAGGAAAGGAGGGTACATACAGGGGCAGAGAGACTGAGAGAGAATCCATAATGTGAGACATCACCTTGCACTGGAAGGACATTTAACCTGGACCATGGATGGGTTTCGGGGGGACCCAAGAACCCAACCTTAAAATGCACTCAAATTTAGATTTAAGTATGTTAACACATCTCTCAAGACAGAAAATCCACAGGTTTCATCAGATTCTCAAATGGTAAATGTGATCCCCAAAGGGGAAGACCCATTAAGCCTTGTCTCTCTGCAGACAGGGAAGAATTCAGTTTGGTCTTTAAACCCTACTCAAATCTGACCAGTCATAAGACAACCTGAAGAGGATGCTGAAATGATCAGAGCACAGTCAGGGACTTTGGTCCCCGAAGCGTGACCTACTTATGTGCATGATGGCCCAGGCAATGTCAACCTTCTGAGCCCATAACTCATCACATGCACTTTCCCACTGCCCCTTAGAAGCTGGGTTCCACTGCGGAGAAAGCTAACTCCTGTGCAACATCATTTCCAGGTGTCAGAGCCATAGGTCCACCTGGGAACTCTGGCCTCCTGGAGACACATGCAAAACCAGTTTTTCTAAATCGTAGGCTCAGAGTTCAGCACAGCCTGGTCCCGGCCTCACCTCCAACCTCCACACTCTCCCACCTTCTTGTTCCCCTTCACCCTAGCCTACTTTAAGTTCCCAGAAATCTGTGCTTCCTACCATAAGAGCTTTGCATATGCTGTTGCCCTCTGTTCCACTCCCCTCCAACTAGTGAATTTATCCTTCAGATCTTAACCTTAATCACTATTTCCCAGGCCAAGGAAATGCTCCTGATAAAAGCTCTCAGGGCACTCAGCACAGATGGAAATGTTGTATTTCTTTTTCTGATGATTGAATTAACTCCTGCCTCCTCCACCACTAAGAATTATAAAAGCCAACGTCATTGGAATGTTCACTGTGTGCCAGACCCTATAGGAATCCCAGGATATAATTTTTTTTTTTTTTTTACTAGCATAACAATCCCGTGAGGAAAATGAAGGGTAGAAGAGAAACAACTGGACTGGGATTCCCCAACAAATAAGCAGCAGTGTTGGGATATAATCCCAGACAACCAGCAGCTGGAATCCACACTGACCTGGAGCTCAGGTCTTTTCACTGATTTATCCCCACGCTCAGCATAAGGTCAAGTGCTTAATAGGGACTCCAGTAGTGGTGACTAAACTGACTGGGCTTGCCCAGCCTTGAACTGCACTGAACAAATCCAGACTTGGGGACAACCTTACAAATCACCTTCACCAACTCCCACAGAAGAGGAACGGGAGACCCAGAGAGAGAAGGTGGTTTTCTTAAGGCCACACAGAACCAGGACTAGAAGCCAGATCTCCTAACACAGCCCAGTGCTTTTTCTACCTCATTAAATGAAAACTTCAAATTAAAAATAAGTATAAAATACTTAATAAGTATTAAACCAATAAAGAAGTATTACACTCCCTATCCCGGTCCCAACTTTGCTGCAGAATCAGAAGGTAAGAGAGATGGGCGGGTAAGCAAAGAACAATTTCTTTAGTAATTTGTATTTGGAGAAAAGTACAAGGATTATAGACAATTGCTATTCATGTAAATAGCTCCCTAAAAAATGATTTTTTTTGTCCCCCCTCAATTTACTAGTGTTGAGCATTTAAACTCAAAATAACATTGATTTAGCAAGTCTGTGTCAAACTTACAATTATTTCAATGTGATCATCTGCTGTCAATTACTTTTGTTAGCTCAATAGCAACTTAACTTGTGCGGATCTTGATTTATGCAGAGGTGCACCATAATGGGGGTCTCTATAGGCCCATAGCCATGCAGTCTTGGCCATCAGAAAGCCCCTCGTCAGGGCTGGGAAGGCTCTTTAGATGTCACTTTACCTGGAATAGGGGAGGTTTTGAGATTGGGGAAAAGGACAGGTGGGTTCTGCCTTCTTTGTAGAGCCTCATTTCTGTTCTTGTAAAGTCTCAATTTGTAAAACAAGTACAGTGGTTTTTAATTCCTCAAAGAGTTGGGTTGCAGCCAGAAAAATACCAAGACACTGACCCAGCCATCCAATTACATTATCCTCAGCTTGCTTCTTTACATCAGGGAGATCCTCAGCTAAGATGGAAGTCAAAAGATTACTATTTTCAGTGATTCCAAGGGGCACATGCACCCCAATGTTTAGAGCCACAATGTCCACAATAGCCACACTATGGAAAGAGCCTAGGTGCCCATTGACAGATGAATGGATAAAGAAGAGGTGGTATATATACACAATGGAATATTACTCAGCCATCAAAAAGAATGAAATCTTGCCATTTGCAATGACGTGGATGGAACTAGAGGGTATTATGCTGAGCGAAATAAGTTAGAGAAAGACAAATACCATATGATTTCACTCATGTGGAATTTATGAAACAGAGGGACATAGGGGAAGAGAAGGAAAAATAAAATAAGAAAAACAGAGGGGCAAATCATAAGAGATTCTTAACCATAGGAAACAAACTGAGGGTTGCTGGAGGGGAGGTGGGGGGGATGGGGTAATTGGGTGATAGGCATTAAGGAGGGCACTTGAAGTAATGAGCACTGGGTGTTATATGCAACTGATGAATCACTAACTTCTACCCCTGAAACTAATAATACACTATACGTTACCTAAATTGAATTTAAGTTAAAAATTTTTTTAAAAAATTCTTACTTTCTAGGGGCACCTGGCTGGCTAACTAGGTTGAGCATGCTCTTGATCTCACAGCCGTGAGTTCAAGCTCCACTCTGCGCACAGTTTACTTTAAAAAAAGAGAGCAAGAGAGATTCTTATGTTCTAGATTTAGAGAGGTGTTTCTTTGGAATGTTTTAATAAATCCTTCCACAATGCCTTCAGAATGTTTTCTTTCCCGGTGGGTACATAGTTTCATTTTAGCTTAGGGGAGAAGGCTTTTTTTTTTTTTTTTTTTTTTAAGCGTTCCTATCAGGCTCTGAATACCAACTTCCAATTTGGTTAACTTCTGACCACAGACATACCTTTTAAAAAATCCTTTCAACCATCTCGCCAGGTTTCAGCTGGTCAAGCAGTAACTATTCCTGGCAGTACTGAACAACCCCATGGACACAACAGGGCTCCTCAAAAAGGGGAAGATTCTACCCTCCCAAGATCCAGAGCCACTTTCCAAGATAACCAAAAGAAGACGCAACTACCCTGAGAGCAGGAAACAATCATCAGAACCCAAGCCGCAAAGGGAGCGCAACTCCCATTTCTGTCCAGCCATATTTTTGAGGGGCCCCCCCGCTGCCCCACGGTTGACAAACCAAGTTCTCCGGAAACAAAACCAGACCAACGGGAGGTAACCGCTGTCCCTAAGAGAAAGGATGCGCTAACCACCGTTCCCTGTGGCCAATCTGAATTTGCGGTCCGAAGGGATGCCGCGAAATCTTAACCCTCCTCTCTGGACCACGCGCCACAGAGAGCGGACTTGGTGAGAAGCCCCCCCTGCTCCCGCTTCTTCGGGCTTCCCAGGATGCCAGCTGCAGCTCCCATCCTAGTCACCAGAAGCCGCAGAAGAGGAAGAATGATTTCCACCCCCGTACAGAAAAGCTGAATGAGGTTAAAAGTTCTCCACCGCGGCCACTTGCTCAGCCTTAAAAGTTTTTCACCTGCGGCCTCACGTTGGCCCTCGTGCAGATGAAGACGGACGCACGGCCGGACCCAAACCCCGTCGGACCCGGACCCGAACCAGTTTCTGAACTGGAACCAGTCCGAAGCCAGTCGGGTCAGGTTTCCAAGTGCCCCCACCCCGCACACACACACACACACACACACACACACACCCCACTCCCACCCCTACCCCCACGCCACCCCCCGTCTGGTCTGGTTTCTAAGACCCAATCCAACCCCAGACCGGTTCCGTTTCTAAGTTGAATCCGGTCCGGCTTTTGAGTCCGACCCAGTCCCATGGACCGTTTTCAGACGTTTTCAGACGCGGGCCTGAAAAAGCACCGTTCAAGCCTGCAAAGGAGCAGAAGCTGGAGAGCAGACTAGGCTCCGGCACTTACCCTCCACCTCCAGGGGCCTCCGGAAAGAGCGGCCCCAACAGGCGCGGGGGTCTCCCGTGTCTTCTTCTGACGCCAGGAGTGTTGAAAAGATAAACTGAGGCCTTTTAAAAGTGTTAAGAGTTTATTTGAGCAAAACCGATTGTGAGCGGGCAGCGCTCCACCAATGAGGAGCTTGGGAAGAGAGTCTTAGAAAAGTAGAAGCAAAGTAAGGAAACTATTGATTGGCTATAGCTTAGAGCCCAATTGGTTAACTTCTGTTTTCCGCTGCTTGTCCTTAGCATTTCCATTTCCTAACCTTGAGGCATTTAGGGGCTTAGATTTTGGTTTGCTTAGGTAGGCTGCCCACAGCACGAGAGACACATCAGTCTACTGGCTTCCTTGTTTAATTAATGTAATACCGTTAGAATGATACACTTACCCACTTTAGCAGGTGAGGATACTAAAAGCCCAAAGAGGAGAGTGATTTGCCCAAGGTAACACAGCAAGCCCCAGGTTGCCTGAATCAGACTTAGAACTCCATGCGAAATACGCCCGCGTGTCAGCAACATGATCACTTTTCACAAGCCAGGAGGCTAATGCAGAAGGACATGGTGACATGCTAGGGAGCTACAGAGAATCCAGGTCAGAGACTGAATTAGATCCACGAGCCGCTGCCTCCCATAGGGCCTCGCAGGACCACCACAAACACTTTGCAAGAAGGCTTCTGTCCTTTATTCTGGCATTGCCTCTACCACCAGCAATGACATTGAAGCTCAACCTTGGCTTATTTTGATGCTCCGGATTTTTTAAATGCCTTCTCCCTGAAAAGAGCTGTGGAAAAAGTTCATCGTGTGCTCTTTGGAAAGCCTCTGCACCCAGAATAGACGCCTCCATGGTTAGATGTCACCCACAAAGCCCACTGCCTCCTAATAAAAGAAAACAATTACAAGGTCTCTTCAAAATGTTCAAGAAGTAAATGACACCTGTTTTGAGAAGAGCATGGGTAAGCAGGAATGGGTCTAGAGGAACTCACCAAACTGAGACAAAGGAATGTTTGGCATGGAATAGAAAACAAGGGAAACTGGACTGATAGAAAGTCTGCCTCAAATATTCAAAGGGCTGTCATGCAAAAGAGAGGCAAGGTATATTTCAGGCGTTTCCAGGGTACAGAAGAGTAACAACCAAGCCTGCCAATGACGGGACAGGCGGGGCAGGAGGGTACAAGGGGTTAAGAACACAGGCTTATAAATCCTTTCTCCGCAACATATACAGCCTCAGTTTCCCCATCTGTAAAATGGTGGTGGCCCTATAATAGTACCAATCTCATAAGGTTGTCGTGAGCATTAAATAAGATCATGAATGTTAGGGGCTTATCACAAAGCCTGACACACGGTAAGTCTTCCATATGATGTCATCCGTTGGCCCTACTGTTCAGAGGAAGTAAGTTCTTTGTCCTTGGACGTATTCAAGTAGCAACTGGCGATCAACAAGCCATGAAGCTGTGTTGGGAAAGAGATTCCTGCATTAGACAAAGGATCAGATTAGGTGACCTTAAATTTCCTTCCATTCTTGGCTTTCAAATTCTTTGCTTCACTGAAACTGAGGTTAATGTGAAATCCTCTCTTGGACTACCCTTGCAGGCTCCAGCTTTGGGGCTTTGTTTTTCCACCTTTGTACTTGCAAATCCTTGCTGTGGAGCAGAATCTGGAGAGCGAGTCTTGAAGTGCACAACCCAGGAAGGAAAGCTTCTTTTGCTTGTTGGCTGCATTCTTGGAATTCCCAAGATTCCAGTCCCTTTTCCTCCTCACATTGTAAACATTAGGTTCTTGTGGGGGGACAAAAAGGTCACTTTCCAACAGCCTTTGCTCCCAGGCTCTGATCTGAATAATTCAACTCATCCTTGGAGAGAGCACCAGGCTCTGGGATGATCTCAAGCCATTGGACAGGCACGGTGCTGATTTAGGCTAACAAGGGGTCATTGTCTGAGCGCAACAATGGCATCCTTGCTTCTTGGTGAGCAGAACCAGGTATGGGAAGATAGAACAAGTCCAACTGATTCATCATCGCAACTAAACCGGCGGCAGTCAAGTGCCTTCCCAAATTCCCTTTTTTAGCAGGACCAAACCCTTGAGGAGGAGGAGGCATTTATTGGGGATTGCTACAAATTCGGCTTTCCTGCCACTGCCTTTATAACCACCATATAAAGTAACTCCCACAACACAGGGAAGATAAGCTCTTTAAAGAAAATATAAAAGCATTAGCTTGGCAATTCACCCAAACTTCATCATGCACCATAGACATTTTTGAAGTTTAACAAAGAAAAGCACATCATTAAAGAATACTGCTCTATCACCATTCTTATGCAAATCCTTCCAGATAGTTGGGTGGAAAATTCCATCTAACACACAGTAAGAAATAAGTGTTGCAGGGTAGAAATTTCAGCTATACTGAGTGCATCTATCACTTGTATAATCCAAACTACTGTATGTGCACTGACTACAGAATTAGTATTGATCCATTCACCATGTAAACATCAAGTACTTTCTATTATTACTTGAAATAGCATGCTATCACAATTTCTATTTCCTCCTTCTATCTTAAATAGAAGTATTGCACATTAGCCCTTTCCTTCATGTACTTTTTTGCACAGCTATCTAACTACAGTGTTCAGTGTGGTGCTGAGTTTCCTGCAGACATCTGCAGTATTAACATTAAAGCACTTTATTTTCAAGTCATCTCTGATGGAAGACAGTACAACTTTCATTTACCCAAGAAACCTGTTACCAGAGCTTCTCTTAGAAACAATCACATTCTCCTCTCTCTCTCTCTCTCTCTCTCTCTCTCACACACACACACACACACACATCATCCTTTGTTTGCTACTCATCCCCATGCTGAGATCACCACCATCTCAATTTTCGCTCAAAGTATGTACCTCCAGCCCCACCCCCCAAGAGGACAGGATCACCAGGTCTCTGGAGCCCTGAGGTAGTGGGAAAATATTTGCCAAGGCTGAGAATGGTATTCGATTTCAGGATGACTTGCTATGGAAGCTCAAGATTTGACTCTGGGTTGCATCGTTCAAATGTCTGGATGCATAAAGAAAAATTACTTCGGAGAATCAGTTCTGATGTTTGAAAGCATATAAAAACATAGCAAGGGGTGAGCCTTCTCTTTTCCCTTTCCTGCATACCACAGCATGACAGCAGGAGGAAATTTGGACTGGGTCCTGGACCCTGGAGGGTCAATTTTCGCTCAAAGAGCTCGGAGCCACACGTGGCATAATTCGTGTCCTCCGGTGCCTGTGGCATTCCCTGGGTACTACAAGCATCCTGACCCAGTGCACAATGCTTTGTGTTACCTTTGCCATGAGGGGAATGACACACACTGCGTGTGACTTAACTCGATTTCCAGTGTCTTCAGAGCCCAGCAAGCAGCCCTAGCAGGACACACACAATTTCATTTCTGTCAGTGGGAATCTATACATTGCAACCAACACCTGCCATAGAGCCAACTTTGACGAACGCATGTAATACCTTTAGCACGATCCAAGTTGGACAACACCGTTGTTCTCTTCTACCAACATGTGAAACCTGCAAATTTTCGCCTGAAATAAACAAAAGCTGTGGCTTCGTTTAGTGGAGAGAAAATATCCAGAACCAGCTGAGCACTATTCAGCCACCGGCCTCATGTCCAAACTCCTCTCAACTAATCTAAAAAGTAATAATAATTAACTAATTAATTGAAATTCTTCTTAGTAAATGGCAGCTTTGTTGCCAAAGTCAACGGATGTAAACTCAAACAGATGAAATTGTGAAATTGGATGGTGTGTGTTAAATATTCAAGGAGTGTGAGGACATTATAAAGGAACTGTGCACCTACTTCTGCCTCTCATAAATCTCCATCTTTATTTCTTAACACCAACTATTCAGTCTCTTGAATGCCGAAGTGTGTTCAGAGCAACAGAGTTTTATTCACCGCCCTACGAAGTACCCCTTCCAGAAGTGGGACCAGATTTAAGATATGCGCATGTGCACTCTCTTTCTTATGTATAATCATTTGAAGTGAACTGTAAAACCTCACAATAGTGAGTGGGTCAGGTTGCTCCAACAATAATCATGTTAACATTTGGGGAAAATAAAATTAATTAATTAATTAATTGACGGAGTGGTTAAAATAAAAGCGGTATCCTAGCAACCACTGTTGGTTGCCTCTCCATTCCTTCTTCCTTGTTAACAACACCCTCTCTGATTTTGACCAGGTAACCACCCCTCTAGAGAAGGTGACCCTCTCCACTTCTCAGGGTAAAATCGTGAACAGGCAGTCACTGCTTGAACTAATCCCATTCTCTCGTCAGTGACTGGTCCAGGAGCAGACATGGGCCTCACCTCTGACAAACAAGACACGAGGGAATCGGGCTGGGGCCTTCAAGAGAAGGTTTCTTCACTCTTAAAAAAGAGGTTTGAGGGAGAGTCCACCAGCAGTAAAAGCACTGTGCAGTGCTGGATCTGCACATGACCCCTGAACCCCAACAGTCATATTATGCAAGAGGCAAAAAGTCATCGTCCTTGTTGAGCTGCTGAGTTAAGCAAGCCTAAAGCAGCCCTACCCTGGGCTTCTTGTTTTAAAAAAAAGATACACTAGTCCCCCCAGCCCTTATCAGAAGGGGATTTCAAGACCCCTGGTGGATACCTGAAACTGTGGATAGATAGTACCAAATCCTGTGCATACTATGCTTTTTCCTTTCCATGCATATCTACAATAAAGTTTAATTTCTAAATTGGAATTTAGAATTAGAATTGGAATTTAGGCACAGTAAGAGATGAACAACAATAACTAATAATAAAATAGAACAATGATAACAAGAGACTGTAATAAAAGTTATGTGAATGTGGTCTCTCTCTCTCTCTCTGTCATTGCACTCACCCTTCTCCGTGTGATGATGTGAGGTGACAGAATACTTCTATGATGAGATGACATGAGGTGAGTGGCTTGATAGATGTTTGGCTACTATTGGCCTTCTGAGGATATGTCGGAAGAAGGATCGTCTCTTTCCAGCCTGCAGTTGACGGTGGGTAACTGAAAATGAGGAAAGCAAAACCGTTCGGGGGGTGGGGGGCACTACTCTCATCATTTTCCTCGTGGCTAGGGTTCCCATTACTATAATCAAAAGCAGCATTTCTGCTACAGGCCATTATCATCCTTATAGATTGGTATGTTGGGAAACGACCCTCCACTCACTTCCTCTCTTGCTGCACCCTTGCCCCAAATGAACTTCTTGGCTGAAATGGGCACATTTATGTATTTGAGAAGACACAGGTTAATGTTGCTCTAAAAAAAATAAGAGATACTAATGAATCTTACCACTGAGTACCTTCACCAAAGAAAGAAAAATTTCATGATGGCCTATTAACCGAAATCGGCCCAGCACACACCCAAGAGCATCCAGCTGTACGTTGCTACAGGAGTTCCAAGATGGCTTCATTATTAAGAGGTGAGGGAGTGATTACAATAAAAAAGAAATGCATTCTTTGAAAGCCCTGGAGTTTCACAGCTTTTAGAAAATAAAGGCCTCACTTGACAGGAGCATTTTCCAGGATTGCTTAGGCACAGAAGCACATGGCTTTCTTCACCAAGAAGGTCATGCAGAAGTACTCAGGTTGAAGAGGGGCCGGGCCTCTCCTCCACCCTCTCAGTCTACACCCCATGACCACCCCTGAGTCATTTCCCCTGAATCGCTAGGACTCCCTGGAGTTGTTTCAGAAATGATGATCTAAACCTAGGATGAGGGGCCATCCATGTTTTGAGTAATAGAATATTTTAAGCAAGAGAAAGACATGAAGTCCTAAAGTTTACACAAACAAAAATGCTTTTGTTTGTAGGATAATGTGCGAAGCAATGATGAAGTGCTCTATCAACAAAGGAGAAATGGCCACAGCAAGGCCAGTGAAGGATGACTCCTCACCTCTCGGTCAGGATTCACCTGCAGTCCCCCAGACTAGGATCACCTAAGACTCTTGGCTGGAAAGAAAAAGAAGAGGTAGCTAAACATAGCTTGAGACATCTACAAAAAGACATGAGGGAACTATGGTCTGCACAGGAATTGTAGTATACCTTGGGGTCAAAAAGTTGGGGTTATACCATAAACAACGTTAAAAGACTAAAGACAGCTTGGGAGGAAATATTTGCAGCACATGTAACAGACAAAGCTTAAATATTCATACTATATGGAATCTACAAGTCAATTTAAATTTTTTAAAAAGACAACTCAATATAAAAAATGAGGAATGAATATGGACAATTTATAGAAAAAAATACAGGTGACCAATAAATACATGAAAGGATTCTCAGTTTCACGGCTAATTAGGGAAATGCAAAATGAAACAATGCAACACCACTCTCAGCCTTCTGTTTGCAAAAATTTAAAAGACGTAATAGCCAGGGTTGCAAATAAAGTAGAGAAATGGGCCCTCTCACACATCTGATGGAAGTGTGAATTGAAACACAGTTTTGGAGGACAATTTGGCAATGTCTATCAAACTTAAAATGCAATTCCATTTTAGGAGTCTGCCCTACAGATATATTTGCACATGACTGTAAAGATACAGCTACCAGGATACTTGCTCTAACATTGTTTGTAATTGCAAACATACAGGAAACAATGTAAATGTCCATCAGTAAGGACCAAATTAAATATGTTCCCATCTATGCATAAAATAGAACCGTGAGCAAACATTAAAAACAATGAGGTAGATATGGATGTGTTATTATAGAAGCATCTGAAATGTAAAAAAAAAAAAAAAAAAAAAATGAATAAAGAAAAGCACATGTTCCAAGAAAAATTTTAAATAAAAGATAATGTGCATATATCCTCTTTTTAATATACCTAGTATGGTGCCAGGAATAAAGTAAATACCCAATACATATTGGAAGTATAAATGGCTTATAATTATTTGCTAGAAGAATGAATGGCTGATGAATAAATGATGAATATACATGTAAACATGAAAAATTTGAAAAGATACCCAAGGTTAGCTCAGTGTAATGGGAGGGAGAATCACTTTTCACGTAATATCTTTTTATAGATTGTTTTAAAATTTTTGCAGTTGCAATTTTCACATTAACATCCATCTCCGTTTTTGTTTAAAGATGTTAATTTCTTAATACTGAAAGATAAAGGAAAGACATAAGGAAAACATTTGCAACATACGTAACAAAATTAACTCCACTAAACATAAAGAGATCTTACCAATTAATAAGATAGAGACAAACAGCAGAAAAAATAATAAACAGCCAAATGCTATGTGGCCAACATTGGTAATTGTCTACCTATAATCTATTCTTTCTTACAAATAGAACCATATTAAAGGGTGGGGCCAGCACTGTGTTTATTACCCAAAAAAAAAGTACAAATGACCAAAAATCTTGTGAAAAGATATTCAATCTCATATAATCAGAGAAATACAAATTAAACAAAGTAAAATACTTGGTTTTTGCTCATAACATAGGCCAAAACAAGAAAAAGATTTTTATTATCCAGTGTCGTCAAGGACTTGGAGAAAGGCATTCTCAAAGTCAATGAGAGTGTAAATTGGCACAATCATTTGGGCAGTAATTTGATATATCTATCAAATTTGAAATATACCATCTTCAAGCTAGAAATTCCACTTACACAGAATCCCTTACACAATTTCCCAAAGATCTATGTGCAAGAATGTTCACTAGAGGCTTGTTCATTAGCAACAATCTGGAAACACTTTCATATATCCATCAGTCGAGCTGTGAACAAGAACAGGAGTCAAAATCTTTGCCCTGACAGAGCCTTTGTTCAGTCGGGGGCAGAGACAGATGATAAACAAGGACAGACGATAAACAAGGAAACAAATAAGCAAGATACATTCCAATGACATAAGTACTACATAAAGGAAATAAAAATAGGTGATATGATAGAGCATGTTTGGGGGTACAGAGGTGGACAGGGCAGAAGGGAGACTACTGTACATGAAGCCATTAAGGGATGTCTCCCTGGAGGGCGATACTGAGTTAAGATCAGAACAACGACAAAGAACTAGCCCAGCACGTAGAAGGCCCAGAGACACCGCAGGTGGGAGACAAAGGATAACCAATAAGAAGGAGAAAGGGACAAGCTGAGACTAGAGAGGAGAGTTTGGGAAGCCACTGGGGTGTTAAGCAAGGAGGGACATGACCAGGTTTGCCATTTTTAGAAGATCATTCTGGCTGCCAGGTGAAGAATGTATTGTAGGCAATACATTGATGGATGGAGAGCAGTTAGGAGGTCCTGGCAAGATGGACTGGTGGCTGAGAACAGGAGAGTGCGAGAAGTGTCCAGATAAGGGCATACTTAGGAGGTAGAGCCAACAGGATTTGCTAGCGGATTGCCCTTGGCGTCTGACAGTAAGTAAAGAAGGAATTGAGGATGGCACCACATCTTGGGGCCTGAACAACTGGGTGGGCTGGTGGTGTTATTTACTAAGATGAGAAAGCCCAGGGGGAGAAAGAAGTTTGGTAGAGAAAGTCCAGAGTCCATTTGGACTTGTGAAGCTTGAATGTTCTATGAGACAGGCAAGTAGAGATAGAGTGGGAAATTAACATATATATTTGCAAATGCACAGAGAAAAATCTGGGAGGTTATCCACCTAACTGAGAAAGGGATTCTCTCCCGAAGTGCAGTTGGGGGTGGGGGGAGGGGAATGAAGAGGAAAGAAGCTACTTCTACATTTGACTGTATATACATTATTAAGGTTTGAAATCATTACAATGGATATGTATTACCTTTGAAATTTAAATAAAGGAATATAAATAAAAGACTGAGTGATTTTCAAATTTTTCCACAGAGCTTTTTCTTCAAACAAAGTCTTATCCAGAATGCCCTTCCCATTGTCATCATTCCAGGCCTCAGCTCAAATATCACCTCAGAGAGGCCATCCTTAACACAGGATCTAAAGTAGCTCCACTGCTTCCTTCCCCCAAGTCCCTCTGTTGCATGCCCTGTTTTATTGTGTTCATATCACTTACAACCCAAAACTGACTTGTCTGTTTGTTTGTTTACTTGTCTTCTATAATGGTCAAGAACAGGGATGTTGTATGTCCTGGTCTCCAAATAGCTCTAGAATCTGGAACAGTGAGTTGCATACAGTAGGCACTCAATAAATACTCCTTTGATTTAAAAAAAAAATGAGGGGCGCCTGGGTGGCTCAGTTGGTTAAGCGACTGCCTTCGGCTCAGGTCATGATCCTGGAGTCCCGGGATCGAGTCCTGCATCGGGCTCCTTGCTCGGCGAGGAGTCTGCTTCTCCCTCTGACCCTCCCCCCTCTCATGCTCTCTCTCTATATCTCATTCTCTCTCTCAAATAAATAAATAAAATCTTTAAAAAAAAAATGAACTCCAATTTGTCCTCAGGATAGAAAGCTGAGCTGCTTCAATTGAACCAAGGCTAGGGGTCCAGAGTCTTCTCTCTCCCTCTCTCTCTCTCCACTCCCTTCCCACCATCACTGGCTGCCCTAAGGTATGTCCCAGGAACCCCCAGGGCCCTGAAGGAAACTGTAGAAACCACACGACTGTCTGATGGCTCAGATCTTTTCCAGTTCAGACAATCTACAAAGGTCTGCCCTGAGCCCTCCTTCTCAGGAACTCCACCTCCTCAGTTTCTACCCAGGGTCACCAGAGCAGGTCTGGTCCAGACTCAGCTGGAAGCCCCACCCATCTCCACGTCACCTCCACTAGCCCCAGTGCCCTCACACAGGCCGCCCTCCTACCAGGTGCTCCAGGCTGTGCCCACCGGCCCCGCACTGCACCTGCTCACGGAGTCACCTGTGAGTGCGGGCCCCGGCTTGGCCCTGGCTCAGTTCTGCACTGGGTACGGTGGACCCAGAGACAGGCAGACCAGGGGCCTGTCCTGCAGGAGCTGCACGTGGGAGATAACCCAGGCCATCGTCAATTCCCTGGCATCCTAGTGGCTCTCACTGGAATGTGGTCAAATCCAACTCGGTCCCTAGTTCTTTCTCAAGCCTCCCCGATTGTCCTGAGGCCACACGGTCAAAATTAAATAAAGACTGGCTGTCTTTGTTCATGCACCGGGTTGCTGTGTTCATGAGATATAGGTGATGGAACTACCCCACCTCCAAGAAAGGGAAATGCCATCTGTCTGCCTTGCTTGGCCTCAATGCCACTTCAAGCAGAGGTTAGCAAGCATCCCTAGGCATTGTCTTCTGTCCCTTCTGTGGCCCAGAGGGAATAGTTCTCACCCTCAGATTGCACTGCTCCCCACCCTCAGCCAAGGCCAGGGGCTTGCCTAAGCATCTGCTGTCTGCCTTGGTCTAGGGCCAGCAAGAGTCCCGTGCAGAACCAAGAGCAGTTACTCATTCACTCTACATAAAGGTTGAGTCCCTGCCATTCTCCAGACCTTGCCACACGTCAGAATCATCTTCCTTATGCTCCCTTCACTACTGGGTGTGTCTCTGCTTCTGGGTGGGCTGAGGGTGGAACTTAGGGTAGGCAGAGCCTCAGGGATAAAGCCTGAGAGACCAGAGCAGTGAGGAGGATTCTTGCGGTGCTCACTGCAGTGATTCTCAGGAAGGAGAGGGCTGGAGGAACACTGCGGGCCCCCTTCCCCAGAGCCCAGCACACGGTGCTCAGGGGCCACCTGCTGGCAGCTGGGGGCATGTGTGACTCTGGGGAGAGGGTTGCATAGACCCAGGGCTCCTACAGGGACACACACACAGAGGCACCCCAGTACATGGTGTGCACACATGTGCCCACACAAAAACATACATCCCACATGCCCCAGCACGGATGTGCATACACAGAGAGCCATGCATACATACATACGCACATGCAGACGTGAGCGCAAGCATGCAAGCCAACAGACGTAACAGAATTACACGTTGCTCGTCAGCGTGCACCTGCACACCCCTACAGGACACAGGTTGCATATACATGAAAGCATGTGCATATACATTAAAGTGCATATATATTAGTGCATATACATTAAAGCCCCTGACTGGCCCCTGACTGAGCCCCTCCTCCCCAGGGCCCTTTTTGCAATTCCCTTCCTGCCAGCCATCACCTAGGGAAAGACAGAAACCCACATGCTTCCACCCCTCTGCTCTCCTGCTCTTAGCGGGTAGGCAGTGCTCACTCCATGGTTCCGTTACCAGGGGCCCCGCAGAGGACCACAGCCCCACCTCTGCACAGGATTAACCTGCCAGCTGGCAGCTCTCCTCACCTGGGGCCTGCGAGTGTGGACAGCAAGCATGTGGTGACAGAGTGTGCCTCAACAGCATGAGAACAAAGATTCCAGGGCCCTGGTTGACCGTGATGGCAAGACGGGGTGCAGGGCAAGGTGGGTCGCGGCTGCACAGGCATGGGGTCTACAAGGGTGGGGGTGACGCTCTGGAACCGTCCGAGAAGCTGAAGCTGTAGGCAGTCACCTCCAAGGGTTGGTTCAAGGGCTGACAGAGCCTCGGAAGCCCAGGTTCAAGGACGAGGAGGGCAACGAACATTCACTGACGGCCTGCTGCCTGATGTGTGCGGGCACCGTTCCCACGCTCGTTCCGCTCTTCCTTCTCCGCGAGGCAGAGAGGCTTGTGGGTCTTCCCATAACAAGACATCACCAGGTCCCATTCTTTTCCTTGTTAAATATCCCTCCGTTTGTCCCAGGGATGCACCAACAGGTCCAAGCTCCCCTTAGCTCTCGTCTGGGCCAGCGGCACAGCCTCCTCCCTGCGCCCCTTCCCTACTCTCGGCCCATCCAATCTGCCCTCCATAATCCAAACAGATCAGTTTTAACAACACAAAGCTGAAAGTCTCTTACTGGCTTCAATGACTTCTTGTTCTAAGGACCAAGAACCAAACCTGAATCTCTGCTTTGCACCCTCACCTACTTCTTGCCTCTCGTGACTGCCATTCCGCACCGGTCATTTTCATCCCCTCAAACGCCCACTGCCTCCTCCCATACCAGGCACTTTGCACATGCTCTTCCCTCTACTGCCCCATCCTCATGCCTCACGCCCTCGCCTGAGAAAATCCGCCTTCCACTCTCTCCTCAAACATCAGTTCCTCCTGATGCCTTTCTTGCCCCCTGATCTTCTCTCTCTGCTAAACACTCCTAACTCCCCGTGGTTCTGCTACAACACACAGCAGCACTTGCTATGACCTATTCGTGCTGTTATGTGGCTTCCCTGGGTCTGCTCCGTCCCCTAGGCTCTGAGCTCTGCCAGGGAAGAGACCTCGTCTCTTGCTCATTCTTTTATACCCAAGTTCCCAGGAACTGCACATGCTGGAGAAGATGATATTCAAACCAGGTCCCTCTGCCTCCAAATGGTGTCCCCTAATTCAACAAGCGGCTCCGTGTCTTGGAGGAACAGAGTTGGCAGGGCTATGCCAGGAGGGGGACTCGTCCTTTCTGGATCCTAGGACCCCTGACCTTACAGGTTAGTTCCTGGTTGGAATGATCCAAGCCAGCCCATCCTTCCATCAGCCCCGGCTACTCAGCAGAAGAGACTGTGCCTTTGTCTCTACCTTGGCAGTCCTGTACTATTCTCATTCTTGAGCAAAATGATAACGATCTGATCGGCAAAAGGCAGTGCTTATGTGCAATCCTGGATAAATGGCAATAAACCCACTAACTGAAGAAAAAGACCAGCAGATATGAATGTCTTCTTGGGAAGGCAGGGGAAGCATTTTAATGTGTGGTACCAAGGGCATACATAATAAAGCACTGGCCAAGTGAAACTCTTAAACTGCGGTACATCTTTTTAGATATTCACCACCCAAAGGACAGATCAGGCCCTCGGAGCTCCTGAGGGCTTGTGGTCAGAGAACTCTGGGGTAGACAAGCCTCCTTCATCAGAGCAGCCCTACAACCCGTGGAGCCTCTTCAAAAACGATTAAGAATCGTTTGGCAGTGATGGCAGAGCGTCAGCCAAGTTCAGGGCCTTTCTGTGTAACTACACCGGTGGCACATCCATGCAGCTGGTCCTGCTCCCTCACCCTGGAAAACTGGGCAGCCCAGAACCACCCACACACAACTGAATTCTGGAGACATTCACTTCCTAAACACCTCACCTGTGCCCTGTTCCTGCCTTCATGGAGCTCAGAGCCTGAGAGCGGAAAAGCAGTCGGGGCATAGCTGCTAAAATAACTCAGTGGATCTTTACTCCCCTGGAGGCAGGCAAGGAGGATGGGCTCCCTTCCAGGTCCCAGAATCTCAGGGGTGAACGATGACCTGCTAAAGTGAAAACATGCCCTGGAGATTGTCTCACGCACGGTGCCCTGAAAATTACTTTACTCATTCTGCAAAAGCCTGGCTGCATTTTGGTGGGGGGTGTTAGAGAAAATCTGGCTAACAACAGCTAGCCCCAGTGCTGTAAGGAAGGAAAGTTTCTTTAGAGAGCCAGACGTCCCCTTGACTGTGTCATGACAGTAAAGTACACTCCTTTAACAGGAATTTTGACTGATGCAAAACTGCCGCCCTGAAATCACCCCAGACGATTCTGCTTCTCTGTGCCAACGGGAGTGGGAAGCTTGAGGGCTTCCTCTTCCAGAACACTGGCTGCAGTATTTTTGCCAAAGAAGGGCCAGGGAAGAGATCAAGGCAAACTTCAACTCCCCACATGCAATGAAAATAAAAGCCCCCACTGGTTGTCTAGCAGCCTACAGCAAGCCTGTGTCGTGAGCTTTTGTGTTTCGCCCTCATGTGAGTGTCCTAAGGTATGTGTCATCCTGTCTTGAGACGCTAGGAAGGCCGATGATTTTATTTGTGTTTTAATTTAATGCTCACAGAGTACTAGCCATGTACCAGGCACCGTTCCAAAAGCTTGACAGGTATTAACTCATTAACCCATGTAGCCACCCCATAAAGTAGGTACAATGGATATCACTTCCACTTTACTGATGGGGAAACTGAGACAACCACAGAGCGAAGTTCCTTCAATGCTGTGTAGACAGTCATTGGTTAGAACAAGGATTCAAACCTAGACTGGCTCCAGAATCCATGCCCTTCGCCGTTATGTCCTTTTGTCTCTCTCGGCTCAAAGGCAGACAGATGAGAGTGCAAGCTTAATTCCATAATCTGGACTTTGGGTTTTAATTCCATAGGTATTTGTAAATGCCAAGTCACTATGTCATTCTTTCAAGGAAGTAGCTAACATGGATTAAGACTTTGAGCTTTGGATTGAGACAGACCTGGATTCAAATCCTAGCTCTGCCATTTGCCAAGCTGGGAAGCTTGGATGACTGATGTCATCTATCTGTGCCTCAGTTTCTTTGACTGTAGAATGGACATAATAATGGCACCAGCCTTTAGAGTCGCAGTGAGGATAAAATGAGTTAGTGCAAATAAAACTCTTGGCACAGGACCAGGGCCAGAGTGAGCATCCAATACAGGTTTGTAGTGACTTTTCTTTTTTTTTTTTTAAGATTTTTATTTATTTATTGAGAGAGATAGTGATAGAGAGAGAGCATGAGAGGGGGAGAGTCAGAGGGAGAGGCAGACTCCCCGCTGAGCAGGGAGCCCGATGCAGGACTCGATCCCGGGACTCCAGGATCATGACCCGAGCCGAAGGCAGTCGCCCAACCAACTGAGCCACCCAGGCGCCTCTGTAGTGACTTTTCTTAACACTATCATCTTCGTTTCATCAACAGCGATTGAGAGATGGTGGGGCACAGTCAGAAGAAGGTGGAATTTAGAGACAGGAAATCCTGGATGAAAATGCAGCCACATAGTATCCAAAATCTGTAAAAAAATTTATCAAACTCAACATCCAAATAATCCAATCAAGAAATGGGCAGAAGACATGAACAGACACTTCTGCAAAAGAAGACATCCAAATGGCCAACAGACACATGAAAAAGTGCTCAACATCACTCAGCATCAGGGAAATACAAATCAAAATCACAATGAGATACCCTCACACCAGTCAGAATGACTAAAATTAGCAAGTCAGATGTTGGCGAGGATGCGGAGAAAGGGGAACCCTCCTACACTATTGGTGGGAATGCAAGCTGGTGTAGCCACTCTGGAAAACAGTATGGAGGTTCCTCAAAAAGTTGAAATAGAGCCACCATATGACCCAGCAATTGCACTACTGGGTCCTTACCCCAAAGATACAAATGTAGTGATCCGAAGGGGCATCTGCGCCCCAGTGTTTATAGCAGGAATGTCCACAGTTGCCAAACTATGGAAAGAGCCCAGATGTCCATTAACAGATAAATGGCTAAAAAAGATGTGGTACACACACACACATGCACACACACACACACAATGGAATATTATTCAGCCATCAAAAAGAATGAAATCTTGCCATTTGCAATGACATGGATGGAACTAGAGGGTATTATGCTAAGCGAAATAAGTCAATCAGAGAAAGACAATTATCATATGATCTCTCTGATATGAGGAATTTGAGAAAAAAGACAGAGGATCATAGGGGAAGGGAGGGAAAAATGAAAAAAGATGAAACCAGAGAGGGAGACAAACCATAAGGGACTCTTAATCTCAGGAAACAAACTGAGGGTTGCTGGAGTGGAGGGTGGAGGAAGGGATGGGGTGGCTGGGTGATGGACACTGGGGAGGGTATGTGCTATGGTGAGCGCTGTGAATTGTGTAAGACTGATGAAGCACAGACTTGTGCCCCTGAAACAAATAATATATTATATGTTAATTAAAAAAAAAAAAAAGAAGTACTTCAAATGGTGGAGCCTATTAGATGGAAAACTAGGCGGACAACAAAACTGAAAATACAGCCACATAATTTGTCCCCGGTGTGGCCTTGCGCAAGTAAGTCACTTCTAGCTTCCTTTCCTCCCGCGTAAATGGAGATTGTAATAGAGCTACCTCGCCCAGCATTTGTCAAGAACACACAAGCTCATATGTATCAAAAGGGTGTGGTTATCTATCAAGAAACGTACATACGGTGGTCATCATTCGTGTGACATAAAATAGCCTATGTATAGTGGATTGAATATAGTGGACTGGAAAACATATATCCACATCCTAACCCACAGAATCTGGGAATGTGTCCTTTTTTGGAAAAAGCGTCTTTGCCAATGTAATCCAATTATGGCTCTCGGGATGAGACCATCCTGGATTATCTGGGGGAGCCCTAGACAAGCGTTCCTATAAGCAGCAGGAGAAGACCCCGAGAGAAGCGGGAGGAGCCAAGCAGGGAAGATGTGAGGGGCCCAGCCAGAGGCCAGGGACCAGCTTGGGCCACCAGAAAGGGGAAGGGGCCAGGAAGGGTCCCTTCACAGAAACTTCAGAGGCAGCGTGGCCCTGCCAACACCTTGATTTCAGACTTCTAACCTCTGAAACTTGGACAGAATACCTTTCTGCCACTTTAATAAAGCCACCAAGTTTACAGTCTTTTGTTGCTGGAGCCCTAGGAAACGAATGCATCGTCCCTGGGGGAAGAAAAGGAAAAACAAAAATCCACGAGGAGGCTGTATTCGTTTGTTTGAGCTGCCATCATGAAATGCCTCAGACTGGGTGGGCTTCATCGGTCGACCTTTGTTTCTCACAGTCCCGGAGGCTGGAAGTCCACGGTCAACGTGCGAGCAGACTGCACGTCTAGTGAGGACATCTTCCCGGAGGGTAGACACCCACCTTCTCACCGGGTCCCCACACGGCCTCCCCTGCGTGCATGCTCAGAGAACGCGGGTGTCTCTTCCTCTTCCCATGAAGACACCGGTCCTCCTGGATTAGAGCTCTACCTTCATGACCTCCATAAAAGCCTTCTCTCCAAATATAGCTATGTTGGGGTTGGGGCTTCACCATAGGAATTTTGAGGGGGACATAATTCAGTCCATAACAGAGGCCATGTGAAGAGTGTGTTCGAGCCCAGAGCAAATAGCTGCAGCTCCGCCATGGCAAGTGAGGTGTTTTGGAGCCCAAGCTAGTGTCCTGGAGTGGGGACCCCCAGAGCAGGTGGCAGCAGAGGGACAGCCTCCCGCACCCTCCGCCACCTTCGCAAGCCTGCCTCACGTGCGACTGACGCCACGCCACTCTTATTCCCCTTCATTTTATTAGTAACGTGGTTGGTCCCCACAGCGAAACAACCATGAATTTTCATTTCTGAAAAAAAGTTAATTCTTCGATTTGAAATACCTCCGAAGAGTATGTGAATCTCTTCAACAAGTATGAGGGGTTGCGTTTATAAGTAAATAGCTGGATAGATTTGGGTCTGAACAGCAAAGATGGCTGGAGTCATTTTCTTACAGAATTATGAAAAAGCAGTTTATCCCCAAGTGGGTGGGAATACACATCAAATCCAAATGGCAGAATTGTGAACAGGATTTGGGATTACACAGCAGGAGCACATGGGGTAACTGCTCTGAAAGTTGAAGAGGTTCAGCATGTTAAATTAAGTCCGCTGACATCTTTTAAAACCTGAGGAAATCAGTCTTAAGTTTCTCTAACAGGTTAGGTTTTGATGAAATAAGCAGTTCAAATGTTTCAAATCATCCCGGCTTTGAAAACAAACAGCTGATCACCATCCATTCCTGCAGAGCGGTTTCCCTTGAATGTTTACAATGTATTTTTTTTAAAGATTTTATTTATTTACTTGACAGAGAGAGACACAGCGAGAGAGGGAACACAAGCAGAGGGAGTGGGAGAGGGAGAAGCAGGCTTCCCGCTGAGCAGGGAGCCCGATGCGGGGCTCGATCCCAGGACCCGGGACCATGACCCGAGCTGAAGGCATTTGTTCAAGAAGTATGTATTCAGTTCCTACTCCATGCCAGGCATAAGGCTGGATGTAACCATGAACAGAAATAGACAAGGCCTATCCACAGTTGGCACTGGGGCTTAGGAGCGGGGGTAACAGGAGACAGCCTTACAAACAGGGAGGTCCCAGCACAAGAACTTAGAAAGGGAGGCAGAACACAGACCAATTACAGGGGACCCAGCAAGGCTTCTGCAAACTTAGGAATAGTAAGTGGTTATCCTGACTGAGGGATGGGGAGGCGTGGGGTGGGGCACATCTCAGGCCACATTTAGGGGGGTCCCAGTAGCCCAAGCCAGGTGCCCCCTCCCTGCTCTACCAAGGGGGTGGCTACCACACTGAGCACACCCATCTGGGAGGAGGAGAAGCGCCTGACACAGATGCCCCAGTCCCTGCTCCAGCCGGGATGGGACAGGAGCAAAGGAGTCCTGATACAGGAACACCAGCACATCCACCTGCAAGTTGACAAAGAGAAAAACAGCCCAGAAAGTGAGGCTGGAACAGACTCAAACCTACCTGGTGAAAACTGGGTGGTCAGCAATTCCCTCAAGCATTGGGATTTTAAAGCCCCCAAACCAAATGCACACAAAGGGCCCAAGCTCCCAGTGAGTCTGGACACCACCTCCAGACTTTCCTGCACTATCAATCTCTCACTAACGAACAGCCTCTAGTCTTCGATCATTGTCTAGCGTGTCTCCCTGACCTGCAGCTCATGCAAGACTGGCAGAGGAGGTGAGAAAAGAGGAAGTGCAGGGAGAGGGGAGCCCCCCACCCCAAATCATCACATAGACTTTTCTTTGTGTCAATTCCTTTTCTCTTTGGATTTCTTTTCTACCTGATCTTATCTCTTCTGGAAACTTGCACTGGTTTCCAAACTTAAACGATGTCCAAAAAAAAAGATAGGGGGCAAATAATCAGGCTTATTTATCTGCCCTGTATTAAAGAGATCCTGGAGTGGTGATCTCGGAAAAGCCATGGCCTCCCTCAGCCTCACTTTTCATCTTTGAAGAACAGGAATGAAAGAGGATAAAAGTCCAGCTCACAGAGCTAATGTGAGGATGAGAGAATTTCCACGATTTGCACACGTGGGTGCATGAGTAATTGTTAGTACAGACACGCCAAGCCACAGAAGAGAAGAGACCCGAAGCTCCCTCCCTGATGCCTGAGTGTCGTCCCCTGCACTAGACCATGAGGTTGTCACCCCAGGTACCTGTCCCAGAGATAAGGAATCCATCAAGAACAAGAGTATCTGCCGTTTCCTGAGTGCACCCTAGGCCCTTGGCATTGCGCTAGAGGTTTCCCCTGCATGGCTCACTGTCCCTTCAAAATCAGCCAGTGAGGGGGTGTTGGTTATGTAATTCTGTGAACTTCCCAAAAACCACTGAATCGTATGCCTTAAATGGGTGAATGGTGTGGTATATAAACTGTATCTCAATAAAGCTGTTCTAAAAACAAAAAACAAACCCTCCATAAAAAAGGAGCTACTACTCTCCTCATTGTATCGATGAAGTAACCGAGGCTCAGACAGGGACCAGAGCACCCAGAAGTCACATAGCTCGCGAGGAGCAGAGCCAAGATACCTGCCTCCCAGGCTGCTCCCTGCCCCTGGGAGGGTACCTTACAGACGGCTTGCTCTCTGGGAGGGCTGGGCCAAGCATGGTTGCACCAGTTCTCCCCACAGCCTCTGAGGCAGCCTGCCCCTGTGTTGGATAATGTGGGTCCTTGGAGAGTTGCCACAGCTGCTGAGAAATCTGCCTCTGTGGAGTTTCCATGCCTTCGTGCTGGTTCTCCCGCTGGAACCATGTGGAGTGAGGATGCTCTGCGCTCTAGGAGATGCCTTCGAGTATCAGAACACAGCAGTGGATTCCTCTTTCTTCTTTTCTCCTCGGCCTGAGAGATACATGGGCCCAACAGAAGCTCGCGCACTACAGAGCTGGGAGACCAGTGATCCCCAAAAATCAGCCTGTGGATCCTGGCTGCACCACAGTCACCAGAGGCTCTAAAAATCCCCAATTCCATGGAGAGAGCCCAAATCAGTGGGTGTAAACCCGGGAGTCCGTATTTTTTTTTAGTAGCTACCAAGTGATTTCTGTCAGGGGCAAGGTAAAAAAACCAAAAAACAAAAAACAAAACGAAACAAACGTATTATTTTTAAGAAAGAAACTGAGGGTGCCTAGGTGGCGCAGTCAGTTAAGTGTCCACTCTTGGTTTCAGCTCAGATTGTGATCTTGGGGTCGTGAAATCGAGCCCCGCATGGGGGTCTGTGCTCAGCATGGAGTCTGCTTGCGACTCTCTCTCCCTCTGCCCCTCCCCTACCTCCCTCTCTCTCACATGTGCTCTCTCTCTCAAATAAATAAATAAATAAATCTTTACAAAAAGAAAGAAAGAAACTGAAGCTCATAGAGGGACATAACTATCTCAAAATCACATAGTCATATTCAAACCAGATCACTTTTGGACAAGCTCACTTCAGTGTCAATGATTCTAAGTCCAGAAACTGATATGAGACTGTAGATTATAATGCAAAGGGTAAAGGACAAGAATATGTGATCCATACAAGAAGAGGTGCTATTGGGCACCTGGGTGGCTCAGCTGGTTGGGTGACTGCCTTCGGCTGAGGTCATGATCCTGGAGTCCCGGGATCGAGTCCCGAGTCAGGCTTCCTGCTCGGCAGGGACTCTGCTTCTCTTTCTGACCCTTTCCCCTCTTGTGCTCTCTCTCTCTCTCTCATTCTCTCTCTCTCAAATAAATAAAATCTTTTAAAAAAAAAAAGAAGAGGCGCTATTAATCAGCAACTTAATCCTAATATCTATTTTTTAAAATGCAGTCAAAACAATGTAGGACATTTTATGGCCATCAAATTTAAGATGAACAACACCCAATTTGGGTGAGGTTATACTGAAACTGATTCATTTGCACATTGCATGTAACAATTTAAATTAATATAATACCTTGCAAACCACTGCAGCATGATAAATGAAGAGCATCAGGCTGAGTCCTTTACTGAGGGTCTACTTTGTGCCAGTGTTGAAAATAC
Source organism: Mirounga angustirostris (assembly GCF_029215605.1). Taxonomy (NCBI): domain Eukaryota; kingdom Metazoa; phylum Chordata; class Mammalia; order Carnivora; family Phocidae; genus Mirounga; species Mirounga angustirostris. The sequence goes on along the minus strand of NW_026991723.1, from coordinate 67,819,941 downwards.
AGGTACAAGTAAGAATTGCTCGCTGCCTTCAAAGAGCTCACTGTGCACTGGACAAATGAGAGAAGTGAATGCTTGTTTCAATATTAAAGGTAAATGGTAAGCACTGGGGATCATGACACCTTCCAAGGAGGACCTCTTGGCCTTACCTGGAGGTGCAGGAAAAGGATTCCTAAAAATGCTTGAGCAGAGGCACCTGGGTGGCTCAGTAGGTTAAGCATCTGACTTTGGCTCAGGTCACGATCTCAGGGTCCTGGGATCAGCTGCATCAGGCTCTGTGCTCAGCAGGGAGGCTGCTTATCTCTCCCCCTCTGCCCCACCCCCCATGCGCTCAGTCTCTCTCTCAAATAAAAAAATAAAATCTAAAAAAAATAGAAAAATGCTTGAGCCAAGACTTGGAAGCTTGCAAGAGGGAAGCCAGGGCTGCAGGTACTTGGAGACAGGTGGGTCTCTGCCACAGAGCCTTCAGGGTTCGGCTAAGAGTCTAGGCTTTGTCCTATACGTTATAAGGAGGCATTGAAGACTTTAGGCAAGGGAATGACATGCACATATGTGAACTTTGAAAGGGTCCCTCGGACAGCGGATGCACAAGAGCAGACAGGGAGGCCAGTTAGGGGGATGTGGCCACGGTCCGAGGGAGGAACAGACAATGGAGGCTCCCACAGAGCAGAGACAGTAGGAGGAGAGGAAGAGAGGGATGGGAGAGAAGGAAGGGCAGGAGACTTTCTGCATATTCTAATAACCCAGGCACCAGAATTTAGTAATTCTTTGTGGAGATTTAAGGGGGAAAAAAGAATCGAAAACAATCTCAGAGGAAGAACTGGAAACTGAGCTCACCAGAGGCCAGTGATCCCCAAGTGTCACTGAAGGCAGTCCTGTGGCTCAGGGGAGTGGGGACGTCCCACCCGCATTAGCATCCCAGGCGCTGACCAGCTGCTGTGGGGAGAGCGGGGTCCAGGCAGTAGGGACCAGGAAGGCGTCATAGGTTTTCCCAGGAAGCCAGCTCTGAGATGGAGATGAGTGTGCAGGAAGTTTATTAGGGATCTTGGGACTGTTGCCCGTGGAAGGAAGGAGCAGGGCAAGGAAGCCAAATGAGCAGAGGGAGCGGTAGGGCTATGATGGCGCCCTGGTAGAGGTCTCAGCCTGGAGGCTGGGATGGCCCCTCAGAGCTGTCCCAGGCTGCATAGAGACAGCCAGGTCTTTACATCCCTGCATCCGTCACGGAGCTGGCTCAGGGAAGGGGCTTCGGCAAAGCACTGTCTTCAGCAGAGGCCATCCTGTACGACAGTGTGCAGAGAACAGTCCCGGAAGCTGGGGGGCCACGTCCTGCACTTTTAAAGAGGGATCTGCGTGGCCAGCACAGGGGCCACTGAGGCTCCACTAGTGAGGATGCCAGAGTTAAGCACAAGGGCTGGTGCCAGTCTCCCGGTGAGGGGACTGGAAACCAGAACAAAAGCCCAGGTGTAAGATGGAGCCACTCGGTGGGGGTTTGGGGGGCATGAAGGAGCCAAGCCTTCCTCCAGCTCTGTGGGTACCAGTCCAAGGGCAGCAGGACTCTTTTCAGACCCACTGGAGTGTTCAAAGCCCCACAGACTATTGCCCTCAAACATGACAGACTCTGTCCAGGCCAGGGTCCCTGGCACCTGCTGCTGGCCCGTGGGAATGGGAGGGGTTGGCACTCAGTGGTACTCTGACCACAGTTGCCAGAATCTGGAAACAACCTGCCTATCCAACACTAGGGAACCAACGAGTCAATCATCGTGTTTCTATATCCTTTCAAATAATTCAGGCAACTCTTAAATCACATGAAAAATAGTTAGGATTCATTCAGCAAAGAAAAGAACGTGAAATATCCACCTCATCGGTATAACTATAAAAAATGAGCTCTGCATATGGACAGACACGGGCAGCAAAAACAGAAAATAAAACCACTGTTTTTTATGACTGAGGGAGTAGGGATGGGTTTTAATTCCTATTACCATAGTTTGTCATAAATACTTTTTTCCAGCCTTCACCACCTCCCACAAGACGAGGCTACAGATGCGTTCATATTGGCATGTGGCTGGCCCACATCGTATCCCATTTCGTCCTTACAAAGACATCTGTGCACAGCCCGTACTTGCAGGCAGACCTCCAAGCCTGCTAAGAGATTGTCCAGAGGCAGCCATTAGCTATGTCTCTGAGCAAAAGGGGTTCAAAAATTGGCAATAAGGAAAATATTTCTAGGAGGCAAGAAAAGAGGGTTTTATGCCTCCCAGTCCGAACAACTAGTAAGTGGGACATTAAAAGAGGCAGAGTATAGATCGATATTTAAGCGAAGTGTTTGTAAGAACAACTAATAGGCAGTTTTCAGAATAGTAAGCCCACTAGATTTGAGCAGATGCTAAAAACTATAAAAATAAATAAAGGAAACCTCATGTACAATGGAGTCATGAAACCCTGCAAGGGGAGTTCTCACACACTACCACTTGTAGCAAGAAGAGTATCTCCCCTCATCCAACTGGAAGACTTACTTTCCATAGCCCAGCCGGGGGAAGGAAGAATTTCTCCTTGCCCAGCAACAGCTCAGCCAATGAGAACTCAGCAAAACAGCTGCTCCCAGCTTCCTCCTTTCCCCTACAAAAGCAAGCTCATCTCCTCTGTTCTCTGGACTTGCCTATGGTTCACCATAGTTTGCTTGTCCCAAATTGCAATTCCTCTGCTATTCCCAAATAAACTCATTTTGTTTAAGTTTTTTTAAGGTCAACAAGATCATTAGTCCCAAGAATGCTGTAGAAGAGTTTCAGGAGGTCAAAGACCTTGCCTTGATTTGTCTAATCAGAAGATTTTATAGATGGTAATTTAAATAACTCAAAATTTAACTCAAAGCAGGTTGGGTAGAGACCAGCTAAGTCAGATCCTCATAGATTCCTGGAGAGCCAAGTGAGATGGCCCAGGGTAGCCCACAGAGAAGGATGTCAAGAGAGCTTGTGGTGATCCACTGATCTGCATTTGGGCTGCAAAACAACTCAGACCTTTCAAAGCTGAGTCATTCAAGAAGCCACAAACTTCCGTCTCTTCCTCATGCTCAAAAAAGTATGGTGAAGAAAAACCCCAAGGTTAACCAAGTGTCCCTATTTCAATCATTTTTCCCTAAAAGTACTTTTTTTTTTTTTTTAACACCATGGTCAATGGTTTTTGAATGCAGGCTTTCAAGGTTTTTTTTCCCCAAGGAGTTTTTATTACAAATGGTCAAGTAGCCCTAAACCCCATTTCACACATGAACTGGGCTTTGATTCACCCTACAATTCCGGAAGACATTTCTTTGTACCTTCCCTGAAGCCATCTAGCAAGCATTTAGTGAACTTACTGTGTGCCAAGGAATTGTGTTAGCCATTGAAGACACAAAGATGAACTAAGCCAGGAGCAACAGGTGAAAGAAAGTAAAATTGCACATCACATGTGAGAAGAGCCGAGATGGAAGCACGGAGCATAATCCATGGGATTCTGCAGTCTTCAGAGTCAAGTGATATCTCACCTGGAAAGAAAAGTTTAGGAGAACTGCTCCAGATGGAGAAGGTGGCACAAGATATGACAGAAGCTGACATTTGTAGGGAAAAATGACAAAGCTGAGTTTCCCAAATGGCAGTAGGTGAAGGTGCAGAGAAAGGTAACCTGTATAGGTAAAGAAGCTTCTGATCGAAAAAGATTTTGCATGCCAAGCCTAAGAGTTTGGATTTTATCCTGAGAGTCATGGAGAGCAATGAGGGTTTTCAGGCAAGGATCCAGTGGAATTTGTGATTTTCATTTTTATCTTTCTAGAGCAGCAAGAGGATGGACCTGAGGAGAAAGGGACACGGCAGGAAATTTGAACTCTCTGTTGTAATTTAATCTGTCTCATTTAACTCTGACATCACCACCACGATTACCCATCCCTCACCTGGCAGATGATCTACTGTGATACAGATCTGCTTCTGTAATGGAAAGATTCCGTGGTGTGGTTGAAAGAGCACCAGGTCTAGAAGTGAAAACCCAGGTTAGAATTATGACTTCTTTACTGACCAGCTGTAACCTTGTAAGAGACACGTCACATCTCTGATTCCTAGCTCTCTCAACTATGGAGAAGGAACACCTGCCTCCCAGAGATGTTGTGAAGACCCTGAAGCAGGGATGTGACAGCTCTTGGCAAATCACAGAGCTCCGTGAAAATGCTAATTCCATTGTCCTCTTGCTATACTGGGATAGAAGGGGTTCTCATTTCCCCCAGCATTAGCTTTTTCCATGGGGGTCCACCCAGATTTGGATTCCAGTTTTGCACTGTATTGAGATAGTCTCAATAACGTATCTTAGACAAAATTGTACTGCATAAAAGAGAGGGCCCATCTTTCTTTACATTCCAGTATCCCCAAGAAACTGAGGTTGCACCAAACCATACTCTGTCACTAGAGGGAGCCCATCCTTTAGCATCAAAGTCATTTAAGCTCAACTTCTCAAGAGGTCATCTGTTAGAGGACACAGAAAGCTGGGGAAGGTTAGTTGGTCGGTTGCGTGGCAGGGGGCAGAATTTTAATCATTATTCATCATTAGTTCAGATCTCTGCAGTTAGGCTAGAGTTCCATCCCAGGGCCACCATTTCCTAGTGTACAAATTTGGACAAGTGACTTCATTTCTCTGAACCTGTTTCTTCATCATCCCTATCCAATGGAGATGATTATTATGTGAGATATTGGACACAGAGTGTCCAGCAAGTACCAAGCACAGAACAGGAACTCCATAAATTCTAGAATCCTCTCCTTTTCACATTTTGCTACAAATAACAATAACTGAGAAATACATTTAAATGAAATTGAAAGGCAAACAGGAGAAAACAGAGTGGAAAGAGGCACGAAGGGCTGGTGACTGCTCTTGGTGTCAGATGTGGGCATCCCTCATTCTCACATCTGTTGAGCAAAGGCATCCATAGATGTAGATGCTGTTTTATGAGCCCCATGGCTAGACGAGGCAGTCACAAACAGATGGGCAGCGAGAAGTAGCTGCAAAAGGAAGCAGGCATATGGACCACAGACTAGGGCTCCCTCTCCTTCTGTTGGAGCCATTGCCTTCAATTCCAGAGTCAATACCCTGAGGTGGGAGGGGAAAAATGTTATTTAATCGATTCCATGTCACCCTACCTTAAATTTCTGAAATCACCATATTAATCCTGCCTTGCATTTCCACAGACCCTTCTCTTGGTTTTCCAACAAGTGGCTCTGACAAAGGCTGTGCCGAAACCACGCCAACACAACTGGTGGAAAAAGAAGATTTGAGTCAAACAACCAGGTTCCCTTGACCGAATTCCAAATCTCAGATGCAGTGATTTTTCCTGTCTGTATTAACTCTTTTGTTACTAAACCAACAGAGTCAACTAGATCTTTTGATTTCTTTTAGACAAAGGGAGGTGGGAATTCACATTTGTAAAGTATCTGTTGTGTGCCAGGCTCTGTGTTGGGCACGTCACTAATTCCCACATAATGCTCACAATCCTATACTGGACAGGTGCTTGTCTCTGCTTTACTGATGAGGTGCCTGAGGCTCAGAGAGGTTGAGTAACTTGCTGGAGGCCACATAGTGAAGTGTGTGGGAGAGCCGGGTCTGGAACTCTTTTGTGTGAGACACCAAAGTCAGTTTTCACAAATACGATAAAAGTCTCTCTGAAATCTCCCTCTTTAAAGTGTTCCTATATGGGCGCCTGGGTGGCTCAGTCGTTAAGCGTCTGCCTTCGGCTCAGGTCATGATCCCTGGGATCGAGCCCCCACATCAGGCTCTCTGCTCGGCGGGAAGCCTGCTTCTCTCTCTCCCACTCCCTCTGCTTGTGTTCCCTCTCTTGCTGTCTCTCTCTCTGTCAAATAAATAAATAAATAAATCTTTAAAAAAAAAAAAGTGTTCCTATGTGATGTGCCCCCTTTTTAGATCTCAGCCATCTCAATTTCTAAGTCTTTCTTGAGTTTTCCTTGTTATAAAATGGTTTCCATTTAATCCACCCTCAAACAACCTTACCCTCTTTATTTGCCATCACTATGCCCCACAAAAGGTAAGAATAGCCTGTTACACATGTAGGGAAACTGAGGCTGGGAGTGACTTAACTATCTAAGGTCACTCAGTTGACAAGTGAGGCTTCCAGATGCAGAAAAACAACCTTCTCTCATGTAGACACCGCCTCTAGACTGAGCTGGAAGGGGTACCACAGTGCTCTGGCCCTCTGAATACAGAACTCCGGAGCATTATCCTCAGTGCTCTCCTGAGCTCTCATCTCAATACTGATTAAACATACCTTAGATTAGTCACCCTATCTCTGTCCCCACTGCCAGTGCCCTGGGTCAGGCCTCCACTGGCTCTCAACAGGATCCTTGAGAAAGTCAGGCACCTGCTGTCCAAATCTCCAAATCTCCAAATCTCCTGCCTCATCAACCCAGCTCCTTGCTGTCAACAGACGGTTCTTTTCAAAAAATTAATTCTGTGGACTCACATAGCTAATGAAAATGTTACAGAGACACTCCCATCATCTCCCAGAGAAAGCCAGAATCCTTTAACTTGCAAAACAGCCTCCTTTATGTGCTGACTCAGGCCGCCTCTGTAATCTCACTGATGCCACCCCAAGACCACTCCCTCCCCTACTCAATCACTTAACAAGGCGGTGTAGTATTGGGTCTATAATTAATGCTAATTCATTCGCCTAATGGCACCCCAGAGCTCTTGCTGAGCAGAAGGACTCCCTTGCAGCTAGGTGTGACCATAAAACTAGGTTCTGGCCAATGGGATGTAAGGGAAAGTGATGTTGGCTACTTATGGGATGTAGCATTGAAAGAAAGTTCTTGTGGGGCACCTGGGTGGCTCAGTTGGTTAAGCGTCCAACTCTTGATTTCGGCTCAGGTCATGATCTCAAGGTTGTGAGGACGGACTCCATGCTCAACAGGAAGTCTGCTTAAGATTCTTTCTTTCCCTCTCCCTCTGCCCCTCCCCCCTGCTCATGCTCTCTCTCTCTCTCTTAAATAAATAAATAAATCTTTAAAAAAAAGATAGAAGGAACTTGGGTCCCTGAGGGTTTACAGAATATGCCACCGTTGTGCTTGGTTTGGCATCCTTGAAGATAAGGATTTGAGTGCATTTATTACAGAGGTGATGCCAAGGCAACACCAGGAGGGAGTGGGGGAGTAAAACAGAGAAGGGAAAGGAACAATAAAGTGTGCATTACTAAGCCATTACCACCATGGGCAGCTGGCCCTCAATCACAATGGGAATACTGGGAGAATGTGGAACATGACCCAGAGTTATCCTGCCCAAGGGGCAAGGATGCTGAGGGATTTATACGGCAACACCTGCAGAAATTGATGGGAATTTTGGAGGAAGGGGACATTCCTCTGCTGCCACCTTTGGCCCGCCTCACTCCAGGCAGAGAGTGCTCTGGGGGCAGAGAGGGCCCTCAGGGAGGCACGGGTGCCGGAAGATGGATGGATGGTCCAAGTGCATACAAATGGTGACTGTGCGGGGAATTTGGCCACCCCACAGTACACACGTGTCTGCGACACTCACCCACCTCTCCATTCCTTCATTCCAGCTTAGACTTTTATGAAAGAGAAAAGGAAAACTTCCATTTCCTTAAGTGACCGTTATTTAGTCTCTTAATGCATATATTTCTGTTAACCAACAATAGTGTGACATTGCCTGCGTGCAAAGCCCTTCTCGGCCACTTACTAGATGCAAGGGACTGAACCTCTCTGCCCTCAGTTTCTTCTTCTGGAAAATGGGTCTACTCATACTTCCTCAGAGGGCTGTTTTTTCAGGGTGCCTGGGATGCCACTTGCAAAGCACCCAGCACACTGCCTGCCACAGAGTGAAAAAGTTGCTATGCTTATTTCACTTCTAAGAGTGCTTTTCAAAAGCTACCCTTGAATTTGCCTTCCTAGTCCGCATAGTCTCCAGGACGGGCCCCTACAAAAGGCAGAACATGATGCACTGTCCCAGAGCAGTGCTAAAGAACGTTGTTAGCAAAGGTTCACTCTGCAGAGATGCTGCCCATCCCCCAACAATGAAATTGGGACCTGAAGCCAGAGCCAAAGATCAAAGCCAAGAAAAGACAGCCAATCTCTGACGAAAATGACCGGAAATGAGACCAGCCCCCCAGGGAAGCCAGGAGAGGAGGGAGAAAATACCAGTACTCCCAAAGCTTTCAGCGGAGGTTCCCTAGTCACCAAGCTCCTCTGGCCCCAGCATCCAGCCAAGCTACAGGGAGCCAGTGCCCCATCAGCGTCTGTGAATGAGCAGGGACAGGTCACCCAGGCGGTGGCCTGGCTCGGTTCCCAGCTCTGCTCAGTTGGCAACACCGAGGAAAGCAGCTCCCCCAGCAGGCACCCTAGATGTCTGCAGACTGTTCGCCCTCACCTCCTCCTCCCTCCCCGCCCCAGCCCCCTAAGCACCGTAGGGAGCAGAGAACACACCCCAGAGCCAGAAAGCAGCAGCTCCTCCCTTTCAAAGATCAGTCTATGGGAACCTGGAATCCTTGACAATTGCAGGGCTGCCCAAGGTAAATATCTGTTGACTCCTGATGGATAGCAAGTGCTCAGTCATTAAGATTAGTTGAAATTGAACCTAGGGGGTTATTGTTTTAACTGTTACTCTCCCCGGGTGCTATCACACGCACAGAACCGGTCGTTAATATTAATTATTCAGTTGGCTTCTATGGAGTACTTCCCTGAGCCAGGCTCTCTTATTAGCCAGGGTCTCAGAAACTAGGAGACGGGCTCCATGACTTTGATTAAATCATGTCTAGCTGGGGAAGCCACTGAGCAACCAAGTAACTTTACGAGTGTGATCGTCAGCGATCTTTAAATGTTGACTGATAGGAATTAAACTGACTCTCAGTTTGTAACTTGCTGGGCCCCACTCTCAGGGACTTAACCCAGGGCCTGCATTTTTTTTAAATAGGCTTTATTTGTTAGAACAGTTTTAAATTGACAGAAGAATTGAGAAGAAGTACCATGAGTCCCCATATACCCTCTCTCCCAGTTTCCTTGATTATTGACATCCTAGATTTGTATGGTTCATTTATTAAAATTTATGAACCAATACTGATACATTTTTACTTACCAAAGTCCATCAATTACTCAGATTTCCTTAGTTTTTTTTTTTATAAGATTTTATTTATTTATTTGACAGAGAGAGACACAGCGAGGGAGGGAACACAAGCAGGGGGAGTGGAAGAGGGAGAAGCAGGCTCCCCACCGAGCAGGGAGCCCTATGCGGGGCTCGATCCCAGGACCCTGAGATTGGCGCCTGAGCTGAAGGCAGCCGCTTAACGACTGAGCCACCCAAGCGCCCCCAGATCTCCTTAGTTTTTACCCAATGCCTCTTTCTGTTCCAGAATCCCTTTCAGGACACCACACTACATTTAGTGCATCTCCTTCGGTGGCTCCCCCTGGTTGAGACAGTTCCTCAGAGTTTCCTTGTTTTTCATGACCTTCACAGTTTTGAGGAGTACTGCTCAGGTGATTTGTGGGGTGCCCCTCGACTGCATGTTTTTCTCATGATTGGACTGGGGCTGCGGGTTTGGGGAGGGCAACCAACAGAAGGAACATGCCATTTTCATCACATCATATCAAGGGTACATACAATCGGCAGGACTTACCACTGTTGATATGGACTTCAGTCACGGACTGAGGTTGTGTTTGTCAGTTTCCTCCACTCTAAATCTACTTTTTTTTTTTTTCTTTAATCGCTTCCATACTCTACTTTTTGGAAGGAAGTCACGGTGCACAGTCTGCACTTAAGAAATGGGAAGCTGCCCTCCCCAACCTCGAGGCCAGAGTACCTACACAAACTATTTAGAAAACTTCTGCATGGGATATTTGTCTCTTCTCCCTATTGATTTATTCAATCATTTTTATGTCAGTATGAACTAATGGCTATTTATTTTACACTTCAGGTTATAATCCAACGCTGTTGTATTTGGTTGCACAAACCGTTCCAGTGTTGGCCATTGGAAGCTCTGTTATTGAAGAGTGGTTTTAGTAACAAAGACTTGGGTGCTGGGTGGAGGGCCTGCATTTTATGTAACTTCTTGTTTGAATATAATTTCAAACTTACGGGAAAGTTACAATAAAGCATTGTGTTTCATGCCATTTGCTGTGTCATTTGCTCTTTCTCTCTGTATATAATTTTTCTAAGCCATTTGGGACATCATGGCTCTCTACCTCTAAACACCTCAGTGTGTATTTGCTAAAAAGAATAAGGATGTTCTCTTACATAACCACAAAGAGTTACTGATTTCTATAAATTCAACATAGATGTAGAATTCTTTTTTCTAAACTACCAGCCATTTTCCAATTTTGTCAATGGACCCAACAATATCCTTCATGGAATTTTTTTCTGCTGGTACAGAACTCAGTCTAAGATTAGGTGTTGCATTTACTTGTCATGTCCCTTTAACCCCCCTGTAATCTGGAACAGTTCCCCAGCCTTGCTTTGTCTTTTATGACACCGACATTTTGTGAACAATATCATCTGCTTTTCGAAATAGAAAGTTCCTCACTGGGGATTTGTCCAACTGCCCAGAGGTGACCAAATTATGAAGTTTGAAGGCATAGTCCCCAAGTCTATCCTCACATCTGATACCAACTGCAAATTCAGGAAATTACCCAAACTACCCTCAGATTCGATAATTTGCTAGAAGGGCTCATGGAACTCACGGAAGGCTGTTGTACTTACAGTTGTGGTTTATTGCAGGGAAAGGACACAGATTAAAATCAGCCAAAGGAATATGTGCACAGGGCAGTCTTGGAGGGTTCCAAGCAGGAATTTTCGGTTTTCCTCTCTGTGGGTAGTTAGCACACATTGGCCTCCCAAGAATTGATAGGTGACAACACTCACAAGTGTTGGGTGACAGAAGCCCACTCAAGCCTCGATGCATAGAGCTGATATTGGAGTTTCATCACATGGACATGACTGACTGATTGACTGATCACCCACGTGGTTGAACACAGTCCCCAGGTCAACCTGTATCACATGACCCAAGTTCCCCATTCTCTTCACAAGATTGGTCTTTCTGGCGTGACCAGCCTCCACTCCTGTCGGTGATGACACAGAGCTTAGGGCAACAGCCAAATTTCTTTGGGCAAGGCCAAATTCTTTACTGTGTGCTAATGTTTTTTCCTAAATAGATCCAGGTTATGCATTCCCAGCTGGGATAGCATCAAAGCCATGTTGTAGCCTTCTCAAAGTATCATATCTAAAGGCACACACTGTCACCCTACCCATCTGCCTCATACTGGTGATGTTAATTGTAAACATCCAGTCGAGGTACAGTCTGCCTCCGCTGTATAGAACTTATATTTTCCTTTGCTTCTAATAACCCATCTATTAAAAGGGGGGATACAATTTAAGATCAAGCAAATATCCTACACCTAATCAAAATTCCCCTAGATTTAGCATCTATTGATGTGTCTCGCCTGAACCAATCTTTACAATGACGGTTGCCGAATGTTGCTGGGCCATCCCCAGCACCCCCTCCAACTTCACCGGTAAGCACTTGTCAGCTACCATAAGCAAGGAGGACCTGCAGCTTTAATAAGCATCCCCAAGTGATTCTGATGCAGGAAGTTTCCTTAACATTCTCTGAGAAATACCCTGACAAGCTAATCTAATTTAGGAACAAAAACTAGAGTAAGTCTCTACTTAGTGGATGAGGAGACATTCATCTGTAGGAGAAACACTTGCAATGGCCAGGGGTGTGGAAGAGTCTAGCTCATTTGGGAAAAGGCTAGGCTTGGGGCCTGGAAGAAAGAGGTCTTTTTTCCTTTCTTTCTTTCTTTCTTTCTTTCTTTCTTTCTTTCTTTCTTTCTTTCTTTCCTTCCTTCCTTCCTTCCTTCCTTCCTTCCTTCCTTCTTTCTTTCTTTCCTTCTTTCTTTCTTTCTTTCTTTCTTTCTTTCTTTCTTTCTTTCTTTCTTAAGATTTTATTTATTTATTTGAGAGAGAAAGAGAGCAAGAGAGGGAGCACAAGCAGGGGGAGCGGCAGAAGGAGAGGCCCCCACTAAGCAGGGAGCCCGATGCAGGACTCAATCCCAAAACCCTGAGATCATGAGCTGAGCTGAAGGCAGACGCTTAAGCAACTGAACCACCCGGGCGCCCTGAAAGTGGTCTTCTTTCGATTTTCTTTGCTTATTTTCCTTATCTTCTTTCCAACAGCTTCATGCTCCTGCCTAAAACCGTTCATTTTTACAGAATATAACCAAATCCTCTTCAATATCATACCCACTTACTAGTCAAAGTCATTCAGCTGCACCTGCTGCACTTGGGGGCTTGTGAGAAATGCAGAACCTCAGACCTCATCGCTGACTCACTGACTCGGAATCTGCATTGGATCAAAATCTCCACATGGTTTGTTACCACATAACATTTTGGAAAACATTGACCTTCAGGACCCCTTTTGATCTAGCCCCTGACTCTTCAGCCCTATCTCAGGCCATCCTTGCCCCAGAAACCAAACTCCAACCATACTGAAGCATGTGCACTCCTCTGAAAATGCCTCCTACTCTCTCCAGCCTCCAAATAGCCTTGTTACCAGCTAGTCCCTTGCTGGAATGCCCTGACCCATCCCCAACCACAACACATTGAATGCTTGCTCCCTGCTCAACATTCTGGACTCCGCTTAGAATCATTTCCTGCAGTCTTCCCTGATTCCACCAACCAGGTGAGAAGCCCCCATCATGTGCTTCCAAGGCACCCTCAACCTCCATTCTCCCAGCTTATATCCACTGTACAATAAGTGTCCATTCTCCTATCTTTCCCTCCACTGAATACTGCAAGCAATTTAAGGGCAGTGACTGTGTTTATTCATTCATTCACTCATTCATTCCCAGAACAAAGTGCCTGAGCCCTAATGGGTGCTAGTAAAATTTGTTTAATTAAATAATAGATATATGCTTGATTATAGTAATAATTAACATTTATTTCATGTTTGCTGTGTGCCTGGCACTGTTCCATGTGAGATACACACACCCACACCCATACTAATTATGCAAATATAATTATTATGTCCATTTTGCTGATGAGAACATTGAGGCACAGAGAAGTTTGGTTTCTGAACCAGGATTACAGTTAGCAATTGCTGGAACTAGGATTTGAATCCAGACAGTCTGCAAGTTTCACACAATGTGTTTCTTGATTCAAAAGTACTCTGGGAGGAATGCAAGCTAGTTCTTCTCTCAAAGCCCTCTGTGGATGGGTAAGTTCTAGCAGACAGACCCTCCTATGCACAGAACTTAACACCCCATCACCATCAGGGCAATGTGCCATTATGGTTGTCAAGGTATCTGCAAGATGGGCCACCGCTTGTGAGTGCTGAACTTGCAAACCCCAAAAAGGAGAAGAAAGGAATAAGGAAGTTCAAATGAGCTTTTAGGTGAAAAGGATAGGACTGTCATAGTCTGGCACAGTCTTTAGGACAGGGACGGGCCTTCTAACCATCTCAAAAGGTAAAATGCTCAAGGAAGTTTATCATAAAGAAAGGGACACGTTTACAAAAGTTGCTAAATTGAACTTATTCATTCCATACATGTGCGGAGTTCCTATTGCTATTAGCCAGGCATTGTACTGGTACAGATGATGAAACAGCAATGAAAGGGACAGACACGGCCCTGCCCTCAAGGGACTTACAGCCCCTACAGATGTGCATAATAATGGATTATTACCATATACGTGCTGTGTCTGAGTCATAACTGAAGAGAATAATGTCTCCTTGTAAGAACACATGCTTCAGGATGATACAGAGGCAAGAGTCAAGCCTGGCCTTTGCTCTTACTGGCTATGTGAGCCCAAGAAAGTCATCTCAGCCTGTGTCCTCTTTTGCAGATGCTAATAATCCCTTCCTTATGGGCACTGAGCCATTCCTTGATTCAACAAACATTGCTGGATATCTGCTAAGGGCAGGAACTGGGGGCAGAAATAGGAAGAATACACTCTCTGGCCTTCCGGTGCTCATCGCAGGTGGGGGACAGATATATAACGCACTGAGAAATTCCCCGCTCGATCCCCAGGGCCTATTTGGCACGTAACAGGCATGCACGAGGAATGTTACATGTTAAATGGATACATGTAAATTAAAATACCACAAGGCTATGTGGTAAGTGTATGACAGGCCTGCATAGCCATTCATTTATTCAATTTTCCATTCAAAGTTATTTACTGAGCATCTATTATGTGCCAGCCACTCTATTAAACCCTAGGAATATGGCAGTAGACAAAACGAAGATTCCATGGAACTTGACCCCGACGCAGTGTTCACTGTACTAGAGAAAAATAGATGATAAACAAATCAATCAATCAATGCGTAACTTCATACCAGGTAGTATGAAGTGCTATGAAGAACAATAGAGCAGAATAAGGAATCAGAGAAGAGGGGGAGGTGCTCTTGGACCTGTCAGGATACACTGAGCTTGCACGGTGGAAACAGACAACGCAACATCTCAGGGGCTTCGCACAACATGGGTTTACAGTTTGCTCTCATGAGGCTTGAACGCTTCGTTCCTGCTCAGCCTTCCAGACGCAGCTGAGAAATCATTTCCTGTCCCTCCGTCCAGTTTAGAAGCCCCCACTGTGCACTTGCACATGGTGCTGCTTAGGGCTGGCCCACTACAGTGCTGCCACCTCAGCTCGAGGCTTCCCGTCCCCCACGGCAGGTGCCGGGAGAAGCAAGAGGCAAGCATCTACAACCCCAGGTGAGAGAAGAAATCAATATTCTTTTCTTTCTTTTTTTTTCTTTCAGCTTCATCGAGGTATAATTGAAACCAGTATTCGTGCACATTAGTAATGGGCTAATGTCTACCAAAGACTTATTTTTTTTTAAGATTTATTTATTTATTTTAGAGAGAGCAAGAATTGTGGGTGGGGGGAGGGGCAGAGGAAAAAAACCTTCCAGCCGACTCCCCGCGGAGCACGGAGTCCTGAGGCAGAGCTCCATCTCACGAGCCAGAGGCTTAACAGACAGAGCTTCCAAAGACTTATTTTTAAACACATGGTCATGAAGGCTTCATGGAGGAGGTGATTTTTGAGCAAAGTCTGAACTGAAACGATGTCATGAATAAATCTGGGGAAAAAAGTGTTCCAACCTGAGACAACAGCTAATGCAAAAGTCCTGAAGCTGGATGTGCTTGGCATGTTCAAGAGCAGCAAGGCTGTCTGAGCCGCAGAATGCTGGGAAGTTCATAGGCCTCAAACAGAGGATAGCTGATCTGGGCTTCAGAGGATGAATCGGAATTGGCCAGACCTAAAAGGGGTGTTGCAGATAGAAGGCAGAGCAGGGCCAATGATGTAATGTGGACAAAATGAGATGGTATAGGTGAAGACAGGGCTCCATTCACACTCGCTGTCATTACCCACCATACGTAAAGAAGAGGTAGCAAAAAGTATTAGGGCAAATGGTGAAGGAAGGTGAAGAATCTGGGAGGTAGCTTTGTCGGGAAAAAGAACCTTTATAAGAGAAGACAAGAAATCAGTGAGAAAACATTGGCATTAATAAACATTGGCAGCCTTTTTCTGACGAGCCCTTTTGGTATTCTGCAAACACTGGATGAAGTTGTAGAATCTGCAAATACTTCATCAAAACCATTCTGTTGCTGGTTCTGCTACCATCACTATTACTGTCACTTAGGAAACTCACAAGAAAACTCCAAGAAAAATCATGATAGTAGATTACGCATCATACTAGAAATTGGCCTGATTAGATATGTATTAGTCAGGGTCCTCCAAAGACAGAGAACTTCCCAGAGGAGAGATGGATAGATAATGAAGATTGGCTCATGTGATTACAGAAGCCAAGAAGCCCCACGATCTGCCATCTGCAAGCTGGGGCCTGGGAAACCTGGTGGCAGCAGTCCCTGCCGTATCCAAAGGTGTGAGAACCGGGAGCACTGATGGTACAAATTCCAGCCTGAGAGTAAAATACGGATGTCCTAGCTCAGTCAGGCAGAGAAAGGATCTCCCCCTTGCTCTGCCTTTTCATTCTATGCAGTCCCTCAATGGATTGGCCGATGCCCACCCAAATTAGGGAAGGCAATCTGCTTTACCAAGTCCACTGATTCTAATGCTAATTGCATCCAAGACACCCTCACAGAAATTATTGTTTAATCTAGGCACCTCATGGTCTAGCCAAGTTGACACAAAAAATTAACCCTCCCAAGATGCCAGTTTCCAAAGAAAGACATCACCAACTTGACCCATCCTTCAGAACCAAAGTTGGCAGTCTTGGTCTCAGGAAAACCAGAGAACCTAGGTTGTCCCTCTAGGAATCCATCTTTCCACACATGGAAAAAAACAGCAAGTGGTTATTTTCATGGAAGCAATAGAACATGGTAGTTAAGAATACATGGCGGATCTGGTTCTCATCTCATCTCTACCATGTGCCGTAAATATATATAGTATATGTGTGTCCTTGGACAACCACATCCTTCTCTCTGCCTCTTCCTCATCTATAAATTAAAATAATAATAATAATAATAATAATAATAATAATAATAATAATAATATCGTCCTCAAAAAGTTGTGGTGAGAATTCAAGGAGAGAATGCATATAAAACACACAATAAATGTTAGTTCTTGTCTATACATTTAAATATTAGGAATCCTACTACAGTTAGAAAAGGGTTCGTGGAAAGCTTGAGAGGAAAATGTATAATGACAAGGTTAAATTGCAGATATTCACATTGCGACCAGAAGGAGAAAGGAAGAAAGAACTCAACTTTATTAAGCTGTAACCATGTGACAGACACTCTTAGACCCTAAATCCTTTGTCTCGTTCATTTCTCACGACCTTCTCTGAAGAGTGAATTGGGCAGTATTGTCTTCATTTTTCAGAGACTGAGCTTCAGACAAGTTTAGTATCTTGCTCAAGGTCACTTAGTTCCTAAGTGGTATTTTTTTTTATAGCTGCAAAAACCTGTTCTCCTTCCATTACAGGAAAAATGTTTCTGCATGTTACCAATATCCTTGCTATTATTCTCAATACTAATGTTAATCATTAATCTCCCAAAGAAGCACATCTGAAGTCAACTCTCCAGATTCAATATCAATTCATTTTAGTTATAAAAGTGATTCTTATTAATGGGGTTTTCAAGAAAGTCACAGCACTTACTAGTGTTATAACCTGGGGTGAATTCCCTAAACCCTCAGCCTTTATTTGCTCACCAGCAAAATGGAGAGAACAATGCCTTGCAAAATCACGATGAAATTATATATGAGAAATCACCCAGCAAAGTGCCCAGTTTTTTCATCTAAATCTTCAAATCAGCCCTATAGAGATAGTTTGGAAATCCATTACTGTCAAAAACCATTGAAGTGATAATCTAACTTCTAATAGCCATGGTTACTTTTGTAGATGTAAGGAAATATTTCTTTGGGCAAATTCTTTTGTGGAATTAAAAAAGCAAGGGAGTTCATCTTTTTCTAGGTTAAGAATAAACAGGAAGAAAGTAGACACTGACTGAACTTTATAACCCAATATTATAAATTTTTCATTTTTACCTACCAGGGAATATATTTCACTTTTGCTGTGTATGAGGGGATATGCAAAAACAAAAAACAAAACAAACAAACAAACAAAAAAACACCTGCACACACTGGATTTGTTAAAATAATCTATAGGTTGAGCTTATTAGCTTTTAAAATTGACTTATTATTTGGGATTAAGAAAGGAATCCTAATACGAGTATTAAAAATATCTCCCAGATGTACAAAATCAGTGCATTCCAAAGTTCCTGCTGATTCATTGGCTCCAGGAAGGGGACAAGAAAGCTGTGCTTTCACAGATCATTCAGGTTATTCTTAAAACCGGGCAAATCTGGAAAATACTATTCAAACCCACCTTGCAAATTTCAAGATGTTTCACCTCCCCACGAGGCTACTAATTTTGGCCTCAAGTATTTTTGGCCAATGCAACTACCAAATCATTAAACAATTCCCTAATGTGACTGACAATTAACCTTTAATAAAGTACTGCTATAATTAATTTCAGAAAAGAAAGCACTGCTACAAATGAAACCTGTCGGCCCATCTGAGCAATGAAGAAAGTATTCAGACTGCATTAGAACAGAGAAGCCCACTTTGAGTAGGAAAGAGAAGGTGCTCCAATGGATCTCTTTGATCAAGTGATTGAAATCAGGTCCTACCTGACTTCCAGGAGCCCAGGAGCCCACACACAATCCCACCTGCTTGTGCGCTTGAGAAACTCCTGTCTCTGAGCATCACCGCACAGCCAGGCAGAAGATGATGAAGGGCGAAGAAATTATGAACAACCAGGGAACCTGGGTGGCTCAGTCAGTTGGGCATCTTCCTTCGGTTCGGGTCCTGATCTCAGGGTCCTGGGATCTAGTCCCATATCGGGCTCCCTGCTCAGCAGGGACTCTGCTTCTCCCTCTCCCTCTGCCCCTTCCCCCACTCACGCTCGCTCTTTCTCTTTCAAATAAATAAATAAATAATCTTTAAAAAAAAGAAATTATGAACAACTGAACTTAATGAAAGCTAATGAACATTTACATAAGGCCACGGGATTTACAGAGCCCTTTCACAAACACCTTCTCATTCACCCTTCAGAACAACTCTGTGAGGTAAGTTATCTTCACTTTACAGTCGAGGACATCAGAGCTCAAGCTAATTATCAAATTGTCCCTGGACACTGCGATTTCCAGATTCTAGGTTCCTGGCTCTTTCAACACTCGGTGCTGCTTTGACAGACAATATTGAACTCAAGGGAAGGGGTTTCTGGGATGGAATGGAATGAAGAAGGCAGCTGTTATAAATCAGGCAGAATAAAATATAAGCGGAAGAAAAGGATGAGGACTCTATCACAGAAGTCAAGAGGGCATTCGAGAGTTCAGAAAGCAATCGAGACCAATGACAGCAAATCAACCTCATAAATTTCCAAAGCTGTGCTAGAGTGAAAGCTTGTCAGGGCAGACCCAACATGGAAAGGTCCTTTGCAGGAGGGAGGATATTTCCATTATTCGTCCCCAGTTGCCAGCCCCAAGAGCACGAGGAGTACAGCCAACCTACAGGGTCACTAGAGGCTCATCATGCTGAACTTGATGCCCTAGGCCTTAAGACCACACATCAGAGACAGGCATCCAAGCCTGCGGAGCCAGAAGTCCTTGGCTCTGAGATCGGATGTCTCCTCCAGGGTCTCCGCTCCAAGCCCCTGGCCATTGGCCCCATCGAGATGACTTCGCCTCTCCCCTGGTCTCCTGATTGTTCTCCCTGCTCCCAGCCTCCTTTGCTCTCTGCAAAGTGCCATTTCAAACGGCAACCTTAGTCAACCCAGCCTCATTCCTCTAGCAAAAGACATTCAGCAACTCCCAGGATGCCTGAGATATGGGTAAGTGTTGCAGGTAATAATTTCAGCACTTGAGTCACGCTGCCTGGGTTCAAATCCCAGCTCCCCTCCCACCAGCTGTGGATCCGTAAGAAGTTACTTCTCTTCTCTGAGCTTCCTCAATAGTACCTGCCTCACCAACTACAGTGAACACTCAGCACAGTGCCTTCCAAGGGGTAAGTGACCAGCAAATAGTGGCTATTATTGCTCTATAAAACACCAACCCGAGGAGGTATAATTGGAGTGTTTGACCAGCTCATCCTTTGCTAGGAGTTGTCCCAGTGTAGGAGGGACTCCCAGCTATCACAAAATAACTCTGTGTCTCCAAATACTAGTTTTCCATTTGTTCAACAGTTGCTAAGGGCCTACTCTGAGCCAGAAACTGTTGTCAGTGCTGGGGAATCTCCATCTTTTTTTCTATAAAAATTGTATATATTTAAGATGTTAAAAGGTTCTGTACCAAATTCCACTGTGTTCATGGGGTCTGGGGACCAATAAGCATTGCTCTGACACCAGCTGAGTATCCCATGATTCAGCTCAATTCTGACACTGTCTACCTGGAGATAGCATCACATCACACAGGCTAAGGGCTCAGTCCTACAAGACTGCCCCCCTCCACATACACACTTCAGATGCCAGTCCCAGGCCCTCATTGTCACCTGGAGTTCCAACAACCCCCTCCTTGGATTTGATTAATCTGCTGGAGCAGCTCACAGAGCTCAGAGAAACATTTTACCTGTTAGATTACCAGTTAGTTATAAAAGAATGTAACTCAGGAACAGACAGATGGATGAGATGCACAGGGCAAATGTGGGGAAAGGGCACAGAGCTTCCATGCCCTCTCAGAGCACACCACTCACCCCAAATCTCCATGTATATTCACCAACCTGGAAACTCTCCGAATCCTCTGCATTTAGGATTTTATGGAGGCTTCACCACATAGGCATGATAGAATATTGACTCCATTTCCAGCCCTTCTCCCCCATCAAGAGAATAGTGGGTGGGGCTGAAAATTCCAAGCTTCCAATCATGGCTTGGTTTTCCCAGGGACCAGCCCTCATCCAGGAGCAAAGCTGTCTCATTAGAACAAACTGACACTCCTACTACCCAGGAAATTATAAGGTGGAACTCTGTGCCAGGAACTGAGGACAGAGACCAATATATATTTTCTACTATCTCCCTGGTATACAATATGATGTTCTGATATACATATACATTGTGAAATGATTATTACTACAGCCAGGTTAATTAACCTCACACAGTTACCTCGTGTGTGTGTGTGTGTGTGTGTGTGTAATGAGAACACTTAAGGTCAACTCTCTTAACAAGTTTCAAGTATACAATATAGTATTATTAACTCTAGTCACCATGCTATATCTTAAATCTCTAGAACTTATTCATCTTGCATAAACTGCAACTTTGTACCCTTTGACCAACATCTCCCCATTTCCCCACACTTCCCCACTCCGGTAACCACCATTCCACTCTAAGCATCTGTGAATTTGGCTTTTTCAGATTCCATATATAAGTGAGATTGTGCAGTACTTTCCTTTCTGTACTTAATTTGTTTAGCATAATGTCCTCTAGGTTCATCCAAGTTGTCAAAAATGGCAAGATTTCCTTCTTTTTCCAGGCTGAGTAACATATATACTATACACATAAAAATATAAAACATTTATATTATTTATATAATAATATAAAGTAACATATTACATATAATGTTATATACTATCATATATATATTCTCACAATTTCTTTATCCATTCATCCATTGAAAGACACTTAGGTTGTTTCCACATCTTGGCTATTGTGAATAATGCTGCAATGAACATGAAGTGTGGCTCTCTATTCAGGATGTTGATTTTATTTCCTTTGGATATATACTCAGAAGTGTATGGGCTTGTTTGGGTCATATGGTAGGTTTATTTTTAATTTTTAGGAACTTCCATACTGTATTCCATAATGGCCGTGCCAATTTACATTCCCACCAACAGTGCCCCTTTCTCCATATTCTCGCCAACAATTGTTAACTTTTTTTTTTTTGTAATACCATCCCAAAAGGTATGAGGGGATATCTCATTGTAGTTTTGATTTGCATTGCCCTGATGATGAGTGATATTGAACACCTTCTCAACTACCTGTTGGCCGTTTGTATGTCTTCTACATGCCAGACGTCTATTCAAGTTCTTTGCCTATTTTTCAATTTGGTTTTTGTTTTTATACTATTGAGTTGTATGAGTTCCTCATATATTTTGGATATTAACCCCTTATCAGATGTATGGTTTGCAAATATTTATTCCCAACCCGTAGGTTGCCTTTTCATTTTTTTGATCATTTCCTTTGCTGTGCAGAAGCTTTTTAGTTTGATATAGTCCTACTTGTTTATTTTTGCTTTTGCTGCCTATACTTCTGGTGTCATATCCAAAAAATCATTGACAAGACCAATGTCAAGGAGATTTTCCCCTTTGTTTTCTTCTAGGAGTTCTATGGTTTCACATCTTAGGTTTGTCTTTAATGCATTTTGAGCTGATTTTTGTTTGGTGTGAGGTAAAGGTCCAGTTTCATTCTTTTGCATGTGGATATCCAGTTTTCCCAGCACCATGTATTGAGGAAACTATCCTTTCCCCTTTGAGTATTCTTGGTGCCCTTGCTGAAGACTGACTCTGTATGGCTAGGTTTCTATCTGGGCTCTCTATCCTGTTCCATTGATCTGTGTGTCTGTTTTTATGCTAGTACCATACTGTCTTGATTACTGTAGTTTCATAATATAATTTGGAATCAGGAAGTATGGTGCCTCCAATTTTGTTCTTCTTTTTCAAAATTCCTTCAGCTACCGTGCGTTGTTTGTAGTTCCATACACATTTTAGAATTGATTTTTCTATTTCTGTGAGAAATACTGGGATTTTGACAGGTATTGCATTGAATATGTAGATCACCTTGAGTAGTATGGATATTTTAACAACATTAATTCTTCCAATTCATGGCAGCAATTTTGTATATCTGGGAGACAGATGCTAAGTAATTAAAATGCCATCTATGTCCTCTCAGAGCTTACGTTCTAGTAGAGTGGACGGAGCCCTCCTCCCCAAGACCTTCGACTTTGGTGTATTCTGGCTGACCTCTTAGAGAACCTCTAGCAGCAGAAGGAACCAGAGTAGGATGGTCTGAAGGAGGAGAGAAGAATAAAGTAGTGGCCCCAAGAGGAGCCATCCTAAAGGGCAGACCTAAAGGGTAGGACTCCTGAGGTCTAACTGCACGCTCCAGCCTCCATGCTCATGAGAAACTTTTGCACTATTATAACAGGTTCCTCCCTGGGCATAAGACAGGTCCAATATGTTGATGTTTACATGAATCCAACGAGAAAAAAAGTCTATGCATGGATGCAGGGTTGTCACAGGTAGGGACCAGTCTACATATATTACCTTAATGAACATTCTCATAGCCCTGTAGCTCTGTCAAAAATGTCACTTCATTTAATCCTCAAAACAAGCATATCAAGGAGGAGTTTTCAGGCTCATGTTACAGATAATGAAACAGGTTCACAGAGGTGGTAAAATTGCCTGCTTTATCAGTAGCAGAGTGGCAATCTGGACTCAAGTAAATCTGGCTCCAAACCTGTGCTTTCAATAGTATATCATCTCACCATGAGAGATGATGGACTCTGAAAAACAAACTGAGGGTTCTAGAGGGGAGGGCGATAGGAGGATGGGTTAGCCTGGTGATGGGTATTAAAGAGGGCACGTTCTGCATGGAGCACTGGGTGTTATGCACAAACAATGAATCATGGAACACTTCATCTAAAACTAATGATGTAATGTAAAAAAAAAAAAATAGTATATCATCTCATCCAAAGAACAGAGTTTCATCAGTTCTGCTTTAGTGGCCGGAGTATTCATGACTTCTCCCCTTCCTCCACCTAGAGTATGTTCACCTCCATGTCTTCAACTCCAGGCCCTGTCTCCAGCTATGGAGACCATAGAGATGAACGGGGACATCAATTTCCATCACAAAATTTCCAGTCTATAGGGATGTATTAACCATGATAACAACCCTAAAATCTCAGTAGTGTATTTCTCACTGTTCTCACAGTCCCATGCAGGTCTGTGAGGTTTTTGTTCATGCCAGGATCCGGGATCTGGATCCTTCCATGTGTCATTCCACCAAATCAGAGTCCTTCACCTCCAGTTGGTTGGACAAGAGAAAGAGAGCCAAGAATATTGCAGAGAAACTGTAATGCCCAGGTGTAGATGTGGAAAACATCATTTCCAACCACAGGATACCTAGGAAGAGCATACACAATTGTAACCATCCAGCCAGGCTCTGCTAGAGAAGTAACTGGAAAACAAAGTAGCCGGTGTCCTGTTCCTTAAGAGGTGAGTCGAGTATGATACAAGTTAAAAGGAGGGCCAGTTCCCTCCAGCCCAGCTGTCCAGGAGAAGAAGAGGCATTATTTCTGTCTCAGTGGTCAGGCTATATATTCTGGAGCAGTGAGGTTAGTTCTCTATCCACTAGGGAGAGGAAGGACTGGACAAGCTCTCCTTCTGTGGCAAGCTGAAGCCCACCTTGCCCAAAGGATTCTGTTCTTCACCAGCCTCCTTCTCCCACAGGCAGGAGCCCCTGCCTTTAGCAACAAAAGTGAACAGTTCTCGCCGTCCTTCCCTGTCTTCATGCTTTCAGTGCCCCAGACCTCAGGTGCAGATGCTGCAGAATGGAGCTGTTAATCTTCAGGTGGAGAGCGACAGGAAGGTCAGCCTCCTCAGTGCAAAGGTTCCTGACTCTGATTCACAACCAGGACTAAAAATGATAACTCTAATACCCAATACTTAAAAAATAAGGCTTCGGCACTCACCTCTAATAAATTATTGAGTGCTTCTCTTTTCTCACCCTCAACCTCCATTTCTCACTCTTACTGCCTCTACTGGATTCCCATCCCCTGAGTATTACATAACACCATAGCATCGATTACCCAAACTTGACTGCTGATGTGAGTTATCTGGAATACTTGCTAAATATACAGATCATCAGGCCTCTCCCCCAGAAATGCTAATTCTGGGAAGGAGCTCCCCAGTCTGGATTTTCTAAGAAGAGCTTCATGTAATTCTTACCTTCATAAAAGGCTGGGAAAACACTGATATAATGCATATGCCGTGGTGCATTACTTAACAGTGATTTCATACAGGTCTCACGGTCACCAAGGGGACTAAGTGGAAACTGGAAACAGGGAAGGTAAGTGACTTGCCCAAACTCGTCCACAAGGAAATGATAAAGTTGAGTCAAGCCAAGGCTTCCCAACATCAAAGTTACGCTCTTGCCCCTTCATTATCCTTCATTCCATCGTTGGACGAATCTTCACCCTGGGCCTCCCATCTGCCTGTGGCTATGATCGGGGTGGGAAGGCAGGCCGTGCTGACTAAAAAAGCCACAAAGCTTCTCTGACATCTCTTCCACCTGTGGCAGGTGCGGTGGGGAGGCAAGGATGCGGCTGCGGGAAGTTGGCTGAGGAGCCCGGCCGACATGGGAAGCAGGCAGGGATGATGATGCATTCCTTTCACTGCAGGAAACTAGCACTGGGGGGCTACTCAGGAGGGGCCAGGACCTGGACTCCCACTAAACTAAACTGGAAATCATGAAAGGTCAGAGAAGGCAAGGAACCAAGTCCGCAGTGGTCAGCCGAAGTAGTGGTGAGCCCTGAGCCCTTGCCCACTCTTGGCCTTGGTCCGGTCTCCTCTCCTGCGGGACGGGAGGGGCTCTATTCCCAGGGCAACACCCTTTGTGGTTGTCATTGCTTCCTCCTCCTGAAACACTCTTTCTCCAGGCACCGCATTTCCTAATCCCTTTTCGTGGAGCCCCAGGACAAATACCTGCTCCTCTAGGAAGCCCTTGTCATACGTCCCAGGACCCCCAGTCGGCACTTCCTTGGAAGTAATTGGCACCAAACCCCTCATATTAGTGTTCTTTGGGACATAGACTGAGTCGATGTGGTTGGGCAGGAGCCCAGACACAACGCTGCAGCTCAGCACTGAATGACCCACTGACGTGGCCCAGATGTGCCCTGGATACCCACAGCGAGGCGGCCGGCTCTGGGAGGCTGCCTTCCACCCAGCCGCTGGGGGCTGGCCAGAACTCACACCTCTTCACCTCCTTCTGGCTCTCTTGCTCTGAGTTGCATTCTCTTTCTCCTTGTCTCTCTTACTTTCTCTTTTTCTCGCTTTCTCTTTCCCTCCCTTTTCCTCTCTCTCTATCCCCCACTTCCCCTCCCAGACTCAAATGCTCTTCCAGTGGGGTTTCTTTCTGTTTCTCTCTGTCTTTCTTTCTCTCTCTCTCCCTCCCTCCCTCTCTCTCCAACACACGCACTCTCCATCATCACAGGTGGGGCTCAGGTGAGAGGTAAGTCACACCTGCTGTTTCAGCACACTTGAGCACCATGCTGTCTCCCGGTGACACACACTTGCCAGTCACCGGGGCTAGCTTTTGCCAATGAGCTTGTTTCCTCTTTATTCCGTGTCTGTGGCCCCACCGTGGGCAGCCTTTCTTTCCAGTTTCTGCTCCCAGCTGGCTTCCCTCCAGAGCCCATGGGTTTAGAATGTGCTGGTGGAGACTCACAGAGCTTGGGTGAGCAGGGCCCACTACAACATCAGCTGCAGCTACTGGAGCTTCTCTGGGGAGTGAGGCAGTCTCAGTTCACAAATCCATAAAGTTCAACTTGAAGTTCAAGTCCCCCCCCCCAAGTTTGGATGATTCTTGCTGGTACATTTTCTCAGTAGAACACCCCACAGGGTGTCTCTGTTAAATGGGCATTTCCATGGTATCTCCGAATTTTCATGGAAGCCCAAAGCTGACAGGTCCTGGATCTCCTAACGCGTCACCCACCTTCCAAGCTTTTAAGAGTCAGAGTAAGGGTGTCTTTGAAGAGAGTTGCCCATCTGGCAGGAAGCATCTGACATTCCCGTCCCCTCCCTACAAAGGAAGGAAGTGGGCAGGAGAGAGGGTACTCACCCCACCTCGGCCCACAGAGAGCTACCTGTGACTGCAGGGTGGAGAGCCGTGCAGGGCTGAGCTCCACCTCCTCAGAAGGTGAAGCAAGGCTGACGTGGGTTTTCCCATGGGTTAAGTGGACTTCCCCCGGAGTAGCTAAGCTGGAGCCATCTTCAAAGAAGCCCCGCACAGAAGGATGGGGCAGGCTGAAGAGATGCCAGCAGGAAGAGTCTGGAGGTATTCCTTCTGAGCCAGGGCTGAGGAGGGGTTGTTGGCTGCCAGCCAGAGAATGCATCGCCCACACCAGAGATCCCTGGGAGGGCCAGGGCTGGGACTTCAAGGACTCACAGAGTCTCTCCTTGAGCAGTTGGGCATCTGCCACACAGACAACACCAAGGCCAACTATGCCAACAGCTGTCAAATGAGAATTAAGATTTCCCTCTCATGCCTCCTTCCCACTCATCCAGAAGCAGTAGAAAGGGAGCTAGCTGGGAGGTAAGGTAAAAGAACAGACCACGTCTGTCTCTCTTCTCCAAGGCCGGAAGCTGAGTCCAACCTAATCTAAATCAAACTGAGCTTTTTAATACTCCACAAATGAGTCTGGGGGCGCCTGGGTGGCTCAGTCATTAAGCATCTGCCTTCGGCTCAGGTCATGATCCCGGGGTCCTGGGATTGAGCCCCGCATCGGGCTCCCTGCTCCGCAGGAAGCCTGCTTCTCCCTCTCCCCTCCCCCTGCTTGTGTTCCCTCTCTCGCTGTGTCTCTCTCTGTCAAATAAATAAAATCTTAAAAAAAAAAAATAGAAATGAGTCTGTTCTGATACGAGAAATTGCCAGAAAAGCTAGTACTTCTGAGGTATTCGCTAGGAATAGGAAAGAGATTCCCAACAGAGCTGGTTTAAAGAGCAGTGGTTGATAAAAAATAAAATAAAATTATTTTTGGATTTTACGCTACCAAGTTCAACCCATTCAGCTTATAGATCAGTTGTACTTGTAATTCAGATATGCTCAGATGTAAGGCATATTAGACTCTTAGCGGAGGCGGGCATTCAATGTGGACTCTGAGATGGGAAGAGAAGCCAACTGAAGGGATCTAGGGAAGCTAACCTGGCTCAAGACCAGGCTGGTGTGGACCAGTATGTAGGTCCCAGCCTAGCTCCCAAAGTCCGATCATCCACATGCCTGTGTTGGGCAACCTGCTCCGGAGGATGTTGCAGTAATGGGGGTCCAAGGCTCAGAGGGCAAACACTCAGAAATCCAGAGGCGGTGGACCTGGTTCTGGAAGATTCAGAAAATTGACAGGGGACCAGGCATATTCCATCACCCAGAGGGCAGGGTAGTGTCCAGAGGAGTTAAGCAGAGTACCTGGATTCTAGCCAAATTTACTGAATTTCAGGAGGCTGACTTCCACCCAAAGATGGAAGTGAAAAATTAGAAAGTACAACTGATAGAGCACAAGGCAGAGAACTAAGACAGAAACTAGTCCCATAGAGGGAGGCAGAAGTGCTCCTTGTGTGCAGGGACTCAGTTCCACGAGTTTGCTTCTTAGGAAATGTTCCCCGACAGCTGCCTCCCCCGCCCCCCCCCACCTCCTCTCTGCTCAGCCCCTGACTGGGTTAAAACTTCCTCCTTGTTTTCATAGCATTCTGTGCTTCCCTCTAATTTAGTCCCTCTACCGTACTATACTAACTACATATAGTATAATTGTCCCCTTTTCTATTCTCATCACAGGGCCTGAGGAGAGCCTATCTAGGAGCAGGGATTCATTAAATGTGTCCTGAGTGAATGCATAAGTGAATGAATGCATGAGTGAGTGAATGAATGGATGAATGAAAAGCTACACAGGTGACTTAGACTAGGTCCTGGTGGCATACAAGTCTAAAAGTTAGTTAGCACGGAACAGATGTTAGCAGGTAGGTTAGGGTGTGCGTAAAGAAGAGACTAATGAAAAAAAAAAACTAAAAAAATAAAAAAAAAAGACTAATGGTGGTGGCTAACTGGTGGAGCCTGGATCTAGGGTAGATGCTGAATTCCTTTTAAGGACCATAGTGTTAAGGGAAAGGAGTTCAAGAGCTTTCCCAATCATGATGTGCTCAGGACTTGAGGAAGGAGAGGTCCTATCAGGCGAAGATATTGGAAAATCCAGTGGGATGTTGCTGAGGAAGGCAGAGCTCTGGGAAACAGGATGGCAGCTGATCTCAAGATGGCAGCTGATACTGTGGTCTTTCTAGAGTGTTTCACAACTGACCCTGGAGTGTTTGTAACATAGGGACCATAACAATGGGAGTCCATCTTCTGTATTAAATAACTCAAGCGCAACCATTTGTCAGCAGTGCCCGGCACTGTGGTACTATGACTTGTAGGCAGAGGAATCCTATCCGGGGGGCCGCGATGCAGCTCCTACTGAATGCGGTTCCCACTGAGTTACAGCTAAGGGAGAATAATGTCATTTGGGAACATGTGCTAAGAACACCTTCCCAATAAAATTCTTTAAACTAAAAGGCAGTGTTTAAATCAGAGTGAGCGTTATCAATATCAATGAGAACCAACTGACTCCAACTACCAGAGAAATACATCAAAACTCGTATTACCATGTACATCCATATTACCACAAAAAGTAAAGCTGGACAGACAAGGGGAGAATGGTCAGACATCACACCCAACATAATTTCAGATCTCTGAGCCCCATGCCAAGATTCTGCCAAACCTTATGGCACCCAAGAGATGGGAGTTAGATAGAAAAAGCATATGGCTAGGGTGGGAGGGGGTTGAGGAGGAATTGCACAAGAAACAGACTTGCTTTTCCAGAGGTCTGCTTCAGCATCAGACTGTTGAGACAAAAATATGCTGTTTGAAATACACACAAAAATGTCCTTAGTATTGCCTTTTAATACAAGGAATCATGTCCCCGGGGGCGGGCCACATCCAGCCTCCACCCTGCACACACACAAAGTGCAGACATGTGGAGGGCTACACACAGGAAATGTAATGCCCAGGAATCTAGACCTTTTGGGGTGCTGTCAAAGGCATCTGGCAGAAGTAACTTGATTACTTGATTCAAGACCCACACTACATGTTTTGCAAGTATAATTTTTTTATTATTTCTTAGGGGGTAAAAAAAAAAAAAAGTACACACATAAAATTAAGTTTGGGCATATTTTTAGTGTTTTTGCCAACTGTTACATGGGGGAGGGGTGTCAGCTTTGGTTCTTTAAATTATGTACAAAAAACAAGTGGTCATAAGTAATTTGAAAAGAAGAAAGGAAAAGAAAGCTATCACAGAAAGCCAAAAGGCTATTTCCACTGGGCGAGGAAAAGCCACTCCAGGAATTTCAAAAGTGGATGGATATGGAGCTTAGAGAAAAATGGGTCAAGTCGAGCATATCCAAGCAACAGCCCGTCCTTCTGTATTTAACGTGAGACTGGGCCATAAATCTAACAATAGTTAGACACTGTGCCCAAAGGGCATTCCTTGGTTCAATAAGATGTGCGACACCAAGCAAGCTGCCGTCTCTAAATTAATTAAGAGTTTGGGGGGACCTACAATGTCTGCTGCTATGGTAGTTTTCACAATTATGTCCTTTCAAAAATTCTCATCACATCCGGGAGGATGTAGAGATTGTTATTCCCAACTTCCAAGTGAGGAAACTGGAAGAAAGAAAAGTTTTAGAAACTGTCCAATGTTACACAGCGTCCTGGAACGTCAAAATGGGCCAGGGGATGGAGTGTCTGAATTAGGGAGAATAATGCCAAACCAGGAAACCAGCAGAGGGAAGAAAGGAACCAGAGCAGAACAGCAGCAGGGACCTGTGAGGTTCTGCCCATCTGGCCTCATTTTCATTTCATCCACCTGTTGCACTGACTTCCAAGGTAACTTGAAGGCTCCAAAAAGCCTCTGATGCTCAGAAATGCTGATTCAGGATCCAAACACAGGTAGGGATGAGGATAAGGATGACGAGAATGGTCATGACCGATGACGAAGATGACGAGTAACATGAAGGCAGCGGGATAAATAAAGCAATACCACCTGTGGTGCTCTTTCCATGTGCTAGACACTCTTAGGTACCTCAGTGCTTTATCTCATTTTATTCTTACTGCAACCTGTGAGACAGAGATTACCATCCTCCTCCATGTTACAGATGAAGAAGCTGAGGCTCAGAGAGAAAGGAGTTTTCCCCAAGTAACAGAGCTAGTAGTTGAAACCCAAGTCCGCCCGACAGATTCCCAAGGCCATCCTCTGCACCAGTACACCTGGTGGTCTTCACATAGCCTGTTAGTCACAGGTCCGGTATGGACCTAATACCCCACCTCACCTTGGGAAAAAATTAACCAAAGTAATTCCTAAGGTTCCATGTAGATATGCAATTCTATTACCATGACTTTGTCATTATCGTTACAAATACATCCAAAGCATGTTTACCTTCTAAATTTGGTTCTTTCTGTTGTTGAACAGAAGTTTTTCATTTTGGGGGTCCAAACTTGGAACCCTGTCTCTTATTTTTCTGTGACTTCAGTGCTTGGTAAAGTATTCTTCTTTGGGGAAAAAATGATAACAACTCCATTTTACATTAGTCTGTTTTCAACTGTACGTTCTTTTAACTCTTGAATCCATCTGGAATTCATTTTGATGTATGGTAGTAATCAGATTTTATATCCACTGGTCTAGCTAACACTATTTCTGACAAAAGCCTCCTTATTGCCTTTTCCTGCAATTACTAACACAAGATAAGTTGTTCTTTTCTCAAAGTTTAAGTTTCCAAATGATTTTCCAATTACTTGAATTCCTACCAATATGATTCTTAATCTCCCTAAGCTATGTATAGGTAATGCAACATTAAACTTTTTAGCAAATAAATTTGACCAGAAAGAAGAGAGCACACACTGCCTGAGCGACTGGGGTCCCAAGCCCCAAGCCGACCCACAGCAAAAAGGAAGACTTCTGAAGGGTTTATTGACTTTAAAAAAAAAAAAAATCACCTTTATTTGAAATTTCCAAATAAACCAAGTGTATGCTTAAAAAACCTTTTTTTTCTTTTTGACCAGAAAAAGATGGCTAAGATGGCAACTTAGAAAAGACATTTGAATGTCTCCACTCCCAAATTTCCATGAAAATGGCAAACATATTGAGTCAGCAATCCATTAACAATTTGTAGACTGACCCCAGTGAAGATTACCAACATCGGCATCACCCCAGGGCATGTACTACATTTAGCAAACAGCTAAGTTTATTTTCTAGAGGACAAGCAAAGTGCTGAGTCTTGGAGGTGAGATGCCCCAAGTCTTCAAACAGAGTAAAATCACCCCATCTATGAAGTAAGAATACTGCAGGTCAGAAGAAGAGGAAATCCTTTTTTAAAAAATTGCATTTATGAAATAGATTTACTCCAAGAAGCAGCAGAAATTTTAAAGCATTTATGAGTCATATGCTCAGCAAGATTCAAGAATATATTGAACCTATGAAACTAAAACAGAGTCATGAAAAAGTAACAATTTGACATCAAGAAAGATTGGGTGAACATGAAAATAAAACTGGAATTAAAACTGTAATGGAAGCAGACAGATACTGCAGAAAATTGGATTACCACAGTGGAAGAGACACGAGAAGTTTAAAACTCTAAGCAGGAAAAATAAACATTTTTTAAATGTAAGAAGATATGGAGGATACAGTGAGGAGATTCAGTCTATGTATGACCCCGATGTCCACAATATTCTAGTCTTTATAATAGCTTTATTGAGATATAATTTACATACTGTATAATTTATCCATTAAAGTGCACAATTCAGTGGTTTTTAGTATATGCACAGAAATGTGCAACCATTATTACCATCAACTTTAGAATGTTTTCATCACCCCAAAGAGAACTCCATACCCTTTAGCTCCTAAACTCCTCATCCTAGTATAGGTAACCACTAGAATACTTCCTATCTCCATGAATTTGCCTATTCAGGACATTTCATATAAATGGAATACTACAATATGTGATCCTCTGTGACTAGCTTCTTCCACATAGCATAATATTTTTAAGATTTATTCACTTAGCATGTATCAATATTCCTTTTTATGACCCAATAATGGACACTTGGGTTGTTTTCACCTTTTGGCTATCGTCAATAACGCTGCTGTGAACATTCACATACAAGTTTGTTTGGCAGACATATGTTTGCATTTCTCTTGGGTATATACCTAGGAGTGGAATTGTCACTGGGTCATATGGTAATTCTACGTTTAAATTTTTGAGTAATTGACAGACCGTTTTCCAAAGCAATGTACCATTTTACATCCCCACCAGCAGTATATGAGTGTTCTAATTTCTCCATATCCTCGTCAATACTTGTTATCTGTCCTTTTAATTAGAGCCACCCTAGTGGGTATAAAGCGGTGCCTCATTGTGGGGTTGATTTGCATTTCTCAGATGACTAATGATGTTGAGCAGCTTTTCATGTGCTTATTGACCATTTGTAGATCTTCCACAGAGAAATATCTATTCAGATCCTGTGCCCATCTTTAATTTTGTTGTCTTTTTACTACTGAATTGTAAGAGTTCCTTAAATATTCCAGAGATAAGTCCTTTATCAGATATATGATTTGCAAATATTTACTCCCATTCTGTGAATTATCTTTTCATTTTATTGATGAAATAAAAGCTGAAATACAATCTACAGAGGAATCAAGAGAGGGGAGACTGGATACTATTAAAAAAAGCAATTAAGTGAGGTAGAAGACAAACTTTAGGTGTTCTCAGAATGCAGAGGAAAAGGGCAAAGATATTAAAGCAGTATCAAAGAAGATGGCAACTGTCAGCAATAGAAAGCAGAAATTAGCTTCATGATTAATATGCATTCTAGAAAACGAATCCGGAACGAATCTGGAAGGCCCTCTGAAGCCTTGTGAAGCACCAAAGTTTTTAAATTTGATGAAGTCCAATTTATCTATATTTTCTTTGGATACTTGTGCTTTTATTGCCATATTTAAGGAACCATTGCCAAATCTGGGATCATGAAGATTTATGCCTATGTTTACTTTAAGAATCCTTAGGGGAATACCTCTTACTTTTAGGTGATTAATCCATCTTGATTTTCTTATATTGTGTGCAATAGGAGTTCGAGTTCATTCTTTTGCATTTGGATATCCAGTTGTCCCAGCCCCACTTCTGGCCCTTTGAGTCACTGTGTTCTTTTATATCCAAGAGAAATAATTCAAAACCTCAGCCCACATAGCTGTAGAAAGTTCAGTGTCATCGCCAATATTTGTTACGATTCCTTTATGGAGAAATATCATGTTCCATCATCCTTCCTTCTGAACTCTTTTCTATCACAGATGCTGTATGGCTCAGAAAGATGCCCATGAACTGTCCACATTGCAAAAGAAGTCCTGGGAATGCCTTCCAGGTCACTTTCCTCCTGAAGAAGCATGCCCCGGCTTGCTTCCCCGGCTGGAGTCCTATGTGTCACATACATAATCCGCCACTTGAGCCATAGCTGATGGCACCAGGGAGCAGTTGCAAAGGTCTGAAGAAGGCCAGGAACTCATAAGATCGCTTGATAAAGACACTAGTTAAGAGGTATTCCATATGGGGCTCCTGGGTGGCTCAGTTGGTTAAGCGACTGCCTTCGGCTCAGGCTGGGATCGAGCCCCACATCGGGCTCCCAGCTCTGCGGGAAGCCTGCTTCTCCTTCTCCCAGTCCCCCTGCTTGTGTTCCCTCTCTCACTGTGTCTCTCTCTGTCAAATAAATAAATAAAATCTTAAAAAAAAAGAGGTATTCCATATAAATGGGGGGAAACTGACCCAATCAAGTCCTCTATTTTGAGAACTATAAATGTTCTCACTAATGTCGTGAGATTAATGGGAACTCTAGATCACCATAATTGATCACCACCAAGGATGATTTGGGTTTACACAGAAACTCTTAATAATGCTAAGTTTTCTAGTAAATGGGTGTAATATGTTCTCTCTTTTTTTTTTTAGGGATCTCTATGAATATAATGTTTTATTGTAATAAATTCCTAAAAATAATCCTTTCCTTTATGGGATAAACCTTCCTTGGTTCTAGTGTGTCATTTTCCACTCACTTTTTTTTGTTAAGACTTAAGATTCCTGAGAACGGTCTATGGGTTTCCTTTTCATCCATCTCTCTTGAGAATATTTAGATTATGCCACTTTTTCATTGGCTTTAAACTCATCAGGTTCCCTCTTCTAGAACAGTACAAATGATAGTGAAATTTTTTACAGTTCTTGTCAATTGAGGAAGAATTATCCATAATCACCTCTAGCCTGGACTGTGTTTTCCTTTTTTTTTTTTTTTTGAGATTTATAATTTTATTTTTATTTTAAAAAATGTTGAAATTTGTTATTCTCTTATCTTCTTATATTTCCAATGGCTTTTGCTATGTATATTTTGACGCTATTCCTTAGCACAAAAATTTGCATTCCCATTAAATCTCCACTCTCAATCGGTTTTTCTCGGTGACTGGCAGCATCAGCCTCACCTGGAAATTTGTTAGCCGTGTAAATGCTCACGCCCCATCCCAGACTTAATGAATCAGAAACTCTGTGGGTGGGGCCCAGGGATCTGTTTATTGACAGACCCTCCAGGTGATTCTGATGTACCAGTTAGAGAACCACTGATCTATATCAGCACTTCCAGCAGCATAAAATGATTCTAAAATGAGTTATTAGTGATTCCTATAACCGTTCTCTTTTTTTGTTTCCATTTTCCTCATACATCCTTGCCTTTTATTTTATAGTTGAACATAGCAAACCATTGAATTTTATGATCAAATTGGAGGAAGTTTAATTTTTTTTAAACAGGAAATTTTAAACTACTTATATTTATTCTCAGACTTGTTATGCTCGTCTTTCTAATGCCATTTTATATTTTCTGTTTTTCGTTTCTTTGATATTCCTTTCTGTTCCAGTTTTCTTTATAGGTTAATCTTTGTTTCACTCTTCTACAAAAATTTGGAATTCCAATAATGAATTCCATGGAAAACTTTCAAAAGCACTCTCAAATCTATTTTTATCAAATACAGACTGTAATTTTTACTGTAATCTATTGAAAATATGAAAATTAGCCCTTACATTTTCTCTTGCCTCTATTCCTTCCATTCTGCTTTCTTCTATTTTGAATTCAGATAATATTATTTTCTCTTTTAAATGTATATATAACATGTATAATTTCTTTACATATAGTCTTTTGCCTTCTGTCACCATTACTTAAATTATATCTGTGTATTTAACATAGTCAATGCTCACTGCAGTGTATGTCATCTCAAGGATCTGGGACGGACACCTTGTGACCAATTTGTTAAGCAATATTATGTGGGTGGGATATTTCTCCAGATACCAAACATCTCTGAAGGTATCTTCCTATTTCCTTCACATAGGAACCATAGCCTTCTTCACTAAGTTCTACAGACATCGCTACATTGTTTCCTGGCATTCAGTGTTGCCAAGAATTCTAATATCAATCTGCTTTCTGCTCACTTGTCAGAAACAGGTTTTTTACTTTCTTTTCAGGATGCTTGCAGGGTTATTTCTTTTCTTTGAAATCCAATTTTTAAAAATTTTTAAAAGATATTTTAAAGTCAGAAATCCTGTTTTTATTTTTTCCCACATTTATTGCCTCCACTCCATTCGTTCTGGATTCGTTTTCTAGAATGCATATTTTAAAAAAAAAAAAAATTTTTTTAAGATTTTATTTATTTATTTGAGACAGAGAGAATGAGATAGAGAGAGCATGAGAGGGAGGAGGGTCAGAGGGAGAAGCAGACTCCCTGCCGAGCAGGGAGCCCGATGCGGGACTCGATCCCGGGACTCCAGGATCATGACTTGAGCCGAAGGCAGTCGCTTAACCGACTGAGCCACCCAGGCGCCCCATCTAGAATGCATATTAATTATGAAGCTAATTTCTGCTTTCTATTGCTGACAGTTGCCATCTTCTTTGATACTGCTTTAATATCTTTGCCCTTTTCCTCTGCATTCTGAGAACACCTAAAGTTTGTCTTCTACCTCACTTAATTGCTTTTTTTAATAGTATCCAGTCTCCCCTCTCTTGATTCCTCTGTAGATTGTATTTCAGCTACTATATTTGCTCATTTCTGTGCATCCTTTTGTTTTCTTACTCCCTTCCCTCCCAAGAACAGCCCAGTCAGTTTAATAGAAGCAAGTATCTTTGCATGTCTTGTTAGGAATTGATATTTTTTTTAATGTGTTTTCAGTTTCTTATAAGAAATATATCTCAGAGGAAAGTGAATTTGCTTAGTCACAGTACATTACCATGCTTCTCTTGTGCAACAGAATTTTTCCATAAACCTTATATTGATTTTGTTCCATTATGAAGGACATATACACTCATCTTTATGAAGAAGATATACACTCATCCAAGACTGAGGCATTACCAAGAAAGAATTGCTTCAGGACTGATCAGAGTTTGGGCGAAGGGGTAGTAGAAGAGGGTGTCCTCCCAACTCCTTCACATTCCCAGGTGCAGATCGAAAGGAGAGAAAAGTAAAAAAAAAAAAAAAAAAAAAAAAAAGGAGAGAAAAGTTGCAACAGGTTATAAATGCAGAGATTATTAAATGACTGTGAGAGGGGCAGGACCACCTGGGGGAGTCTCTTAACATCTGTCGGAACCAAGGCAGGAAGAGGCCTCCTCCCTCGAATATATTCCCAATCCCACAATCTTTCGGGGCCAGAAGGAACCTAAAGCCCAGGGAAGTCAAGCTCTCTCCCCAGCTGTGAGATAGTCTGCACTTAAATCAAGGTGCCTGACCTCCAAACTCAAGCCATTGCACGTGGCCACACAGGCTCTACACGACACCATCCAGAGAACTCCATTCACACAGCTACACCCCTGGAGCTATGCACCGCAGCAGCCCTGATTTAAGAATTACATTTTTTAAAATGCTTGGAATTTTCTTTGGTCACTAATCCAAGGCAATTGCCTCTTTATTATAATATACTCTTTTCATTTTATGAAAATATCATCTTGACTAATTCAGGTCTTCAATAATCCTTCTAAAGTTTTCTTCTTTTCCCTGAATTATCTATATATGCTCTGAAGTCAGTTGTGTTAGTTCATTTTCACTTTCTCTTTCTTATTCTCTTCATGAGTTTGGCGATCATTGGTTATCCAACCCCTCATCAATATGTCATTTGCAAATACCCTCTCCCATTCAGTAGGTTGCCTTTCTGTTTTGTTGATGATTTCCTCCACTGTGCAAAAGCTTTTTACTTTGGTATAGTCCCAATAGTTTATTTTTGTTCTTGTTTCCTTTGCCTGAGGAGATCTACCTAAAAAAATGTTGCTATGGCCAATGTCAAAGAAACAACTGCCTATGTTTTTTTCTAGGATTTTTATGGTTTCAGGTCTCACATTTAGGTCTTTAATCCAATTTGAGTTTATTTTTCTGTATGGTGTAATCAAGTTTCATTCTTCTGCATGTGGCTGACCAGTTTTCCCAGCAGCATTTATTGAAGAGACTGTCTTTTCCCCATTGTATATTCTTGCTTCCTTTGTCATAGATTAATTGACCATATAAGTATAGGATTTGTTTCTGGGTTCTCTATTCTGTTCCATTGAGCTATGTGTCTATTTCTGTGCCAGTACCACACTGTTTTGATTATTATAGCTTTGTAGTATCTCTTAAAATCTGGGATTGTGATGCCTCCAGCTTTGTTCTTCTTTCTCAAGATTGCTTTAGCTGTTTGGGGTCTTTGTGGTTCCATACAAATTTTAGGATTATTTGTTCTAGTTCTGTGAAATCATGTTGATACTTTTTTTTCCTTTTTTTAATTAACATATAATGTGTTATTTGTTTCAGGGGTACAAATCTGTGATTCATTAGTCTTACACAATTCACAGCGCTCACCATAGCACATACCCTCCCCAGTGTCCATCACCCAGCCACCCCATCCCTCCCACCCTCCTCCCCTCCAGCAACCCTCAGTTTGTTTCCTGAGATTAAGAGTCCCTTATGGTTTGTCTCCCTCTCTGGTTTCATCTTTTTTCGTTTTTCCCTCCCTTCCCCTATGATCCTCTGTCTTGTTTCTCAAATCCTCATATCAGTGAGATCATATGATAACTGTCTTTCTCTGATTGACTTATTTCACTTAGCATGATACTTTTAAGGGTGAAAGGGGTTGAAATGTTTGTGCTCAGTCTGCTCTTGGACTGAAAGCTAGATAGAAATTTTCCAACAATTAAAATAAAGGTTGAAAGCAGCTGAGAATATTAAGAATATTGTTTTAAGAAACTTTCCTGAAGTGCCCTAAAATGTTTTTATTCTAAAATTTAAAAATTTATATTTATATGTTCTAATTCTGTGTAGAGTTTATAAAAATTCTATGTTTATATATTCTGTAAGTTTTATAAATTTTTAAACATTTTATTTTTAAGCAATTTTGACATCCAACATGGGGCTTAAACCCATAACCCTGAGACCAAGAATTGTATACTCCACTGACTGAGCCAGCCAGGCACCCCAAATTCTATAAATTTATATTTATATACATTTTATCTCTTCATGATTTATATTTTATATATACTTTAAAACTCTATTTTTAAAGACTACTATGTATTTTTTCATAATGATAAAAGGATGTTTTAAGAGGGTGTTGGGAAAATATACTAATAAGAACGGTGGTTTAAAACTCTGTCCCTAGGGGCGCCTGGGTGGCTCAGTCGTTAGACATCTGCCTTCGGCTCAGGTCATGATCCCGGGGTCCTGGGATCGAGCCCCGCATCGGGCTCTCTGTTCACTGGGGGGCCTGATTCTCCCTCTCCCACTCCCCCTGCTTGTGTTCCCTCTCCCGCTGTCTCTCTCTCTGTCAAAATGAATAAATAAAATCTTTAAAAATAAATAAATAAATAAAACTCTGTCCCTAGGGCACCTGGGTGGATCAGTAGGTTAAGAATCTGACCCTTGACTCTTGATTTCGGCTCAGGTGATGATCTTAGGCTTGTGAGATCGACTCCCCCCACCCCCCCACCCCCCCGTCGGGCTCCATGCCCAGCATGGAGCCTGCTTAAGATTCTCTCTCTCTCCCTCTCCCTACCCCTCTCCCTCCTCCCCACCCCAGTTGCTCTCTCTCTTTAAAAAACAAAACAAACAAAACAACTCTATCCCCAAAATTCTGTAACTATGTATGGTGACAGATGTTCACTAGACTTATTGTGGTCATCATTTTGCATTATATACAAATATTGAATCATTATGTTGTACACTGAAAATAATATAATGCTGTATGTCAACTATACCTCAATAAAATAAATTCAAAAATATAATAATAAAACTATGTCCCATTAAGATCTGAGGTTTGGCAGAGTTGGCTCAAGAATAAAAGAGGAGGTTGAGGGAACAGATTCCCAGTGTCCTTGCCATTTTTATCTATTTTATATATTTGGAATTTTGTATAAGATTTCATCTAGAAAATGATCACCATTGCCTTAAAAAATGAAACACATTATATTACAGACTTTATATTTGGTTTATTTAGGTTTGCTGTGATTTATAAATAAGCTTTTTTATTTAACAATCATTGAAGAGTTGTCTGCCTTTAACAATCAGAATTTATTTTAGCTCTTAGAACAGCGCCTTCCTTGATTGCATCACAGGTTTCTCCTGCCACCTGGTGGCAACATATGTCTATTGCAGGGGCAATTTCTAAATTTAGTTGGCATGTGCTGAAGTTGCAAATACAACTTACTAAACAATGATTTGTAGAGGGCTTTTTTTTTTGAGTATAGTTGAAACACAATGTTAATTAGTTTAAGGTGTACAACATAGTGATTCAACTTCTCTTATTCCCCTGACCTATTCATTCCATAACTAGAAGCCTATATCTCCCCGCTCCCCTTCACACTTAGCTCATCCTCCAACCAACACCTTCTTCCCTCTGGCAACCATCAGTTTGTTCTCTATATTATAGGTCTGATTCTGCTTTTTGTTTTTTGTGTATGCATTTGTTTTGTTTTTCAGATTCCACATGTGAATAAAATCATAATATTTGTCTTTTTCGGGGCGCCTGGGTGGCTCAGTTGGTTAAGCGACTGCCTTCGGCTCAGGTCCTGATCCTGGAGTCCCGGGATCGAGTCCCGCATCGGGCTCCCTGCTCGGCGGGGAGTCTGCTTCTCCCTCTGACCCTCCTCCCTCTCATGCTCTCTGTCTCTCATTCTCTCTCTCGAATACATACATACATACATAAAATTAAAAATATATATATTTGTCTTTTTCAATCTGACTTATTTTTTTTTAAAGATTTTATTTATTTATTTGAGAGAGAGAGAGAGAGAATGAGAGAGAGTACATGAGAGGGGGGAGGGTCAGAGGGAGAAGCAGACTCCCTGCCGAGCAGGGAGCCCGATGCGGGACTCGATCCCGGGACTCCAGGATCAGGACCTGAGCCGAAGGCAGTCGCTTAACCAACTGAGCCACCCAGGCGCCCTTCAATCTGACTTATTTTACTTAGCATAATGCCCTCTAGGTCCAACCACCTTGCAAATGGCAAGATCTCAACCTTTTTATGACTGTGTAAT
Organism: Mirounga angustirostris; assembly: GCF_029215605.1. Lineage (NCBI taxonomy): Eukaryota > Metazoa > Chordata > Mammalia > Carnivora > Phocidae > Mirounga > Mirounga angustirostris. Next base: position 67,779,065 of record NW_026991723.1, on the reverse strand, counting down.
ATTCTACTGTGTGTGTGTGTGTCTGTGTGTCACATCTTTTTTATCCATTTGTCTATCAATAAACACTTAGATTGCTTCTATATCTTGGCTATTGTAAATGATGCTGCAATAAACACAGGGGTGAATATATCTTTAAAATTAGTGTTTTTGTTTTCTTTTGGTAAATTCCCAAATTGGATTGGAATTATTGGATCATATGGTATTCTTTTTTTTTTTAATTTTTTTTTTTTAGATTTTATTTATTTGAGAGAGACAGAAATAGTGAGATAGAGAGCACAAGTGGGGAGGAGAGGGAGAAGCAGGCTCCCCACAGAGCAGCGAGCCCGATGCGGGACTCGATCCCAGGACCCTGGGATCATGACCTGAGGCGAAGGCAGACACTTAACCGACTGAGCCACCCAGGCGCCCAGGATCATATGGTATTCTTATTTTTAATTTTGGGGGGAACCTCCATGCTATTTTCCACCATGGCTGCACCAATTTACATTCCCACCAACAGTGCATGAGGGTTCCTTTTCCTCCAAATTCTTATCAACACTTGTTATTTCTTGTCTTTTTCATGCAATCTTGCCATTCTGACAGGTGTCAGGTGATATCTCATTGTGGTTTTGATTTGCATTTCCCTTATGATTAGTGATGCTGAGAACATCTTTTCATGTGTCTGTTGGCCATCTATGCAGAGGGTTTTTTTTTTAACATCCATTATAAATTACAAGACAATTCTACATCCAGTATCTCATTTTATCCTCCCACCAGCTTTGACAAGTGGATATTCATATTTTCTCCATTTTCCACAGAAGAAAAGCAGCCTAAAAGCTAAGGGAACTTACCTTAGGTGATAATCAAAAAATTATGAGATTGGGACTCACCCCCAAACTTGTAACAGTTATAAGAGAATGATGTGATTATCTAAAGAGTCCTAAATCTAGAGAGATATATATGGGCTGGAAATACAAAATTGATAGCCATCTGAATAGAGGTGATATTTGAAGTTATAGATTGATAAACTTGGAGCCATGAAAATGACAAAAAGGGATTCCAGTACACAAACTAAGATCGTATGGCTTAGTAATGGCAGGTAAAAAGAAGATAAGGGAGCTCACGCTCTTGGCAGTCTAAAGTCACAATCTGAAGTGGAGCAGGAAGAGGATGAGGAAGGAGAGGAGAAATAATAGTTCTACTCTACACAGTCCAGATCAAACCTAAAATTCGAACTTGTTACGAGACACAGATGTGACACAAAAAATAATAAAGTATGACTATTCATAGCCTCTTTCCCTCCTTACCACTCAGTCCCAAAAGGATTCTTTCTTGCCCAATTATCTAATCAGTCCCTAGATGTTTTTGTGACTAGTGGGGTAATCAAGAAGAAAAATAATACAAGAAGAGGGAGAAGATATCAGGATTTAAAACAGAAAGGGAGGGTGGCTCAGTTGTTAAGCGTCTGCCTTCAGCTCAGGTCATGATCCCAGGGTCTGGATCGAGCCCCGCATTGGGCTCCCTGCTCCACGGGAAGCCTGCTTCTCCCTCTCCCTCTCCCCCTGCTTGTTTTCCCTCTCTTGCTGTGTCTCTCTCTGTCAAATAAATAAATAAAACCTTAAAAAAAAAAAAAAAAACAGAAAGGTAGAGAACTAAGGACAAGAGAAAAAAAATTAATACAGAGATGAAAAGACCTTACAGGCTGGGTTTAGAAGAGAATATTTTAGACTTTGGGATGGGAGAGAAATGAGACTTTGTTATAGTTGCCTTGTATGAGAGATTAGTAGAGATAGAGAGAACAGAACTGGGCACAGCCTCAGATGGGTCATCAGGTAGAGATGAGCTGTCATTGAAGAAAGAGATTATAGAGCAAGTCACGAGTCCCAACAGATGAAAGAGGTGAGAAAGGGCCACAGGTCAAAACTCCTGAGAAAAAGCCCAAGACCAGTGTGATTCCAAGGCAACATCTGTACCATCCATGATTGGCCTACCAAGACAGAAACCAGAACCTCAGCATGCATGGGTCCTGACCAGTAAATGCCAGAGAGAAAGGGCCACATGCCAGTGAATAAAGGAGAGAAAGAAAAGACTGAAAAACACCTCTGGCATACTCAGGTGCAATAAGAGAGAACTCTGCCCAGGCTCAAGAGCCCACTCTGCCATTTTCTGACTGGTGACTTTGGAAAATTCCTCCCCTCCCTGGGCTTCCACACCATCCTCTAGATAGTGAGTGGATGTTGACCTCTAGGTGAATGGGTAATCTCTGGGGGCTCTTCTGGCTCGGCCTGCCTCTGCCTCAGCATCCCATTTGGTTGCAGACACCCTACCTGTCTCCCTAGAGACAGAACAGGTGGGACTGAGGGAAGCAGATCTTGTACTGCTGTGGCTGTTGCCAAGGGGATTTCCGACACCCAACCCCCTTCTCACCACCGTGCCCTTCACAGTGGCTTCCCACCTCCCCTTGGGGCACAACCTCCAGCCACCCTCCTTCATACAGCTGACACCAACCACATTCAGCTTCCCCCCTGCTTGGCTCTGGGCCTCTCCCCCTGCTCCATCCACTGTCCATACAGAATGTGCATGGCATCTGCCAAACACTTCCTGTTCATGTTTGTCAAAAGATTCTATGATGGAAAGTTCTGTTTCTCAGTAGATTCTATGATGGAAAAGTGAGAGTTCCTTCCTTCTCTGGTTCCTTAGGCTCTCCTAGAATTCTGGAGCTGGATGGGCTTCTGATAATTAACTATTTGTCTTCCATTTCAGATTGTCATCTCTGTGAGGACTCAGTAAATATTCATTAAATCGTTTATTAAATAATTTATTAATTAGTGAATGAATGGATGCATAATGCTAACAAATCCACAGACTTCTAGTGAACAGGCCTCTGCGCTCATCCACCTGCCTCACTCTCTACACTATGGCCATAAGGCCTCCTTGCTGTTCCACAAACATGTCCTGGGACCAAATCTTCTGAGACTTAGCCTCAGATATCTGGCCTGGCTCACCCCCTCGCACACCTCAAAGCTTTACTCCCATGTCACTCTCTCGGAGGCTTTCCCAGACAACCATATTTAAAATTTTCAACATGTCCCCCACCCCCAACCTTGAAACTCCCTCTCTCTCTCTCCTCTTTATTTTTTCCATAGTATTTACCACTTTACAATATATGACATAATTTACTTATTTTATTTACTTTCTATCTCTTCCAGTAAGTTTCATGAGTAAAAGGGCTTGGATCTGTTTTATTCACTGCTATATGCCTGGTAGTTGGCAGTGAATTATTTGTTGAATGAAATCCCTGGTTCTCAAGTCGTTGGATTCCAGCATGGTGTCTCATCCAAGTAAACTAATTCAATAGCCAAAAACAATTCAGACCTTTTATTGTGTTCTTAAAAGCCGCTAAAGGAGGTGATAATCATAACCCAAGTGAGCCTTCTCAAAATTGTCTTTCCATCCTTTTGCATTTCTTAGATTCCAGCAGCTGTTTCCTCTAAAAACTTCACTTCCATGTCTCTTGGTGAACTTTCCCCAAGTGCCTTGTCCTGCGGGTTCTCCACTTTTCCTTCCTCACAGGCCAGCACACCCCCTCCACCCCCCAGCCTCACCAAAATTCAATGCCAGTACTTCCGCTTCTACCATCACGGAGCCACAGTAGGATGAGACTCTCCCTCACTCACTATGGAGGGAAATGGGCCAAATCCCCCAAGAAGCAAGGTTCTCTCACTCTGACTGCTTTTCCTAAGGTAATTATAAGAAAGGACTTTTTGGGTAGTAATTTTGTCCATTTGTTACAAATGCAACCTCAGAGAGCAAAGAGGTCAAGGGCCCCAGTATTTTCCCAAAGAGTCACTATATGTGTTTGTTAGTTGAGGCACGTGTTATTGTTAACTTACCTATGACCACTTGGGGAGAGGTTAAAGATGTCCCTTCCCTCTAGTTTGAGAACCTTGGCCTTTGTGCAGAAGAGAGGCTAGAGGACGGGAGCGTATGGGTGACTCTAGAAGAGAAACTGAATCCCACCCTGACAGCCTCGCCCCCATACTCATGTGCTCAGCTCAGCTCCGAGAGGGAGGTCTTACCAGCTAGAGAAGCATATTCCAGGGAGCAGTCAGGCTACAGAGCTGTCGGTTCCAGGAACCTGATCATCTCAGCTGGTGGCCAAGACTCTGGAGTTATAATAGGCATTTACCTGGAGAACAACTCAAAGGGGACAGGAGCCTGGAGCTCTTGCCCTTGAATCAAGGGGACTAGAGAGCAAAGACCAGAATTACCCCCGAGCCATCGCTGGAGGGGAGAGAGAAGAGCTGGGACTGGAGGTGAGCCACGCCACCAGGATCTCCCCTAGGGGCAAGTGTTGTGCAGTGAAGGAGACATGGGGAGCAATGATGGGATCAGCCAGTAGGTCACAGTGGGGTCCCCCAGTCCCAGTTGGGCCTGAGGATCCTGACTCTAAGCATGTGATGCACATAGAGAAAAGCTGCTGGTAAAATTCCTCCCTTGGTCAGAATGGACACAAGATCTAGGAGCAGGAGGAAGCCTGCAAGAAGGGCTATCAGAGGACACGGAGCAACCAGAAAATTCATTCACTCAACAAATGTTTACTGAGTGTCCACTACTGCCAGGTAGTCTTCCTCTTGGAGCTGACACGCCTCTATCTGGGAGGAATCACAACCATGGAAGGCCCCCAGCAGCCATTCTTGCCTGGCTCCTCCAAACACCCTCGATCCACACCTGTGGTTCACTCTTACAAACTTCAGGGAGTACAGTCTGTTTGCACGAGATACACATTTTAACCCCAGAAAAAGTTTAACAACCACACCAAAATCATAGTGCCTTGAAAAATAATTTTTAAAAAAATATGCCCATGCTGATTTTATTACTGGTATTTCCTAGAACTCTTAGCAGCCTACTCAGGATTCCAGGATTCCACAGAACACAATTTAAAGTCTTTGTCCTCAGTCAGGCTGACCTTCCAAAAAAAGAGGTGGGCACACTCTCTATCCCCCAAACAGCAATAGCGGTGAGATATATCAAAGTAGAGTGAGCCAGGCTTCATTACTGGAGCTCCGAGGCCTGAAATGGGCTCCCAGAGGGCCAAGTGGACTTGTAAATAGATGCAGTAAAAGAGTAAATAAATGAATTTGTGTGATTGGAGGGAAAAGCTCCAAAGCAGTTCTGGTGATGCAGAGACTACCATTTAAATGAGAGTGCCTGGGCATGCATCTCACCCAGCAGATGTAATGGCTTCATATACATTCATGAGCTTTGGTCTCCCAACTCTGCCTCTTTTTCAATCACAATCATAAAAGACAAAGGAATAGTGAGAGGGGAGAGAAAGATAGATAAACTTCAAGGGTCCGAATTGCAAACACAACCTACAGTTTGTAAATTGCTTGGAGACCTTTGGAGGGAGAATCAAGGAAATGAAAAGTAGAACATACAGGAATATTACTGTTTGGGGGAAAGTCCCTGCTCTGGGCATAAAATCTTGTCTGGAGAACGGTTGAGCAGCACAATACTGACTAAACGTGAGATTGCTTTGTTTAAAGACGTGCCTCGTTCTTTACTCTGCATTCTTCTGCCTGTCTCCTGTGGCCATCTCCAAGGTCATTTCCTTGTGGAAACTCCAAGGCTCTATGATTTTAGTTATATTAAAACCAAGAGCCCAGGAGTCCTGGCTATGTTTTTTGGCCTCTGCTACCTGCCGCCCCTCCCAGGTGGATCCTCTGAGAATCCAACCTGCCACAAAGTCAGGTGGCCTCACAGCTCGGATGCCTCAGACGCCAGTGTCGGAGTTTGTGCTTAAATACCAGCTCAGCCACTTTTTGTGTAACCCGCACCCCCTTCCAGGAAGGACTTAAAGTCATCCGCAAAAAGGCTTTTCAATTGTGTGTACTTGTGCACGTGTTGCCTAGTAATTTGAATAGGGGATTTATTGTTTCTAGAAATAAACAAACACACAAACACACACACAAGGTGAGGGAATTGGCTGCCAGTAACTTGAGGTCAAGCTATTGTTGCATGCTGGGGTCTTGTGTCCTCAAAGGCAAGCGCATGTTGCTAACTTCAGCTGGGAAGAATGCAGCAGTGCAGCCCCAAAGAATGAAAGATCACAGGCCAGCTTCTGTTTTCCACACCGGGCTGGGTTTAGACCAAAGGCAGCCGAGCGCCAAGCAGCCAGCCCAGCTGGGTCACGGGGCCCTGCTGCCCCTTCCCTGTGAGTGAGACTGACCCCAGGCCCCGGCAAGCTGTTAGGGGGCTCCGCGCTGCCGGAGGAGCAGCTCTTCAGAAGGGATGAGAGACGAAGGTCGTACCCATTCGTGTTTAGCCCTGGCCTCTCGGTGGCTCTGAGAATCCTTGGCCCAGGGCCAGCTTGGATAATTACATTTCACCTGCCCAAACCCTTCCATGGTTTCCCCCGAGAGATGTATTCCTCTTCCACGGCTGCCGTGATCCAGAACATAAATACTCTCTCAAAGGCAGTATTCTGTGCCTGGGAAGCTGAGGTTTTGTTCCTTCAAAGGAAAATTCTCTGTAACAATGCACTTACTTTCATTCCTTCATTCCATCAGCAAACATTTATTAAGCATCTACTTAATGAGTCCTAAGCACTGTGCTGAGTGCTGGATGTGCAAAGAGGAATAAGAGGATACATTTTGGGGCCCTTAAGAAGTTCACAGTCTAGTAGGAAAACCATCAATAGGAGTAGTAAATGCTTTTGAAAATGGAGAATGACTGGTGAAATGAAAAAGAGAGATTCTAAATCTCCTTAGAAGAGTCAAGGAAGGTTCCAGGACCAGTGAGGTTAAAGCTGAACTTTTAAATAGAATCTCAATGAGCAGATAATGAAGAAGAACATGCAAGGCAGGGGACAAATACATATGCAGAGCAAAGAGCTTGGAGTTGACAGAATAGAAGGTAAGGTGGCTGGAGTATACGGTATGAGAGAAATGGGCAGGAAGGACAGGCTGGAAATGTAATCTCTGGTTAAGCTGTGAGGAGCCTGGAATAGCATGGTAAGGAACTTAATCTAGAGCATCTGAAGATTTTCAAGATGTGGAATAAGATCATACTTTAGTACAGTCCCTCTATGGCAGCGTGGAGAGAAGAACTGGGAAACTAAAGAAAAAGAGGCGAGAACAAAAATGTCATCCTAAAGCAATGAGAAGTAGTGGGAGTTGAATGAAGGCAGAGGTGGTGGGAGAGACAAGCAGACAGATACACACTCTCGGGAAAGGAAATCAACAGGTTCTTAGAGCCGGTCTGGATGACACGTGAGAGAACAGAAGGATCCAGAAGAGTGGGCACATGGATGGCAGGACTATTAAGCAAGATGTCACAGGAGGCAGAGTAGGGGCAGGAAGGGCTCAGGTGGAGATTACAGAAGGTACTGGAAGTGAAGGCCCAGGCTCATTAACTTCCACAAGTTCTCTGCAATGACTGCAGGATGAGTTTTGTCAACAGATTTACCTCTGGTGGCTTATGCCGGTGGTCCCCAAATCGGAGCTTAAGAATCACCTAGAGTGCTTATTAAAACACAGATTCCTGGTTTTCAGATTTAGTAGGTCGTTTACCTAACCCAAGAATTTGTATTTCTAGCAAGTTCCCTGTGATGCTGACATGACTGACCTGGGGCCCACAATATAAGAATCTCTGCTCTAGACTTTTGGGGGGGCTATTCTCCTATTTGGTCTGATACTTTCTCTGAGAGGGTAACTAAAAGGGCTGATGCAGGTGGAGATGATCAAAGATGTTCCCTATTACCAGCAGAATTTCAAGGATTCAGTTCTAACCATTAAGAACAAGTGTTTGAATTTGGTGGCTGCTTAGTATCTCATTTTTTCTTACTCAAATGATAGGTTTTAAAAAAACTTAGCCTATAATAATAGGTAACCTATTTTTCAAGGGCCTACTATATGCCAGCCTTCATGATATGCACCTTCTATGCATTGTCTCATTTAGCTCTATCAATAACTCTGTGGAGATGAGTACTATTATAATCCCCATTTCTCAATTGAGGAAACTGAGGCACTGAGTGGTTAAAATTAGCCCAAGATCAAGTTGCCATTAAATGGTAGATTTACTTCAATCTGTGCTCAAATACTAGCATATATATTGTCTCCTTTACTATCCTGTATTTTGTTCCATGAAATAGGCTAGCTTACTCCAAGACCAGAATCTTCCATATCCTGTCATTAACCTACAGTGATTTCCTGAATCTATTTTCAAAAATCTGCCAGCATAGATGTAGTATAATAATCATCTTTCAGCTTCTTAATAACCCTTGTGCATTGAAAAATCAAGAGAATGGAAGGGTCAAGTGGAAGGCAACGCCCTGTAGTGCTATGAATATGTTTGAGGACTTTCTGTGAAAACGCCTGGGGGATACATAGGCATTCTTAGCATATTACAGTGTAAGAGCCTCACAACATCTGTTCCAACAACATCTCTAGACAGTACATGCAGTATCATCCTTAAAAGACAATTTTCACAAAGCCCTAAACAATTGTTAAGATTTTTTTGGCCACCTCCAAAGAAAGCAAACAGAGCAAGTAATTCATGCAAGTTTTCCATAAAGAATCTATTGGTTATTTAAAATCTAGTAGTTATTTAGCCTCTAGGTTACATGCCTAAACTGTGAGACAGAATGTGTCCTATGAGACCACAGGACATCAGAAATTCTGACCGGTGTCCCAGCATTATTCTAAGGTAAATTCCTAAAAGCTAGGGAGTATGAATATTATGGCTGATTAAAGAAGCCAAAGGTAGCAGGACAACTCTCTTTTAAGGAGAGTAAGCTCTTTGAAGAGCACAGATGAGTGCCCATCTGGAAAAGACAATGTTAAAAGAAAATTTCAGGAGGACCATCCTCAAACTATCCCAGAGCCATGCCTGACTCAAACACTCCCAGACCCACCAGCAGGGATGACCTGGGATTAAGTCTTGCAGTCAAGGGCAAAGAATCTTCAAGGTAAACCCTCACATGTAAGCCTTCTCCCAAATCTCTGTCCATACTACTGGTCTTTAATATCACCACTAGAGCTTGGACTTAAAATCTTATTTCTTGGCTCGGGTCCTAAAATGCCACCCTCTTGGAGGCCCTTTTCCCAGGGTCTACCATCAATTAACACTTCCACCACCAAAACCATCTCCACACCTGCAGCTGGATAACGCCTTACTTTAAATTGGCCAGAAGAGTTCAGAGAGAATGCTGCCTTCTGCCTGAATTCTAGCAAACTCTTGGCTTTAGCTCCTGCTACCCTGTTCCAGACACACATCCCTATCCCTTGGAAATAGAGGCTATATAACTGACATTGCTAGTCCTCACAAATTGATTTCTTCTTCTTCCTGGGCTCATAGCCCAGTTTCTCTTGCAGTGAGATGTGGCCATATGATTCAGTTGTACCAAAGGAAAAGTAAGAAATGGTATTCCAGGTCTGGCCCATAAAAACCTTGGATGTGCCTCTTTCCCCTTCCAGTGGCTGGGTATTAATTTCCAGGGCAAAGTTGGAAGCCATGTATTAAAGATGGCAGAGTTTATCAACCTGGATCACTGAATGTCTGTGCAGAACATAGTTCTACCACCTGAAGGTATTAGACGGCTCATGTGAGTGAAAATAAACTTGACTATATTTAAGCCATTATATATTCTGGGAACTTTGGTTACTGCAGTTGGCCTATCCAACTAATACAAGTGGATCAAGTACCAATCCACTAATACCCTTTAGAGAATCCTCCACAAGGACCTTTCTCACTGATGAGTTAACCTCTCTGGCCACGTGCTCAGTCCCAATTTGCAGGTTTTTCCTACCACGTATGGCTGAGATTCCAGCATCTTATCTGCCAATCCCATCAAGGAAGCACATGCGGTACCTTATGGGTTCAAGGATGGAAAAAAGCCTAGATTTATGGCAAGGAAATAGGGGATTATACACATACATGCACAGCCCTGAACCTATTTCTCCCAGTCTACTCATCCAGAGATGGCTTGACTGGCATCCCTCAGCAAGGAAGAATCTCTTTAACTTCAGTGTCCCTCTATGAAAGATGAGAGGATCCAAAAGAACGCCAATATATCACTGACTTCCCTTACTTTCCTGGAATAGATTCTTTTAATTGGTTCTTGTGATAGTAGATGTGAAAAGTGCTTTCCTTAGGGTAATTGGGAAATCCTGAAACCAGATAAAACTTCAATTAATCCAGTTTTAAAAACATTGTTAGCATGCCAATGCTTATGATAGGCTTAGAACTTGAGCCCCTGAACCAGCACAGGGAAGAGATGAGACACAAGAAACATAGGGAACATGGTAAAACCAGTGAATTATCATGAGCATGGGCCCATGCCTGCACTTCATTTGCTGTGAGGGGGAATTCTTTGATCAGAAGCAATGCTTTTTGGGATATTATAATGGTAGGTAGGTAGGTAGGTAGGTAGATAGATAGATAGATAGATAGATAGATAGATAGATAGATAGATTCTGCAAGCCCAAGAATGATAGCTTTGGCAGAGGCATTGTGTATAGGGAAGTCAAATCTATGTCCGAAGTGTCAATTCCAGTAAGAACAAAGCAATTCCCCTTCCATGTTAGAAGCAGTCCAATGTAATCATACTGGTACCATATTGAGGGCTCAGTGTTGGTCTCTATTGCTGGTAGACTGGGCATCAGCAGCAGCTGTAGCCAGGTTGGCCTTGGTGAGTAGATGTCCATTTGTTGACAGTAGATTCATAACCTCCATATAAGTTAAGATCAGTCTTTCCATTTTTGCAAAAAGAAATTATTGAAATCTGAATCTATAGATTGCTTTGGGACATACTGCCATCTTAACAATATTGTCTTCTAATCCATGAACATGGGATATCTTTCCATTTATTTGGTTCTCCTTTCATTTCTTTCAGCAATGTTTTGTACTTTCTTAAATTTGCTGTAATTTGTTTTGTGGCCTAACATATGATCTATCCTGGAGAATATTACATGTACACTTGAGAGGAATATGTATTCTATTGTGCTGTCAGATGGAATATTCTGTATATGTCTGTTAGGTCCATTTGGTCTATGGTGTTCTTCAGATCCACTGTTTTCTTACTGATTTTCTGTCTGGATGATCTATGCATTGTTGAAAGTGGAAGACTGAAGTTCCCTACTATTATTGTATTGTCCATTTCTCCCTTCAGATCTATTAGCATTTGCTTAATATATTTAGGTGCTCCAATGTTGAGTGCATATATATTTACAATTGTTGTATCTTCTCGCTATATTGACCTCTTTATCATTGTATGATGATCTTGTCTCTTGTTACTGTTTTTGGCTTAAAGTCTGTTTTGTCTGATATATAGCTAGCCTTGCTCTCTCTTGGTTTCCACTTACATGGAATATCTTTATCTCTTTTAGCCTATGTGTATCCTTAAAACTTAAGTGAGTCTCCTGTAGAAAGGATATAGTTGGGTCTTGTTTTTTAATCCATCCAGCCACTCCATGACTTTTCACTGGAGAATTTAATCCATTTATACTTAGAATAATTGTTGATAGGTAAGGACTTATTAATGACATTTTATTATTTTCTGGCTGTTTTGTAGTTCCCTTATTCCTTTCTTCTTCTCCTTCTGCCTTCTTTTGTGAACTAATGATTTTTCTTATTGGCAGGCTTTGATTCTCTTCTCTTTATGTTTTGTGTATCTACTGTAGGTTTTTGCTTTGTGGTTACCATGAGGTTTACATAAAACATTTTATAGATATAACAGCCTATTTTATGTTGATAATAACTTACCTTCAATCACGTACAAAAACAAAAACGCTACCTTTTTACTCCTCACCTTTTATGTTATCAGTGTCACAATTTACCTCTTTTTATATTGTGTATTCAAAACAAATTATTCTAACTAGTTATTTTTAATACTATTGTTCTTTAACATCTATACTAATGAGATTAACATACCACAGTATTATAGTATTAGGGTAACCTGATTTTGACTACATACTTATCTTTACAAATCCTTCTCACACTTTTCAAAAAAACTATAGAGTGGGGGAACAATTCCTAACTCATTCTACGAGGCCTGGATTACCCTAATACCAAAGCTAGACCACAACACTATGGGGGCGGGGGGGGCACCAACTACAGACCCAATATCCCTTAGGAACTTTGATGCAAAAATCCTTAACAAAACACTCCCAAACCAAATTCAACAGCATATTAAAATGATTATACAGCATTACCAACTGAGATTTATTCTCAGAATGCAAGGATGGCCCAACATATGAAAACTGATCAATTTAAAACACCACATTAACAGAAGGAAGGGGAAAAAAAACACATAATCATCTCAACAGACACAGAAAAAGCACTTGACTAAATTCAACACATTTTTTTTTAAGATTTTATTTAATTAGAGCATGCACGCACGGGTGAGCAAGAGGGGAGCAGAGGGAGAGAGAGAGGGACAGTGGGGGTTAGGAGAGGGACAGGCAGACTCTGTGCTGAGCAGAGCCAACTCATGGCTCCATCCCAGGACCCTGACATCATGACCTGAACTGAAATCAAGAGTTGGATGCTTAACCGACTGAGCCACCTAGGCGCCCCTAACACCTTTTCATGACAAAAATATTCAATAAACTAGAATTAGAAGGAAACTACCTCAACAAAATAAAAGCCATATATAAAACCCACAGAGATCATGCTCCATGATGAAAGACTAAAAGTTTTCCTCAAAGATCAGGAACAAGACAAAGATGCCTACTTCTATTCAACATAGTACTGGAAGCCCTAGCAAAACCAATTAGGCAAGAAAAAGAAAAGGCATTCAAATTGGAAAGAATGAAGTAAAATTATCTCTGTTCTCAGGTGATCTTAAATGTAGAAAATCTTAAATATTGCACACAAAAAAACATTAAAAATAATAAATGAATTCATCTAAGTAGCAGAATACAAAGTAAACACACAAAAATCAAATAGCATTTCTATACATTAACAATGAACAATCTGAAAAGGAAATTATGAAAAAAAAGGAAATTATGAAAACAATTCCATTTACAATAGCATGAAAAAGAGTAAAATACTTAGGAACTAACCATGAAGTTGAAAGATTTCACAATAAAAACTACAATATATTGCTGAAAGAAGTGAAAGAAGATATAAATAAATGGAAACATATCTCATGTTCACGGATTGGAAGTCTTACTATTGTTAATTAAGATGGCAACACTACCTAAAATGATCTAAAGACTCAGTGCAATCCCTATCAAAATCCCAATGGCTTTTTTGCAGGAAAACTCATTCTAAAGTTTATATGGAAGCTCAAGCAACCCCAAACAGCTGAAAGAATCTTGAAAAAGAACAAACCTGGGACACACACTTTGTAACTTCAAAACTTCCTACGAAGTTACAATAATTAAAATAGAGTGGTATTCATTAATAAAAGAAAGGATAAGAACCATATGATCCTCAGGGTGCCTGGGTGGCACAGTCAGTTAGGCGTCTGCCTTCCGCTCAGGTCATGATCTTGGGGTCCCACGATTGAGCCTCGTGTCGCGCTCTCTGCTCAGTGAGGAGTCTGCTTCTCCCTCTCCCTCTCCCCCTTCCTGCTTGTGCTCACTCACTCTCTCTCTCAAATAAAAATAAAATCTTTAAAATAAAAGAACCATATGATCCTCTCAGTAGATTCAGAAAAAGCATTTCACAAAATACAGCATCCTTTCTTGATGAAAACCCTCAACAAAGTAGGGATAGAAGGAACATACCTTTATATCATAAAGGCCATACACGAAAACCCCACAGCTAATATCATCCTCAATGGAGAAAAACTGAGAGCTTTTCCCTTAAAGTCAGGAACAGGGATGTCCACTCTCACCACTATTGTTCAACATAGCCCTGGAAGTCCTAGCCTCAGCAATCAGACAACAAAAAGAAATAAAAGGCATCCAAATCAGCAAGGAAGAAGTCAAACTCTCACTCTTCGCAGATGACATGATACTCTACGTAGAAAACCCGAAAGACTCCACCAAAAAATTGCTAGAACTAATACATGAATTCAGCAAAGTCACAGGATATAAAATCAACATACAGAAACCAGTTGCATTTCTACACACCAATAATGAAGCAGCAGAAAAAGAAATCAAGGAATCAATCCCATTTACAATTGCACCAAAAAACCGTAAGATACCTAGGAATAAACCTAACCAAAGAGGTAAAAGATCTGTGGAAACTATTGATCACTTATAAAAGAAATTGAAGACACAAAGAAATAGAAAAGCTTCCAAATGGATTGGAAGAATATTGTTAAAATGTCTATACAACCCAAAGCATTCTACACATCCAAAGCAATCTCTATCAAAATACCACCAGCGTTTTTCACAAAGCTAGAACAAACAATTCTAAAATTTGAACGGAACCAGAAAAGACCCTAAATAGCCTAAGTAATATCAAAAAACAAAAGCAAAGTGGGAGGCATCACAATTCCAGACTCAAGCTACATTACAATCATCAATTACTGTAATCATCAAGACAGTATGTACTAGCACAAAAATGGACACATAGATCAATGGAACAGAACAGAGAACCCAGAAATGGACCCACAACTATATGGTCAACTAATCTTCAACAAAGCTAGAAAGAATATCCAATGGAAAAGAGACAGTCTCTTCAATAAATGGTTTTGGGAGAACTGGACAGCAACATGCAGAAGAATGAAACTGGACCACTTTCTTACACCGTACACAAAAATAAATTCAAAATGGATGCAAGACCTAAATGTAAGACAGAAAGCCATCAAAATCCTAGAGGAGAACACAGGCAGTAACTTCTCTGACATCGGCCAGAGCAACTTCTTACTAGACACATCTCTGGAGGCAAGGGAAAAAAAAGCAAAAATGAACTACTGGAACTTCATCAAAATAAAAAGCTTCTGCACAGCAAAAGAAACAATCAACAAAACTATAAGACAGCCTATGGAATGGAAGAAGATATTTGCAAATATCTGATAAAGGGTTAGTATCCAAAATCTATAAAGAACTTATCAAACTCAACACCCAAAAAACAAATCCAGTTAAGAAATGGGCAGAAGACATGAATAGACACTTTTTCAAAGAAGACATCCAGATGGCTAACAGACACATGAAAAGATGCTCAATATCACTCATCATCAGGACAATACAAATCAAAACCATGATGAGATACCACCTCGCACCTGTCAGAATGGCTAAAATTAACAACACAGGAAACAACAGATGTTGGCGAGGATGCGGGAAAAGGGAAAATTTCATGCACTCTTGGTGGGAATGCAAACTGGTGCAGCCACTCTGTATAACAGTATGGAGTTTCCTCAAGTTAAAAATAGAACTACCCTACAACCCAGCAATGGCACTACTAGGTATTTCCCAAAGGATACAAAAATAAAGATTCAAATGCACACTGATGTTTATAACAGCATTATCAACAATAGCCAAACTATGGAAAGAGCCCATTAAGTGTCCATCGACAGATAAATGGATAAAGAAGAGGTAGTATGTATGTATTATATATATATGTATATATAATACATACATACATACATACATACACACACACAATGGAATATTACTCAGCCATCAAAAAGAATGAAATCCTGCCATTTGCAATGACGTGGATGGAACTAGAGTGTATTATGCTAAGTGAAATAAGTCAGTCAAAGAAAGATAACTACCATATGATTTCACTCGTATGTGGAATTTAAGAAACAAAACAGATGAACATAGGGGAAGGAAAGGAAAAATAAAATAAGATAAAAACAGAGAGGTAAATCAGAAGAGACTATTAACTACAGAGAACAATATAAGGGTTGTGGGAGGGGGGTGGGTGGGACATGGACTAAATGGATGATGGGTATTAAGGGGAGTACTTGTTGTGATAAGCACTGGGTGTTATATGTAAATGATGAATCACTAAACTCTACTCCTGGAACCAATATTACACTATATGTTAACTAACTTGAGTTTAAATAAAAACTTAGGGGAAAAAACTAACTAAATAAAATAATAAATACCTCTAAGTATATTTTTTTAAAGATTTATTTATTTGAGAAAGAAAGAGAGACCAAGAGAGAGAGACAGCACAGGAGGGAGGAGCAGAGAAAGTCTTAAGCAGACTCTGTGTTGAGCACAGAGCCCAACGTGGGGCTCAATCACACAGCCCTGAGATCACGACCTGAGCCGAAACCAAGAGTCGGATGCCTAAGCAACTGCACCACCCAGGCACCATACTGTAAATATTTTTTAAAAAATCTTCACCTAGCCCCCCCCCCAAAAAAAAACTATGGTACTGGCATGAAGACAAACATACAGATCAATTGGATAGAAGAGAGAGCCCAAAAATAAAACTTCACATATATTTTTGGCAAGGGTGCTAAGACCATTAAATGGGGAAAGGACAATCTTTTCAACCTAAATGGCCACATGCAAAAGAAAGAAGCTGTACCCTTTCCTAACACTGTATACTCAAAATAGATCAAAGACCTAAATATAACACCTAAAACTGTAACATTCTTAGAAGAAAACAGAGGGCAAAAACTTCATGACACTGGATTTGGCAATGATTTCTTAGATATGATACCAAAGGCAAAGGTAACAAAAGAAAAAAGAAACAAATTGGGCTTTGTGATTATTTAAAAACTGCGTGCATCAAAAGACAATAGCAACAGAATGGGATAAAATATTTGCAGGTCATATATCAAATAAAGGATTAATATCCAGAATATGGAGAGAATTCCTAAAACTCAGTGAAGAAAAAAAATTCAATGGACAAAGGACTTGAATAGATATTTCTCCAAAGGAGGTTTTCAAATGGTCAATAAGCTCATGAAAAGATTCTCAACATCACTAGCCATTTGGGAAATGCAAATCAAAAGTACAATGAGATATCACCTCACATTGGTTATAAAAAAAAAAAATTAAAAACAGAAAATAGTAGGTGTTGGAGAGGATGTGGAAAAACTGGAACCCTTATGCACCACTATCAGGAATATAAAATGGTACAGCTGCTGTGGAAAACAGTATGGCAGATCCTCATAAAACTAAAAAGAGAACTACCATATGATCCAGCAATTTCATTTCTGGGTATATACCTAAAAGAATTAAGAGCAGGGTCTCAAAGAGATATCTATACACCCATGTTCATAGTAGCATTATTTACAATAGTGAAAATGTGAAAGAAACCAAAGTGTCCACTGAGAGATGAATCGATAAACAAAATGTGGTATATGGACCCAATGGAATATTATTCAGCCTTAAAAAGGACAGAAATGTTAAAATATGCTTCAACATGGATGAATCTGGAGGACATTATGCTAAGTAAAATAAACCAGTCACAAAAAGATACATACTGTATGATTCCACCTATATAAAGTAGAGTAGTCAAAACCATAGAGACATAAAGTAGACTGGTGGTTGCCAGAGGCTGGGGAAGGGGGAAATAGGGAGTTATTGCTTAATGGATACAGAGTTTTGGTTGTAGAAGATTAAAAGTTATGGATATGAATGGTTGTGACAGTTGCACAACATTTTGGATCGATTTAATACCACTGAACTGTACAATTAAAAAGGGTTAAAATGGTAAATATTATGTTTCACTTATTTTACACAGTAAAAAAATGAGAGCGTTCCAATTTCTAGTTCCACATGTAAGGAGCTTGGAAGTCACCATTCTGTCCTAACAAGGAAAAGCTGAACAAAAATTAACGCTTCTTGGATCCATAAGAAAGGAGAAGACAAAGAATAAACCACTGCCCCCAAGATCGCAGAAATAAACAGGCAAATAGAGGGAGTCACAGTTTACCAGAGCAGAGACTCACCAGTAGAAACTGCCAAATAATCAGTGCTAGGTAGGAAAACCTAAACTGTACTTGATGAATTGCTGAAGGCTCAGTGTGGACAACTCTGAGAGTTAAAAACTACAGGGGGACCCAATCATAACTGGGCCCCAACAATATTGTGAGACTTACCTGCAGAAGCTCAACTAGATTCCCATAGTAAATATAGGAGAAAAATCTCCTTGAGTTTCCAGGAGGGGAAAAGAACCATTTTGAAATAAGTCAGAGAACTCTGTTCTTAACAAGGCCTGCCCTAAGGAGTATCTAGTTAACCAGAGCCTGAACTGCTGGGATATTATCAGAGCCTAACTGATCTGGAGAAGGGAAATACCTAACATCAGCCCATGCCAGCCATTCTGTCTCATTTAAAGGTGCAGGAAAACAAAACAAAACAACCTGAAACACTTGTGATGCTCACAGTCCAGAGCCAGAGGCTCACTGAAAGATGCAGACCTAATCACAAGACTATAAAATGCCTCCCCTCTCCCCACAGCTCACCATCGTATTACTAAAGGCCTATTTCCAGCAGTTTCTTCCTCCTGATACATCATGTCTATCAAGAAAAAATTAGACAAAAGTCAAAACACAATTTGAAGAGACAGAGCAAGCACCAGAACCAAACATGGCAGGGATGTTGGAATTCTAGGCCAGAATTTAAAATAACTAATAATGAGAACCAGAAGAAATGCTAGGGATCAAAAACACTAACAGAAATGAAGAATGCCTTTGTTGAGCTTTTTTAGTAGAATGGGCATGACTGAGGAAAGAATCTCTGAGCTAGAGGACATATCAATAAAACCCTGGAAACCAAAAAGCAAAGAGAATAAAGACTGAAAAAAGGAACAGAATAGTCAAATACTGTGGGAATACCACAAAAAGTATAACATACATGTATACAAACACCAGAAGGAGAATAGAGAGGGAAAGAAACAGAAGAAAAATCTGAAATGATAATGACTGAGAATTTCACCCCCAAACCAATGTCAGACACCAAACCAGAGATCCAGGAAGGTCAGAGAACACCAAGCCAGATAAATACCACCCCCCCCCGCCAAAAAAACAAACTACAAGCAAGCATATCATTTTCAAATTACAGAAAATCAAAGACAAAGAATCCTGAAAGGGGCACCTGGGTGGCTCAGTTGGTTAAGCGACTGCCTTCGGCTCAGGTCATTATCCTGGAGTCCCGGGATCGAGTCCCGCATCGGGCTCCCTGCTCGGCGGGGAGTCTGCTTCTCCCTCTGACCCTCCTCCCTCTCATGCTCTCTGTCTCTCATTCTCTCTCTCTCAAATAAATAAATAAAATCTTAAAAAAAAAAAAGAATCCTGAAAGAAACCAGAGTGGGAGAAAAACACCTTACTTGTAAGAGGAACAAAGATAAGAATTATATCCAATTTCTCATAAAGTACGGAAGCAAGAAGAGAATGGAATGAAGTATTTAAATGCTGAGAGAAAAAAACCAACAACCTGGACTTTTGCACCCTGCAAAATTATTTTTCAGAAGTGAAAGAGAAATAATTTCTCAGATAAATGAATATTGAGGGAATTTATTACCAGTAGATTTGCCTTGCAAGAAATGTTAAAAGAACTTCTTTCGAGAGAAAGAAAGAAAATAGGTCAGAACTCAGATCTACATGAAGAAAGGAACAGCATTCAAGAAGGAATAAGTGAAAGGGGCACCTGGGTGGCTCAACTGGTTGAGCAACCGACTCCTAGTTTCTGTTCAGGTTGTGATCTCAGGGTTGTGAGACTGAGCCCCGGGGCATCAAGCCCCACATCAGGCTCAGAGCTGGGGGTGGAGCCTGCTTAAGATTCTCTCTCTCTATAAAATAAAAAAAAAGAAGTGAAAGTAAAATGAAAAAATACCAACAATTGTTTTTTAAATCCCAATTAAAAAAATCTCAAAAGACCTCAAGCAAGTTATTTTTGTGGAAGTTGACAATTCCAAAATTGATATAGAAGCAAAGGGGGCCAAGGATAGACAAGAAAACTTTGAAGAAGGAAAAGATCAAAGTGGGAGGATTTATTCTACTGGATATGAAGACTTATCCAGCTACCATAGTTAACATAATCAATATATAGTATACAGGCAATATAGCATAAGGATAGACAAAGAAAACAATGCAACAGAGTCCTGAACATTTTAATGCATATATGTCCAATTTATGACAAAGTGGCACTTTTCAATAAACAATGGTGCATGAACTGGATATCAGTATAGACAAAGAAAAAAAAGGAAAATTGACCCCATGTTCACACCATACAAAAATAATAAATTCCAGGTGGAATTTTAGAGTCTTTTAGGATAAAAGATACAATGACATAGCTTCCAGAAGATAATATAGGAGAATATCTTCATGACCGTGGCATAGGGAAAGATTTCTTAAAAACAAAAAAATCATTAATCATTAATCAATTATAGTGAGAATATTGTTAAACTGGACAACATTAACATTAATAACTTCTGTTCACGTTACTTAACTATTATGAGTGAAAATGAAAGCTAACAAGAGTGGAAGAATGTATTTGCAATGCATGAAACTGTGAAACAGCTCATATCCAAAGTGTATGTACGTACACACACACACACACACACACACTACCCTATACACAAATGAAAGGACATACAACCCAATTGAAAATAATGGGCAAGAAACTAGAACAGACACTTCACAAAAGAGGATATCCAAATGGCCAATAAACTTGTCTGAAACATGTTCCAACTTCACTAGTCATCAGGGAAATACAAATTTTTTAAATTTTATTTATTTTTAAGATTTTATTTATCTGAGAGAGAGAAAGAGAGATCATGAGCAGAGGGGAGGGAAAGAGGGAGAAGCAGGCTCCCTACTGAGCAGGGAGCCCAACTCAGGACTCAATTCCAGGACCCTGGGATCATGACCTGAGCTGAAGGCAGACGCTTAACCAACTGAGCCACCCAGGCACCCAAAATATAAATTTTAAAACATGAGGTACTGTTCTAACTTCACCAGAATTACTAAATGTAAAAGATGGAGAATACCTAGTATTGGTAAGGAAGCAGAACTCTCAAACACTGCTCACAAGAGTGCAAATTAAGCCAACTATTTTGTTAAACTTTTGGGAACTATCTACAAAAGCTGAGTATGCTCATATTCCATGATCCCCAGCACTTTCACTCCTAAGAACATACAGAACAAAAATGTATACACATGTGCATCAAAAGATATGCAAAGGAATATTTTTATAGCAGCAATATTTGCAATAGCCCTAAACTAAAAACAATCTAAATTCACACCAACATAAGAGACTGGATACACAAATTGAGGTATAGTCATACAATGGAATACTAGCAATGGAAGATGAGTGAACTACAAGCTACACAAAGTAACATAAATGAATCTCACAAACATATGCAGAAGTCAGGCACACCAGGACAAATATGGTGTAATTCCATTCATATAAAATTCAAAAAGAATTAAAACAAACATCTGATATTAGAAGTCAGGATACTAGTTACCTATGAGAGGTAAGAGTGGTGATTAGAAAACAAAGAGGTATTAATAATGTTTCATTTCTTGGCCTGGGATTTAGTTACATGGGTATGTCCTCTTTGTGATAATTTAACAAGAAAAACACAATTTGTACACTTTTCTGAATGTTATACATCAATTAAAATTCTTAAATGCAAATCTGATAAATGTCCTTTTGAAGAAATGTTCCTGTTTCTAATGGAGATTACTTGCCTTGCCAGTTTCCTCTCATCCTTGCCTGAATTGAACTCATTTGTCTCCTTTAGGTAGTAGGGTGCTTTGAGGGGAGTGCCCTGTCAGAACTGAAATGTGTTTTAATTTCTCTTCCACGTGAGATGTCAACCGCATTTTGATACAAAGACTAAAAGTAACCTTGAAGCAGATATTCCCTTTCTTGCAAAGAATCTCTTGAGTGGGTTCCTGTCCTCAGAGAAAGGCTTAGCAAAACAACAAAACAGTATTTGAATGGCTTTAAGTATGATCTCTTGTGGAAGTAGTTGCTGAGGAGGAAGGAGGAAAAAGTTCTAGGTTTGTGTACTGGAAGGTAGTGTTTCTACGAGGTCTATTAGGATATTAAGATCCAGGATGATTGTCCTTTAAATAACTGCTGTTCGAAAGAACTTGACCTTAGCAACTTTAATAACAGCTAGCTCAGAATTTAGCCTCTCTGCCACCTTATTTCAGGCCTAATATTTGGGGATAACTGTTGCAGCACAGAAGTCACTTGCCCTCCCTGGAGCCTTTCCAATGAGCCTCAGATCTTTCTAGGAAATTCTCCACCTTGTTCCGACTGCCCACAGCTCTCACACATTTATCAACTGCTTCATCCATTCTCACTGTCCTGGGGCAGCCTAGAATCCCACAGATTTGGCTCAGAGAGGGACTGGAAAGTACTTTAAAGATGCCGGACAGTTTGGCTTGAAGTCTCCTTTAAGAAGAGTAACATTAATAACATTGCTCACAATAAAGAGTCAGGACCAAACCTGAAGCCCCTTGAACACACACACAGAGTAAAAGATTGGAGGGAGAGAGAAGGGACTTTTAAAAGACTGTATTCTAATGGATTTAATTACCACAAAGTTTATAATACTACATAATCTACAAATACTCAGCTCCTTCATATTATTACGTCACCACAGCATCATAACAATAAAACATAGTAACAGTATAAGAATGGACCTCTGAAGTTCAAGTCTTACTGACTTGTGGGATTCAAATATTACACATGAGAAATGAATGACTGGGGCACATTATTTGCCCTGCAAACTGTACAGAACTCTGGTTTCACCTATAAATTAACTAGACTCTTCTCTGTGAAATAATGTTTTAAAAACATTTTCAGATACATTATTTTCAAGACAGTCTTTTTAGGTGAGCAGTCTTGGCAAAGACTGCTGTATGTCCTCTAACATGAACTTCTCTCTCTTCCTCAGTTAGGTAACCCTCAAAATGTCAGGCTGCTCAAAACAAAGACTATAACATGTTAATGTTTCATTAATTCTTGTCAATCACAGTTTATTACAAAATACATGTATATTTCCTTAGGTTTCAGTCTTATATAATTCTTCCTGGCTACATACTTGTATTTTTTAAGCCAAATCATTTCCCAAACATAACTATTAGACCTTTGAATTTTTCCTGTCATTATGGGCTTTCATAACATCTAATGTCCTTTGCAAATTTATAAGATACTATGTACTTCCTCTCACAGCTAAGATGTCAAAATATAAAAATGCTATTTATAAGCCACGGACGGAATCATTTCATTTTGTATTATTTTCAAGGAAGGTTTCAGTACAGTCTATATTTTTATTGATTAGAATGGATTTGTAAGTCATGATTGCATGATTACACAAAATGTTTATAAAAAATACAAATGTCCATTATCAACTTTATTCTCTTTACTAATACTATAATTCTACAGGGGTAAAAATACATATGAAGCTACTAAATTTGTGAGGCAGGAGGCCCTCCAATCCTCTGCCTCCCTAACCAAACTACTGTTTGCTGATAATAATCCCACCAAATGAATTGACTTCTTCTTGATCCCAATTAAATCTTAAGTATCTTTATTAAACATAGAAGAAAGTAATACTTATCTTCAGTTAAGCATGTCACATAAATGTACTGTGATGGGTGACCTGACAATCTGCCATGTAAATTAATCTAAGGTCTGTTGATTTTCATACCAGATCACTGATCCACATTCTGTCACCACAAATATGCACTAAGATTATATATTCCAATGTGGACCACTACCTTTCCAACCAGTCCCATACGTACGCTGAGCTTAGAGATTTATTTCATTTTTAAAATATTTTCTATTATCACATTCTTATTTACCATCTCTTCTATATTTTCAGGATTATGATGAAACAAGGTCAAGCGCCTGCCCACGGTCCCTAAACAGACACCGTGAGAAAAGCACTAAATTCCTGTAATATACGAACTGTAACACAAGCACAGAAAAAGTGACCACACATATAAGGTGTACAATGACTTTCAAGAAGCAGAACTAAAAATTAGGCCTGAGTGACTTGCTGAATAACAAAATTATGACTTTACATAATAACATAAAGTATTTCTCTCCTAAGTATTTCTTAGAATAAAAGCTAGGTACTACTTTATTTGGAGTTCCTCAAGCAAATATCTTCATAACCTGGAGGTAGGCAAAAGTTTCTTAAGACACAGAAAACAGTAACTGTAAAATAAAATATTGAGAAATTAGACTTCTGCAATATTAAAAACCTCTGCTCCTTTAAAGACATCATTATAAAAACTAGTAGGTAAGCCACAAACCAGAAAGGAAATATATGCAAAATACATATTTGACAAAGGATCAATATCCACAATACATAAAAACCCCTACAACTTAATAATAAAAAAGTAAACCCAATAAAGCATGGACAGAAGGTCTGAACAGATGCTTCACAGAAGGAAATAAAGAAATGGCCAATAAGCACACAAAAAAAGTGCTCTATATCATCAGTCATCAGCGAAATACGTATTTACAACATGAAAACCACAAAAAACCCATTGGAAAGGGGCAAAATTAAAATGTTTAACAACGCTAATCCTTGGTAAGGATGTAGAACACTGGAACTCTCATACAATGTTATGGAGTATAAAATGGTACAACCATTTTGTAAAAAAAAAAAGGTCTACCAGGTTTGTTTGTTTTTTTTATAAAACTAAACATAATTCTATTCCTAGGTATTTTCCCAAAAGAAATAAAAACATATGCTCATCAAAAGACTTATACAAAAATGGTCATAGTAGCTTATTCAGAACATCGCAAACCAGAAATAGCCCATTAAAAGGATAAACAAGGGGCGCCTGGGTGGCTCAGTTGGTTAAGCGACTGCTTTCGGCTCAGGTCATGATCCTGGAGTCCCTGGATTGAGTCCCGCATCGGGCTCCCTGCTAGGCAGGGAGCCTGCTTCTCCATCTGACCCTCCCCCCTCTCATGTGCTCTCTCTCGCTCATTCTCTCTGTCTCAAATAAATAAATAAAATCTTTAAAAAAAAAAAAAAGGATAAACAAAATGTGGTATAAGAAATTAAAAAGGGATGAACTACCGATAAATGCAACAAGATTAATGAGTCTCAAAAACATTATGCTGAGTATGAAAGCAGTCTTATGAAAAAGAGAATATATTGCCTGATTCTATTTATTCTATTCAGAATAGTTTGGGGTGGTGAGGCAGATTTAACTGGGAAGGATCTTCCCAAGGTGCTGGTAATGTTCTATATCTTGACAGAAGTTTAGGAAATCTAGTTGTATGCATTTGTCAGAACTATTTAAATGTACACTTATAATTTTTGCATTTCATCGTACGCAAATTTCACCTCAAGGGAAAAAAGGTAAAAATAGAAACAAATTAAAGAAATATCTCAGGGTGCCTGGGTGGCTCAGTCGGTTAAGCATCTGTCTTCAGCTCAGGTCATGATCCCAGGGTCCTGGGATCAAGCCCCACAATGGGCTCTCTGCTTGGCGGGGAGCCTGCTTCTCCCTTTCCCACTGGCTGCCGTTCCCCTTGCTTGTGCTCTCTCTAATAAATAAATAAAATCTTAAAAAAAAAAAAAAATCTCTGTTAAAAACCAGAAGAGTGAAATCGTACTTATTAAGAAAAATAAATTCAATAATTTTTCGGAAAAAATACATAATCTAACTCAAGTATGTAAAGAAACCAAATGACCCTTGCACTTACCCAGATGTCTGCCTGGCCTGCTCCCTCATGTGTTCTTCAGGTCTCTGCTAAAATGCAATTTTAACAAAGGTCTTCTCTAAAAATGCTATTTCAACAAACACACCCGAGTCCCTCACTTTCTATCCTTGTGTCCTGCTTAATATTTATTCACAACCTTTGGTATCACCACAAGAATACATCTGTTTGTTTACTGCAGGACTCTCCACCAGTGGAATGTAAACTCCAAGAGAACAGTGAGGAGAAGGAACAATAATGAACACATTATTCCATTTCCAACATATCACTCAACTGCAATCCACTTGAGCTTTAAGGTAGATTTAAACGAAGTGTCTGGCCTCAAAGAAATGGCAAAGAAATACAGTAAACGAGGAATCTCTCCCTTCTTCTCTCATTTCCACCTTTTGGTCTCTGCCTAGAGGGAAGCTGGAATTTCCACTGAAATCCACCTACTTCACATATCTGGGCCCTCTCCAGCCTTTACTCCCTCAGCAAAGAAGAGTGACTAATTCGATAAGTCAGAGTTTGATATTAATTTGGCCACATTTCACTAGAGGGTGAAACCACTGGGCTAAGCCAGCCCATGTTCTTACCAGCATCTTGCCTCCTCTTACTTAAGGAAACCTATCAGCTCTTGACTTTCTCACTGCTGCCTATGACTGGTCGTGTCAAACAGGCCCATAGGCCTCTCTCATGCTACATGTTGGGAAAGAAGTCTAAACAATCTGCTTTGCAAACCTAGTGAAGTCTCTAGTCTAGGCAACATGAGTAGATTTGGAGTGGGAGGTTTCAAGCCTAAGCCATGTTCTCCAGTGGCTTTTTCCTAAGAACCTGAAATTGAAGGTTATAGGATGCACATTTAAATTAATAAAGTTTGGGGAGCCTGGGTGGCTCAGTTGGTTAAGCGACTGCCTTCGGCTCAGGTCATGATCCTGGAGTCCCAGGATCGAGTCCCACATCGGGCTCCCTGCTCGGCAGGGAGTCTGCTTCTCCCTCTGACCCTCCTCCCTCTCATGCTCTCTGTCTCTCATTCTCTCTGTCTCAAATAAATAAAAAAAATCTTTAAATTAATAAAGTTTGTACCAATACTCCATTTGGACAGTAATCATTGGATATATACTGTATAACAGTCAAAATGCCAGAGGAGTTCTGAACTCCTAACTCAAGAAAAATATAAAACAAAAAACATTAAAATAATGTAATACTCCACTGGTGCTAAATAACTTATTTTAATAAATTTGTCTTTAATACAAGTACAAAACAACACTCCTACCATTTCAGCTATAGTTAAACCCACACTTCAAAGCTAAATCAATAATTAGTAACATGTTAATTCTGAAAAGTCTTTAACTACAAGAGTATCAAATATAATACAAAACCCAAATGTTTAATGCTTTCTGTTACAATATTGAAAGTAAACTTCTTAGCATCCCAAGGCTATCAAAGGTCCTCGCCCCACCAAAATCTTTTTTTATTTAACAAGTAAAAGTATAGTACCCTGCTGGTGTTTATATTAAAAAATTTTAAAAACAAAAAATTTCTAATTTCACTGTGATTTGAGTACTTCTATGCCATCCCCAAATGCCTTATGTACATACTCTTTGCAGGTAGGTTCATGGTCTTGGTAGAAAAAAATCATGTTAGTCACAGTATTTTAAAACTATAACTAGATTTTTAAGCTAGAAATAAAGCAAGAAAGTTTAACATTATTATCCTTTCTTCTTCTCTCTTTTTTCTCCAATAAGGACAGATTTAACATCATTCTTCATTCAAATGGACTATCGTATGAGGTTTTAGTTTATGCTTCTTCTTGGTTAGCTGGTTAATATCAAAGGCCCAAGGACAATTCTCATTAGAACCGCACATTTCCACATAAGGGTAATTAGTTTTAATTTAAAATAAAATAATATATGTAGATTAAAATATAACACAAACATATGCAAACTAGTAAGAGACATTCAAATAGAAAACTGAAAAGTACCCATTAGAAAGGGAACAACACAAGGGAAAATTTTTAAACTGAAGTGCCGAATCATTAAAGATACTATCATCACTGTATCCAGACCAGCTAAGGTAAGAATGAAGTTAAGGATATATGAAATGCTGACAAGAAGAATTGCTTCTACAGTTAAAATGAATGTGTTTTAAGAGAGAAAAAAATAAGCTCCTAAAATGAAACTTACAAAGCAAAACATGGGCTTAGTAATTTATTAAAAATTATACCCCTAATTTTCTCTGGAGAAAAAGGAACATTATAAACAAGGGCATGAAATAGACTTCAGATCGTGACTCATACCAATACTCTGTTCTTGCTGAAAAATACTATTTAAAAAATTAAATAAAATTTCAAATATTTTCCATTTAATGTGGGTTAAAAAATACAATGTTTATATCTGAAATATAAACTAGTCATTTCTTTTCATTCACAATATAAAGTGGTTTAGGTAAGGTTTACTTTTCCCAGTGCTCAAAGTTAAATAGGAATTGTATTTCATATCTAGGAATTATAATAGTAATGTTAAGTGTAAGTTTAATTTTGCTGAACTAAAGCTCAGATTCAATTAAAAATGTGTACGGAGATATCTAAATAAAACAAAGGCTTTAATTTTTATTATTTTGCAATGATAGTAAGTTTACTCTTTCTAACATTAGGAAAAAATCTAGCCTCCTTTATCAATATAAAACTATGAAAATAATCACAACAGAATCTTTTATATATAACTTAGGAAAACAATTTCACATGATACACTCAAAACACTCAAGAATTACAATCCAGAAAGAGACAATCTCCCTGAAACAGAAAGAAGTTCTTTCTTTTTGTCACCTCCATTCCTTATATGTAATCTTTATTTCACATCATTTACATAGAAATATTTATCACAATCAGACAGGTAGATAAGAAAAAAAATTTCTGCCTTTAGAGCTCATAAAGTAAATTTACTCAGTCTTCTTAGTATGTTTCTTTTTAACAGTATCTGAAGCAACAGCTATAGGTTTTGAGGTCGATGAACCAGTACCATTAAAAGATGATTTTGTTTCACTTTTCTTTTCACATGATGAAAACTGCTGCTGCCAGCCAAACAGCATCCGACTCAATGTATCCTCAAAAGGAGCGAAAGGCACATTAGCAGTCTCTGTAATCATCATGGTTATCTGGAAAAAAAAGTTCAGTTTTGAATTGAAATACAAATGTTTCCTACTTCTCAAAACTGAGAAGAGAAGTAAATTTAAAAAGAAAGAAAGATTAAAAACACATTCTTATTTTTTACTCTTAAAAAAAATTTTTTTATTGAGGTATAATTGACACAGTTTCACATATAAAACATGATTCAATATTTGTATATATTGCAAAGCGATCATCACAATAGGTCACCATATAGTTACAAATCTTTTGTGTGATGAGCACTTTTAAAATTTACTCTTAGCAGCTTTCAAATACGCAATACACTATTATTAACTATAGTCACTATGCTGCACATTACATCCCACGACTTATAACCAGAAGTTTGTACCTTTTGAGTCCCTTTGTCCATTTCATTCCCCCAAACCCCTACCTCTGGCAGCCACCAATCTATTCCTTATATTTAGAAGTTTTGTTTTGTTTGCTCATTTGTTTTTTAGATTTCACATGTAAGTGAAATCATGTAGTATTTGCTTTTCTCTGAGTTATTTCACTTAGCATAACGTCCTCAAGATCCATCCATGTTGTTGCAAATGGCAAGATTTCATTTTTTACTGAATATTCCATTGTATAAATATATATATACACATATACACACATATATTACATCTTCTTCCTCCATTCATCCATCAACCGACACGTTGTTTCTATTATCCTGGCTATTGTAAATAATGCTGGAATGAACATGGGGGTGCATCTATCTTTTTTAATTAGTGTCTTCATTTTCTTCAAATAAATATCCATAGTGGAACTGCTAGATCATATGGTAGTTCTATTAATTTTCTGAGGAACTTCCATACTGTTTTGCATAGTGGTTGCACCAACTTACATTCCCACCAACACTGCACAGGGTTCTATTTTCTCCACATCCTCACCAACACTTGTTACTTCTTGTCTTTTTGATAACAGCCATTCTGACAGGTGTGAGGTGATATCTCTTTGTGGTTTTGATTTGCATTTCCTGATTATCAGTGATGCTGAGCATCTTTTCATGTACCTGTTGGCCATCTGTATGTCTTTGGAAAATTATCTGTTCAGAGCTATCCATTTTTTAATTGGGTTGTTCGGTTTTTTGCTATTCAGTTGTATGAGTCCTTTATGTATTCTGGATATCACCCACTTATCAGATATATGATTTGCTAATATTTTCTCCCATTCAGTAAGTTGCCCTTTCATATTGCTAACAGTTTCCTTTGCTGTGCAGTTTTTTTAGTTTAATGTACTTCCACTTGTTTATTTTTGCTTCTGATGTCCTTTGCTTTAGGTGTCAGATCCAAAAAATAGCCAAGACTGATGTCAAGGAGCTTACCACCTATATTTTCTTCTAGGAGTTTAATGGTTTTGGTTCTTCAATCCATTTTGAGTTAATTTTTGTGTATAGTGTAAGATAGTGGTCCAGTTTCATCCTTTTGCATGTGGTTCTCCAGTTTTCCCTGCACCATTTATTGAAGAAACCATCCTTCCCCCATGGTATATTCTTGGCCCCTCTGTCATAAATTAATTGACTATATACGCATGGGTTTACTTCTGAGCTAAAATGCATTCCTTAATCTTTAGAAGAAGCAAACTCAGCTAGGTTCTAGAAAATCTCTGGTCTCTACAAGTTTATACTTAACCAAACAAAAGAACATAACTCATTAATAATAATAATACAAGTTACCATATTTTTGGGTGCCAAATGAGTAGTATAACCACAAAAATACAGTTAGTATTCAAAGGAAATAGGAAGATAAAATATCATCTATGGTCTATACCAAACAACCAATAACAGCTACCATTACTATGCTCTTAACACGTGGCAGAACTTTGATAAGTGTTCTATATGATCTTATCCTCTTTAAATTTAACCCAACAATTACGCCACTATTACTCTCAGCATAGAGATGTGAACCAAGACTGATAGGTTCAGTAACTTGCCCAAAGTCACAGAACTAATAAGCAATAAAGCAGTTTGGAACACCCAGATTTTGAGCTCAATCACTAAATACACTGCATTCTATCATTACCTAAAGTCAGAGACTTTCAGTAAATTGCAGAATACTACCCTTAGGAGGGAGAGTAGAAAGTCTCTAATTCATCCAATTTTTCCCACATGTATATTTATATACAAAGTACCAAGACATTAAGAGGTGGAATATAAAGTGCTACCAATTCCTTATCTGGCAAACGCACAATGTTTGGAGATAATCAGATTTACTCAAAAAATTAGATTGGTACCAAAATGGATCTGAGGGGAGAATGTTAAAGACTAGAACGGTTCCAAAAAGCCCAAGAATTTCCAAAAGACAATTCCTCTAGCAGATCTAAGATAATGAATCAAATTAGAAATTTTTGGAATCAAAACTCCACAAGAGGCCCCTACCTAATCTATTTGTTTGAGGAAAATGGAATC
The DNA here is from genome assembly GCF_029215605.1 of Mirounga angustirostris. Lineage (NCBI taxonomy): Eukaryota > Metazoa > Chordata > Mammalia > Carnivora > Phocidae > Mirounga > Mirounga angustirostris. Next base: position 67,747,957 of record NW_026991723.1, on the reverse strand, counting down.
AAGAATAAAATTCTTACTAACTGCAATGTTGTCTAGGTAGTGAGGAGTTGGGAGACAGAATAGGTGTCCATCAAGAAGAATGCGTAAGTGAAATGCATACTGTGCAACTATTAATAGTAATAGAAAAGTAATATGGAAAAATTCTTAAAAATACTGTTAGGTGAAAATGAGACAAAGAACAAGAGCTATAGTATACTATCGTTTAGATAAATTAAAAATGCATGCACACACATTATGAATGTACAAAATGTCACAGAATTGTATACTATGAAATAGTTGATTGTTTTGTGACTTTGACCTCAATAAGAATAGACAAAATAACAAACTTTTTAAAAAATGCATGCACATGGGCTCCAAGCCAGCCATGACTAAAAAAGATGCCTTATATCAAACCCAGTCTCTCACCAAAATCAATATAAAAAAACAAATATATAAAACAACCATTAAAAAGCACTGGAGAATAACAAATCAGGCTGAACCTAATATGGCTATGATCCCTAAGAGAAAGTTAACTGAGTAAGGTGACCTCCACATTCAACTTGGCTTTTTTCTTTTAATGATATGTGTCAATTCATAGCAAACACAAGTCCCAATGGGCTAAGGAGACAAGGGCTGCAGTGTGAGAAGGCCAAAGCATCTGGGACTTGAGGGCAATACAACTCAAAGAGGAGAGAATCACAAAAAAGTAAGCCCAGAGATCCACACATAACTTGCTCTTGAGAAGTTTACCAACCCAAAACTGTGCAAAAGAGATTTCAAAAACCTAGCAGAGCAACAGTTGGAAGGCTAAAAGCTGATCAGACACTTCAGCAGCCAGCTGAAGGCTGGAGTTCAAGGCCAGCCAAAGTGGAACTGCCTAGGCATATACCTCAGGTTTAAACTGAGACCCAAAAGGGTCACATTCTAAAAGGGCAAACCCAAAACAGAACAGCATGAACAAAACCTAAAAGCAACTATCAACAGGATTAAAATAATCTGCTTGTGCATTACACCTGGCTGCCAGAAAAAAGTTGAATGTAGTCCGTGCCCTGTAAGTCCTTACAGACTGGTCAGAGACAGGCTGGTCAGAGACAGAGTAAATCAGTAATTACAGAACAGTAAAAGAGTAAATGCAGTAATGGAGGTCTGGTCACAAATATTTAAGTATGAGATACAGATTTGGAAGTCATTACCATACAAGTAAAAGGGAAAGGCATGAATATGAATGTGGTCACCTGGAGAGAGAATACAGAGTAAGAAGAGTCTAAATATAATATTAATCTACAAGTTTATGTCATTATTGGGTAAGATCTAAGAACTTCTTTATATTAAATTATTCTTTAGAATAAACAGTTACAATAAGGTGTACTAGCATAATTACCTTGATCATAGCTTGACTTCATAGACTGCCAATAACAAATAAAAGAATTCAGTTAAAAACAATGGTCCACTGTCAGGAAAACAGCAATGTCTTTTTACAAACACTAAAAGAGAAGACCGTCAGGATCTAAAGTATTTCCTGAGTACATGAACTATAGTATTTTTCAAAGTCAAGTGTTTTAATAGAATCTCCACTCCCAGTAGACTCATCACTCAGCTGAGAAGTATTGCTGGCATCAGAAATTACTGCTGAGATAGACTTATGAGGTTCAAGGACAAACTTCTGTGAATTCAGCCTCTTACCAGGTCTTGATTCAGTAAGGTAACACAAATATAATGGTGACAAATGGAATGTCACCTTATTCTTTTACAAATAAAATATAAAACTGTCTCCTTATTTAGCAAACTATTAACAGAAAAAGCATAATACCTAAATTAAATAGCACTTGACTTCAGTCTCTTGCTTAAAAAGGAAAGAAAGAAAAGAAAGTAGAAACCCTAAAGACAATCTGATATTTACAACATATCCTATAATATCCTATAATTCAGGTAAAGAAACTGTTTAAAGCTCCACCACAGTCTTTATGTAATATCTCATGTTATAGCATGTCAAAGATGCCCAGAAAAATGTGACATACAACCTAAGTTCTTTAAGGGCACAAATGGTACTTCATGTACTTTTAGATCCTCTACAGAGCCCAGCAAAGAGAGTACAATGAATAAACATAGTTTCCACCTCACATGAACAACTGAAAGAATCTATATAAGCAAAATTTGCATTATTACTCTCTTTCCACCCAGAACATACTTCCTGTCTTTAAGTCCCCAGATCCAAACAATCCTTTGCAGGGCAACTCATGTGTCTACTCCATTAAGCCCTTTGGACAACCTCCAAAGAAAATCTCCTTGCCTTTGAATGATCTCCCAATGGCAAGTGGCATATTCAACCATGTTTTCTGGTCATCTATGCTTTCTTCATTGGTGATGTCACTTACTCAGGCATCAGTAATTATTAACCTGATGACTGTCAAACTAAAAATTTAAAATTTCCATTTTTATAAATGTCCTTTTCAATAAACTGGGTAAATGAATTGTTCATTTCTGATAGTATAGTCTTAGATAATTAAGTATGGAAGAATTCAATACAGAGAGACCTCTAAAAGAGGCTTTTGACATTTATCAGTGAACAAATACATATTTAAAAGCTACCACAAATACTAGACACACTGCGAGGGATGCAATGATAAATAAAACAAACCTAGTCCCTATCCTCATAAAGTTTAAAAGTAGAGTGTACATGTCTTATATTTCTCTTTCCCATATTTCTCTTCATAACATCTTAAGGACAGAGTCTGGGTCTTATTCAAAGTTTATATGCCCATATGTATCCCTCAAAGGGCCTAATAACACTGTCCCTCATTCATGTTTTCAATAACATAATATCTGAATATACCTCTCAACAGCATTCAGCACAACTCCCCAGTCCATCCTTCCTAAAACCATATCTTGGTTTTCCCCTTGCTTGACTAACAACTTCTTTCCAGTTTCCCATTCTGAATCTTCTTTCTCTAAGTATTAAACAATCTCATAGCTCTGTCCTCACTCTTGTCTCACTCTGTTTCTCTATGTAATATAACTGCCTCAAGTTAATTTATAAATTTAACACTAGCTCAATAAAAAAATACCAACAAGTTTTTTTATGGAGTTAAGACAAATTGCTATTAAAGTTCATATCAATATGAAAAAATAGCTGGAAAAATTGAAGAGAAAAACAAACATGCAAGAATATCCAAAAAAAACACTGAAAATGAAAAATTCCAAGAGTGTCTGATTCTCCATAGCCTTGCAGAGAGAACACAGAGCCAGACTTTTTAAATTTTGCCAGCCAGATAAATGAGAAATGATATCTGAGTGTTATTTTAATTAATATTTCTCAAATGATGAGTGTTGCGCATCTTTTCACATGTTTGAAAGCCATCGTATCTGCTCTGTGTGAATTGTCTGTTGACAGCTTCCTTTTAATTTTTCTATCAGGTTTTTGGCCCAGTATCCCTTAATTTTTAAGAGGTTGTTATGTATTACAAATATACACCTCTGTGATATATGTTGCAAGTACTTCCATCACAGTTTGACAGCTGTATTTTTACTTTGTCCATGGTGCTTTCATCCATGCAACTTTTTAAAAAAAAGTGTTATAGAGTCAAACTTATCAAACTTTTCTTTATAGAAAAAGAATAAAGAAAGCCCAGAGTAAGTCCAAGGAAGGACATAGTATAGGCCTGAAATTAGTGAAATATCAAACAGAAAACAATGACACTAAAGGCAGGGTCTTTCCAACAAATCAATGACATTGATAAACATCTAGCAGGACAGATTTAAAAAGAGAGAGAGAAGATACAAATGACCAGTAGCAGGAACTAAAGTGGAGACATTACTACAAATTCCACAGACATTAAAAGGGTAACAAGGAACTGCCATGAAAAATTTCATGCCAATAAAATAAAAAATTTAAGCAAAATGGCAAATTCCTTGAAAAATACAATTTACCAAAATGAATACAAGTAAAATAGAAAATCTGAAGTCTTATATCAAACACTTAACCAAGAAATAATATCAACCCACATAAATGCTTTCAGAGAATAGAGAATCAAACACTTCTCAACTTATTTAATGAGCCAAGTGTTATGCGGATACAAAAACCAGACAAGGAAACGACAAAGAAAACTGCAAACCAATATCCTTCATGAACACACTGGAAAAAAATCTTTTCAAAATATCAGCAAATTGAATCTAGCAATATACAAAAAGGATACATCATAACCAAATGGGGTTTGTCACAGAAATGAAAGGTTGATACAACATTTTTTAAAATCAATGTAATCTACTATATTAACAGAATACAGGAGGGAAAAAACCATATGATCACCTCAACCTATACAGTACAAAGCATTTAACAAAATTCCAAACCAATTCGTGATAAAAATTCTCACCAAATTAGGAATATAAGGGAATTTCCTCAACCTGATAAAGTATACTGATAAGAACTTACAGCTCACATCATACTTAATATATGATGAATGTTTCCCCACTAAGGTTAGGAACAAGACAAAGATGTCCACTCTCACTCACCATTTCTATTCACCGTTGTACTAGAGGTTCTAGCCAGAACAATAAGGCAATAAAAAGAAATAAACAGCATCCATATTAAAAAAGAAAAAATAAAAAATTATAGACAAGATTGTATATGTAGACAATGCTAAGAAATCTACACAAAATATAACAGAATAAGTAAATTTAGAAGGGTCATAGAAAACAAGAAAAACATGCAAGAATCAACTATATATCTACATACAAGCAATGTAAACTATAGAATTGAAAATTTTTAAATTGCTATTTATAAAGGCATCCAAAAATATGAACTACTTCAGGATAAATTTAAATTTAACAAAATATATGTAAAACAATGAAAACACAAAAATTTAAGAAGACCTAAATAGAGAAATATATCATATTGATAGATTGGCAGGTTCAATATTTTTAAGATATTATTTCTCCCAAATGGATCTATGAACACAACACAATCTCAATCACAATCCTAGAAGCCGTGTTGGGGTTTTTTTGTAGAAAGTGACATCCTAATCTTAACACTTATATGAAAATGTAAAACACCTAAAACATCCAAAGAAATCTTGAGAAAGAATAAATTTGAAGTACTTACACTATTTGATTTCAAGACTCATTATAAAATTATAGTTACATAAAACAATTTGGTATTGGTTAAAGATAGACATATAAATCAATGGAACAGAACATAGTCCAGAAATAGACCCATACATATAAGGGCAACTGATACTCAACAAAGGTGCCAATATAATTCAATGAAGGAAAAGACAGTCTTTTCAACAAATGGTGCTGGAACAAACTCGTGTTCATATGGAAAAAATAAATCTGACCCTTATTTTATGCCAATCATAAAACTTAATTTGAAATGGATCACATACCTAAATATAAAGGCAAAAATTGTAAGAGGAAAATACAGGCGAAAAATCCTCACAACCCTGGGGTATGGAAGGATTACTTACATAGTACACAAAAAGCAGGACCACAAAAGGAAAATTTCATAAATTGAACTTCATCAAAACTAAAAACCTCTCTTCTAACGACAATACTAACGAAACAAAAAAGAAAGCCACCAACTAGGAGAAAAACATTTGCAATTCATATATCTCACAAAGGATTGGTATCCTGAATATACAGAAAACTGTTACAACTCAGTAAGAAGACAAACCATCCAATTTTCAAAAATGGGCAAAGATTGGAACAAACACTGCTTAACAATAATATAAATAGCCAATAAGCACAGGAAAAGATGCTCAAATCTCTAGTTTATCAGAGAAATGCAAAACAAAAAACAAAAAACAAAAACCTACAGTGAGATACCACTACATATACAGAAAATGGCTAAAGACTGACAATAATATTGGCAAGGATGTAGAACAACTGGAACTCTCATACACTGCTGATAGTAATGTTGATGGGTATAACCATTTTGAAAAACAGTGTGCCAGTTTTTTTAAACATTAAACATATGCTTTCCATATGACCCAGTAATTCCACTCCTAGTCATTTATCCAAGAGAAATGAAAATATATGTCCACACGAAGTACATGTGTTCATAGCAACTTTATTCATAATAACCTTATTGGAAAAATAAAAAACTAGAAACAATCCAAAATCTGTCAACAGATAACTGGATAAACAAACTGGGGTGTATAATGCTACTCAGCAATAAAAAAGAATATGCAACAGCATGGGTAAATCTCAAAAACATTACGTTGAACAGGGGCACCTGGGTGGCTCAGTTGGTTAAGCGGCCAACTCTTGATTTTGGCTAGGTCATGATCTCAGGGTCCTGGAATCGAGCCCCACGTTGGGCTCCCCACTCAGCGGGGAGTCTGCTTGTCCCTCTGCCCCTCCCCCCACTTGTGCTTTTGCTCTCTCTCTAAAATAAAATCTTAAAAAAAAAACACATTATGCTGAACAAAAGAAGCCAGACACAAAAGATACATAGTTTACGATTCCATTTATATGAAACTTGAAAAAAGATTACTCTATAGTGACAGAAACAGGGTAAGTGGTACCATGGAGCTATAAACAATAGTTGGGATTTATTGGAGTAGTACACAGGACCTTTCTGAAGTAATGGAAATATTCCATATCTTGATTATGATAATTAAGCACATACATAAATTTGTCAAAACTCATCAAAATGTAATCTTAGAATGAGTATATTTTATTGTATGAAAATTAAATTTAATAAGTTAGGTATTTAAAAATTTTTTAAAGAGCTTGTTCCTAAGTTTTTTGTAAATGTAACAGCCCTTTGAAGTTATCCTTTGTATTTCTGGAAAATGTACCATCAATCAGTCAGATTAACTTTCTGTATAAGATCTTTGAGTCCAATTTTTCAGATCTGAGACTCTTAATAAAAGACCACATAAAATAATAAGAAGAAATCAGAGTACACGAAAGAATAAGTCGGTGGCTTGGGTATTAGAGGGATCTAAAAGAAAAAATGCTACTTTGTTAAAACATTTTTAAAAAGAGATACTGATGAAGTCGGGCTCTGTACCACACACTGGGAGACTGCTTGCTGTAGGTTATACCTAGAAAAGGAATTAACAGGTCACAAGATATGTGACTCTTCAACTTTGTCAAATATTGCCAAACTGCTTTCCCAAGCTATTTCTATTTATACTCTCTCCAAATCCCTTTAAATAGTTTGTATGCTTTGTCTTCAATTCCTCTTATTTACCTCAGTCTATTATAATCATTTTTCTATTCTCTACCAGTCCACTGAAACTGCTTTTACTAAGGTCACCAAATACCTCTTCATTTCAAAGTCCAACAGCCTCTTTTCAGTTTTAATCACTCTAAACCACTCGTCTCCCTGTATTTTATTTCACAATAACACTATTTCACCATAACTCCTTATACCAAGGAGCCAAAAGATAATCCATGCTTCTCAAACTTTTCTCAAATAATCTCTGATGAAAGAAAGGGAACTTGGCAGAGCTCAAAACAAAGGCATGCCAAATATAAAATGTCATATTTTATCTTATCTTAAAAAAATGTGAATTTTGAATTCTATCCCATAATATATCCCTGTTTAACTTAAAAATGTTTATAATAATTAACAATGAGATCAACCAATAGTACATAATACATCACACTTATAATGTGACTTTGTACAGCTAGAGCCAAAAAAGAGCCATACACCCCTTAGGGTATGTGTAACTCTAGGTTAAGAAACATAAATGACTTGCTCAAAATCGTGAAGCCTGGATTTCACATTCTCACTCCAAAGCCCGTGTGCTTTTCTTTATACCAACAGTCTTAGTCGGCACCTATTTCTTTCCTCTGAGACTTGGATTTTAACCATCATAAATGACTTGTGAGAGCTGGAAAAGTAGTGAGTCCTCCTTGAATGAAACTAGGATTCTACAAGGGCTGAACATCACTGAATGTTCAGTTGCTTGGGCTATGGAAGAAAGGAAGAAAGGAAAGGAAGATAAGAGGGAGGAAAAGAGACAAGAAGAGAAGGAGGGAGAAGTTTAACACACTTCTCTCAGGAAGAAACAAAATTAATAGATCAGACATAGAAAAATTAGTAACTATATATTTGAAACATAATGAGCAAGCATATGTATAGATATATGCAGACTCCTTATGCCTCCAAAATAAAGAATATACTTACTTTTCATATATACAAGTAATTATAAAATCTAATCAATACTTGTATAGAAATGAAGTCTCAACAAACACCAGAGAATAACAGACCACATATACTGTCTATAATGCAGTTAAAGAAAAGTTTTTAAAAGTTTAAAAGATTTTTTTAATGTCTGAAATTATAAAACATACTCTTAAACATTTTTTATCAAAGAAATTTTAAGTTAAAAGGAATTTAAACTGGGGTGCCTGAGTGATGCAGTCAGTTAAGCGTCTGACTCTCGGTTTTGGTTCAGGTCATGATCTCAGGATCCTGGAAGTGAGCCCTGCATCCAGCTCCCCACTCAGCGAGGAGTCTGCTGAAGTTTCTCTCTCCCTCTCCCTCTGCCCCTCCCTGCACTCGCTTGCATGCTCTTTCTCTCTCTAAAATGAATGGCTAAATCTTAAAAAAAAGAAAAAAAAAAGAGGAATTTAAACTGAATGACAGTAAAAGCATATACATGAAAACATGTGACCTGAGACACAACAATGTAAAACAGTATGATTGAGAAAAACAACAAAACCAAAAGTTGGTCCTCTGAAAAGATTGATAATACACAAAAACCTCTGACAAGACTGATCAAGTAAGATCCTTGACTATAGAATAACTAGTTCTAGACTCCAGGCATAAAAACCATAAACTTGACCAAAAAAAGAAGTAACTACTTTTGGGCACTGACAACAGAGAGTGTAAGACTGATCATAAGAAGAGAGTAACTGATAAAGTGATTCACACATGTACCCTCACTTCTGTCTCAGGACAATTTCTCAAACAGAAAGCTAGAACTTGAAATTGAGGTGCCAGAGACTGAGGTCAGTGAAGCTAAATGGACTTGAATCTGCAGGGCAGGGTATCAAATAGGAGGAAACTGAGTAGGCACAGGGAGCAGGGGAGGAGACTCCAGATATCTATATGAGATGGTGCCACAAGTCCTTGGCTTAGGGCTAGCCTGCACATGTCAAGAGAGAGACCTCCTGTGGCTTACCACAGAGTGGCTGCTAGTGGGTTGAGATATCAAAAGAGATACTACAGATTGAGCAATGGTAGAGGCATTTACTTTCTGTTTCTCTTACAGAACTCAATTTTTATACTTGTATTATAGCTTTCTATGTACTTGTTTTACTTTTGGGCAGTTATTCTCTTTGAAAAGACAAATCATATTTATTAGCATCTCTGTATACGCCAAAACACTAGATTATTATCCAAAACAAAGAGACAATGCACATTTCCTGACTATATACATAATACAGGAAAATAGCAAAGTAAAGAAAAATAAATAAAATAATTACTGCCAAATTTTTCCCTATATATTCTGTCAATATAAAAAAATCCGTTTTTCATATCTAAGAAATGAAAAACTATAGTAGCTACTCAGAAACAAATGACAAGCCATTTAAAAATTAATATAAATCTAAATGGAATTTAGGCAAAAAATATGGGTTAAAATGCACATTCTATTTGGAAGTTGGTGGAAAATAAGGAAAATGCTGGGAAATATTATGAGACAAGTTCAATACTCTATGTTATTATGCAATATGGTGTTTAAGTTTAGGTATTATAATAAAGAACTATATGTCCAGCAAATACTGTAAGAAAAACTCTTTTTTATTAATTAGGTCTTCAACAAAAACTGATCCTTGTAATTAAAAAATTCAAGATACTGGTCCTACTTATTCTTACTAATAAACCCACAACACACATTCATTTTTTTTAAAGATTAAAGTTAGAAAATCTCAGAAATTATACATCTCCCAACACTCCTTCATGATGAAAACACTCAACAAACTAGAAGGGATCTAACTAACTTCCTCAATCTGATAAAGGGCATCAATGAAAGCGCCACAGTTAATATCATACTTAATAGTGAAAGACTAAATGACTTCTCCCTAAGATCCAGGAAAAAAACAAGGATGTTTGTTCTATTTCTATTTAACACTGTATTAGATTGTTTAGCCAGGGCAATTGCACAAGAAAATTAGATAGAAAACATGTAGATTGGAAAGAAAGAAGTAGGGGCACCTGGGTGGCTCAGTTGGTTAGGTGGCCAACTCTTGATTTTGGCTCGGGTCATGAACTCAAGGTTCTGGGATCAAGCCCTGCGTCGGGCTCTGTGTTCAGCAGGGAGCCTGCTTGAGGATTCTCTCTCTCCCTCTCCTCTTCCCTCTGCCTCTCTCTCTCAAATAAATAAGTCTTAAAAAAAAAAAAAGTAAAACCATCTCTATTTGAGGTTGACATGATTTTTTTTTTTTTGAAGATTTTATTTATTTATTTGAGAGAGAGAATGAGAGGGGGGAGGGTCAGAGAGAGAGGCAGACTCCCTGCTGAGCAGGGAGCCCGACATGGGACTCGATCCCGGGACTCCAGGATCATGACCTGAGCCGAAGGCAGTCGCTTAACCAACTGAGCCACCCAGGCGCCCGAGGTTGACGTGATTTTAAATACATAAAATCCTAAGGAATCCACACCAAAAAAATCCACGACAACCTATTAGAGCTAACAAGTTTATTAGCAAGGTTACAGGATACAAGATCAAAAATCAATTTTATTTCTACACATTTACAATGTATACAACCTGGAAATAAAACAAAAAAGCAATTACATTTACTACTTCATCAAATAGAAATAGGAAGAAATTTAACAAAAGGAGTATACAACTCGTACACTGAAAACATCATGAAAAAATATTTTAAAAGACCTAATAAATGGAAAGACATCTGTCTTGACAGAGTGATAGCCTTAAAAGTGTTAGGGTGATAATACTCCCAAACCTATTTGCAGATTCAATACAATCTCTAAGAAAATATGAGCTGGCCTCATTTGCAGAAATTGTGAAGTTAAACCTAAAATTTATATGGAAATGCAAGTGACCCAGAATGGTCAAAACAATCCTTAGAAAGGACAAATTCAGAGGATTCGCACTTCTCAATTTCAAAACTAACTACAAAGCTGAAATAATTAAGACAGTGTGGTACTAGCAGAATGATAATATCCTCACATTTACAGTTGATTTTCAGCAAGGTTGCCAAGACAATTCAATGAGGGAAAGAATAGTCTTTTCAACACATAATACTAATGACTAGATATCCACAGAATCTACAAGAATGTAAAAATACATATCCACACAGAATGTAAAAGAATGAAGTTGAACTGAATCCTCCCTCATACCATACCCAAAAATTAACTCAAAATAGATCATAGAGCTAAATATTAGAGCTAAAACTATAAAACTAGTACAAGAAAACATAGAGGTAATCTAATTTTAACCTTAGATTTAGCAATAGTTTCTTAGATATGACACCAAAAGCATATACAACAAAAGAGAAAATAGGTAAATTGGACTTCATCAAAATTTTAGAAATCAGTGCTTCTAAAAACATTACCAAGAAAGTGAAAGACAATCCACAGAATGGGAAAAAATATCTGCAAATCAGATATATGAGGAATTCTTACAACTCAACATTAAAGAGACAAATGAAACAATTAAAAATGGGCAAGTGATCTAAAGAGACATTTTTTCCAAAGAAGATCTACAAACAAGCACATGAAAAGCTGCTAAACATCATCAGTCATCAGGGAAATCTAAATAAAAATCACAATAAGATGCCACTTCACACCCACTAGGATGGCTCTAATAAAAAAGACAAGCAGTGATGATGGTATGAGAAATGAGAATTTTCATACACTGTTGGTGGGAATGTAAAATGATGAAACCACCATGGAGAACAGTCTATTAGTTCCCCAAAGGCTAAACACAGAATTACTATATTATCTAGTCCATTTCTATATGACATACCCCAAAGAAATGAAATACATATCCACACCAAAAAAGTACAATAATGCTCATAGTTCATTATTCCTACTAACCAAAAAATAAAACCCAAATATCCATCAAATGATGGATAAACAAAATGTGGTATATCCATATGATGGACTATTATTTGGCAATAAAAAAGGAATAATATACTGATACATACTACAATATGGATGAACCTCAAAAACATTACACTAAATAAAGAAACTAGTCACAAGGCCACATATTTATGATACCAATTACATGAAATGTTAGAATAGGCAAATTTATAGAGACAAAAACACTAGAGAATAGAACAGTGGTTGCCTACAGTTGGAGGGCCTGAGGAAAAATGTGAAGACTGCTAATGGGCATGATAATTTTTTCTGGAGTACTGAAAATGTTTTAATATTGATTATGGTGACAGCCACACAATTCTGTGACTACACAAAAACAAAACAAAACACTGAAATGTACACTTAAATGGATGAATTGTATGGTATGTAACATATATCTCAATAAGCTGTTACAAAAAAATATATACAGCTCAAAACGTGAGGACTGGAAGGTAAGGACACATATGAAGAGACTGCCTCAGATACCTGAAGTACTTGAATTACAGCCACAGATCAGCTCCACTGCAGAGACTACTGAAACAAAAGTAAATGATCCCTATAGCAACTTGGCTCTTTCTAAGATATAAATTTATATAATATATATGGTTTTCCTTTTAAGAATTTCATAGGTAAGTTTTTTTTTTTTTAAAGATTTTATTTATTTATTTGACAGAGACAGACACAGTGAGAGAGGGAACACAAGCAGTGGGAGTGAGAGAGGGAGAAGCAGGCTTCCTGCGGAGCATGGAGCCCGATATGGGGCTTGATCTCAGGACCCCGGGATCATGACCCCAGCTGAAGGCAGATGCTTAACGACTGAGCCACCCAGGCGCCCCCATAGGTAAGTTTTTAACCAAAAATACCTAGGCTAAGACAGAATTAGCTATACAATTCCTCTACACTTAAATAATAATCTTATTTTAAAACCAACTGTCTACTTTTGAATAGGGAACAATATCTAATAATGGTTAATAACAACAATAATCAGGGCACCTGGGTGGCTCAGTTGGTTAAGTGACTGCCTTCGGCTCAGGCCATGATCCTGGAGTCCCGGGATCGAGTCCCGCATCAGGCTCCCTGCTCAGCAGGGAGTCTGCTTCTCCCTCTGACCCTCTTCCCTCTCGTGCTCTCTCTCATTCTCTCTCTCTCAAATAAATAAATAAAATCTTTAAAAAAAAAAAAAAGAATAACAATAATCAGAATTAGCCTCGTGGTCCAAATAAAATTCGTAAGATGTGTCACAGTGATAGAAGGATATGCACCATCCCCAAATCCTTCCAACAATCACACAATGAAGACGAGGAAATCAGGATTCAGAGACATTAAGTGACTTGCCTACTCAGGAATTAAATAGCAAAGCTAGGATTTGCACTTAAGACTGCCTGTCGACAAAACCTGTGATCTTACACCACACTATCTCCTATCTTCAAGATACAATAAAGCTTCCAACGAGGCAATTATAATACAAGAGACTAAGCACAAGTATGACCTACTAGAAAAATTTTGTAATGTTAAAGCTTAAAGGAACCTCAGAGAACACCTACCACAAGTACCTAATTTTACAAATGAGACAACGCTGTCTGCAGTCTCTGATCAGCTATAGCTATTTCCACTACTCTCTGGCATCCGATATACTATTAGACTATCTGTAAATCTTTCCTGATAGCCTCGAAATAAGTCAAATGAGGAATCAAACAAGAGCTCTGTTTCAGAAAGTCATGGATGTGCTGAATAAACAATCCCAAAATTTACTTTTTTAGACTGTAATAATAAAAAATAAATGTTCCTGTTACCTGCCAAGTATGCAGAATTCTGATCATACAGAATTTATAATACTGATTTACAGCTACTTTGAATTCTTACCTTTGTGGCCACAAGAAACATGGTATAAAGGAACATAAGGTTATGCCTTGATACTGCCAGATGCTTCATGTGCTGGAAAGTGAAGATAACTGACCCCAGTAGGGTTACCTTGGCAGGGCTGAAAATAAAACACATTTTAAGTCAGTAAGTAATAAACATGATCCATCTCTAATTTCTCAAAGAATACTCTGGAAAATATTAATTTAATGAGTTATTAATAGACAAAAATAAGTTAATGTAAACATACTTACAAAGTTTTAGAAGTGCTAAGTTATATAAAGTGTAATTTCACTCTGATAAAATACCAGAGATCTTAGAATGTTCATACATATATTGTGACTCTCTGATAAAGTTCATTTCTATATACAGTATTTCTGAAATACATCTGACCATATAATACTTTTTCACAAAGATTTGAAAGTCCCATGTTCCACAGTATGACTTGGAAAAAGATTAGTCATTATAGGACAAAACAAGCTCCTTCAGTCAGGTGGGAAAAGGAAAAGAAAGCCCTGATTTATAGTATTTTCCCATTTCCATGGTGTAAATACTCCCATCACAGTAAATTTCAGGGTGCTATGAAGAACAGAGAAGAGACAGATGCGCACAATCAGCTCCCATGTAACAGTAGGAGCCGGATCCAACACATTACTTTGCTAAGCCCAACACAGAATATTAGTGTTTGCTAGTATCTTAACAAATTAAGTCTGAAATTTTAACATCTACAGTAAGATGGTAATCTACAAAAAGCATTACTTTCATATTATATATTTGCCACATATTTAAAGTATATCTTAGTAACAGATCATTATCTAGCTTTGTGCTTACAACTGCAGAAAGATAAATGATAAACTCTTAGAATGCCACACTGCAAAATATGACAAATTTCATTTCATGAAAAATTACCTATTTATTTATTATAAGCTGAGGACTGAGTTCAAAACAGGATTAGGTTTGGGCACCAGGGGTTTAGACCTTGCATAACAGCTGACTGGGTAGCACTCATGTTTTGGAACAATGGTCTCTAAAACTTTTTAACTGTGAATCTTTATTGGTACCCAAAAAGGAAAAAGTGTTTTAAGACACTAATATGTGTTTATCAATTAATTTATAAGTTACATATACATACAACTGTATTATAAAATGTACACCAAATTGACATTTTTAAAGGATGAGATCAAAAGAAAAAGGAATTAGGTTTATCTTTTTTTTTTCCTTAAGATTTTATTTATTTATTTGACAGAGAGAGAGACAGCGAGAGAGGGAACACAAGCTGGGGGAGTGGGAGAGGGAGAAGCAGGCTTCCCGCCAAGTAGGGAGCCCAACACAGGACCCGATCCCAGGACCCCGGGATCATGACCTGAGCCGAAGGCAGTCGCTTAACCAACTGAGCCACACAGGCGCCCCAGGAATTAGGTTTATCTTAACCTCATTTTGCTATTCTTGGTTTCTAACAGTTTGGGTTCTGTACCACAGTACCTCATTATGGATTCTTCTTAGCATATGCTCTGAGGGATTGCATTCCCTTCGAGCATAAATTCAGAGGCACTGAATCTGAAAAGCAAGGATTCTGCAGACAATAAAATGGGACAGGGAATTGAAGGGCTGAGATTTAGTCAATGAGACTGGTTTGGAAGATCAGGATGCATTTAGAAAATATTCTTACATTAGTTTCCTATGAAATTAGAAAATGAGCTTATCTGCATCCAAAATACAATAGTAGAATAGGTATATGGTAATAGAGACACTTCATTCCAAAAGGGAGAAAACAAAAGGAAAAGAAGAAAGAGGTCACTGGTCCTATGCGATTTCTAAATCCAGCAGGGCAAATTCCATTAGGTTTCAAGGTTTCAAGGCTTGGGAATAATCCTCTGTGACATTAGGCTCCATCCTCTGAGTCCACAGCTCCAGCTTCTGCACTCATGGCTCTGGCCTTTGCACCTGGACTCCAACCTGTGGGCCTGGCCTCAGACCTCTAGGCCCATGGCTTCAGACCAAAATCCATTTTTCCTTTTCTTTGAAGGGTAACACATGTTTGCAGCTGAGCAGTTTTATCAGCCTGTTTCCTGCCTATAGATTTCTGGGAGTCTGACAGCCTCCTTTTATTTCACCTTCTCTCTGTCCCTTTTAGTGCAAGCTGGCAGTGTTTCTACTGATAGAACATTTTCAAAAACCTTGTGGGTCTCCAGCATATGACACAGGGATCCATGACATTAGTTAAGATGGTCCTCCACATATCTTTTCTGGATAATCTCATGTCTATTCCTGGCTTGTGCTGTGATGGCTGAATGGATCCATGAGTCACACACCTTATTTCTTTAACACTAGCAAAAGTTTTCCAGCCGCACCCTTTACCTTTAATCCTTACCTTTAGAGTAAGACTTAGAAAGTCTCCACAACAGAGTTTCCTAAAAATGTATCTCCTAATTTAATCATCTTTTGCAATCTGGATAGGCTGAGAATTTTCCAAATCATCATCTTGGTTTCTTTGTCCAGCAGTTATTCCCTCAATTCAACTTTTCCTCTCTCACTTTACTAAAAGCAGCAAGGAGAAACAAGTCCAGACCTTTAACACTGCTTTAAAATCTCCTCAGCTAATACCCAAGTTCACTGCTCACAAATTATGCTTTCCATGTAACTGTAGCACACAACTCAAGTTTTCTCCCACTATATAACTATATCACATCTCCAATTGCCAGTATCATGCTCCTCATTTTCTTCTGAGACCTCACCGGCACCTCTAACATTCATAGTTCTACCAACATTGTGTTTATGACAATATATGTATTTTCTAAGACCATATAGGCTTTCTCTACTATGCAAAAGTATTTGGTAATAAATAAATGAAAATTTCTGTATATACACACATACACAAAATATCATAATGAACCAGTGATCAATCTCATCTGACCAATTGATAATTCTTTCATTCATTTAATATTTATTGAGTGTCTACTACTTGGTAGATTTGTTCAAGGATACAAGCAAAAGAGAGAATAGTAAGAAATGAAGTCAAAGCAAATAGGGTGTGGAAGTAAGGCAGATCTTGGAGGGTTTACAGACCATCTGGGAGTCATTCCAAGGTTTTGAACAAAGGAGAAACAATTTGATTTGGTTATAACAGCCCAAGAAATGTTTTATGAAAGACATTTCAAGGCATATGCTCAAAATGAGAAAAATTTCCCTTGAATCTCATTAATGCCTTATTTATAACTTATCAATCAAAACCTAGTTTGTTCTATTCCTAAACTACCTCATTCACACTTTAAGGGGTACTTTCCAAGTTAAATATCCTAGAATTTGTTGCTTCACACAAACATACACTTCATCATATAGACTGCTTCTCAACTTCATTTTTAATCTATTCTAATGAGCTTATTTTCACATGGAGTCTTTCCTCAGCTTGCTTACTATGGCCACTATTCCTTAAGTCTTTTCCTTCTTGAACTGTGGAAATAGTAACTACATCTCTCTATTTCATTCTCAGGAGCATCAGGGATACATCTGTGAACTTATTTAAGAATGAGTAAGTGTCTTTAGATAACATTTAATGATCAGATTCTCTTAAATGGATGCAAAAGGTAGTCTGCACCCTACAATCATAGAGTGGTTTATTTCCTCTAATCTTCTCTTATTTTTATGTGTAATTAAGCTCAACTCTCATTTTTAAAGCAACAAGGCATTATAACGGACTGATTTGTTCCCATAAGCTTAACATTTTACTACTATGTGAATTTGAAATCTGAGTAATGTTGTAGTCATTAATGAAAATGCCAAGAACCTGCAACTGATTCACTTACATCCAGGGAAGTGTGTTCCTATGTAGTTTTCTCTCCATAAATAAACACTCTTCCCACAATTCTTTAACAATCCAGGAGCTTTGGTTTGGTTTATTTTCTAAGGGGAGGAACCCACAGAGAAAAGAATCATATATTAAAAACTACATTTGAGAGAACAGACTTTTTGAAAGAGTAACTCTCCTGATTCTTGTCCCACTATCATGACTATTTTTTCAGCTCCATTGCATCCATATTTAGAAATCTGGTAAGATCTAAGAATAAAAAGCTGGTCTCAGTATAGTTTACACCAACTCACTAGGACATCTTCAGCCATTCATCAGCTTCTGGTTTCCAACCTCCTTTTACCAACTGCTCAAAATTCGTGATAACAGTACCACCTGCCCCTAAAATAAAATGAAACAAGAATATTTAGCCAAATTTTATGGAGAAAATATTTGAAACAACCCAAGAAGATCCCCAAAATATAACTTTGAGGAGGAAGAAAAAAAGTTTTCTTGTACATTTATGGTACTGAGACAATTGTAATTCCTCCCTTTTCATCAGTGTTGCCAACTGTCTATGGTACCATAATTAAGGTTAAGGAGCCTCAAGCACAGAGATGTTCCTAAAGGCTTATTTCAGGCCTGAAAAATAAAAATTTCTGTTTTATCATTTCATTCCCTGATACTAGTTTTAGATGCAGTACAATACAACAAGAGATTAGAGAAATTTGTTCAATTTCTACATACAAAAAAATTCAACAATAAAGGTAAGTGATATAGAGTAAAGATGAACCCATAATCAATCATATTTACTACTTCTAGTTATCTAGGGTGAAAAAAAACAAAAAAAAGAGCAATTTTTAATATAATCTTTTTATATAATTTCTTAAGTTAACTTGTTTTATTTATGGTGGCACTGTACCTTAATTAACCATGAACCCCTCTGGTTCTGAGCTACTAATCAAATCAATCAGAAGATTTTATACTCTAAGGTAGTCAGGCTCAAAACAATGGCTGATGACGAGTACTAGTGAAAGTGCTAGTTATGAATTAACTTTACTAGCCAAGAGAAGACTTCCTTCTTCCAAAAATACTGTTACCGAAGTATGCGATCCCCATTAATGTAACTAGACAATCATTCAGTAGCAGTTGTATATCAATAACAGAATATTTACAAACACATAACGTTAATATTACCTCGAGCCCATCCAATAGCTATCATGACTATCCAGCCATTTTTGTAATAGCTATTAGCATGTGTGACTCCACCTACTATTTTCCAAGTTCTGGTCACTTCTTTCATTCCCGCTGCCAAGAGTTGAACAGGTAGGAAAGAATAGCCCTGGGAAACTAGGTCACATGGGCAAAAAAATACAATATACCTGAAATTAAAATTTAAATATTTTAACATATAAAGTATATTTATAATAAAAATATCTTAATATTTTATAAAATGTTAAATATATTAAGTATAATGTGTGTTAATATAAATTATTTAATGAATATTTAATATACACTCAATTTAGTTGAGTTAGCTTAGATTTTTAAACAATTAAATCACAAGAACAGCAATAAAAAGAAATAAAAACCCAGCATATTGGCAAAAACAATTTGGCAAAGCACAACAAGCTGAATTATCCATATAAACCAAGAATTTGACTTCAAGAAGACCAGAGATTGGGTAGTCAATTTTTCTAAATCACAGGAGGCATATATAATAACCTGCCCAAAAGACATGATCAAAGGGGAATTTCATCTTGTTTGGACTTCTGAATACTCTATATATGAGGAAAGTGTTTACTGAGTTCCTAATTTGTGCCTATACTCTTCTAGAAGGTAAGTGCTGAATCCACTAACTAAATAAGGCAAATGTATAATCACTTCTAGGATAGGGACTTCTCTAACTGGAGTGTGTTTGTCCTCTGGGAAAAGGAATTAGAGAAGAGTCCTCAGTAGCTGAGAAGGGCTTCAACCCTATTAACATCTTTACCTGTGCCCTTTTGTGCAGCACAGAAACTAGGACCTATACAAAAGAAGATCACAACTCTCAAGGAGACGGATTTGTGTTGAGGAAAAATATTTTTACATACAGGTAAAAGAATATGAAAATTGTTCTCTAATTAAATTGTGATACTAGTTTAAGAATAACTCACTCCTCCTCGAGTAAATTATTTTTTGAAGCATTATTTTTTCTAAGCACCTGTTCAAACAGTTTACCAATAGCATTAACTGGAAAACACACTAGTTTTTTTTTTTCCTCCCATTTCTAAAATACTCTGGCAGACAATTTCATGCTTAAACAGAACATAATCTTCTTTCTAATGTAGTGATATAGAATACACCACATGAAAGAAGTATTATATGGTCTTCCAAAAGAACTGCAATTCATGATTCATCAAGTCAGAATTCCCAAAAGTATTCATGCAATATGAAATTTGTTAAAATACTACTTCAGAGATCCAATGCAAGCTGCAATGGTTTGTTCAGGCTGAAGCACCCTTTCTTCATCTCCACTCACCAATTCCTTCCTATTCTTCAAAGTCCCACTCAAATACTACCATGTACATCTCACTTTGGGAGTTTCATTTTAATATTCTCAGTTCAGACTAAATTTTGATGGCTCTGTACAACTAAAACAATCAATTCTTATGCCTCAACAGATCTCTTTACATATTTTTCTCTATAACATATAAAGAGTGTAAAGCTCATAATAAATTATAATAGTCCTTAGATGGCAGTAATCATTCATTTTGTTATCCCCTCACCTAAAACTCAGCATGATGAAAAGTAGCTCTGAATTAAATAATTATTAGCAGTTAATGAAGAGACAAATATATCAAATCAAAGGATCAGCTGATAATTAAAGAGTTTGAGAGAATGGAATAAATTATCTGAGAGTAATAAAAAGCATTTTGAAAACAACTCATATCATTTAAAAGTATTACATGTTCATATATTTTGAGAGCCTCTATACACCTCTCTCTTTAAATATAGAATAAGAAAGTCGATTAAGGATTGGGGGGAAAAGTTACACTTAAAATAAGCAATTTTTAAAAATATTTTTAAATATAATAAAAATACTTCGGTATCCACCACAGATCAGATTAAGAAAGGGGAATGAGGTTTCCCTTTAGCAGTAATAAGTGCTCAAAAGTAAAATACTCGGGGCGCCTGGGTGGCTCAGTCATTAAGCATCTGCCTTCAGCTCGAGTCATGATCCCAGGGTCCCGGGTTCGAGCCCTGCATTGGGCTCCCTGCTCCGTGGGAAGCCTGCTTCTCCCTCTCCCACTTCCCCTGCTTGTGTTCCCTCTCTCACTGTGTCTTTCTCTGTCAAATAAATAAAATCTTAAAAAAGTAAAATACTCAAACAACAAAAACTAAAAGAATACAGTATTATGATCCCATTTTCATTCTCTACGCCAAGACTATCTTTAACATTAGTTAAAAACCTAAACTATTAGCAACTCGGGACTATTTATTTTTTAAGATTTTATTTATGTATTTGACAGAGAGACACAGCGAGAGAGGGAACACAAGCAGGGGGAGTGGGAGAGAAAGAAGCAGGCTTCCCGCTGAGCAGGGAGCCTGATGTGGGGCTCAATCCCAGGACCTTGGGATCATGACCTGAGCCGAAGACAGATGCTTAAACGACTGAGCCACCCAGGCGCCCCAGCAACTTGGACTTTCTAAATTCAACTATGTGACATTATGGCATATGGTCTAAAATCTGTTTATTGCTATTTTTAAATAAACAAGTCTTTATTTTATTTAATCAGATATTGCTAAAGTATACCTACAATAAGCTAACATTTTAATAATTTATTTTTATTTATTTATTTATTTGACAGAGAGATAGAGAGCACAAGTAGGTAGAGAGGAAGGCAGAGAGAGAGAGAGAGAGAAGCAGGCTCTCTGCTGAGCAGGGAGCCTGATGCGGGACTCGATCCCAGGACCCTGGGATCATGACCTGAGCCGAAGGCAGCCGCTTAACCAACTGAGCCACCCAGGTGCCCCTAAGCTAACATTTTAAACAGAAAGCAGCTCTCATTTCAAGTGTTAAATAGCCACAGGGCAAAAAAAAAACAATTGTTTATTGTTCTCAGTAGATTCACAAGTAAACATATCAGACCAATGGTTCCCTAAACAGCCATTCTTGCTCTATAATGTAAGCTAGCTTTTTAAAATTCCCTTAATGAATCACTCAACCAACACTCATTAAGCAATCACCATGTCCCTCCTTTTATAAAGATTATATTTTACCTCTTACTAACGTCACATCTAGGGCAACTTTAACTTGTAAAGTGTCTTTAAGAAAACATATTGGAGGGGCGGCTGGGTGGCTCAGTTGTTAATTGTCTGCCTTTGGCTCATGTCATGATCCTGGGGTCCTGGGATGGATCCCCGCGTCGGGCTCCCTGCTTGGCAGGAGGCCTGCTTCTCCCTCTCCCACTCCCCCTGCTTGTGCTCCCTCTCTTGCTGTGTCTCTCTCTGTCAAATAAATAAATAAAATCTCAAAAAAAAAAAAAAAAAAGAAAACATATTGGAAAAGAAGAAATGGAATATATCAGCCAAAAAATAGAATGAGAAGGCAAATGATTTCTCATACATTTTTAAGTCACATAAATTAAAAGAGAGAAAAAAATAGCAAAGAATAGTTCAAAATAATAGAAGTTAGTCTAAAATAGGATACAAACAAGATACCAAGCCACTGACAAATGAAAGCTAAACCAGTTTAAGTAGGAAAGATGAAAGTAGAATTTAGGTTAATACCAAGAGCTGAGCAGAGAGAAGCTTCCCACGGTTAGTCAGAGAACCCTTGTTTTCACTCTATTATTAATTCTACTCCTCTGACTACAAAAGACAGTATTACTTAACTAAGCCAAAACAGAATGACAAATTAAATACAGTTCATATTGGTCCAATATGACAGCTTTGCTCTTATTACTCTAACAAATTAATAAGTTTATGTATTTTATGTATGCTTTGAAAAAGACTGCTGGAGGATGACAGACCTGTAAAACTATACCCTTTCTGGTATTTTTCCTCAAAGCAATAGTCTCGATTACGCAAATGTGCAATATTTAATAGCTGATACTTGTAAGTTTAAGGAAACCAAACTGGGGCACAAAACCCACTACATAGAAAAATTACAAAACATTAATTTCCCCAGGAACAGTTTTCAAAAAGAAAAAAACTATGAAGGTATAACACTGTCCTCCAAACAATACTATATACACACCAAGCTACTGTTTCCCGTTGCCAGTAGATGGTGCTAATATCCACATGTGAGCACTATGAGCTAGTGTACTAAATAAAAATGGCCTTTCAGTAAGTGCATTCACAGAATCCCGTAGTTTAGCTTGCTAGAGTTTGAAGTACATTCCAAACATAATTTTATCTCTCAAATTAAAATCAAATAAAGCAAAGATTACAAATTTTTTCTCAACATTAAAACCTTAAAAATAAAACAGTAAAATATACTGGGTCTTTAAACAAGTATCATTTTTTGTATTTAAGGGTCTGAGAGGACAGAAATATTATCTATATTTCCAGAATCCAAAACAACACAGTGCATAAGAACCGACTAAAGATAGTCTAGATTTGAATCCTGGCCCCAACTACTAGATATCTGTGATACCTTGGGCAAGTTACTTAACCCATCTTGCTCAGTTACATCATCTGCTAAATGAGAATAAAACAGTACCTACCTCACACAGTTCTTGTAAGGTTTAAGGGAGATAATACATATAAAACACAAAAAAATGCCTAGGACATAGTGAATACCAGTGGTTGCTATTATTATTGTTTTGTAACCAATAATAATGATCAGCACAATAAATAAAATATAGATATTAATAAATTATAGAGCATGAGAAGGAATGTACTACAACCATATGCAAAGACACAGGTGACTCTTACTAATATAATGTTGAGTGAAAAAAACAAGTCCCAGGGGTGCCTGGGTAGCTCAGCAGGCTAAGTGCCTTTGGCTCAGATCATGATCCCAGGGTACTGGGATCAAGCCCCGCATCGGACTCCCTGCTCAGCGGGGAGTCTGCTTCTCCCTCTAACTCTGCCCCTGCACCCCCCACCCTGCTCATTCTCTCTCTCAAATAAATAAAATTTAAAAAAGACACATCCCAGAGATCTATATACAGTGTAATACTCCATTTTAAAATAGGGCCCAAAACAAGTAAAACTAAAAACTTACTGTGTAGATATTCATATATATTATTATGCCTTCTTTTTTTCGAAAGGTAAGATAAACACAAACAGTAAAGAAGTTATCTGTAGGAAAAGTGCAGAGAAATGGGGCAGGGGAAAAGAAATATATGTAAGTTATTGGTAAAGTCCAGTTTTTAGTTTGGGTGTAATACAATGGAAATGGAAATTAGTTAACCACTTTGAGAAATGATTTGGCCATTATGTAGTATAGTTTAAAAATCACTTTCTCTGTAACTCAATAAATCTACTCTTAACCAAATACCAAGAGAAAATCTTGCTCATGTACACCAGTTTAAGTATATACAAGAATGTTCTTAGCAACACTGTTTGTAACAGAACAAAACTAGAAACAACTCTGTCAACAGAAGAATGGATGAATAAACTATGACAATTAATTCTAGTGTGCTGTAAGGGAAAATTAATAAATTACAACCATACACAATAAGACTGAATCTCAAGAACACAGACTGACCAAAAACAGCAAGTCACAGAAAAATACATACACATGATGCCATATATAATACTTCAGAAACTATATTGTTTAGGGATATAAGCATATGCTAAAACTACACAGAAAAGTAAAGGAGTGGATAAGCACAAAATTAAGAATAATGGTTACCCCTGAGAAAGGAAGAAAGGAGATCAGATCAAGCAGGCGGCGGAGTGGTAGCATACAAGGGACATCGAAACTAAAGGCAAGGGTTTAGGGAAGATGGTGGCAGCACTGGCCGCACAGACTTTGATCTCTTCAAATCCCATCATAAAAACAGGGCAACTAGAAAGCAAAACCAAAATCCCATCCACAACACACTTAAAATAAAATTATTTGACAAGGTATCCCTTCAAACCCCAAAAGGCAAATGGGCAGAGACAATTCACCAATACCCACAAGACCTATACTTTTTGGAAGGAAGAAGAAGGCAACAAGGTGGCAACTAATGGACCTAAAAACAAAACAACTCCAAAATAGCAAATGGCTAATCACTAGAAAGCACAACAGGCCAATTTGGAAACAATAACAACAGCTGAAACTGGGAGAAACTCTGACATTCTCCAATACCAGGTGAGACAAAGGGTCCATAGTAAAAAGCTCCTAAGGGGTTGAAGCAATTTAGTCCCCATGAACTTTCAAAACAGATCCACCCAAGCTGTCTCCCAGAACAAGCCCCATGTGAAGAAAACACTGGTATAGAATCAAAACTGAGCAGTACAGAGGGTTCAGACCAAACTGGGTTAAGGGGAAAGAGACACAGAAAATCTGAGAACAGTATGGTCCTCATCTTTTGAACACTATAAAAACAACAGAAGCAGGAGCTCTATGAAGTCAGAACATCTTTCCTGAATTACCCTAAAAGTTCAAGAAACCTAATTCAACATAAAAATGACCAACAGAAAAGTATCAAGGTCAAATCCCACACAAATTTATTATAAGAAAAAAAAGCAGAATAAATCCCTACAGACAATGAAAGCACTCAGGAAAATGTGTCCACCAAACAGATCAAAACTTCGACCTACTATTTCAAAATAAGCTAAAGACATTAAGAAAAGTGATATAACACATAAAAGAACAACAGACATCAGAATTAAAAAAACTGAGAACTGAAGATACAATTCTCAGGAAAAAAGAAAATTAAAGGAAAAGAAATCACTTCAGTAATGAAAACCAAACTAGAATGAAAACAAAGAGAAATAAATATAACAATACCTTGGAAGAAACAGAAGGGGGAAGGGGAAGATATTTTAAATTTAAAAAAAGAGATTTAAAAAGTCCACTGAAGAAAGACAAAGAGCCATATACCAACCATACAAGTGCCTGAAGAGTACAAATACTAAAATGATTTGGTCTCAATTAAAAAAAAAAAAAGTACCTGCTAAAAAGAACATACCACCTACCTAAAAATACCCAGAAGGACCAACACCAAGACTTATTTTATTTAAATTATTAGGCTTTAACAGGAAAAAAAATATTGGGGGCATCTAGAAGAATGTGAAAATTAAATGATCATCAGACTTTTTCACAGCAATGCTTTATGACATAAGAAATGAAGTAACATTTTAAAATCCTCAAAGATACAAAGTGTAATCCAATTATTTTATACCCAGTAAAACTGACTTTCAAGTACAAAAGACACAGACAAACATCAACATATGGGAATTCAGTGATGAATCTCCTAGAGCATAAGCTTCAAACAAACAAAATTACTAAAGAGACACAGACATAAGGACTGCTGATAAGCATTAAACATATTATTAGCTGTAAAACTAAGACTGAGGATTAGGAAAGGAAAAGTAGTCAAATGTAATAGTTATAATTATGACAATGTAGAATAGTACATCTATTTTAAAAATGGGAAGAGAACAAGAAGTATATATGCAAAAAAATTAATGTTCTCAGTAATCAGTGGTAGTACTGTTACTCCAAAGCTATTGTGTATTGTGTGTATAACAGAGAATAAAAGAAATGAATAATGTTGGAATATTCTAATTCTATTATGTCTTGTGCTCTCAAGAAAGAAAATTATTAGTGTGGAAGAAAGGAGATACATAGGCTCTGTGGTTGTGAATTTGAATTAGAAATATCAATATGAACTCATGAGTAATTTTCATCCTTATTTTTCCTAGCTCTGTCCACTGAAAAGGCATAGAAACAGTATCAATCCAGTAATAATGAACATCTCTAGTGCTCAAATTTTGGTCTTGAAATGCCATTTCTCACTAAGAGAAACCAGAGCTTCTTACAGAAATGAGTGATTCCAGAGGAAAAGTACAAGATGAATCTTATATTAAGTAGCAAGGAGCTAATCAGTCTGAAGAACCAATCTGAAGAAACTCCCACCAAAGGTAAAACAATTTGAGCTTCAATAATGACAACTGCAATATACTGAAACCTATAAAATATGCTTAAATCTGTAAGTTCATTATTACTCAAAAATAAAAAAAAAAATTGGTCACCTTTGGATGATGACAGAGGACCAATTAACTATCATGAAAACTGGTACATAAAGATAAAGAATCAAGGATTTATCCTGCTGTTCCTATATGTTCCTACAACTGGGTCACCAAATAATAGATGACTAGGGGGTAGTATTTATTTATACTATTCCATCTAATACGTAAGAAAAGACAGAATTAGACTATTACCATTTTGCAATTCCTAGTTAATTAATTCAGTCATTAAGTGTAAGAGTGCTAATGTCAATTAATTCAGTCATTAAGTGTAAGAGTGCTAATGTCAACAAAAAAGAAAGCAAATCAGATATTTGGGGCCTCTTATGGTCTTGCCAAAGGGATCTAACCTGAATCTGATTTGTATTCTGAAACAAACTACCAATTTTCAGGAAACTCAGAAAATACAGAAATATAATGATCTGCACCATGAGTATGCAATCAGCACATTCCAGACTATGAGAAACTCTACATGTCAAATGGCTCTGGTTCTTCAAGAGATAGGACCACAGGGAAAAGATGGCAGAGGAGTAGGGGACCCTATTCCAACCGGTCCCTGGAATTCAGAATTCAGACCATTCTGAACACCCACAAAATCAGCCTGAGATGTAAGATAGATCTGGATCTCCACAAACAGAATATCGCAGGTGGTTGGTTTCAAGGTACGAAGCGGGGAGCTGTGATTCCGCAGGCAGATATCAAAGGATAAATGGCAGCGGGAGGGAGCCCGGCGGTAGGGATCCTACACCGCCGGTGAGCGACAGCCTCCTGCACTAGGGAGGGGGCACAGATTCGCAGACCGGTACCGATGGGAAAAGGACTTTAAGGCAGCCCCTGTAGGGAAACCCAGAGTGCTGGGTGGCGCATGCAAACTGGGGGTAGCTGGCGGTTTTAGAAGCACAAAGGGCAGAGATGTGCCCCGACCTGGAGGTGAGGACTGGGAGCGCTGTGGAGGCGCACACAACCGAGGACTGCAGTTTATGGCCGCACAGACAGAAACGGACATAGTGTGGCCTGGAGAGCTCACTGAAGAACAGACCGCAATCTCTCTGCTCTGAGGCAGAGGGTGGGAAACAGTCTCTTCTGCTCTGACTCTCTAAGAGACGTGGAAAGCTGCCAGGGAAAGCCACCAGAGAATAAAAGCCCCCCCAAACCAGTTTTCACTGAGCCCATCCCCCACCACAGGGGGCAGGGCAACTCTGCCCAAACAGGGTTGCCTGAGTAACAGCGGCAGGTCCCTCCCCCAGAAGACAAACTGGGAAAACAAGAGGCCAGCAACCCTAAGGTCCCTGGAAAACAGGTGCATCTTGCTTGGGTTGTGGTCAATAATTTGGACTCTATACATTCCCTCAACCATCCCTCAACAGAATGACTACTAGCAGGAGGAACTTAAAAATGCTATCAATGAGATCCAGTCTAATCTAGATAATCTAAAGCTTGGGTGAGCGAGGCAGAACGAATTAGTGACCTAGAAGACCAAATAATAGAGAAAAAGGGAAAAGAGGAGGCCAGGGAAAAACAACTCAGAATACATGAAAAGAGAATCAGAGAAATAAGTGACAACATGAAAAATTCCAATTTCAGGATTATTGGAATCCCTGAGGTGGTGGAGAAAGAGAGAGAAAGAGAGGACTAGAAGATATATTTGAGCAAATCGTAGCTGAGAACTTCCCTAATCTGTGGAATGAAACAAACATTTGTGTCCTAGAGGCAGAGAGGACCCCTCCCAAGATCAAGGAAAACAGGCAAACACCCCAGCATGTAACAGTAAAACTCTCAAGTCTTAGAACCAAGGAAGCCATCCAAAGGGCAGTTAAGGGGAAGAGATTCCTTACGTACAGAGGGAGGAACATCAGAATAACGTCAGACCTAACCAGAAAGACCTGGCAAGCCAGAAAGGGCTGGCAAGACATATTCAGGGTACTAAACGAGAAGAACATGCAGCCAAGAATATTTTATCCAGCAAGGCTGTCATTTAGAATGGATGGAGAGATGCAGAGCTTCTCAAGACGGGCAGAAACTGAAAGAATATGTGACCACTAAGCCGACCCTGCAAGAAATATTAAGGGGGGGTCCTATAAATGGAGAAAGACCCTAAGAGAGATACAGAAAATAAATTTACAGGGAAAATCTATAAAAACAAGGTCTTTACAGGCAACATGATGACAATTAAGTCATATCTTTCAATAATCACTCTCAACGTCAATGGCCTAAATGCTCCCATAAAATGGCACAGGGTTGCAGAGTGTATAAAAAGACAGGACCCCACTATATGCTGTCTACAAGAGATTCATTTTGAACCTAAAGATACATCCAGACTGAAAGTGAAGGGATGGAGATCCATCTTCCATGCCTACGGACCTCAAAAGAAAGCTGGGGTAGCAATTCTTACATCAGACAAATTAGATTTTAAACTAAAGACTGTAGTTAGAGACACAGAAGGACACTGTATCATTCTTAGAGGGTCTATCCAACAAGAAGATCTAACAATTGTAAATATCTACACCCCCAACATGGGAGCAGCCATCTACATAAGCCAACTGTTAACCAAAATAAAGGGTCATATTGATAATAATATGTTAATTGTAGGAGACCTCAATACTCCACTCTCAGCAATAGACAGATCATCTAAGGAGACAATCAACAAAGAAACAAGAGCTTTGAATGACACACTGGACCAGATGGACCTCATAGATATATACAGAACATTCCACCCTAGAATAACAGAATACTCATTCTTCTCGAGCGCACATGGAACCTTCTCCAGAATAGACCACATACTGGGTCATAAATCAGGTCTCAACCGATACCAGAAGACTGAGATTATTCCCTGCATATTCTCAGACCATAATGCTTTAAAACTGGAACTCAATCACAAGAAAAAATTTGGAAGAAATTCAAACACTTGGAAGCTAAAGACCACTCTGCTCAAGAACGTTTGGGTCAACCAGGAAATCAAAGAAGAACTTAAACAATTCATGGAAACCAATGAGAATGAAAATACATTGGTCCAAAACCTATGGGATACTGCAAAGGCAGTCCTAAGGGGGAAATACATAGCCATCCAAGCCTCACTCAAAAAAATAGAAAAATCCTGAATTCACCATCTAACTCTACACCTTAAAGAACTAGGGAAAAAGCAACAAACGATGCCTAAGCCATGCATTAGAAGAGAAATAATTAAGATCAGAGCAGAGATTAATGAATTAGAAACCAGAAACACAGTAGATCAGATCAACGAAACCAGAAGCTGATTCTTTGAAAGAATTAATAAGATTGATAAGCCACTGGCCAGACTTATCCAAAAGAAAAGAGAAAGGACCCAAATTAATAAAATTATGAATGAAAGGGGAGAGATCACAACTAACACCAAGGAAATAGAAACAATTATTAGAAATTATTATCAACTATATGCCAATATGCTGACCAACCTGGATGAAATGGATGCCTTCCTGGAAACCTGGAAACTCCCAAGACTGAAACAGGAAGAAATTGACAACTTGAATAGGCCAATAACCAGTAACGAGATTGAAGCAGTGATTAAAAACCTCCCAAAAAACAAGAGTCCAGGGTCTGACGGATTCCCTGGGGAATTCTACCAAACATTCAAAGAAGAAATAATACCTATTCTACTGAAGCTGTTTCAAAAAACTGAAACAGAAGGAAAGCTTCCAGACTCATTCTATGAGGCCAGCATTACCTTGATCCCCAAACCAGGCAAAGACCCCATCAAAAAGGAGAATTTCAGGGGCACCTGGGTGGCTCAGTTGTTAAGTGTCTGCCTTCAGCTCAGTTCATGATCCCGGGGTCCTGGGATCAAGTCCCGCATTGGGCTCCCTGCTCAGTGGGAAGCCTGCTTCTCCCTCCCCTACTTCCCCTGTTTGTGTTCCCTTTCTCGCTGTGTCTCTCTCTGTCAAATAAATAAATAAAATCTTTAAAGTAAAAAATAAGGAGAATTTCCGACTGATATCCCTGATGAATATGGATTCCAAAATCCTCAACAAAATCCTAGCTAACAGGATCCAACAATACATTAAAAGGATCATCCACCACGACCAAGTGGGATTTATCCCTGGGATGCAAGGGTGGTTCAACATTCGCAAATCAATCAATGTGATAGAACACATTAATAAGAGGAGAGAGGAGAACCATATGGTCCTCTCAATTGATGCAGAAAAAGCATTTGACAAAATACAGCATCCTTTCCTGATTAAAACTCTTCAGAGTATAGGGACAGAAGGAACATTCCTCGGGGCGCCTGGGTGGCTCAGTCGTTAAGCATCTGCCTTCGGCTCAGGTCATGATTCCAGGTCCTGGGATCGAGCCCCGCATCGGGCTCCCTGCTCAGCGGGAAGCCTGCTTCTCCCTCTCCCACTTCCCCTGCTTGTATTCCCTCTCTCGCTGTGTCTCTCTCTGTCAAATAAATAAATAAAACCTTTAAAAAAAAAAAAAAAGAAGGAACATTCCTCAAGTTCTTAAAATCCATCTATGAAAAACCCACAGCGAATACCATCTTCAATGGGGAAAAGATGAGAGCCTTTCCCTTAAGATCAGGAACACGTCAAGGATGCCCACTCTCACCACTATTGTTCAACATAATATTAGAAGTCCCAGCAACAGCAATTAGACAACAAAAAGAAATAAAAGCTATTCAAATTGGCAAAGAAGAAGTCAAACTCTCTCTTTTCACAGATGACATGATACTTTATATGGAAAACCCAAAAGACTCTACCCCCTAATTACTAGAACTCATGCAGCAATTCAGTAATATGACAGGATACAAAATCAATGCACAGAAATCAGCTGCTTTCTTATACACTAACAATGCATCTACAGAAAAAGAAATTAGAGAATCGATTCCATTTACAATAGCACCAAAAATCATAAGATACCTCGGAATAAACCTAACCAAAGAGGTAAAGGATCTACACTCTACGAACTACAGAACACTCATAAAAGAAATTGAAGAAGACACAAAAAGATGGAAAAACCTTCCATGCTCATGGATCGGAATAAACATTGTTAAAATGTCTATGCTACCCAGAGCAATCTATACCTTCAATGCCATCCCGATCAAAATTCCAATGACATTTTTCAAAGTGCTGGAACAAACAATCCTAAAATTTGTATGGATTCAGAAAAGACCCTGAATTGCCGAGGAAAGGTTGAAAAAGAAAAACAAAGCTGGCGGCATCACATTGCCCGATTTCAAGCTATATTACAAAGCTGTGATCACCAAGACAGCATGGTACTGGCACAAAAACAGACATATAGACCAATGAAACAGAACAGAGAGCCCAGATATGGACCCTCAACTCTATGGTCAAATAATCTTCGACAAAGCAGAAAGAAATACGCAATGGAAAAAAGACAGCCTCTTCAATAAATGGTGCTGGGAAAATTGGACAGCTATAGACGGAAGAATGAAACTCGACGATTCTCTAACACCATACACAAAGATAAACTCAAAATGGATGAAAGACCTCAATGTGAGACAGGAATCCATCAAAATCCTGGAGGAGAACATAGGCAGTAACCTCTTCGACATCGGCCACAGCAACTTCTTTCAAGATACATCTCCAAAGGCTAGTGAAACAGAAGCAAAAATGAACTTTTGGGACTTCATCAAGATAAAAAGCTTCTGCACAGCAAAGAAAACAGTCAACAAAACAAAGTGGCAAACCACAAAACGGAAGAAGATATCTGCAAATGACACTCTCGACAAAGTGCTGATTTCCAAGATCTATAAAGAACTTCTTAAACTCAACACCCAAAAAACAAATAATCAAGTCAAAAAATGGGCAGAAGACATGAACAGACACTTCTCCAAAGAAGACTTACAAATGGCTAACAGAGACATGAAAAAATATTCAGCATCATTAGCCATCAGGGAAATTCAAATCAAAACCACACTGAGATACCACCTTACACCAGTTAGAAGGCCAAAACTGACAAGAAAAAACAAATGCTGGAGAGGTTGTGGAGAAAGGGGAACCCTCTTACACTGTTGGTGGGAATGCAAGTTGGTACAGCCACTTTGGAAGACAGTGTGGAAGTGCCTCAGAAAATTAAAAATAGAGCTACCCTATGACCCCGCAATTGTACTGCTGGGTATTTGCCCCAAAGACACAGATGTAGTGAAAAGAAGGGCCATATGCACCCCGATGTTCATAGCAGCAATGTCCGCAACAGCCAAACTGTGGAAAGAGCCGAGATGCCCTTCAACAGCTGAATGGATAAAGAAAATGTGGTCCATACATCAATGGAATATTACTCAACCATCAGAAAGGATGAATACCCAACTTTTACATCAACATGGATGGGACTGGAGGAGATTATGCTAAGTGAAATAAGTCAAGCAGAGAAAGTCAATTATCATATGGTTTCACTTATTTGTGGAACATAAATAATAGCATGGAGGACATTAGGAGAAGGAAGGGAAAAATGAAGTGGGGGAATCGGAGGGAGAGATGAACGAGAGACTATGGACTCTGAGAAACAAACTAAGGATTTTAGAGGGGAGGGAGGTGGGGGGATGGGTTAGCCCAGTGATGGGTATTAAGGAGGGCACGCACTGCATGGAGCACTGCGTGTTATACGAAAAGAGTGAACTGTGGATCACTACATCAAAAACTAATGATGTACTGTATGGTGACTAACATAACATTAAAAAAAAAAGATAAATTATGAGGGAAAAAAGGAATGGAGGGGGAACCTATAAAAAAACTCAAGAGACATTAATTTTTTTAATAGGCATGACTATAGTGCCTAGGGATGAACATTTGGAAGATAAAATTATAAAAATATACAAGCAATTACCATAAAAGTCAAGATAATGGTGTGCTACTGTAATGGTTATTTAAGGTGGGAAAAGCATTGTGATTGGAATGGGACACACAGAAGGGACTTCGAGGATGAATTGGCAAAGCCTTATCTCTTGACTTGGAGAGTGGTTTCAAGGTTATACTTTATAATAATTCATTAGGCAAAATAATTGTTTTTTGTGGTTTTCTGAATTTTCACTTTATAATAAAAAGATTCTTATTCTAAATGATGGAAATGCAGTTTTCATTATATCACAGTTCTTTATACTTTGCATATATTTTATAAATATTCTTTTGTACCTATTCAATATTAATTGAAAAGTTTTATTTTATTTTTTTTTAAGGTTTTATTTATTTATTTGACAGACAGAGAGCACAAGCAGGGAGAGTGGCAGGCAGTGGGAGAGGGAGAAGCAGGCTCCCCACAGAGCAAGGGAAGCCCGATATGGGACTCAATCCCAGGACCCTGGGATCATGACCCACGCCGAAGGCAGTCGCTTAACCAACTGAGCCACCCAGGTGCCCGGAAAATTTTTAAAGAAAAAAACATATTGTAATAATAAATAAAGACAAAAAGATTTGGTCCTAAAAAAAGAAAACTGTTCAAAACGAAAACTCATCTAGGGATGCCTAGGTGGCTCAGTGGGTTAAGCGCATCTGCCTTCGTCTCAGGTCGAGCCCCACATCAGACCCCCTGCTCAGAGGGGAGTCTGTTTCTCCCCCTTCCTCTGACCCTCTGGGCTGCTTGTGTGTGCTCTCTCTCTCTCTCTCTCCAAATAAATAAATATATAAATAAATCTTTAAAAAAAAATGAAAACTCATCTTGGTTAAGATCATAGTCCAAATGCTAAGTTGAACTCAGACCCTGCCATTCACCAATTCCCTAAGCCTCAATTTCCTCCTATGTAAAACTGGGATAATAAAAGATCTGAGGTTAACAAATAATTAAACACTATACTATTAATTCACCATATAAAAATGCATTTATTTTCCATTTCTAACATACCTTTTAATTTAAGCCAAGAAAGCATCCATTTATAGACAAGCAATTTTTTTTTCATTTAAGGGATCAAATAATCAAGAGCTATAATTCCTTACTACTCAATTACAGAAATCCCTTATAACAATACATAGCAGTTCATTTCTTTAGCAATGTATTTACTGAACCTAGAAAAGTACTTATCACACAGTTCACAAAACAAAGTCCCTGTTCTGAGAAGCTATTATTCTAGTAGAATGAGACAGACCAACATAAAAAGAAATAGATAATACGTGAGACAGTAATAAGCCTAAGAAGAAAAATAAAGAAGGATTATGTGATACTCATGGGGGAGGAGGTGCTATTTCAGTCAGGGAGACCTCTCTGAAAAAAGAAAAAAAAAAAAAAACAAGCTTTCTGGGGAAATAGTATTACAGAGAGAAGACTGCAAGCACAAAAGTACTGAGGTAGAAAAGCACCTTATGTGTTCAAGAAATGGTAAAACCAATGGTGGCTAAAACAATGAACAGGAGTACAGTGGAAAGACTACATCAGAAAGAATGAAAGGGAAGATATTGTAAGGTTTTATAGGCCATAGTAAGAGTTTTAGATCTTGTTCTTAATCAGGTAAGAAACTACTGAGCATAGGAGTAATATATTCTAATTTATTTTTATTTTTATATTTTTTAAGCAGGCTCGACACCCAGCATGCCAGCATGGAGCCCGACACAGGGCTTGTACTCATGACCCTGAGATCAAGACCTGAGATCAAGAGTTGGACACTTAACCTACTGCGCCACCCAGGCACCCCTCTAACTTATTTTTAAATAATCACTTTGTCCATGCAAGAAAGAGTGGTGGTTAGTATACAGGAGCAGAAGTAGAAGTGACAGTAAGTGTCAGACTCTGGATATCCTACTTTTTATATAGTTTCAGCATTATAAATTTATTTATAATATATAATTATAAAATTATAATAAATTAAATTATAAAATTATAATTACAATAAATGCTAAGCTAGTATCTTTTTAAAATATTGTTATAGAAATAAAAGTGCTTGAGTAAGCCTTTTAAAACACAGCATTATACCCCCTAGGTCCATCCATGTTGTTGTAAATGGCAAGATCTCATTCTTTTTTATGCCTGAGTAATATTGCACCATATATATGTGTGTATATATATGTGTGTGTGTGTATATATATATATACACACACCATATTTTTTTATACATTCATCTATGGATGGACACTTGGGTTGCTTCCATATCTTGACTATTGTAAATGATGCTGCAATAAACAAAGAGGTGCATGTATATTTTCAAATTAGAATTTTCATTTTCATTTTACCCAGTAGTGGAATTACTAGATCATATAGTAATTCTATTTTTAATTTTTTAAGGAGCCCTCATTCTGTTTGCCACAATGGCTGCACCAACTTGCATTCCTACCAACAGTGAAAGAGGGTTCCTCTTTCTCCACATCCAGGCCAACACTTGTTTCTTGTGTTTTTCATTTTAGACATTCTGACAGGGTGTGAGGTGATATCTCACTGTACTTTTGATTTGCATTTTCCTGATAATTAGTGATGTTAAACATGGACCTAGATGGTATAATGCTATATAAAATAAGTCAGTCAGAGAAAGACAAATACACTATGATTTCACTTATATGTGGAATTTAAGAAACAAAACAAACGAACAAAGAAAAAAAGAGACCAAAACACTCTTAAATACAGAGAACAAACTGCTGGTTGCCAGAGGGCAGCTGGGTAGGGAGGTGGCTGAAATAGATAAAGGGGTTTAAGAGTACACTTATCATTATGAGCACTGAGTAATGAATGTATAGAATTCTTGAAACATTTTACTGTACACCAAAACTAATAAAACACTATATGTTAATTGTACTTACTGAAAGAAAGAAAGAAAGAAAGAAAGAAAGAAAGAAAGAAAGAAAGAAAGAAAGAAAGAAAGAAAAGAAACACATAGCAAGACTATACTTTAAGAGATGGTTAAACAAGTCTATGAGAGATAGGGGCACCTGGCTGGCTCAGTTGGTAAAGCATGCACTCTTGACGTCAGGGTCATGAGTTTGAATCCCATACTGGGAGTAGAGTTTACTTAAAAAACAAACAAACGAACAGGGACGCCTGGGTGGCTCAGTCGTTAAGTGTCTGCCTTCAGCTCGAGTCTTGATCCCAGAGTCTTGGGATTGAGCCCCACATCGGGCTCCCTGCTCCACGGGAAGCCCTCTCCCACTCCCCGTGCTTGTGTTCCCTCTCTTGCTGTGTCTCTGTGTCAAATAAATAAAACCTTTAAAAAAAAAAAAACTAATTTATGAGAGATAGTGGCTGTTAAATGTCAAGGCTCTAAAGTCAAATTTCCTGGTTTTGATCCTAGTTCAATCACTTACTAAACATGTAAATTTTAGCAAAGTTTCTCGATACCTCGGTTTTCTCATCTGTCAAATGCAAAAAATGGTTACCTTATATGACTCTTATGATTAAATATGAATATAAAGAATTTAGCTGATATATAGTTAACAACTCAGTAAATATTAGCTATCAAATTTATTATTCTACTTCCACTTGTTTCCACTGCCACAGGTTTCCACTATTAACTTTTTCCCATTGTCACTACTATTTATAATATTCCCTTTTAAGACTGGTTACATATTCATTTAAAAAATTATCACAATAAAAATGAACTTTAAGTGCTCCTAACATTATATATTTGATTTTTTTTTTTTAAAGATTTTATTTATTTGACAGAGAGAGAGGGAACACAAGCAGGGGGAGTGGGAGAGGGAGAAGCAGGGCTCCCGCTGAGCAGGGAGCCAGATGTGGGGCTCGATCCCAGGACCCTGGGATCATGACCTGAGCCGAAGGCAGATGCTTAATGACTGAGCCACCCAGGCACCCCGATATTGTTTTTAATCAAAAGTATAGTTTCTGCTTCAGAGGTAGCAAAGCACTGATTGTATTATAGTTTTTTTTTCCCAGCTTGATGGATCAATCTTAAGGATAACTAAATATTTTAATTTGTAAGAATCCAAAGCAATTCCTGCTAACATTTTTTCTTCACTTCAAAACTAAATTAAAAACAAAATTAATGTTAAATCCCATAAGGCTCTGAAAAATCCAACACGGACTATGACAAGAACGATTATTACATATGAATCATAATCACTTGGATTTTTGTGTAGTTGGTCACATTCTTGATTTTATCCTGTTGTATATCTGTGTGTATGAGTTAGATAAACTGTTTGGGGCCAAATATTTGGTGTCCTGTATCACATCTGACAAGCTTCCAACTAAAGATATATACGATAGTAACAATACTTGCCTCTGGGACAGGATAAAAGCCAAGGGTGAGAAAGAGACACACTTTGCACTTAAAAACATTGGCTTTATCTAGGTTCCTTCCTTTGCACATGCATTCACTTTTCAAGAACATAAAATAGGTTTTAAAGAAAAAAATTCATTTACTAAGAATTTACAAAACAATTTTTAAAATGTCTCACAGTTCATCATAACAGCAGCTTACCAGATTGAAGATGCCAGTAATATATTAGTGGTGTTTGCAAGAAACCTCAACGGAGGCTCTGCAAGCAATACACAGGATAAAATTCCTCCACCAAAGCAATGGAGCATAGCAGTAAACCAGCTTGAAAGAGGATTCTTCCGTGCCACTGCCGCAGCTCCTGAAATGGTAAAGTAAAAATGTGGTCTGAGATAATTGTATACTAAACAAATCCTAAAGTCCCAGTGGCACTAAAGAAATAAACTTAATTTCTTAACTTTCAAAAGCTTACTATTACTCATAGGTGTGACAATCACAATCATCATAAACTCTATCTTTTGTTCTTTAAAGCAAGACTGGAAACATTTTAAGACATACGTGATTTGGGCCACCTTTAAAATACTCTGTTCAGGCTCTTACTGCCAGTTTCCTAGTAGCACATTATTATAAACAATCTCCCTACTTACTCTCTCCTTTTATTCCCAGCCTTATTTAAGTACTTCCAGTTGATATGTCACAGCATATTTTAAGAAAAATTTATTATCTTAAGTACTTTGGAAAATAAAAGCTGAAATAAACAAACTAAGCTTTTAACATGACAGGCTAGAAACAGAGTAACAAAATAAACCCAGAGGTGAAAGGTTGATGAGGAACAGATATATACATAATCTTAAAATGCCTCCTAACAATTTATTAATTACAGAGGGAAATAGTAATTTTAGAGTGGAGAAACCTTGCAGATATCACTGTAAACAAACATCAGATGACTCCTGTTATGATTCACTAAGAACACATCTTTATTTCTATAGTATTGCTACCAAAAACATACAACCTGAACTAATCTAATCAGATACACCCAAACTGAGGGCACTTCTGGGAAAAAAACATGGCCTAAACTTTAGCAATGTCAAAGTCAAGAAATTAAAAAAAAAAAAAAAAATGCTCCAGATTAAATAACATTATGTCAAAGTCAAGAAATTTAAAAAAAAAAAAAAAATGCTCCAGATTAAATAACATTAAAGAGACAACTACATGCAACGTATATTCTAGATCATATCCTGGAGTGGAAAAGAATATTTATAAATGACCTTTTTGGATGACTGATGAAATCTAAATATGGGCCCTGGCTTAATAATGGTGTTGTATCACTGTTAAACTTTCTGATTTTAATAACAGTTCTGTGGTTCTTAAATATTAACACACTTAAGTAATTTGAAGTAACTGGGCAAATGCTTCCAATTTACATTCAAGTAGTTCTGAAAAAATAATATGCATAAATAAAAACGTTTAAAGAGATGTTAAAGTACAAACTTCTAGTTATAAAATGAGTAAGTTCTGGGGATCTAATGTACAGCATAGTGACTACAGTTATTCAAGTGTACTGTATTGTACACTTGAAATTTGCTAAGACAATCGTAAGTCACCACCACCAATTAAAAAAAAGGTAACTATGTGAGATGATGGATGTGCTAATTAACTTGATTGTTATAATCATTTAGCAATTCATATGAATATCAAACCATCAAATTGTACATTTTAAATATATATAATTTTGTCAATTATACCTCAATAAAGCTGGAAAAAAAAAATGGGGCAAAATGTAAATGGTTGGTGAATCTAAGTATACATGAATTCCTTGACCTATTCTGGTAACTTTTCTGAAAGTATGAAATATCAAAGGGAAAGTACAAAAAATATTAAACTCAGCCAGAGAAATAGAAACAATTTATAAAAATAAAAGTAGAAACCCACTAAAGAGAAGCTAGAATAGGGAGATGGAGATGGGCAATCAATAAAGCCAACCCAAAGCTGTTCTTGAAAAGACCAATAAAACCAACCATTGTTCAACAAGTCTGAGAAAGGGTAGGAACAAAAATAATGCAAAACATTAGAAGGAAAATTAAGGAAATAGTTTTATAGGGTTTTTTAATTATAGGAAAACAACATGCATTTAATCTAATAAATGTGAAGATGTAGTTGAAATGGACAATTAGCAAAATTCCCTTAGGATAGAAACTTGTACATATAACTATGGAAAAAAAACTACAAGGCAAAGATCTATCTTAAGAAAGGTGTTAACCCCAATAAATTAATGGAAAACATTTACCAAATATTTTTGGATTACTCATTTTTATGCTATATAACCATTATGGAATATAGCAAAGGAGAAAAACTTAAATCATTCTATGAAACAACATAATCCTAACATCAAAAATTATAAAGAAAAAAAGAGAGTGAGAGGGGAAGGAGGAAAGGAAAGAGATAGGAAGGGAGGGAGGAAGGAAAGGAAAAAGATACACTATAATTCTAACTTATGAGTATAATGCACCAATATATTAATAACAAATTGAAATCAGTAGTTTTTTGAAAAGATAATAAATCATGACCAAGTAGATTTTATCCAAAGAATTAAAAAAGGATTCAATATTTAAAAATTCATTTAAATCATTCACTATGCTAACAAATTATCATCTCCCCTTTAGACAGTTAAAGACTTAAAAATTCAATATTCCTGATTTTTAAAAAAATCTAGCAATCTAAGAACAGAAAGAAAAGTACTTAACCTGAATAAAGCTATAAAGGAAAAGACTTTTTTGACCTCACCAAAATTTTTTTTAATTTTATGTTATTATGTTATGTTAATCACCATACATTACATCATTAGTTTTTGATGTAGTGTTCCATGATTCATTGTTTGCGTATAACACCCAGTGCTCCATTCAATATGTGCCCTCTTTAATACCCATCACCAGGCTAACCCATCCCCCCACTCTCCTCCCCTCTAGAACCCTCAGTTTGTTTCTCAGAATCCATAGTCTCTCATGGTTCGTCTCCCCTCACTAAAATTTAAAACTTCTATATGACAAAAGTCTGGCATAGTGTTTTTCAACTTACATAAGGCAAATTCCAATAAATCAACAGAAAAAGACAACAAACACAAGAGAAAAATGAGCAAGTCACAAAGTGGGAAATATAAATGACTAATAAACATACCAAAAAAAGAAAGTCCTCCCTCAAATCACCAGTAAGCAAGGAAAAACAAAATTTAAAAAGATGTTATATTTTTCACACATCCAACTGGCAAAAAAAATTTACAGCTTAATATTTATTAATATTAACTTATTAGCTGGAAAAGGTGTGAAGAAATTCATATACTCCTGTAACAGTATTAAAAAGTCATTTTAAGGAATAATTTGGGAGTATAAATTTAAATTTTTAATTTAAAACGGACTCAAGTGCCCAAGAAATTTCATACAAGAACATTAAAGCAGTGTTGTTTATAATGCTGTGAAAAAAATGAAAAAAATCTAAACAACCATCATCAGAGAACAGTTAAACCATAATCATTTGTTCTATGGAATACTATACAGGAGCAATCAAGAGTGTGATAAAGCAACATCAACATGAGAAGATCCCTAAGACATCCTATTGAGTAAAAACAAAGAACCAAATACAATGATGTTGAACACCAATATTACAGCATGGAGTCATTTATTTTTTGGAATCATTTATGAGCAAAAATGCAAACACTATACATTTCTATAGGTACATGCATATATATGAAATGCACAGAAAAGGGTCTGCAATACACCAAAAATGTTAACTGTTATTATCTCTTGAGAAAGCCTAGGATATGGGAGGATGGTCAAAGGAGATTTAAATTTATTTAATTATACTGATTATGTTGTTTAATCATATTTGAATTCTTTTTAAATAAAATGTTCATTTACTAAATGTATAATTAAACAAAATTTTAACAAATTATGTCACTCC
Organism: Mirounga angustirostris; assembly: GCF_029215605.1. Taxonomy (NCBI): domain Eukaryota; kingdom Metazoa; phylum Chordata; class Mammalia; order Carnivora; family Phocidae; genus Mirounga; species Mirounga angustirostris. The sequence continues at coordinate 67,706,011 of NW_026991723.1, read as the reverse complement.
CAATCTGTGGAATACAATGCATCTATTTAAAAGAATATAGCAGCTTTACATGCACTAATATGACAAAAAATTCATATGTATATAAATAATATGTACAGTAAGAAATCATTTACAGGAGGAAAACAGAAAACCATGTATTTCTATCAGTACATATATAAGTAATACATAAAATAAGGTCTGCAAGAATATATAACCAAACTATTAACTGTTGTTATCTCTTAGGAAAAGGCACATTTATGCAAAAACAAAACAAACTACATAAATGTATGTGTGAATTCAGTAGAGTAACATCATCATACTTGGAAATTCATCTGTAGGTGCTCAGGAAAAAAAAAGGAGATAAAAGTCAAATAGTACAACCCACCATTCCACACAACAAAATGTGCCCAGGAGTGAACATGAGTTGGCAGATGTGCATTTTCTGTGGAGTACACATCCTGTCAAGTGAAGTGATGCCAAGGTTTAATGATATGCATCTAGTGATAACTCAAGAAATGGTGACCTATTCCAATCTGGAAGAAAAATCAGTTATGAGAAATGTACTAAAAGGCAGGACATCAATCTTCAGTGTAGCAATTTCCCCTAAACCTAAGAATTTTCAAGAATTATTTTGATAATACATGATCATGCTCTCTTTAAAGCCAAACTCCCACACAAAATGTGATACCACTATGTCTCTACCTAAATATTATGACCTACCTAAATATGTGTATGGGCAATAGAGCACCACGCAGTGGTGACTAATTATAACATTGGTCAGTCAGCCTAATAAATGAGTATAATCTTTTCTTTAGGTAATGGTCACTAACTCCCATACTGCACCATATTCATGTTGAAAAGCAATACAGAGGGGCCCCTGGGTGGCTCAGTCAGTTAAGCATCTGTCAACCTTCAGCTCAGGTCATGTTCCCAGAGTCCTGGGATAGAGCCCCAGGCCTGGCTCCCTGCTCAGTGGGGAGTCCACTTCTCTCTCTCTCCCTCTGCCCCTCCCCCCATTTGCCTGCACCTGTCTCTCTCTCTCTCTCAAATAAATAAAATCTTAAAAGAAAAAAAAAAAGCAATATAGAGTGCTTAAGGGTATAAATCCTGGCACCAGCCCGTACTCTATGTGAACTCAACAAGCTAATTGTTAGCTTTCCCACAACTTAAAAAAAAAAAAAAAAAAAAAAAACGCATACACACAGAAGAGGTAAAGAAAAAAGTAACCTACATCACAGGGTTGTTATAAGGATCAACTAAGGATCAATTACAAGTGAGTACTTTGAAATCATTTAGAATGGGGGCCTAGCACATAGTAAGCAACTAAGTATTAGCTTATCACTATTATTACATAAGTAAATAAAAATGAAAAGCAAAATTACCCTCTCCTATTTCTGCCATTCTATCACACTCCTATTCTGAGTTGTCTGAGACAACTTTCAGACTTCCCTATGCTTATTTACACACACACACACACACACACACACACACACTCTTTTTCCCCCTTACTCTTAACTCTCTCCCAACCCTACCGTGTGTGTGTCTGTCTGTCTGTCTGTCTGTCTCTCTCTCTCTCTCTCTCTCCCTCTCTCTCAGGCATACCCTGGTTAGCTCTGGGAATGCATTCTGAAAATGGAAGTTCTAACTGCATGAGAGCCATAATGGGCCTATCAGCACAGTCACCATGAAGAACACATTTGAAGGTAACTGATTACTTTGAATAAACATACAATTAGGAATACCACTGGTGTCCGATCTCTGTGTTCTTTGGTATTACTCTAATGAAGATTTAGCATTACCTTCATCCATCTGATACTCACCACTCACTGACTCAGCCAAATTCAAATGTACCCAGGTTTTCCTTTGACCATAAAAACAACCTGAATCAAATTTACCAAATGATTTCACACAAATGATTTGCTCATGTAATATTCATTTCTGATTAAGTCTGTCAAAATAGCTCTTTTTCCTCAACTTGCACATTTTATTCTTTCCTCTTAAGACATATCACATTCTAGATTTTGTTTTTAAGTGTTAGCTCCATTATAAAGTTCTTACCTATTAAAATTCTAAGAGACTTTAGTATAGAGTAGGTGCTCTATAAATGTACTGAATGACAGAAAAATATATGGAAGTATTTCAAGAGCTCAAATATTATGATTTTACTACCATGAATTTCCCTTTGTATTGTCACAAATCAAAGAGGCATCTGTAATTACATACCAGTTTTGTGACGTCTTTGTAGGACCACTAAACCCTCTTGGCTTAAGTTTCAACTTTCATAAAATAAGGATTAAAATAAGGAAATACACATAAAAACACACTTATTACCTAGTACATGGGAGACACTTTGTTGATTTATTTACTGATCACAACCTGCAGAAAAAGTAGGCAAAATGCAACCCTTGGATGCTTTTATTCTGAGCCCAAAATCTAATTCTTTTGAGTTCTTATTGCAAGGATGGGATGAAAACAACACACCACAGCTCTAAAAAAGTACTCATAACCCCAAGAGACTTAATCAGTGATACTAAGATTTTATTAGAGAAAAAAAGAAAGGAAAAGAACAGATTTGAAGGGTCCCCCTCACATGAATCTTTTTTGCCTAACTTTCAAAATTATGTCAGCTAGAAAAATTTCCCTAACTCAAATTGGTCTTTCTATAATGTTCTCTTCAGTACACACACTGTGGTAACACATTTTACAGTATGAGGCAATCTTATGACAAATTTCTTTAGGTGTTATGTTCCTTTGTATATATCACACCAGTACCAAAATTAGTTTATCGTGAAGTTAAACTGTGAAAATACAGATAGTTAACCAGAAACAGTTTGTATATCTTTCCAGCATATAAATAATTTTCAGTAGGAAAAAATAGTTAATATGATAGCTTTAATTTTTTTCTCAATTTTAAAACAAAGATGTATTCCTTTAGCTAAGGAACAAGCTGTGTTAAGATATGTTATTTTATTTTTAACATGCTGATATTTAGAAGACAAAAAATTCTCTGTCCTACCTTGAGTTAACATATTTGTGATATGCTAGCAATAGAATTATTTTCCCCAAAACTCTTAGCAAAATTTGTCACATTGAGGCCTTACTCTAATGCAAAGTATATGAGTTCTGAAGCACTCATAAGCACCTATGGACTTTAACATCAAAATATTTTCATTATGAAATGAAAGCTAGAAAATAAAGTCATATTCTACTTCCAGTTTTGGATCAAGTCTGAATCATAGTGGGCCAAGTAAATCCACAGACCCACCTTGTGGTTATTTCCCCAGTTCCTTAATGTGTAACTAGAACAGATATAGTTGGCAACTGACACAAAGCCCGTACTGATGCTCTGATCTATGGAGTAAGGATCAGTATGGTAGAAACATTCAAGTAGAAGCTCCTAGAGTTTCTTCTCCTCTTGAAGGTATTTTTAAAAAGCAATACCACAGAGATGGGTGCCATAACCAAAAATATCAAAGATGAAAAGGTGGTGATAACTATCACATCCCATTTAACTTGCTTATTTGGTCTATACATAAAGCAGAGGGATCTTGGAAAATGTGGATTATCATAAATGTAGACAGGTAGTGACTCTGATTGCAGCTGGTATTCAAGATGCAGTATTTTTACTGGAACAAAGCAACATAACCCCTATAATCTGGGAGGCAAATCCTTTTTCTCCATATTAATTTGCAAGGAACCCCAGAAACACTTTACTTTTACCTGGCTAGGTGAACAGTACACTATTGCAGTCCTGCCTTAGGTCTATGTCAACTCTCCTGCTCTCCAACAAAGTCCACAGAGATTTTGATCATATTGGGAATCCATACATCACACCGGTCCACTACACTGATGACATTGTACTTACTGGATCTACAGGCAGGTAGTAGCCAGTACTTTAGATATCCTAACATGACATACGCAAACCAGAAAGTAGGAAATTAAACTTCACTGCCAGGATTATGTACCAGTCAGAGTCCAGTTAGGAAAGAGAAAATACATGGTTATTTTAACAGAGAGAATTTACTATAAAGACGTTAAGTATAAAATTGTTAACTATATTGTTGAAAAGGTAAAAAGTCAATACTATGGTATCACAGCAGTTATCAACTACAGACAGGAGTTTACCACAGCTGGGGAAACAAAGGATGGGTTGAAATTATTTAAACTTAGAAACTTGTGAACAAACATCTCTTTAGAACCAAAACTGAGATTCCTAAGGAGGGAACACTGCTCAGCTGTTGTTCTAGTCCAGCCCACTCACTCTACAAATAAAATATTGAGTTTTAAGTTCTTATCCCAAACTACCAAGTTAGTGATAGAGTTTTAACAGTGGTCTCCTGATTTTATGAGCTCTTTCTACCACACCACACTCCCTGACCAATATTTTATGTCATGTCAATCAAATATTCTTTCACTTAAAAGTTAAAGATATTCAAGTAAGATTCTCTAAACTAACGGAAGTATTGTGAGCTGTCATTTCTGAGACATCCTTTTCCACCCTACAGTGGGCAGGAAAAACTGTCACTTTTTAACATATCACATAACATAAGGGGCTTTTAGGGTTTCATGAATGTTCTATTTTTATCCAGATGTTGATTAAATAGATGTGCTCGTTTTTACAATTCTATACATTTACAATTTTTGTACTTTTCTGTATGCTTTTATGTGTGGATTCATAAAGACAGCAAAACTATGCTGCCACCTTTACAGAATCATCAGAACTGACAAATTCTTGATATATTAATCCTTTCATTTCCCACAAATTAGAAGGGGGAAAAATAATAAGCTTTATTCCTGGATTTAATTCCTAAAAGCAAAGGAAAAACTCACTGGTGATAAAGAAATGACAGAAATCATGGGAGAAAATAACCATGTCAGATGAAAGCTTACTGAGAAATTGCTAAATATTGAGAAACCAGAAACATTAAATGGACCTGCAAAAAGAGAGCACAGAATATTTGAGAACTTTGGAATTAGCCGAAGACCAAGCTCCATAATTTATTAACGGATGTGACTTAAATACGGTTATTTTATTCCTGTAAGGCTATTGCTCATCTGTAAAATGAGTTCAATGATACCTACCTTAAAGAGATGTGAATTAAGATACTACAATGTTTCTGCATGTATCTGAAATGAATACTATTATTGTATAGGAAAGGTAGGAAAACCTTATGTGATACTATCAAAAAAAGATGATGACAAAAGCACAGCTGAGTTCCTTCAGGGCTACAACAGCATCTTTCATCTTGGTATCCTCAATATCTAATATAGTGCCTGATATGCATGGAGTTTCAATAAATATTTGCTTAACTGAACTCCCTGTGATTCGAGAAAGGTTAGCAAAATAGTGATGGGAGAATTAAGGAGAAAAATAGATTTTGTGTATAAAAATCAAGTAGAAATAATTGTAGATTAAATTTTCAGGAAGTCTTACAGAAAATAGCAACTGGATTATGAATGTATGACTGAAGAAATGTGTTTATTTTAATGAAGATTTAAATAAGAAAAGACGGGGCGCCTGGGTGGCTCAGTTGGTTAAGCGACTGCCTTCGGCTCAGCTCATGATCCTGGAGTCCCGGGATCGAGTCCCGCATCGGGCTCCCTGCTTGGCAGGGAGTCTGCTTCTCCCTCTGACCCTCCTCCCTCTCATGCTCTCTGTCTCTCATTCTCTCTCTCTCAAATAAATAAATAAAATCTTTAAAAATAAATAAATAAATAAATAAATAAATAAATAAATAAATAAATAAATAAATAAGAAAAGACAGAAGGCAGATTAAAAATGTAAGATAAGAGAGATTAAAGTTGATGATGAACTTTCCGTTAAATGGTTTCTGACTAACAGCCCTCAAGGCAGCATTTTCCAACCTCCTAATAAAATACCCAGGAAAATGGAAAACAAGCAAGCAAAACCTATCCTACTAACTAAAACTAAAAACTACAGATAATCAGATGCCAAGGTTTAGGAGAAACTAAAGTTAATTATTTACAAATGGAGGTAAATTAAGAAATAAAAAACAGGGGCACCTGGGTGGCTCAGTCAGTTAAGCATCTGCCTTCAGCTCAGGTCAGGATACCCGGGTCCTGGGAGGAGCCCGACATCTGGCTCCCCACTCAGCTGGGAGCCTGCTTCTCCCTCTCCCTCTGCCTGCCATTCTGCCTACTTCTGCTCTCTCTCTCTGTCAAATAATAAACAAAACCTTTAAATAAATAATAAATAAATAAATAAACAAACAAATAAACAAACAACCCAGTTTATTAAGTACCCTGATGTCTTTGCTTGAAGCACAAGTCATATGGAAAAGGAGGGGAAAACCATAATCTTTATATGGATTTGAAGGCCTACAGCCTGAACCAAACAAAAAAGGGATGTTGTCCTTATCCACACCACAGAAAGAGTTAATCCCCTTTACCCTCTTGTTTCCACTAGCATTTTTTAACATCTACGTAGAGACATATAAGATGTAAATAGTAGGAAAGTGAGGAATGAGGTATTGGCAGTGGTAGAGCACATTCCAAAAGTCAAGAGACTCAAGGAATAACATGCTTGAGAGAATAAAAAGAAGAATCCTGGTACTACATGGATGAATTGTAGCTTTATTGTACTATTGGTCTAAGTTCTACAGAATCAGTCAACGGGGGTTAAGGAAAAGTTGCCAATTAAGTAAAAATTTATATAAAGTATTGGCAAATCAAAATCCCTATGCTTAAAATAATACTGCAAACAAAAATAATACCTCAAACAAATAGAGTTTATCCCAAGAATGTAAAGATGATTCATCATTTTTTTAAGTTTTAATTTTTATTTATTTTTTTAGTAATCTCTACACCCAAGGCTTGAATTCACAACCCTGAGATCAAGAGTCGCATGCTCTTCTGACTGAGCCAGCCAAGCACCCCTGATTTATCATCTTAAAAAATGTATTACATTACAATTTAAATAGGAAAAACAATATGATCAACTCAATAAGAAGTGGAAATACAAATTGCCAATAAACTTAAGCAGCACACATTCAGTAACCATGACAGATGGAAATGAAAACTGTTTTTCTTATCATCAGAATAACAAGATATTTACGAACGGTAACAAAGTGGGTAAAAACAAATACTGTGGAAGAAAAAGGCAGTCTAAGACATTCCTGGCAAAAGCTTAAAAAGGTACACCCTTTTGTATGAATTCTATCATTTTTACCTGTTTACAAGCACTGCTACTGGAATGTAAAATATTTTTCACACCATGTGTAATTATGTTTTAGCATTCAATTAGTCCAGTGCTTCTCAAATTTTCTGGTCTCAGGACTCCTTGCGCCCCTAAAAATTAGTGAGCAGATGAGTGGTTGCGGGGACGGGGGGAGGGCTGACTACAAAGGGGCAGGAAGGAATCTGGAGTGAGTGATGAAACTATTGTATATCTTGATAGTGGTGGTAATCACATGTCTGTATGTGTTTTCCAAAATCATAAACTTTATTATTAGAAAGGGTGAATATAATATATGTAAATTAAACCGTTAAAAAGTCAGACCTGAAAAAAATTCTTGAAGACTCCAAAGAGCTTTTATTTGAGTTACAGACAGCAATATTTAGCATATTAGAAATTGTCAACTGAGAAAATTTTAAAGTAGTACTTAATGTTTTCATTTTAAAAATAGTAACTGTACTAAATGTTAACATAAATTATGCATTCTTTATGAAAAATAACTTTTCCAAAGCAAAAAACATTTAGTGAGAAAAGTCCCACTGTTTTATATGTTAGCAAATCCTTTTAATGTCTGGCTTCCAAGAAAAAACAGCTGGACTCTCATATCTGTTTCTGTATTCAGTCTGTTACAGTGTCACAGGTCATGTAGCCTCTGGAAAACTCCACTGTACACTTGTGAGAAAATCAGTGTAAAAAAGACAAATAACATCGGCATATTATTATGAAAATAACTTTGACCTGGAACTGTCAGGAACCCCAAGGGTTCCTGGACCACACTTTGAGAACCTGATGTAGCCTATACAAGAAAATTTCAAATATTGAATACGGCATGACGATGTACTTCTTTTCAAATCAGGGAAACACTTTCTTACGCAGATTATCTGTCCTGATTTAATAAAACAGTCACCTTTTCCAGGTCAAAACTTTTACCAAACAATGCTTTAGACTGGGCTACAAACATCAATGTAAATGAAAAATATTTCCGAGACCAAACAATTTAAAAACAAAACAAAACAAACAACAGTCCCTAAGAGGTACAGCACCTCCTCAAGCCCTCACTCCTTACTCTCTCTATAGCACCAGGCAGCATGAACAGGGAGAAAGTAGAAAAAGAAAATAAATGACTCAAAGAAAGAAGAGATCCATAAAACCAAAAGGCCAACAGAGTAACTGCAAAAATAAAGCAGTACAGGAGCAAACATACCCTGAATGTGAAATACAAGAAAATACAAATATTGCTCCCTGGCCGTATACTAAAAAAAAAAAAAAAAAAAAACTCAAAATGCTGTATTGACTCTACCCCCCAGGCTACAGACAGGGACTCTTGGCGTCACTCATAAGACGGAAAATGGGGATCCACTCTCTTCCAACAATCACTCTATCCAGCATGCTAAGCAAGATGACAGAGCGCTGCACTAAGGGGAATCTGGTGTGCCTGCTTGAGGCTTTTTAACTATTGATACAACTTTCAGAACTACTCATTCCAAACGACCAAGTCCCACTTGCTGTCCCCGGGAGCTCTGTCCCACGGTGACTTTTAAACACTGTACTTTCCAAGGAAGTGGTGGCACCACCGGGAGACGGCGCACATCCTGGGCGGGCGCAGGCAGGACCCGGGCTCCCAAATGCCGCGGCGGCTTCCCTGTCACCTGTCCCTGACCCGGCGTCGCGGACCCAAGGTCGCGCCTCCTTTGACGAATACCGGGGCCACCGCGCTTCCCTGCCTCAGTTTCCCCACCTGCGCTTGAGGGGTCGGGAGGGTCGGCTCGCGGCGCCCCTCCAGCTCGACTACAGGACTCCGGGACACTGGCAGCTTGGCCGTTCAGGCGGCTCAGGCGGCCCTCTCGGTGAGGGGGCCGGTCTGCGGCTCCCGGCACTCACCTGGCTGACGCTTCAGCGCCATCACGGACACCAGGTAGTGGGCGATGTCAAAGAAGGGGAACATAGACGTGCGAGAAAAGGCAAGGGTCAGCTCATCCCACGGAGAATCCATGACGACGACCGACCACAGCAGGCGAAGCAGCCCGGGCGACGGGTTCCTGCCGTGCGCAGCGAAAAGTGGGGGAGGGGTCCTCCGCGGCCGCGCGGCCGCGCGACCTGCCGCGCGGCCTGGAGGAGCCCTGCGCCTGCGCCCTGGGACTGGCGCCGGAGCGCTTTGGGGCGGGGCCGTGTGGCCCGGGAGTGGGCGGAGCGAGCGGCTTCCTTGCTGTTCCGGCGGGGCTGGGCCTGGTTCTCCAAGTAAGGGTCTGGCATCTTCGTGCTGGAAGCTGTGCCCGATCTAGGAGAACGGGCAGATGAACGTAACATACATAATGATTTTAAAAATACATTACTGGGGCGCCTGGGTGGCTCAGTTGGTTAAGCGACTGCCTTCGGCTCAGCTCATGATCCTGGAGTCCCGGGATCGAGTCCCATATCGGGCTCCCTGCTCGGCAGGGAGTCTGCTTCTCCCTCTGACCCTCCTCCCTCTCATGCTCTCTGTCTCTCATTCTCTCTGTCTCACATAAATAAATAAAATCTAAAAAAATAAAAATAAAAATATATTACTTATGGGGCGCCTGGATGGCTCAGTCGTTGGGCGTCTGCCTTCGGCTCAGGTCATGATCCTGGAGTCCCTGGATTGAGTCCCGCATCGGGCTCCCTGCTCGGCGGGGAGTCTGCTTCTCCCTCTGACCCTCCTCCCTCTCATGGCTCAGTCGTTGGGCGTCTGCCTTCGGCTCAGGTCATGATCCCGGGGTCCTGGGATCGAGTCCCACATCGGGCTCCCTGCTCCGCGGGAAGCCTGCTGCTCCCTCTCCCACTCCCCCTGCTTGTGTTCCTGTTCTCTCTATGTCTCTGTCAAATAAATAAATAAAATCTTAAAAAAAAAAAAAAAAAGACTGGCTGCAGAATAGTCTACGTCGTGGATGACCACCTTCTCAAGGGCCTGTAATCATTTCAAAAAAAAAAAATACATTACTTATGTTAAATTTAGTACATTTATTATTTTAAAGCGAATACGTAAAGAACTATTTTAAGTTTTTCTGTTATAACTTCCAATATGCTAAGTATTGATCATGTAACCCATGTAAAATCTTGAGGACTCTTTTGGGTCCTCAAGAAATTTTTTTAAGTCAGCTTTAAGGGTTTAATTTACATACATCTTATTCACCCTTTTTAATATAAAGTTCTATGATTTTGGATAAACCTATGCAGTCCAGAAGGGTAGAGGTTCAGAATGGGATTAATTTCTTTAAACTGATTCACCTAACATTTCTCAAGCAACCATAATGTGCAAGTCACACCGTGATTTAATGGAGATATAAAAAAGAATACAATCATATCCTGCCCTCAATAAGCTTGTGTTTTCCCAAGAGGTTGAAAAAATTTTTGAGGACACACGTAGTTTGTACAAAGCTGGTAGTGAGAAGTGTAGGTGCCATGCTAGGGCAGTTCCGGAGAAGAGGGAAGACTATTTCAGGGAAGTGTAAGGTGAACTGGCCTTTAAAGGCTAGATGAGAGATAAACGCAGGTATTTTGGCTAGACTACAAAGTGAAAAATGAGGTTGGAAAAAAAAATCCTTAAACAGCACACCATAAACTATGTTGTTTGGCTTCATCTAAGCTCTTGATCACTACATTATGCTCAGAAAAATCAGAGCCAGAATCCATTCTCTTTGCCGTTTTACTAAATGGGGTTTTTCCCTTTTCATTGGAGGTGGGGGGTAATGTACCATCAACCAGTAAGTTTAGGAATAAATTGGTGAGAAGAGACTAGAGACAAGGAAAACCAAAGGGTATTCACTGATCCAACCAAAAAGTAGTAGAGGCTGAGGACAACAGGAGCAGGGACTGAGATGGGGAAACATACAGTAGAAGCAGAATAAGCTGGATATGGGGTGTAGGTGAGTAGGAGGATTATAGTTACATTCAAAGAAACAGGAAACAAGGAGGAGCAGATTTGGGTAAGAAAAGCACAAGTCTAGTGTGGCACATTTTTTTATTTGATGTGTCAACAGGTCATGCTGGTACCAGGAAATTGGACATACTTAATGAGCTGCTAGATAGGTTAGAGCCTCGTGGGAGTGTGCACTGCCAAGGGAGACTTAAATCGATTTTTTAAAAATCTGAATATTTGTCTGTTTGTTTTAATTCATTTAACAAATGTTTTTTGGGTGTCTGCTATGGACCAGGCATTTTGCTGGATGCTAGAGGCCCTTTCCTAAACACTAAGTGTTCAAAAGGTGAGAAAATTGTAGTAAATCTCTACATTTTATTACTTATCAAAAAAGAACATGGGGCACCTTTGTGGCTCAGTTGGTTAAGTGTCTGCCTTTGGCTCAGGTCATGATTCTGGGGTCCTGGGATCGAGTCCCGCATCGGGCTCCTTGCTCAGCGGGGAGCCTACTTCTCCCTCTCCCTCTGACCCTCCCCCCTGCTGGTGCTCTCTCTCTCCCTCTCTCTCTCTCTCTCAAATGAATAAATGAAAGATCTTTTAAAAAGAGAAAAAGAACAGACTTGCTAAAAAAACTTTTCATATGTGGTTTTCTAAGTAAGTACTTTCCATAGAGAAAGGTCTTTAGATCTCTAGCAAAACTAAAGAAAAAAAGCAATACCTGTGATTATTTATACTTCCATGTTTCAGTTGATTCTTTCCATACTTTTTATACATTCCTTTATCTTTGGAATTGTAGTGTTATGAATTTAGGGGCAGAACCTGGATATTATTTCCCGAAAGGTTTTACATTTGACAGTCTTAAATTTCACAAAATACATGTTTTGTCATTGGACTTAAAAAAATAGTATATATGAAGAAATCTTTACAACATCTCCAATGACAGCCCATGCCACTATCATTCTAATGTATAATTAAATCAATTTTTAATACCAATAGGACAACCTAAAAAGCATCAGAGTGTTTTTTAAAAGCAGGTAACTCAAACATTTTACTTACCCTAAGCAGACTAATTCCAACAGAAAGAAATGAATCACTTCAGGCTCTCCTAATAATCTGAAAATCGTTTCATTTCAAAAACTGAGAATAAGCTGGGTCTCCATCTGCCTAGAGTCTAAAGAAAAAAAATTCTTTTAATCTAAGGGAAATGAAAGTCTAATCCTACAAAAAGATAAGTTCTATCCAAATTTTAAATATGCTCACTATATTTGCTTCTGGTCAGTACTTCAGTTATTTAGTCTAATAAAATAATCCAGAATAGAAGGAAATGAGCAATGAAAGGAAGAAAGGCTTTGAAATGGTAACAGAGAAAGGCAAGATTGGGGGAAATTATGTGTGAAAATTCAAACTTTCCTGACTTTTGGAAGCAGTTTACAAAGTTAACCATTGCAGATAAAAATGAATCTGTATTATAAAGTATTGCTTATCTATTAGAAAGTAAAGCTGGCCTCATTGTATGAATATCTAGAAGAGTTTTGACTAAAAAGCAAGCATTTGAGTTAAAAAACATGTGAAACCAATTTTTATAAACCAGCTACTTCAACAACAATCCTTTTGAGAGTTCTTTCTCGTGGGGAATGTCTTATGCATTATAGGATGTTTAACAGCATTCCTAACCTCTACCCAATAGGTGCCAGTAACACATGCATGCCAAAAATGTCTCCAGATATTGCCAAATGTCCCAGTGGAAGGTTGGGGTGAAAATGTCCCTCCTTCAGAACTACCAATATAAATAAATAAATAATTTTTTTGGAGTCTGTGCCTCTGTACAAACATTACAGTTATGCCACTAACATTAATCATCAAGTTAATTCTAAAAAAAAAAGTTAATTCTAGAACAACTCACATAGTCCTTCTTAGTCTCAGCTTGCTCACCCAACCCATCAAGTTGGCAAAATCCCAAAAACTAGTATTTCGAAATGTAATCATAGCTATTTCTTCTCTGCAATACTGCTTTCTATCCACTGAGTGGCATGCCTCTCACTTTGGGAAATCAGTAACAGTAAATTTTTTTTCAAGATTGTATTTATTTATTTGACAGAGAGAAAGAGCACAAGCAGGGGCATAGGGAGAGGGAGGGCAGGCTTCCTGTTGAGCAGGGAGCCTGATATTGAACTCGATCCCAGGACCCTGGGATCATGACCTGAGCTGAAGGCAGATGCTTAACGACTGAGCCACCCAGGTGCCCCAATAACAGTAACTTTTTAAAGAACCATAAAGAGTCCATAGCTAGGAGGTTTCATACTAAAGGGGCTAATTACGCTTCTAAACCCTTGGTACTCCAGTTAAACATTTTCATTCTAAAGTTCTTTTGATAAGTATTTGATAACTATGCCATATCAAATTATAGTGTAATATTATATGACATTTACAACAAAATATATTTAATTTGAATTCAACTTTTTTATTATCCAACATTATCTGGGAGAATTAACTAAAGAACATCAATTGCCCTCAAAATACCCACTGCATTCAATCAGTTCAGTGAGATGCTGGTGCATGATATTTAAGTGATAAACCAATCTGAGTATACACTTAACTTTTTAGACTCAGTGTGTATCTAATAATAGTGCCTTTTGATATGGTGACTTGTAAAATACAACTTGGCTCACCTATTTCTTGCCCTGGAAGCTAATTCTTTTCTATAAACATCACATATACCTCTAATATAAACTATCAAACGAAAAATGTTCTCCCTGTGTAACAAATGCAAATATACCTAATTAAAAATCTGACGTTATTAAAAAGAATATCTCTAGTATTCATGAGTGTAAGGACTACCAAAATGGCAGTCACCCACCAGTGCATAGCTGGCAGGTGTCTGTGGTTACCAACACCCAAGGTTACAACTCACCTCTGTTCAAGATTAACAGGTACCATTACATCAAAGAATAATAACATTGTAGAAGTTGAATGGACCCTTTAAAAAAATTACCTTGGATTGCAAGTCATAGAGAACAGTTTGGGGCAGCTTAAACAAAGTGAGGGATTTACTGAAAAACTACCAGGAATCTCATGAAAGCCAAGGAAGAGTGAAGCCATTAAGCCCCAAGAAGAGCAAGAAGCTGGGCATTTCTGAGGCCAGCAGCAGCAGGTGGGGGTGGGTTGCTCTCAGTTACTAATGATAGTCAATGTCAACATTGTTCCATCTCTGTGTCCCCCTATTCAATACTGCAGGAAAGAGAGCCTGCTGCCTGATACAGATGTCCTCTCCTGCTTAATCAGCTCTGAAGGGAGGCTGGGTCACATGGACCCAGAGCATCGCTAGGTATCAGAGGCAATGTCCTGAAAACAAAGTGAGGTAGGCAACCATCACAAGAGGTGTCTATTACAATCATTTTCTTTAGTCCACTTACTTCAGAGTAGGAAACCCAGGGCTACAGAGAGATCGCAAATGCAGTCAGTGGCAAACCAGGTTTTGTTATTATCCTGTTGCAGTCTCTCCTAAGTACTCCTCCTGGGCTTTCTCCTATCCTGCAGACACCAAATATTCCTCCTAAATTTGTCTTTTAATAACAGATTCATCACCCCTACAGCAATGAAAAGGCTACCAGGTAAGAGCCAGGAAGACTTATTAGGAGTCAGGGCAGTGGGTCAATGGTCAGGATTAAAGGAGTTTGTAGTTTCTAGCATAACCAGTTTGTTGAAGGGGCTGAATTTAGTGGAACACAATCAGGAAGTGAATTTATCTTCCTTCAGACAAAACCCCCAACTACCATCCTATGTCAGATCTCCCCTTCCCATCCTTTAACATTATCTCAGCCGATCCCATTGCTTCTTGTCATTAAAGATACGAAAAAATAAAATTAAACAAAAATGCTAAAGTCTACTACTGTTAAATTGTCAGTCTTGCATCTAATTCAGAGCTTCTTATATTCCATTAGCTTGGTCTGCCTAGCCCAGAAACTTGCTATGGAAGAAAGGGGCATGTGGTCTTTTACCTTTCCTTATCTTCTGCCCCTTCCATCTTCTGTGCCCTCCAAAGTCCAGGTAGAAGGTAGGGAAATTATAGAAAAAGAACAAAGGCCTTCTAGTTAACAAGTGTTGGTTATAGTTTTTGGTTTTGTTTTGGCTATTGATATTTCTTTATGGCAGGCTCCCAGTGCTGACTTACTCATGGGGTGCATCATGTGGGTTCCACAATGATGCCACGAACCTCAACATAGCGAGGTTTCCCAACATCTACAGTTATGGCAGACACCATCAGATGGCTAACACAACAAGTGTATCCAACATTGCACATTGAATTAAAACATTAAATATGGCTTTTACAGCCTCTCAGCAAGGGGTATTAGAATATCAGCAAATAAAAATGAAGAGGGAGTCTGTTGGAGTGGTTCTAAAAACAAAGTGAAGAAGAACATAGTTGGTGGACTGACACTGCTTGCTCGACCTTAAGACTTACTATACAACTACAGTAATCAAGACAATGTGATATTGATAAAAGAAGAGACAAACAGATCAGTGAAAACAATGTGACTTCTCTTACAAAGGTAACCTGTGCCCTTGAGATGGGTCTTCCTTTCTTTCTGCCTAGAGCTGTAGCAGCCCTTTTGTGACCATGGGAGAAGGTCAAGAAAAAGCAGATAACTGAAGATATCAGCTATCTCTCTCAGGCTTACTGTTTCATGAGAAAAAGTAACCCTTTATCTGTTTAAATAGAGTCTGAATTGGCTTGGGGGAGAGCTGTGTACCTCCTTCCTCACAGAGAGAGGAGTAGAAAAGCAAACACTCCAAACCTTTGAATTCCCTTCTATGAATTTCCTTTCAAATTGTTGACATCTTGGGGTATTGGGAGTAAAGGTTTCTGGACCAGTTGTTATCTTTAATTAAGTCCCAGTTAGAGAGGTCTACCTCCTCTCTTTAGAATATGAAGGTAACATATTTTGTCTTAGGGGTGCTAGCTGGAGTTCCAAGATAATAAGTCCCAATTAACATCTTGCTACACCAGAAAATAGGCAAAAGAGAGAGATTAGAAAATGAGGTCGATGAGGAAGGCCTGAAAGAAAATGCATGTAGCTAAAGCTAAGAACTCACAAAATGTAAGTGATCTGTGTAGTTGGGTTGATTAAACCAAAGCATTAGGAATGAGAACATAATATGCACCTGACATTTGGGTAAACCAAAGGAATCCTACCTAGAGATGCAGAAATGTGTCCAAATAACAGGGAATGAATGGTGAGGAGGGTCCGTAAGTACAAATAGAGACGGTTAATGCAGTTGCAGGTGGTCTCTGTCCAGTAACAATCACTGAGGCAAATTAATCCAATGTAAAGCTGCCCTTATAGGACAGTTGACAATAAATACGTATTTCATTGCTTGAGCCCAAAGCTATCTAGCTTTCATTCAGAATGTATCTACATCACATATCTCCCAGGTCTATTTCTAAAGTCCCTGTCAATTAGTGGAATTGTATATGTTTCTGTGGATAGAATGTATATTCCAGGGACTGCTTCAATCACTGAATGTTCTTTGAATATTTGTAAATCTGTATAAATCATGTTAGATGTAAAATCTGTAAAATGTAAAGACCTATTAGTATTTATTATCCACGTTCTTATGTTTTTGCATAGAAAAATTAGTAACAAGTTTCCTTAGTCTGAAAAAAAGAAAAGCTGAAGAGAAGATTTAAGATTTATTTATTTATTTTAGAGAGAGAGAGCGCGCACACACATGCAAGCAGGGGGAGAGGCAAAGGGAGAGGGAGAGAGAGAAAGAGAGAGAGAATCTCAGGCAGACTCCCCTCTGAGTGTGGCACTGACCAGGGGCTCAATCTCACAACCTGAGCCAAAATCAAGAGTCCAACACTTAACCGACTGAACCACCCAGGTGCCCCAAGAGAATATTTTTAATAACAGCACAACTTCTTATAGGCATTATGATTATCTAAGCAGGGAATAATTCCCCAAAGTGTTTTAAACATGGAAATCTATTTTTTTTTTCTCCCCTTCAAGCAGTTCATGAAACTGGAAATCCA
Source organism: Mirounga angustirostris (assembly GCF_029215605.1). NCBI lineage: Eukaryota > Metazoa > Chordata > Mammalia > Carnivora > Phocidae > Mirounga > Mirounga angustirostris. The sequence goes on along the minus strand of NW_026991723.1, from coordinate 67,688,926 downwards.
GTTTCCGTATAAATCTTTTCCGTATAAATCTTTTCCTATCTCCACTACAGTCAGCTGGACTATCAGATTATTTATAATGTTCACTCACTCAGTAAATACGTATCTCATCTTTCAAATAGAGCCCATCAAATCATAACAGGAAAGTCTTTCCCTCCATCTCTTTAGCTACCTCTCTGTTAAGCTTAGCCAGCTAGTAGCAGCATATCAAATTGCATTCTCCATTTTATACCAAGGAGTTACTTGGGAAACTCTCATCTTGGGAGACAGTGTAGCATACCTGCTTGATAAATCTTAGCTATGAGTCTTCTCCTATGATATTCAGATCTCTTGGAAGGACCTTGGACATTCTTTCCTACTGCTTTCTTAACTACTGAAGTATAATTTCTAATAACTACTAATTTTAGAGGCATAGTGGTTAAGATTGCAGATGCTGAAGCCAGAGATCCTGAGTCAAATCCTGGCTCTGCCCCTTGCTAGCTGAACTACCTTGGGAAAGTTTCTCTGTGCCTCCGTTTTCTCATTTCTAAAATGGTGAACATAATACTCTGGACCTCATGGGGTTTTGTGAGGATTAAATATATTAATGTTTGTAAAGAGCAGTGCCTAGCACATAGAAAGCCCTCAAATAAATGTCAGTGATTATTCAGAATTTACTTAACCAGCATTATAAGGACTTCAATAATTTTCTCTTATCATGAATATAATTCAATTGGAACCTAATTTCATTAAAAAAGTACCTACCACATAAAAGCACTCTCAAATTGGTGATCTAGTATATTAACCTAAATAATGAATGAAATCATCTGTGTGCAATAGAAAAGGATGCTGAGGTGACAGACTTTAGTAAGTTCAGTGAAATTGTCTTTAGCATTCCATGAAAAAATATAGGCATTTCTCCTTTATTTGCTTCCTTTTGGTCTGTGTTTTGTTTTTTATTTTTATTTCCTTCTCTTTAGCATTGTACGTTGTAATAGTAATGTGTGCCCAAATAGAAATAACAACAGTGCTTCCCTTAATACATGAAGACAATGCTATTGCTTTGACAAAAGTCACATTCTTGAGCTTTCCTTGAGTTCTCTTATCACATCTTCTCAGCTAGAAGCCATCTACATTGAAGTCTACCAGTTCAATTCAGAAAAGTCTTTGACAGGGCCTCCAATCCTGTAAATTCACCTAACTTTGAGGTGCCAAAGTAAAAAAAAAAAAGTTAGCCAGAGCATACTCTAAAGAAGGGCTGAGAACATTCCCTACCAGACAGAGGTTAGGACAACTGGGCCAACAGTTGTTGCACATTCATAACTAGGAGAGAGACTGGGGATAAAATTAGATATAGAGACATTGAGACTACCTAAACAGAAGTGGGTAATTGGCAAGTCTGGTCAGTCAAATCATAGCTGACACTACGAAATCTAACCTGAGGACCAGATGAGGTTTAGTCATCTGGCATTAGCAGGAAATAGCCAAACATATTACCAGAACAAAAATGTCAGGTGAAAAAAAAGTCAAGCCAATGAAGAAAGAAACACAAGGTATGGATGACTTGCCGTTGTAAAACCACTGAGGCTCACTGGGCAGGAGCCACACAAGGATTTCTCCCAGGTGGGTGAAGAGTTGCATCAAAAAGGATTTGCTATCCTAAAGTCACTTCCTCAAAAAAAGCTCAAACCATGAAAGAAAAAATTGATGAATAGAATTACATTAAAATTAAGAACTTCCAATTATCAAAAGACACTATTAAGAGAACAAAAAGGCTTACATGAAGTGGAAGAATATACTTGCTATGTGTATTTATCTCCAAAAGAAAAATCTTACCCCAAAAATATAAAGAATTCATATAAATTAATAAGTAAAAGTCAATTAGCTTTTTCAATACAAAACCAAGCAAAAACTCAAATAGATAATTCACAGAAGAGGATAACCAAATAACTAATAAATATGTGAAGAGGTGCTCAACTTCAATAGTCATCATGGAAATGCAAATTACAACTGCTTATTAAATTTTTTTAAATTAAAAAAAAGAGACAATACCAAGTGCAAATATACAATACCAGGTGAGAATATAAAGCCACTTGAACTCTCATACACTGCTGGTGAGAGTCTAACATGATACAGCCACTTTGGAAAACTGGTAGTATCTGCTAACGGTGAACATAGATACCCTCAGACCTACAAATTCCATTCACAAATATACATAGCACCATTATTTATATATATAATTGCTATATATGTATGTATACATACACACACACATATATATATACATGCACACACAATATTCTGTACAGCAATGAAAATGAATGAAATACTGCTACTTGCAACAACATCAGTGAATCATGAATCTCAAACACAATGTTGAGAGAAAGAAGCCAGGGATTAAAAAATATATATATTCTGCATGATTCCGTTAAAATGGAGTTCAAAAACAGGCAAAACTACTCTGTGGAGTTAAAAGTCAGGATGAGTGGTTGTTCTTGGAGGCAGGAGAAGGGAGCTTCTGGAATTTTGGTTCTTTATTATGATGTTACTGTGTTCACTTTATTGAAAATACTTACACTTCTGATGTGTATTTTATACTTCAAAAAATTTTTTTCAAGCAAAGTGGAGGAATGGCATTTTCTAACAAACTTACTAGGAAGCTTGAGGCTTGGCACGCAGTCTGGCCCTGACTCGGTTTTCTGTCTCTCCAGGAAGAGCCCAGGCTCTGTGAGAGTAGCATGATAAGCCAAGGCATTAAAGCCTATCTTAATTCAATCAAAGGCACTGTTGTGTTATCAGCTCAGTCAGAGGTTTCTTCTGGAACTTTGAGAAAAAATAGCTAAGCTGCATGCAATTTTCTTAGTTCATACTCTCCTGAAATCTGTTTCCTAAAAAATTCCCTCCAGAGGAGATGAAGTTAATAATCATCCTGGAGTTAATCTTCAGGTGCCAATAATCTTGGGCCTTAAGAATGGTTAGTTCTTTATATCATTTACCTTTTAAATATATATTCAGAGGCAGAGATGCTTTAAAAGTAGGGGAAGGGGATCAGATGCCAAGTCCACTGTGGGGCCCTTCAATTATATGCTTCTAGATGCTACAAGAGCTCTCTTCTCCTTCCTGAAAGGGAAGTAATTTCCCCTAAGTAGGGGTAAGATTCTTGTGTCATTGCTTGAACAAAGGTATACTATGGGCTCCAGGCATACAAATTTTAGTGGGCACTTTGAACTCAGAGCTGGGTGACAGGGAGACCCGAAATCAGGCTCAAATTTCATTAAGCATCTATTTTCCACCAGGCTGCTAGATCATGAGAGCCAGCGAGGGTAGGGATCAGAATACATCAACTCCCCTAAAGACTGCCATTCAGAAGAAGAATGGTGAATGGTTCAATAGTTATATGAAAAATGACCACCAGCATCTCTGCCTACATTGGATATTTGTGAGAAATTCCAATAGGCTGGTTCATGCATCTAATCAACTTTATGGGTAGATGAAGAACACTTCCAGGCTCTTGGGAGCTTTGCTCTACTTGGCACACAGATAAATGAACAAAGATTGTATAGCATAATGAGTACTGTAACAGCAGGAAGCACAACGTACTATGAGAGCCCTTGGAAGATGAACTCCTAACCCAAACTCGAGAGGTTAAGAAAGTCTGGGAAATAGCCATTTAGTAAATGCACGCGAGTCATAACCCCATCTTGTACACCACAGTGAATGCCTGCCATTTCTGGCTATGAAGGAGGGGATTTCCTTCAGGAGGCTCTTAGCCAATCTCATGGCAGCAAATTAGGCCACTGAATAGCAGATATTCTCCCAGATCTTAATTCACAGTGTGTCCTGCTTCCGACTAAAAGAAGAGACTTGGAACTTGACCAGGACTCTGGTCTCCAAGTCTAGAATTTGTAACAACTGTCTCATAGAAGCCCAAGTACAAGTCCATGAACTGATGTAACAATTTGTTTAAAGTAGAAAGATAGTTGTCCTGGAGGCAAATCAGCCATTATTCGATGGACTATTTTATAGGGCAATCGATTTCTCTACTCCTGTTTATATATCCACCCATGGAAGCATAGGCCAAGCACTCCACGCACACACACACACATGCACACACACTCACACGCACATATGCACACACACCCCCCCCAGCATCATATTCTCTAAGGCCCACTGCTATGTCTATTGGTACCTCTTGTGGCCCTTGTTCCATGACCTATTCATCTACCAAAAACTAAGCTCAGAAAGCAGATAATCTTTTCTATCTTTCAGAAGGATTTCCACTACTCTCAGGGGAATTGCAGCATTTACTGGATGGGGACTGGAAATTGGGAAAATAGCCAGAGTGAAACTGAAAACTTGCTGCCAACTTCTGCAATACCTAAAACATATGACATCCTCCCACGACCTTCCCACAAAGTCCAAAGACTAGCCACTACTTGGATGAGAGAACTGGCAGAGAGTGGCAGGAAAAGAACAATGGGGGGAAAACCAGTGTCACATACCAGTCCAGAGAACTGGGTCTTTATGAATAATGAAAGAGTCACATGGATGATTCTCTGTATCTTTATAAGAAGCCCCAATACACCAAATCACTAGATCTAATAACCATTTGTCTTTCCTATTAAAAAAAAGAAAACAACACTTTACTGAGGTATGATTGACATACAAAAAGTTATACATATTTAACATACACAACTTGATGAGTTTGGAGATAAGTATACTTCCACGAAATGATCACAATGAGCTATGCCATTGGCATAGCCATCACCTCCAAAAGTTTCCTCCCATCCTCTTTATTTATTATTACTTTGTGTTTTTGTGTTTTTGTGTAATAAGATCTACCCTCTTAGCAAGATTTTAAGTATATAATACAATATTGTTAACTATAGGCTCTAAACTTCAGTAGGTCTCTAGGACTTATTCATCCTGTATAAGTGAAACTTTGTCCTCTTTGACTTAACACCTTCCTATTTCCCCCTCCCTCCAGCCCCGGCAACCACCATTCTACTCTCTGCTTCTATCTAACTATTTTAGATTCCTTATGTAAACAATGTCATGTGGTATCTGTCTTCTGTACCTGGTTTGTTTCAATTAGCATAATGTCTTCAAGGTTCATCCATGTTGTTGCAAATGGCAGGGTTTTTTCTTTTTTAAGGCTGAATAATATTCCATTGTACATACATACCACATTTTCTTTAACCATTCATCCATTGATGAATGGGAAGTTTTTAGCCATGTTTCTTTAAATAATCTTCTGCCCCTTTCCCTTTCTTTTCCTTCTGAGATTTCCACAATGCATATATTCATTTTCTTAAAGATATGCCATAAGTCCCATAGGCTTTCTTCAGTCTTTTCTATTCTTTTTTTCTTTTTGTTCCTCCAACTGGATAATTTCAAATGACATGTCCTTGAATGTGCTGATTCTTTCTTCTGCTTGATTGAGTCTGCTGTCGAAGCTCTCTGTTGAAATTTTCAGTTCAGTCTTTATATTCTTCTTCAGGTCTAGAATTTCTGTTTGGTTCTTTTTAATGTTTTCTATCTCTTTGTTGAACTTCTCATTTTGTTCATGTATTGTTTTCCAGACTTGATTTATTGTTTATCTGTGTTCTCTTGTGCTCACTGGGATTCTTTAAGATGATTATTTTGAATCCTTTGTCAAGCAATTCATAGATCTCCATTTCTTTGAAGTCAGTTACTGAAGCTTTATTTTGTTCCTTTGGTGGTATTTATTTCCCTATCTTCATGATCCTTGTACCTTGTATTGGTGTTTGCACATTTGAAAAAGTAGTCACCTTTTCCAATCTTTACAGAATGGATTTGTTAAGGAAAGCCTTCCGCCAGTCAATCCAGTCAGAGATTCTGTGTGAGCTCGCTGCTGGGGTCCACAGGTGGGCCTGGTCCCAGGGGGTCAAGGGCAGGCTGCTACTGGGGTTTGCAGGCCAGCTGTTGAGAAATGTACATTGTTGGTGAAATCCCCTACCTCTTTTCTTTGTTCTTAACTGATCCCCAGTGATCTAGTCTTGCTGATTCTCTCAGTGTTCTGAGTGAAGCATTACAGAAGGGGGGTTCACAAGTAACACCCTGAAAGGCAGGGGAAGTTGAATGTTCACTTTGCTCTCTCTCTCCCTTGTAGAAGACTCACAAGCCAAGGGGATCCCTTTCAGCATTGCACTGTGCTGGCTTGAGGGAGTGGTGACATATATAAAGTGAAACTGTTCTTCTTACCCTTTCATTGCATCTTTTCTCATTTCTGTGCTCCACTGGGGTGCTGTAACCTCTCATCTGGATTCTAGAGCTCTAGTGATAATATTCTATTCCAGGGATGGTTGTTAAATCAGTGTTTCTGTGCAAGGGATGATGGCTGGAACTTCTTATTCTGCTATCTTGCTGATGCTATTCCTCTGATCTTTTCTATTTGTTAGCTTTCTCTGACTCTAATCCCAGATGTAACAGCGGGTTTTGATTCTTATGTTGCATGTGCATTTGCCAGTTTCCATTATGGTACCGTAAAAATTGATCCGAGGCAAAACACCCAAAGGTGTTTGGAATTTGTTTTGGATCCTGTCTATTCTAACCTGATATATATAACTCCTTTCCCATTCTTAGTTTTGTCTTTAGTATGCTTGCCTCAATAGTAGCATCCCTTAGAGACTGCACTCTACTGTATAACTGGGGTGGAAAGATCATTCACATGGTATTCTACGTTCAAAGATTTGCTGGGTTCTGGCTTTGGAAAATTCTGGGGTCTACACAACACATGGGAAAAAAACTGCCAGAATGAATTCAATCACATATTTTCTAGCATAACAATAACGTATATTAGTATATTCCATGAAATATCTAACTTTATACAATACAAGCATTTCTTACTCATCAGGTTTTTCTAATGTTAGCCATTTTTTTTTTAACTTTCTAGGCTTAAAGAAAATCTACATCACTACAGTTTTCTTAAAGAAGACATCTTTTTCACAGAGCTATGTCCATGATACTTGATTTGAGTGAAGTCAGGGCAGTTAGTTTGGGAAAGTCCCAAGACTTCAGCCCACATCCACCCTAACCCCCAACCCTTAGTTCATTATAAGAATTTGACATGAGAGTGTGCATTAAATGAGCACAAAAATCCAGTAGGGCAACATTGTAATGGCAAAAGAAGGCCATTTGCAGCAAAATTATACAAAGATGAAGATGTTTAAATATTCATCCTTGTTTAGATCGCTGAATATTAAACTCAAGCAAAAGTCTGAGATTGGCTTATAATATTCAACCATACAGGGAAATTAAAACTACTGATGGAAACTCTTCAGACAAAAAACTATCTTAAACCAACTATAAGTTGAGTAAGAAAAACATTTTTGTGCTGAGAAATGGTTTATTTAAGCACATCTGAAATCTGCCACGTCTAACCCTCAGCCTTGCCACTCTCCATTTTAACCAGGGTCTGAAGCTATGAGATGATAAGAATAATTTTTTTTAGTTTTTAAACAAAGATGGGGAGGGACAGACAGCAGAAATGAAATACGCCTTTCTGTTCTTCTGATGGAATCTGATTATTGTTGCATTCTTAGGCTATTTTAGAGGTGATGGAGAGGGAGAAGTGGTGAAGTGAGCACGTGAACTGAGAAGACCTGAATCATTCATTAATTTTAGGATAGTCAATCTTGTCAGCTCTGTAAGTGAACTGGGAATTACGAGTCTCTCAGATCAGATACAGGAATCAGTGTCAGATCCCAGAGGGAATGAAGACTCTTGAGTAAGAGGAACTTACTCCTCTGCGAGCTGTGACAGAGAAGGGTATGTGGCAATCTCCAGGGAGGATACCTGCAACGGCTGGGGCTTCATAACCCAAGGGTACACTCAGCTTAGAAACTACTTAGCAAAAATGCTGAGTGCTAACCACCTGGGGCAGCAAGAACCTGAAGTGTGAAAGGGTCTGGCTTCAAAACGTGTGTGAGCGACCAATTCAGGGAGCATTTGATGTCTAGACCAAGAGAGGAAGAAACTGAATGGTATAATTACACAAGAACAGTGATAGGAGAGGTAAAGGCTAAAAATGAGCTGAAGTTTATCAAAAATGCTTGTTTACATTATTCCAGCTGAACAATTTCATTTACCCATTTGAAAATTCAAATTGGTTTTGCTAATTGCCCAAAGCATGATTTTTTTTTTTTTAAGCTGTTGGTGTAACATGTTAACATTTTTGTGCTGTCCTACTCATTCTACACAATAGAATGGAGTACTTGGTCTCTAAGGTCCACTCTAGCCTTATGTGAGGCAGCATGCTGGGGGTGGGGGCAGGAAGCACTCGACTGGGAACCGGAAGCCCAATTATTAACCAGAGGGTTCATCTTACATGAGCCATTTAATGTCTCCAATTCTCAGTTTCAACACTTGAAAATGGAATTAGAAATATCAGTTTTACTTGTCTCACAGTCTGTTATGAAGATCAAGTTATATACTTAGGTATTTTGAATAAACACAAAGCTTTATATGAACATAAGTGATTTTTAAAATAATCTGTGGAAGATTGTGGAGGATGACTAGCAGGGTCATCAAGCATGAGGCAGAAAAAACAAATGGAAGAATTGCAATCCCCACACTGAGGTGTTTCCTACTTTCTGTACCTAAATATCTTTCCCTACCAGAGTGTAAATTCTGAAAAGCAAGTACTAAGTCTTAGACACTTTTGTGCAGACCATAGCACAAAGCATCATCCTTAATGAGTAGTAGGATCCAATAAATGTTTGTTGAACTATACCACCCAGCTTTGGCTTCTGAATTTATATATTGATTAGCCAAGACAGTAAATGCGAGTAAATTGGGTGAAAGAAAGAAGAGGAACCTTACTTTATAAGAGGGAAAAACAGCCTTGTCACTGTGGTCCTTATTGTTGCCTTCACTGTGCTCACTGCCTTTTCTATTCTGAACACAGACTTCTGAGCACTCTAAGTTGTCAAGAGCTCTGTGGGCTTTCCAGAGTAGCAGCTTTGTGTGGCTAAACACAGGACGCGCTTTCTTTTTGCATTTTTTGGGGGGTAGGTTTACCAACAAAGTCGTTGTCCCTCTCTTCCTGGCCTTAGCCCTCTGCAGATCTAGTTATGCCATTTAGGTTCATGAAGTACAAATTAGCATAATCCGATTAGATTAGCTGCTGAGGGACGTCTTTGGTGTGAAAAGCAGAGAAAAACAAAAGTCTCTCACAAAGAGGGGAGCCTGGAGCTTGCAAGGGGAGGGGCGACAATTGGTCCTGGGCTGTAGGCCTGAAAGCTTGCACCTGCACAAGCCCTCTTGTAAATAAGGACTCTTAGATAGTATTAAACAGGGCACTGAGGAGTCCGGGGGAGTTTGGGGAGGTAAGCATCGGGAAGAGAAAGGCAAGACAGCAGCTCTGCATCCCATTAATTGATTTATCTGGATTGGCAAAGCGGGAGTTGCTGACAGAAGAGAATGCCCATTTGATTCCTACTCAGCATTGAGAGTGGGTCAGCCCCATAATCTGGTCTATCGAGATAAGCGTTTTAGAATCTCTGCAAGAGACTGATAAGGGGTTTACTTGTAGGGAATAAAGTTCATTGGATGTTTGTACTTTCTGAATTGGACTCTTGTATGTTTCCTTTATTTCTGGAAAAGAAGGGGGAAAGCGAGGTGGTGGTACCTGTTTTAGGTCTTTGGGTAATGTGTGCTTAGAAGCCACAGAAGAAAAACTCAACAGTCAACTTATTATAACAAGTGAAGCAAGAAAACTTTTTGACCGAGTGCACCTTTCTCTGCTCTAGGCCGTTTCTGGGTAGAGACGCAGTTTTCATCATTTGGAAAACTAAGAAAGGGACTCTACGTGTGCAGTAAATCCCTGTGTGATCTCAGGTTTGTCTCTTAGACTCTTTTAAGCCACAATTCCTCCAGCTGTAAATTGAAACCAGTACTGCCATTAAATGGTTATTAGTATCAAAGATGGCATTTATAAAATGCCTGGCATGTAATAGACTCTCAGTGGATATTAATGACCTTTCCTTAAGGTATTTAAACATCCCTTCCCCATCCCCACCTTGCCATACTCACGTCTGTTTATGTTGTATGTCGATGTAGGGGTATCATGATCTTCAAACACAGAGCAGAGAGTTTACTAGTCCCAAGAGCTGACTTTTCTCTGCTTTGTCTCCCCCAACTTTTGGCCAGTATATCTTTCCTTCTCAGTTTCTGTGATGGAACATCTTTCCTCTGGGAGCCTAGAGTCATTCTGTCTCTCAGAGAGGACCCAGGAGACCCTACAAGGTTGTTTTCAGAAGCTCTGGAACCGAGGGAAAAAATTTAGTCTGAGGAGGCAGGTAGGAAAATAATTTCTATGTGCTAGAAGCCAAAGTGAGCATGCAGAACACCCTGAGTGTGAGATGGCGGTCTGGAGGCCTGATACCTAGAGGAAAGGGTAAGAAGGTGATCAGGGGAAGTCCTGAGAAGCTCATTAACCCTGACAGCCTATATCTCCCTCGGGCTGTGGGTTGAAACAATTGCACTTCATACCTCTCTTACGTAGAGTGGTCAGATGGCATAAAAGGAAGTGGTGCAGGGTGTCCTTAGTCGGACAAGATGCTCTGCCTTCCCGTGCAGACTTTAGTAAAGGTCGCTTTTGCAAGTCTGACTTTTTCAGGGATATTTTACATCATGGTCAAGATAGAGATTGGGAACATAATTTGACAATATATGAAATTATATACAATTATATATCATGATATTTAGATCATGACCAAGTTAAAGACTTATCCAAACAATGCAAAGAAATATATTAATATTACATATCCCATACCAATTTCAGTAGATACCAAAAACCTTTCATTAAAATGTATTACCTGGCCCTTATTTGGGGCGGGGTGGGGAGTGAAAACTGCCTTCCTCTATGCCCCAGGAGGTAGATCTATACAAACCTCAGCCTCCCTACTCTTGGACTTCTGGTTGGCTTCACAAATGGAAAGCAGTAGCAGAGCAGAGGGTAGCAGGAGAAAAAAAGGTCAAGGTATTTATCCGTCCCCCTCCCCACCCCTTCATCTGCAACCACAGCTCCTATCAGACGGCCCTTCATCCTGAACACGGCTTTACAGGAGGCCAGTCACACAGCGGGTACCAGGCAGTAGCAGACTTTACCTTTACCCAGCTCTCCCTTTCTGGAGACCCAATTTTTGAGAAAATTGTTCTTCTGAACTTTTATTTCTTTTTTTGTTTTTTTCCTTCCTTTTCTTTTTGTTTTGCCTCTTGGATGTTTCTTTTTCTTCCTGCCCAAGAGTGTGTGTCCTCTTAGCTCTGCCAGGTTAGGATAGAGAGGGCCGATCTATCTCAGACCTGGTGGGCCCTGTGTCAGAGTACCAGGAAGAAGTTTTTGAAACTTCTCTTTATTAGAGCCGAATTTAGAATTTGGTGAGGGAACAATTTTATCTATTTGAATTTATTTGAAATATGTAATTTTCAATGTCTTAATAAGTCCTTCGTATTAAAGGGGAGGAAATACTCAGCATCCCACCACCACCACCATTTCTTGCCTCAGAAACCTCAAAAATGGGACCTCACAGCAAGATTTTAAAGTGGGTTCATAAAAACAAAAACCTCAGAATGAAGGAAGTCTTCCTAACTATGACTAGAAATCCAGAACCATAAAACTGATAAATTGTATAACATAAAAATCAAATTCTTATACATGGCAAATGAATACCATAAACAAAGTCATAAGACAAATAAAACATTGGAGGGGGGATATTTGTTATTCAGGAATATGGTTGATCTCCTTCATATGTAAAGAGCTTTTAGAAACTGGAAATAAAAAGCCCAACAACCCAACAGGAAAAAAAGCTAAAAATATCTATAGACAGTCCACAAAAACACAAATGATTCATAAGCATATGATGTCAGCGTCACTCATAAAAAGAAAAATGCAAATTAAAACTGCATTGAGATAACATTTTCACCTATCAGATTGGCAAGTATCCCAGCAATGATCAATAAGCTCTATAGTCGACTGTGGAAACAAGAATTCCCACACACTGCTGCTAACAGTGCACTTATCCCACAGATATCTACAAATGGGAAATCTTGTGTGTTGAAGGCTATTCATTGCTATTCATTGCAGCATTGTTAGTATCAGCAAAAGGCTAGAAAAAGACCCAGTGTCCCTCAGTAACTAAGGTACATCCATATGATATAATACATGCGGAGGTTAACAAGAGTGAGAAAGTTCTCTATGGTATTGGAAGATCTCCAGGATGTAGTGTTAAGAGAGAAAGCAAGGTGGTATAAGAAAGAAGGAAATGGGCGCCTGGGTGGCTCAGTTGGTTAAGCGACTGCCTTCGGCTCAGGTCATGATCCTGGAGTCCCGGGATCGAGTCCCATATCGGGCTCCTTGCTCAGCAGGGGGTCTGCTTCTCCCTCTGACCCTCCCCCCTCTCATGTGCTCTCTCTCTCATTCTCTCTCTCAAATAAATAAATAAAATCTTTAAAAAAATGTAAAAAAAAGAAAGAAGGAAATGAGAATATATATTGTTTGCACAAAGATACAGGTACATTAGTTAAAAGATAATGGTTCACTCCTGGTGTTGTACACTCTAAGGGTTTTGATAAATGTATAATGACATATGGAAGATGGCGGAATAAGAGGATCCTAAACTCAGGTTTAGGGGATTAACCGCACACTTATGATGAACACTGAATAATGTACAGAATTGTTGAATAACTGTATTATACACCTGAAACTAGTATAATACCATATGTTAACTATTTTGGAATTTAAAAAAATTCTAGTTTTGTATTCACTAGAAGGACTAATTTTGTATTCACTAAAAGGACTTCTTTGTTATCACTGATTAATTTTATAACTAGATATTACATAAACTCATACAAATAAATGTTATTAATTTTAAAAATCTAGTTTTTGTTAATGTTACGAGTTGGCATCCTGAATAAAATTTCGACCGGGAGGGGCACCTAGGTGGCTCAGTCCATTAAGCATTCAACTCTTGGTTTTGGCTCCGGTCATGATCTCAGGGTTGTGAGATCGAGGCCCCCCCCCACAACCCCTTGGGCTCCACACTCAGAATGGAGTCTGCTGGGGATTCTCTCTCCCTCTCCCTGTGCCCCTCCCCCCACTCACACTCTAAACACATACATACATACAATCTTAAAAAAAATTTCTAGTGGAGGGAAAAATGTATAATAACATGTATGCATCATTATAATATCATACAGAATGATTTCACTGCCCTAAAAATCCTTTGAGCTCTCCCTATTCATCCTACCCCCGCCCACTTCTGGCAACCACTGATGTTTTTACTGTCTTCACAGTTTTGCCTTTTCCAGAATGTCATGTAGTTGGAATCAGACAATATCTAGTTTTTGCAGATTGGCTTATTTCACTTGGTGATATGCATTTAAGTTTCCTCTTTGTCTTTTCCTGGCTTGAAAGCTCATCTCCTTTTAGTGAATAATATTACTTTGTCTAGATGTACCACAGTTTATTTTTCTATTCATCTACTAAAGGATATCTTTGTTGCTTCCAAGTTTGGGCAATTATGAATAAAGCTGCTGTACATCTGTGTGAAGGTATTTGTGTGGACATAAGTTTTCAACTCCTTTGGGTAAAAACTGAGGAGTACAATTGCTGGAGTGTATGGAAGGATATGTTTCATTGTCTAAGAAACTGCCGAACTGCCATCCAAAGCAGCTGTGCTGCTTGGCATTTTTACCGGCAGTGTCTAAGAGTTCCTGCTGCTCCCTATGCTTTCCAACATTTGCTGTTGTCAGTGATCATTTCAGCTGTTCTAATAGGTGTGTAACGGTATCTCATTGTTTTAATTCACCTTTCCCTGATGACATATGATGTGGAGCATATTTCCATATGCTTATTTGACCTCTGTATATCTTCTTTGGTGAGGTGTCTATTAAGGTCTTTGGCCCATTTTTTAATTGGGTTTTTTGTTTTCTTCCTGTTGAGTTCTTTGTATATTTTGGATAACAGTCCTTTACCAGATGCGTCTTTTGAAAATATTTTTTTCTCCAATCTGTGGCTTGTCTTCTCATTCTCTTGACATTGTCTTTCACAGAGCTTAATAATCTTTTTAAAAGAAAAAATAATGCTGTTACTAACCCCAGTCCCACTCTCTTTTTTCTTTTTTTTCTTTAAAAAAATAGCCTTCGAGAGGTGACTGGCTTGCTAGTTGGTAGAGGATGCAACTCTTAATCTCAGGGTGGTGAATTCAAGCCCCACACTGGGCATGGAGCCTATTTAATTAAAAAAACAGCTTTGGAAAGTGACTTTTTGATAACCATTTCCTGGGCATATTACTATATCCTCCCTATTATCTCAATCCTATCTTTAAAAACATTACTTCTAAAATACAAAAACTATAGATTTTAAAACACTTCAACAATTTATAAAAATATGGCAGTTGTGGGCGCCTGGGTGACTCAGTCGCTAAGCGTCTGCCTTCGGCTCAGGTCATGATCCCAGGGTCCTGGGATCGAGTCCCACATCGGGCTTCCTGCTCGGCGGGAAGCCTGCTTCTCCCTCTCCCACTCCCCCTGCTTGTGTTCCTGCTCTCGCTGTGTCTCTCTCTGTCAAATAAATAAATAAAATCTTTAAAAAAAAAAAACTAAAAAAAAAATATGGCAGTTGTATTGAGACCATTTTATTTTAGTATACTCATAGCCACAAATGATAAAATGTATAGCTTTTTAACTTTTTATACATTTAGTCTATCCACTTAAACATTTTATCTCACTGGGTAACACTTACACATTTATTCTTTAAACAGAAGTACTGGGGAAAAAAGATGTTTATGGCTTGGAAATTTTGTATTTTTAAACTTTTGCTTAGAAAGTTCTCTTTTCATCTATGCACGTGACTATCTGCTGAAAACTAATTTTTACTCCAAAATATTTTTCAATATGTTTGCCCAAATTAGGGCTCCAAGGCAAAAGCTTTTTAGAAGATTCAGATCTTAACTTGGCAAACACTATATTATCTTGTTTGTTTATTTGATTGTTTTGTCCTCAGCAGCCCTCTCCTCTCCTTTTTAAATCTACTCACGCCCACATGCCGGGAGAGTAAACTCAAGAGAACATTTGGGGCTCTCCTCTCACATACTGTTTAAAAGCTAAACATGTATCCGGTTTTTGCCCAGGAAGTGCCTGATGCTCAGTCTGGCAGGCACAGTAATATTCTGTCCTATC
The DNA here is from genome assembly GCF_029215605.1 of Mirounga angustirostris. Lineage (NCBI taxonomy): Eukaryota > Metazoa > Chordata > Mammalia > Carnivora > Phocidae > Mirounga > Mirounga angustirostris. Next base: position 67,673,746 of record NW_026991723.1, on the reverse strand, counting down.
CTGAATATTACCATGCCATGTGATAAGACTGGGGACATCCCAGGACCCTTGGCGGCAGTTCCTCCCTATGGGATCTGGCTCATTTTGTGATCTCTGTGACAACGTCTACCTCCTTGGGTAGAGTGTTAAAGAGCCACCAAGAAACTGGATCTTGGGCCAACAGATCCTCAGCTATAACCTTGTCTAGTTACTTATTGGTCCAAACTGAATGGAGTTGAAGGGCAGGCCAAAAGATGTTACTGATATGACAACCTCTCCCTCCGAACTTCTCTTAGAGACCCAAGAGTCTCATGTAACTGATTAGCCCAACCCCTTCCACATATTTTCCGGGCACCATTGTCTCATTTTTTAAATCCTTCAAAATCCATTCTTTGTGCGATGCCTGTATGAGGTGCAACAGGGTTGGTGCTTCCCAATTGCTGACACAATTGTACACTCTTTTTTTTTTTTTTAAAGATTTTATTTATTTATTTGAGAGAGAGAGAGCACAAGAAGGGGGGAGCGGGAGAGGGAGAAGCAGACTCCCTGCTGAGCAGGGAGCCCGATGCGGGACTCGATCCCGGGACTCCAGGATCATGACCTGAGCCGAAGGTAGTCGCTTAACCAACTGAGCCACCCAGGCGCCCACAATTGTACACTCTTGGGTGTATCACTGGTTGGTGGAAAGAGAACATGTGCACACATACACACATCATCAAGTTTGTTGGTTTATTTAGTGAAAGATCCAAAAAAAATACCCTGAAGTTATCTGACTACTGGAGCAGATGCTAAATATTCACCACAGCACTCCACTTCTTCCAAACTGGGGAGAGGGTCACAGTGGCCATAAGCCTATGTGCAAGGCAGAGTCTTGTTGAATCCAAGAGATTTAATTATCTGCTCTTCCACAGTGTTTCTAAACCTGGGACTTGTATCACTAGTTAAAAAGAATTGATACAGCTAAACTGAATATAGGAAGAGAATACGATCCCATACCCAGTGAAGAAAAACACTATCCATTTCCTTAGACCCTCCTTCCTCCTCAACTCCAGAGGAGCTAAAACCAGAAGAAGAACAGGTAGGAGATGTGGAGGAGTAGATTTCCCACCTTGTACATGCTTGTGCACGCACGTGTGTGTGCACGCACACACAGTCATTCACAAGTACCAATGCCCTGAGCCATAGTTCATGCTCAAGCCAAGGGGGAAGGGGGAAGCCAAGTCCAAACAGAGGAACAAGCAGCTTCTCCTGCAGGCTCCTCCTTTCAAGCCTGCCTCTGCAGGACAGTATCCTCACGGTGTCTTACCGTGGTATCACCCCCAGCTTGGTGCTTCTAAACAAGAGGCTTTGTTTTTCAGGGTTGTGTTTGGTTACTCAATAGTGTTATTGGGTAATATGCCTGCTCCATAATGTTCCATGAAAGTGGTCAGGATTTAAAAAATTAAGAATTCCCACACCTGATATTTATCCAAAGGACACAAAAATAGTGATTCGAAAGGGTCCATGTTTATAGCAGCAACGTCCACAAAAGTCATTCTGGAAAAACAGTATGGAGGTTCCTCAAAAAGTTAAAAATAGAGCTACCTGATGACCCAGCAATTGCACTACTAGTTATTTACCCAAAGGATACAAATTAGTGATTCGAAGGGGCACATGCACCCCAATGTTTATAGCAGCAATGTCCACAATAGCCAAACTATGGAAAGAGCCCAGATGTCCACTGACATATGAATGGATAAAGAAGAGGTGGTGTATACATATACAATGGAATATTACTCAGCCATCAAAAAGAATGAAATCATGCCATTTGCAATGACGTGGATGGAACTAGAGTGTATTATGCTAGTGAAATAAGTCAGTCAGAGAAAGACAAATACCATATGGTTTCATTCATATGTGGAACTTAAGAAACAAAACAGATGAACATAGGGGAAAGGAAGGAAAAATAAAATAAGACAAGAACAGAGAGGGAGGCAAACCATAAGAGACTCTTAATTATAGGAAACAAACTGAGGGTTGCTGGAGGGGAGGTGATTGGGGGGTGGGGTAACTGGGTGATGGGCATTAAGGAAGGTACTTGATGTAATGAATGCTGGGTGTTATATGCAACTGATGAATCACTAAATTCTATCCCTGAAACAAATAATATAGTATGTGTTAACTAAATTAAATTTTAATTTTAAAAATAAATAAAAAATAAACATAAATAAAAAGAATTCCCACACCTGAAACTAATGCAACATTGTATGTCAAATATACTTCAATTAAAAAAAGACAATAACTTTTTAAAATTTAAAAATAAAAGAATTAAGAATTTTGATGCAAAAAAAATCTGTGAAAAGCAGTAATTTTGAGTAAAAATGAATGAGAGTCAAATTCTGACTCTGCAGTAGAAACTTGAGCAAGATAAATAAACTCCTAAACTTCAGTTTCCTCATCTGTGAAGTGAGAACAACACACATAATTAACATAATGTTAACAATAAACATTGTTATGAAGATTAGGTGAGCTGACACATTGGAAGCTCTTGGCTCAGTTTCTGGCAGTTGGGAGGAACCCCAAGAGTCTGAGCTCTTATTCTTATTATTATACTTTTATGTACATTGTAAAATTCTGAAACAGAGATCCATGCCCTTACATCTCTGACCATAATTCCAATTAATTCTTTATGATAGGTTCCTAGAAGGATAATTACTTAGGTCCAAGCGTCTGAACATATTGGATGATAATCCTGTTTTGTCAGAGTTATCCAGAAAAGGCAATTCAACAGTTTGCTTCACTTGACTACCAGAAAATCCTCGAGCTCTGGAAGTTAAATTCTTAAATTTATTTGGCAGATGACAAACCTAACTAAATTTATGTATATTTATGTTAAAATCTAGTGCTCTTTAAGATCTCTTTGTGATAGGTCATCAGCAAGAAAGAAAAAATAAGAGGGAAAGTTTCCCTATTTCTGGTAAACCCAACAGTACCAGAGGCAAAAGTGGTTTAGGAGACTGCCCCTGGCTTCCAGCAATCCTTTGAGTGCATTCATTCCTTGGCGTTCCTTTCTAACACCTGCCAGTTTAAATCCCTCACTTTGCATTGCCATTGGACTTTCAGATTCCCTCCTTATCTTTGACCTTTTTATTTAAGGATGTGACTTTTAACTAACCTTTGGCCTGTGGGTCAGCAGTTAAGCTGTCCATTCTCCCAGACTTCTTTCATCTTTTGCCTTTTTAAGGACAAAGCCAATTGTGCATAACTTACACATATTTTGGCCATCTCAAGCCATTCTTAGGTGGTGAAACCTCCTAAGACAGGTGCTGCCAGGGGCACACTGAATAGAAATGAGAAACAAACTGTTAAGAAGAGCAATAGACTTTGGGTTTCTCAGGAAAACTCAGCCTGTTCCAGTTTCATTTCAATGTCCTCTTTTGGGGAGGCTAGAGGATTATTCTTAACAGAGGCAGTCTCGATACAGTTTTCTCATTTTGAAAGTGAGGTCTCTTGCTTGTGAGGAGTAAATGTTAAAAACCATCCCTCTCCTCAAGGAGATCTTAGCTTACTGGAGAAGGGGGACAGAATATACACACATGTCTGCAACCTAGAGTAGAGGAAGTAAGGGTCACAAAGCACAAAAGGGAATTCTGAGAAAGGAGAGTTTCAATTGAATGGTGGAAATCTAGGAGGACTTCATGTAAGAGATGGTGTTTTAACGAGGAGTCAAGCTTTGTGAAGGAGTGGTGTTTAAGATCAGTCATGAAGGATGTTAGTGAGTGGAATTTGGTGCAGGTGGAGGGGTGAGTAGAACGAGAATGGGAACATTCATGCATGCAAGTGGAATCACAAGAGAAAAGTCAGAGCTACTAAGAAGTAGAACATGTCTGGGGACTATCAAGGGAGGTAGTTTCATTAGCATGTACAATATATTTAGAGGATTGTGGAAGGTACAAGGAAGGACCAGGCTGCAGAGTGCCTGGAGTAAGGCATTTGTCTCAGTCTGGTGGACAAGATGCTGAAGGTTTGATAGCTAGGGAGTGATCTGACCCCAGTTGTGGTTTGAGAAGGACAGTGAGGGAGCTGTGTGTAAGGTGAAATGAAGAGAGAGCCAGAGGTAGAGAGAGAGAGAAACAGAGAGGAAAGAAAGACTAACAAGGGCATGTTAGATTTTTTCTAGACTAAAGACAATAGTGGGGGAGGGGGTCAAAGCCAGAGCAGTGGCTGTGAGGATGGAGAGAACAGGAGGAAAAGCTTAGTAAATTTATGAAATTCTTTTTTTAAAGAATAATTTCTTTTCTTAAATAATTTATTTGCAATAAATTAATAGTTAAATAGCAAATTCAGTGGTTAAAAACTCACAAAACACATCAACAAAAAAATCTTTGGTTAATACATCTAATCACATTCTATAAAGCACAATAAATCAATTTCAATAAAAAGGCATATGAAGACTACTGTATGCTGTTGAAAAGAGATGAGCATAACAATAAGGTGCTTATCTGTTTTCAATCTTAAAAAACTTAGAGGCTGAACAGGGCTGTAGAAAGGTTGGACACAGGGTCAGGAAATCAGGCACTGTGTCCTGGGTTTCCATTAATTGTCCATGGGACCTCTGGAAAGTCACTTCACAACACTGTGGACCTATTTTCTCCTCTGTAAAACAAGCCAATCTCATGATCTATATAAATCAGTGGCCCTGTTTATGCCTGGTTTCCAGAAATTTCTAGTGGTGTCCAGAGCAGACCAAACATTTTTTTCAAGTAACAGAGTAGTGTAGATATAATCCATCTAAACTTTTCTGTTGGGTTCAAATAATCCATAAAGAGATGTACCATCAGTGAACTATAATGTGTTTTAATGGAAAATTCTTACTACTGCAATCACCAAGCCTTGAGTATAAGACACCATGAAAGACCACAGAGTAATTTTTGAATTAGTTTCCAGTCCCATGGATACCTTGCCAAAGGTTTTGATCCATGTGTACCTACAATTCCTTTTGACAGTCACTTTAACCCCACACAACTTGATATACCAAAATCTAAGCTTGTAAATAATTTAAGAGGTAAATTACATCAAGTAATATTTTAAGTGTTTATTCATTTATCAATGGAATTTCCTGCAGGGTTTCTTTAAATCATTATCCCCCTCATATAGTTTAATGATAACTCAGTCTCACGACTTTTCAGGAGCACTCTCTTACACTTTAGTGGAAAGACCCTCTGTACTGACAGACATGGCCCCAACAACAGAAAAGGGCACTCATTCTGAGAAGAGCAGTAAAATCCTGCATTCAGGCAAAGAGGTCCTCTGTGCCCTCGTCAGCAACATGTTAATAGGAAGCTAACATAAAAACGCTGTCAAAAGTGTTATTTTGATTTAATGCTAGATGAAGAGAGTAAGTAATGTTGTTCAATTGAAGTCATCAAAGCTTTGAGATATACTATCAGTTGGTAGTTTGGGGACAAATTTAAGTCCACATAACCTCATGAGCAAGAAATGCACATTTGGAGGAAGTCCCTTAGTCTCTGTGCATATGTGTTTCCCTGGACTATTCTGGGTCCATAGGGAAGTGTATAGAATGCAGTTTAAAGGAAGACCTAGAAGGAAAACATAGTGCTTCGGATAAATGCACTGGGCTATGAGTGTGAATGCTGTGTAAATGTTAATGACATTATGACCTTGTTATTTGGGGGGAAGGAGATTTTGGGGGAGCCTCATCTAGCCTCATCTAGCTTTTTTTCTGATCACCAAACCAAAGAGGCTCAGTTCAACCTTCCATAAATCAATATCTTCTTTCTAGAGTAGCAGGAAATTTAAATTCTTCTATTGTGTATACACTGGAAACCCATAATTGCAAATCCATCAGTTTCATACCTGTGGTTCAGAAGGTTTTAAAACCAATGTACTGTCAAGAACTTTAGGGAAATAAAATGTCCCAGAGACAATCAACTGACATTATTTGTATTCTGGGCTCAGCTATGGGATTCATCCTTGAATCCATCTTTGAATCCAATCATTGGGGGGGCGGGGCACGTGGTTGTGAGTAGTTCTGCCAGATCCGCACTGTTTCATTGACTAGTGGGTACCACTCCTACCAGCATAAGATTGAGCTAATGCTCCATAGCTAGGAAGACAAATTACAAATTCATTAATTTATTAAAGTCTGTTATTACATTCCTATTGTCTACTCTAGATCTTTTGTTTAAACTAAGCTCTCTGTTAAATGAGTTGTTAAATGGTAATGTTTGGATTTTCATAATTATATTTGAAGTTTACAGGTCTTAAACCAGGAGGAACTCAGGCTGAATTAAAAGTTTTAATGCCTGACATGCGCAACTAAGGGGTTAGATAACCTATTTTAGCTATTTAGAAAACTATGAACTCTAATTCATAAATTATCAAGTCCTTTCCTCTCACAGAAATAATCCACCATTTGGCTTCAGAGATAACATAGATATAAATGGCTCAAGGCAGGTAACACTTCATATTTCCACAGGGTTAAAGGATGCAGAGCTCTTCCACATGTTATCTGCTGTGTTTCTGTAATCCTCACGTGTCAGGAGGGTCTTTTCCCTCAAGTTTTCACAAGTCTCCAGGTTGGTTTCCGTGAGGGCTCTCTTCACATTTATCAACGTTATTTTGTTCACCCTCGATCACATATACCTCATTCTTCAAAACAATCTGTAAAATATGTTCTGAGGCAAGTATTTTCTACTCATCTGTCTGAGATCAGTCATGGGGAAATTCCTTCCTTGTAACTGAAAACATACTGAGTAAAACAGCGATTTCCAAACCTGTTTTTAACCTATGCTTCCCCCGGCCTCCCCACCCCCCCCTGCCCAAACAACTTCTTATGCAGATCCTGGATCCATAAAATAGAGGCAGGCTGCTCTGCCTGGAGCTCCGCGGGTGGCAGACTCCAAAACCATCTTCCTCATGGCCTCTGTCTGGCTCCCTGCAGCTGTCCCTGAGCCACCTCCTGTGAAGCTTAAATGCATGCCTCACAAATTATTCATCAAGTTGACACTGGAACATGCAAAAGGCTGTCGACAGCCAGTGGCTTCTGAGCAATTGCTGCCCTGGGTGAGGACAGCCAGAGCCCCGCTACGCAATGCTGTGGCTTGGTTCAAGTGAAGGAACCTGGTAGTCACCGAGTAGAGTCTTGTCCGGCAGGTGGGATCCTTGGGGGAAGAGTCCCAGAATGTTTCCCTGAGCAGCCACTCCAGTTTGCTGCAGGGTTTGCTCCCCCAAGACCTTGACCAAGAAGTTGATGTACCTCATTGCCAGGCGAAGTGTTTCATTTTTGCTCAGCTTTTTGTCTGGAGGGTGTGTGGGGATGAGCTTCCTCAGCTTGGCAAAGGCGCTGTTGACGTTCTGCTGCCTCCACCGCTCCCTGGTACTTGTGAAGATCTTCCTGGTCATGTTTGAGTTCCTGAGACAGGAAAGAGAAAGGGCCCTAAGGGCCAATACCTTGTAAGCGATGGTGGGTATCGCATGTCCTGCCAAGAATTTGAGATATTAGATCTTTTTGACCCAGGTTTTAGGAAATTCCACTTCCTTATTTTTAGTTTTGGGGTTTGTTTGTTTGTTTGTTTTTTCTCTTTTCTTTTTTTTTTTTTTCTTTTTGAGTCTTCCTTTTGATAAAAGAAGAAAATGTGGTAGAAGAAAGGACAGTGTAAGAACAGTACCCTTCAGCCTTTTTCTCCCTAGATGTTTCGAAGCCTCCTGTTGCAAGGTTGTTTTATCCCAGTATCCCCACTATTTCTTTTATCACCAAATCCTCCAAATTGTTCAGAATCAGGCACAGTATAGGATTTAGTACTTGCGCAGATAAAATATATATTTAGCCAATAGGGATTTAAATATGGATTCTCAAAAAAATAAAAGCTGTACTCCTAGCTTTCACTAATAAGATAATTTGGGGAATGAAGATGATAGCGTGAAGACCTCACCTGGAGTGTTGGGCCTCACTGTGCAAGACCTAAAATATCAGCCTGGACCACATTTAGAGGAGGAGGAACAGAGTGACGAAGAGTCTTGAAACCCTGTTGTATGAACAACAGAAGTGGGGATATTTGGTGTGACAAGAAGAAAAGACAAGGGGCAGGTGGGAGTGGCGATTTGCCGTGGATGCTACAGAAGATATTCAGGCCTCCACAAGCCTGCACTTGGGTGACCTTTCCAACTCCGGGAGAGTTGACTATCACCATCTACTGCCAAATCTTCCTTTGCCATGTTTAACTCTTAGAGGCATGGGTCCCTTTTGCCAGGCAGCTTGCATTAACATGCCTTAGTGGGAATGCAGAAGATGCATCAGCAAACAAACCCCTCTGTGTTCTCAGCATCTGGTGGATATTGAGCACCAGAGCTCTACTCTGGAAATAGGAACCCCTCATCCCTCTCGAAACTCTGTGTCATAAGGAAGCAGTACACTCACCAGATCCCTGCAGTTCTGGAGGCAGGTACAGCAGGAGCTCAGCATAGGGGAAAAACCACCTTCTCCCTCAGAGGGTGTGTGTTCTGGTCACAGCACCAAACACCAGCCAGCTGTGAGGCGCTGCCTAAGTCACTTCACCAACCTGAGCCTCTCCTCAGCTATACCATGGGCGTAATTATACCGTCCTTTCCTCAGAGTTTGTTGTACGGATTAAACGGAATACTGCATGTGAAAGCATTCTGTGAACTATAAACTAAGGAATGTAAGCGCAACCAGCGCCTTTGCTCTGTGTCAGGTATTGTTTCTCATGCATTAACTCATGCTAAATACATACGCAAGCAGTGCTGGCTATGTGACGGCATTGTAGACACTGCTGGGATTGGCCGAGGGCCGCTGACATATCCCAGAGGTTATTTCTTTACACTGTGTGCTGGGACCTCTGCCCTTAGGTAGGAACCAAATGATGATCTCAGTTAATTAGAACAAGCCACTCTGTTACCCTCAAGCCCTGACTCTAGAGGGATCAGTCGCCAGTGGAAGCATCTCCACGGTGGGTAAGGACATGGGCTTCGGAGCCAGAACCCTGGTTTGGCTTTTGGTTCTGTTCCTTAGCTGTGTGACCCTGAGCAATCTACGTAAACTCTCTGTGTATCAAATGCCTCGTAAGTAAAGGAGAACTCAGGGTACTACCTGTAAGGACACATAAAATGATCCACATAAAACAATTTAGTGAAGTGTTTGGCACACAGTAAGTGGTCAATAAATACTAAATAATTACAATTATTATCTCTACAAATAAAACAGGGAAAAGTAAAAGTTGGTTGCAACTTAGCATTTTTTTTTTTTCCTAATGAAGAAGCTACAGTGTAGTAGAAAAGGTCTGAGCTTGATTTATGTATTTGTTTGTTCTGCTCTATATGTCTATGGACATATATGTATGTCTGGATGCAGAGCAAAATACATGGAAGGATTCAGGCCAAAGTGTTGACAGTGGGTCCTTGGGGGAGGACAGCGGGTTGGGGGAAGACAGAAAAAGGAGATGGGTGTGTTTTATTTGATATAGGTGGGTAATATTTTACATTTTTATAACTAGAAAGGATTCGTATATTATTTGCTTCATAACAGACAAAAACTAAGAAAGTTTATGGGCTTGAATGTAGAAAGACCTGGCTGTGAATCTCAGCTCCCAATTTCTTAGTTATATGATTCTGAAAAACTAAGAAAGTTTATGGGCTTGAATGTAGAAAGACCTGGCTGTGAATCTCAGCTCCCAATTTCTTAGTTATATGGTTCTGAGACAATCAGTTAACTTCTTTAAGCCTCGATTTATTCTCTGGAAAATGGAAATAAAGCCATCACCAGGGTTCTTGTGAGGATTAAATAATACATTCTGTAAAGTATATAAATACATAACTGAGCCTGCTACATAGGTGCTTAATAAATACAAGGATTCTCTTCCCTATACAGACGGGAAGGGTCATTACTCCAAAGAACAGCATTTCTCAGTCAACTCTATGGCCCCAGGACATTTCCCCAACCCCGTTCTTGTTGCCTTTCCTGCTTCTGTCTGGGTTGAAGACAGACGGCTGTGCTGAGAACCAGTGGTAAGGGGAAGCCATGGCCGCCCAAGCTCACTGGCTGGCTTCAGGCTCCCTCCACCGGCCACTTGGGTCTCCGTGGAGACACTCTTGGTAGGACCCATGATCCAATGACAGTCACACGCACTCCGAACTTACGTAACAACACTTACTGACCCTGTGTGCCGGACACTGTGCTGCTGGACCCTGAAGAAACCAGTGCCTTGTGAATGGAAAGAGAAGCCCAGGGCCTGTAGGAGCAGAGAAGCAGCACCCAACTCAGGCATTCCGGGGGCCTTCCGGGCTTACCATGAATCCTTCCAAACCGAAGGGGGGTGGACTAGGTGATCCCGAGGGCCCATTTCTGCTCTAAAACGCCACAGTGCCCTGCCTATTGCCTTTTTTTTTTTTTTTAAAGATTTTATTTATTTATTTGACAGAGAGAGAGACACACACACACAGCGAGAGAGGGAACACAAGCAGGGGGAGCGGGAGAGAGAGAAACAGGCTTCCCGCCGAGCAGGGAGCCCGATGCGGGGCTCGATCCCAGGACCCTGGGATCACCTGAGCCGAAGGCAGATGCTTAACAACTGAGCCACCCAGGAGCCCCTGCCTATTGCCTTTGATCTCACTTAACTCATTTCTAAATAGCCTACTCTTTCATCTACAGTGAAAAATATGGGTGTCGTCAGAACTGTAACCAAGTAAAACTAACGTAGGACAGTTTGAACCTAAATCAAGGGATTTTAAGATAGAAAGAAAACTATCCAGTTTTGCTTACACCGAGGCTGGCTGCTTTGCAGCCTGGACTGTGGGAGCAAAGTTACTTTCAAGCTTCTCTTGCCAAAAGAGGGTTTAGCTCACTCACTAAGTCAACTCTAGTCCCTTGTGGTGGTGGGGGCAGGGGGCGTCTTTTTCAAGCTGGAAGAAAAAGATTAAGCAGGATAAACTAACTGGTGTTCTCTTCTAAGAGGGCTCAATCCTATTATGCTAGAAGCAGACAGAGGAAATAAGGAGAGGAAAAGATAGGCTTCAGAAATACAGCCTGCCATCCTAGAAGGAGATTAATAATGCCTTGTTGATTTATCCTCAAGGGTGTTACTCTCCTCCACAGGGGGAAATAGAAATCAGTTCTTTAACAAGCTGGGAAAATTCAAAGTAGTGGTCACTGGGAAATGACTAACGTACTCATTAAATCAAAGGAAAATTGCACTTAGTGCTTTTCCAGTTGTAAGGACTGATTACTGCTAAGCTTGATTTCAGAATAATTTAAGACCTTAAAAAATACACCAGATGCCACAGAATCAGAAAACGTCTGATAGATGTCAAAACAGAGGTAAAACATGTTGTCCCAGGTCACATGGGGAGTCAGTGGCACAGCCTGTGTCCCACGCCTCTGTATTGATGCATCTTTGTCACCACCGACTCCTGCTGGGTCAGGGTACATAACCTTTTTAAGGCATGGATTCTTTTGGCAGTCTGGGGAAGCCTAGGGGAGGACTCTATCCCAGAACAATGATTTGAAATACATAAAGTAAAAAGCCTTTGGTTCCCTTCTCAAAACAATTATTTTAAATGCATGAACTGAAATAGACACATAAAAATCACCAATTATAATTAATAATTATTAAAATAATTTTAAAATGCAATACAGTAATAATATACTTTGTTTTTAACATATTAAATTATTTATTACCATACTTTCTACACAGTGATATGTAATCAAAAGATATACGACATCTGTAAGATGAAAGTATTTATGATTTTTGTTGATGACATCGTCACCAGTACTATTTTTTATTACCTACATTCATAAATAAAGGAAATGCTAAATTTAGATCAAAGGTTACTGGAAATAAAGATGTAATTTTTTCCCCATCCAAATGTATAGAACCCCTGATTTCTAATTACATGCCTCTGGTTGGGTGGGTGTCACGGACATGGGGTTAGGGATGCCTGGGCAGGAGGAATGCAATGGTAGATATAATAGGAATATAGGTGTGCATAAACTTCTCTCTATTATATTGTCACCACTGAAGGTAACAAGTTACCAGAGAGAAGAATGACAACTATGCCCCTGCAGAAATGGATGCCCCCAGTAGGGACTGCTTGCTTTTTTATGACAGTGGTTCCTGGACACAGAGCCTGCGGCAACAAGAAAGGGAGCACACAGGCTCATCCTAACATTCCTGCGGTGGCCTGTCCCAGGCATTCAGACTCATATGGCTCTTTGTACATAAGACTTTAAATTTCTCCTCCTGTCTTTTGGTCATGTGTATTTGTCTCTTCTTTCACCTTTTTCTCGAAAATAAGTGAAAACAGACTCCGGAAAGAGAGAGATGAAAGGTGGCTTATAGAGTTGGGTTAGGGGAAGGTGCCTAACCTCCAGCACTGGGCATAGCTTTGCCTTTTGAAATCATTATAGAAGTAACACGTGCTCATCCAAGAAACAAACAAACAAACAAGCACTACACAAGTGCATAAAGTAAAAAAATATAAAGGCTCTCTACCTATTCAATCTTACTCCCCAGAAGCAGCCAGCTTGGTGTGTATAAATATAATACAGATCCTTTAGACAGAATACATATGTCCTCTAAAAATCAAAACACATACTATTATGCAAATTACTTTTCTCATTAGACAACTCTGCACGTTGATGTTCTAAATAAATACACTTACCATGAGTCACAGTCTTTGGGTGGGCACCCCGCGCTCTGGGAGAGCTGCCTGTTCCACCTGCGCCTCACCGCCTGATGCACCTGAATGCTCCGCCCACCCTGCCCAACCTGAAGCCCCGACACACTTCTTCCCATCTTTTCCCTTTTTAATTTTATAACCTTCGCTCCCGCTAGCCTGAATGCGGCGGCCAGGAAAGCATCTCGCGCTCAAGTTTCGCACCTGCCAGGTGCGGGGGAGTAGCTCACCCGGACGCAGAAGCTACCCAAACGGCCCTCCGAGGTGCTGCGGGGTGTCTCCAGCATCGCGTATCAAGGCGAAGCGGCCAGGCCAACAGCACAAGGGCATCGCTTTGCTCCCCCCGGAGTCGCGCCACCACCCGCCCCCCCACCCCCACCCCTCGGAAAAACCCCAGGTCTTCGCACTGAGTCGACTTGGTAGCTGCTACCAAGTCGCCTCCACACCTCTGTCCTCCCGGGCGAGTGCGGCTCGGACTCCAGGGCTGCGCGGGAGACCGGCTGGCCTACGAGCCCGGCCCCGGCGGCACCCATGTCCCTCCAGGGTCGACGCACCTCCTCGCCAAGAGCCGGGAGACCGCGCCGTCGTTGTCGCCGTCGCTGGCCGTGTGCGCCCTCGCCTGGACGCCGCGCCTCCGCCGCTGCCTTTATAGGACACGGCCCTTTGTCTCCGCGACCCACGGGGCCCCTTCCCGCCCGTCCCTCCCCACTGCCTGCGGCCCCGCTTCCCAGGCCCACGACCCTGACCCACTAGATCAGGTTTTCTGGGGGTGGGATCCGAAATCTGCGTTTTTACTAAGCATTCCAGGAGATGAAGATGCCCAGCGAAGTGTAACAGTCACTGCACTGGGCGGACACCCGGATTTATGCATCTCGGGGTCCACAGTGCCCAGCACACAGCTTGGTTATTTCAGTGGCCTTCTACTTGGTCTTTTTGCTTCTATGCTTGCTCTGCCTGTCTGCCATCCAGCATCACTCAGAAGGATCCTATGAAAATCCAGTTTGGATTCCTGTCACTTCTGGTTCAAAACCCTTAGGTGGCTCTCCATTTCACTCAGAGTTAACTTACGTCTTCACAATGGCCCCTAAGATATACCTTTTACTGACCTGTCTGTTCTTTCTCTCCCTGTGGTTTAGTCAAATGTAGCCACTCTGACCGTTGTTTCAGGAACACACCAAACACCCTCCTGCCTCAGGGCCTTTGCACTCTTGTCTCTGCCTGAAACACTCTGCCTCCAAGTTATCCACATAGTTTTCCAGCCTCCTCCCCACCTCCTTTCATTCATTCCACCCTTATTACTGAGCACCTACTATGGCCCACCCTGTGCAGGTGTAGGGAGACAACTTCAAACAAAACAGACACAAATCCCTGCACTCAAGGAGCTGACATTCTTCAGGTCTTTGGTCAAATGTCACCTTCTCATGAAGATTCTGAGAACCACATCTAACATTGCACTTCACACACATAGGGACTCTTTATCCTCCTTCCCTGCTTTATTCTCTTTAGTGCTCATCCCCATTTAGTAATATTTTCCTTATTTATTCTGCCTGTCTCCTCCCAACCCCAGTGAATAGGAATTCATCAACATTGGTTAATTAAAGAATGGATAAGTAATGAATTTCTAGACATCACATTCTCTGAAGGACCCAGCAAAGGATTTGGTATGATAAACTCACAATGCATTACAGCTCAGCAGTTAAGAGTAAAGGACTCTGGAACTGCATTACCCAAGTTGAACTCTCTGGTCTACCCCATTTATGTGACCCTAGGCAAATTATGTAACTTCTCCCTGCCTCAGTCTCCTCATCTGGAAAATAGGGACAATGACAGGATTGTAAAGACAACTACCAGCTCCCTTCCCTGGGAGAGGATTATATAGCCTCACGCATTGCCATGGGAGGGACAGTGCCTCCCTAAAGGACTTCCCCACCCAGGGCCAGGCTTGGCCATGTGACTTGCATCAGCCAATGGAATATGAGCAGACCTGCCATCTGTGGTGATGGAGTGGGAGCTTTAAGAGTCATTCCTAGGGATGCCTGGGTGGCTCAGTCATTAAGCATCTGCCTTCAGCTCAGGTCATGATCCCAGGGTCCTGGGATTGAACCCCGCATTGGGCTCTCTGCTCGGCGGGAGGCCTGCTTCTCCCTCCCCCACTCCCCCTGCTTGTGTTCCCTCACTTGCTGTGTCTCTGTCAAATAAATAAATAAAATCTTTAAAAAAAAAAAAAAGAGTGATTCCTAGTTGGGTTATCATGAGAAAGTTATGTTTGGGGTTGCTCTTTCAGGCTGAAAGCCACAGAGCAAACCTAAAACCAACCACAGCCCTCATGTAACATGAGTGAGGGGTAAATTTTTGCTATTGTAAGCCACTGAGACTTTGGGGTTCTTTGTCCCCCTCCATAAAAAAAAAAATTCAGTTCTTATTATAAATAAAAAAAGCTGTTGCATGCATTGCTAGAGTTTCAGGAGGCAAGAAGGTGAAGAAAACGTTCCATCTGCCTTCAAGGAGTTCACAGCCTTTGGGAGGGAAAGGCATGACAAAAATGACTAAATACAAAAGAAAGTCCTGAGTGCCAGAGAGTGTGATCTTGGAATTGGGGAGGCACAAGATTCTAGCTGGAGGATCAGAGATGGCTTGTGGGAGGGATGGCATTTAAACCAGGCCCTGAGGCAGGGCTGCCCCTGACATTTGTGGGATCCAGGACAAAGGTACAATTGGAGACTCCTGACCCATCCCCATTCTTTACCCACTGCTCAGCTCTGTTCTGCTCTGTGAAGGGCCTTGAGTGAATGATGTGGACTCCCAGCCCAAATGGACCTAAGGAAGAGCCCTGTGCAGGCTCTGAAATTGGGCTCAGGGCCACTGGAGCAGAAATTCAGGGGTCCTGGATACCCAGAGTGGGGTCTAAATCCAGGGGTCCTGAATACCAAGAATGTGATCTAGAATGTGGAAAATGGGCCCCAGATGGGTACTGGAGGAGGGCTAGTACAGGGCCATCTAAAGCACATCTGAAAAGGCAGGGGTCCCAGTTGCCTGGGTACCTGGGTGGAAGGGTGGGAAAGACTGCCGGAATCACCTGGGGAGGAGTGGAGGAGAAGATAGTCCATGTGAAGCCACCTGCGTGGATTGAAGATGGGAACGATATGTTTAGATTTACAGGTTACAAGGCTCATTCTGGTGGCAATGCAAAGGATGGATTGGAGGGTGAGTTGGAGAAAATTAATTGGTCAACTTTCGCACAAGGGGGCCTTTAGAAACACAACTTGATATTTCCAGCAAACATCCCCGATTTGTCCTCTTTCTGCCCTTCTGTCTTCTCTGTGTGCTGTGGAAGGGGCACTGTGTCCTCCCAGTACCCAGGCTTTTCTACCAGGCCCTGTTATATCACAATTCTGATAGAGCGCAGGTTGTATTTTAAACCAAGGACCTATACTACCCTTCATCTTAGCCAAAAACCTGTGAGAGAATATATGTGCTTAATAGCATATTCTGTGAGTGTAAAAAAGAATTGTGGCAACGGGACCACAAGATCAGAAATGTGTGATGCAAGATGAAACAAGAAGCTGTAAGGGGGATCTGTGCACAGCTGGACATGAGCTGCAGAGAAAGGGGTACCCCTGTGCCGGCACACGGGGACCAAGGTCGACATCTGTTTTCTTCTCAAAACTGTCTTAGACGTTATTGTTGCCTTTATCATTTTTAAAATGGGAAAACATTTTGGGGCCCCATACCACTAGCAGTAATTCTTCAGATGATGGGCCCTCTCCCATCCTGGTCTCCCAGTGCCAGGAGTTAGGGGCTAGGTCCGGGTCCCCCAGGGGAAAGGGGTTGAAGGAGGAATTTACATAATCCGATTATTGGGGGATTAAGTTTGGGCAGCTAAACGCCTCTGTGTGCTGGAGCTAAAACCCTTACTATTCATGGCTCTCACTGCCCCCTGGAGAGACTGCACCTGCGGACTCCTGGCCAGGGAAGGGCAGGTCGCTAAGAGAGCCTGGTTTTGCTGGCTTAATTGATCTGTCTGGATTAGCCGGTGAATACTGGACCTCTAGTCCTATGTGCAGGGGTTGTCAGCTTCAGGAGAGACCAAACCTGAGGTTTTCAGAAGGGAATTCTCTCAGTCCAGGTGGTTGTGGGCCAAGGTCATTTTGGCTGGAGGTCAAGCATCAGCCTTATTTACCCAATCTTAAAAACTCCTTCCTCCCCTCTCATTCTTAACTCCTTTCTCAATCCCCAATTCTGCATTTCCAGGCCCCAATCCATCCATCCATCTCTCCATTCGTCCATCCATCTGTCCGTCCATCCAACTGTCCATCCATCCCTTCTTCCATCCACCTATTGTGTATGCAGCCATCAATTTATTCGTCACATGAGTTAGCTAGTTCTTGATAGTTAATAGAATTCACTAGTAAATCCTTTTAGGTAGGTTTTGTTCCTTCAAGTGTTCTATCTCTTAAGTTAATTTTGGTACTTTGACATATAAACTTTGACATTTTCAGAATCATTAATAAAGTGTTTTATACAGCTATTTGATGATTTTTTAAAAAAATATATCTGGGGGCACCTCGGTGGCTCAGTTGGTTAAGCATCTGCCTTTGGCTTAGGTCATGGTGCCAGGCTCCTGGGATCAAGTCCCGCATTGGACTCCCTGCTCAGTGGGGAGCCTGCTTCTCCCTCTGCCTCTACCCCTCCCTCCCGCTCAAGCTCTCCCTCTCAAATAAATAAAATCTTTAAAAAAAAAAAATGAAAATAAAAAAAATGTATCTGTATTTGTGTTGCCTTTCACAGTCCTCACATTATGCATTCTCTCCTTGATTAGCTTTGCAGAAGTTTATACATTTTATTGTTCTTTTTGAAAACTACCTCTGTGTTCCAACATTTTTATGATTTTCTAATGTATTAATGTCTATGCTATCTTTATTAAATCTGCTCTTTGTCATTTGCTTATGTTTATTTTGTTCTCTCTCCACCTCCCACTGTTAGATTGAATGTTTATTTTATTAATTTTCAGGCTATGAATTTTTTCCTGATATACCTTCGGTGTCATTCTGTGTTTCCATTTATACTATTGTTGTCATTAGTTTCTAACATCTGTTGTTTATTTTAATTTTTCTTTTTGAAAGTATTTTTAAATTTTCTTTTTTTTTTTTTTGTAAGATTTATTTATTTTTTTGCCAGAGAGAGAGAGAGAGCAAGACAGGGAACACAAGCAGGGGGAGTGGGAGAGGGAGAAGCAGGCTTCCCGCGGAGCAGGGAGCCCGATGTAGGGCTCGATCCCAGGACCCTGGGATCATGACCTGAGCCAAAGGCAGATGCTTAATGACGGAGCCACCCAGGTGCCCCTAAAATTTCTTTATTGTACTTTTTGGTAACAATTTGCCATTAATTTCCAATTTCATTGTGGTATAGTCAAAGATATGCTCTGTATATTTTTTGCTTTGGGATATTTATTGAGAGCTTCTCTTTGGTAAAACATATGATTAACTGTTATAAATGATCCATAAGCAATAGAGAAGGAGGTAAATATCCTGTTTGAAAAATAAAATGTTTTTATATACATCCATTAAATTGATCCTTCACATCCTTCTTGAGAGTTTTGGTCTGTTTTAATCCCTTTGACAGAGTTGTATGAAAATTTCCCTCTATTGCGCCATGTCTGTTCCTTCCTTTCAGTTTTTCCAGGACTGCTTGCTTTAGATCTTTATATTTTAGGATACAATGAGTTTGACACATGAAGACTCAGGAAGTTTTATTGATTTAGAGAATAAACCCCCTATCAATATAAAAATGGCCCACTTTGCCTTGCTTCTTATCATGAATTTTATATTATGACAACCTACTCTGCATTTTCCAAATAAAACCATGCTCGTTCTTTTACAGTTAATTTGTAGGTGTGTGGGTATGACTCTTGGTCCTAGGTTTTATCTTTCTGTGAAACTTTATTTGGTAAATTAAAATTCCTTTGACTCTGGTGTTTTAAAGGAGCCCCATCACCATGGTGAATTCTTTAAAGCAAATCTCTTTCTGGTTTACTTGCTCATTGGCTTGCCCACTATACACTGTAAATGTCAAGAGGGCAAGGACTTGGCTTCGTTAATCACTAAACCCCACAAACTGTGTTCACTGCACATAAAAGCTGCTTGATAAGACATTTGTTGAATGAATGCAAGACAGCACTGACTCATTTCCCCAAACAGCTGCCCCCAGCCTGCCCCGCTTTCTGTCCCAAGACACATAACTTGTTTCTATGAAACGAATGCTTCCAAGGCCATGGGAGGGGTTTGGATGATTATTTGTTTGTTTTAAGGAGAAGAGAGGAGCCTTCTGGCTGCTGGACACAGGGGGTTGAGAAAAGATGTGAGGAGACTAGCTAGCAGGCTGTGACAGGAGAGCAGGAGAGCAGATGCTGCTTGACCTAGGGGGTGATATCAAGCACCAACTGGGGGTCAGGTGCCAAATTCTCTATCCCATTATTTTGCACTGGGTACTAGGTGTCATGCAAGGCATTACACCCAATTTTTCCATTTAATACGAGAAATTATATATTTGATTATAAAGTGACATAACCAGTTATCATCCCTGACAAAACAAAACATGGCACCCAAGCAAGTGAAATACTAAAAAGTAAGCCCAAAGAAGCAAGACTTCACACGCAGCTAACTCTGTTTTACCAGTGGTCCTTATACAAACATCTTTCCAGAGCCAGCAGAGGCTGTAAATTCTCATGGACATTAATGTCATTCGATTCATAGGACCCACAGAGCCACTTACTGATTAGCTCACCTCCTCCAAAGCTCTTCCTGCCTCCCCTTCTCTAACCTCTTGCAAATAAAAAAGTAATAAAGCAAGCAGCTGCAGAGGAGAGCAGGTGATGTAGGAAACCAGGGCCTCTGGAAGGAGAAGTAAGCTGACATGGTCCATATCTCTATGGAAGCGCTGGGAAGGGTGCTTGGATGAGTGAGAGCTTTGGTCTTCTCTCATAAGGGAAGAGAGATTTGGCTGCTTTATCATCATTTTTGGACTTTCCTGAGGTCATTCCCTAGCCATGACAGGAAAGGAGGGATGCCAGAATCTGCAGGCCAGAGTCTCTGATGTACACTGGTCTTGTGGCCCTGGACATACTCACAGATAGGAACAATCAAGGAAAAAGTGGTGTTGATTTAGAAGGAAACAAACCTGCTGTCCATTGGGTCTTCCCCTACAGCATACAGTGACTTTAGTTGACAAAGGAAGAGAAACGATATCACTCTGTAAACAAAGTTATCCTTACTTGGAAGATTGCCATAGCCTGCCATCAGACGTCCTGCATTTCAGAAGGCCAACATTGAATCTCAGGGATGATCCTCCACTGGATCCAAATATAAGGCCCTGTTTGAATAAAGAAGAGGGGAAGGGTGAGTGATCCATCTACAATCAGATTTCAAAGATTTGCAAAGACTTCCTGCACTGTTGTAACACTGTCTTCTTGATGCCTTTTCTTGTTTGCTCTGTTTTCTCTGTGTGCTGTCTAATCTTGCGCCTTGTCTGGGATAAGTACAGTGATAAGGTTACCGGTTCTGATGGCAAGTAGAGGATTTATTAATTGCTTTACAGGCCCATGCTGCTTTGTTGCCTTCCCACTTAAACTGGCTACTTATTTAAGAAACAAAAAGCTGGTAGAATTGCCAAACAAACAAACAAACAAACATATTTTACCCTTCTGAGGCTGTTTTCTATAACATGGGAATAACAAATACTCATTGATGTGCTATGAATTAAGTGGGATAAAGTACTAAGCAATACCAAGTGAGTAACAGCTAAGAGAAGGCCTTTTCTGTGGCTGCAGAGGCAGACTGCTTGGTGTCTGAATCCTTGCTCCCACACTAGTCTCCCAGTTTCAATTTTCTCAGCTGTGAATTGGAAACCTCGGCTTCATGGCTTACTGTGAAGATTCACTGAATGATTTGGAGTAAATGCTTAAAAACGGTGAGAACAGGCATCTAATAAAGTCATAGTTGCTCAATAAACAATTGTTTTCATTTTTATTGCCAGAAAAACTCTATCCAAAAACTAAATGGAGAGTCTGAACACATGCCTCTAATATCCTCCAGAGGGCACTTTCATTTTTTTTCTTTCATTTGCCCAACCCAGCCATCCCGGCTCCCACTTATTTATTTCCTTCTAGTATTTGAAGCAAACAGAGCCCAGAGCTGGATGAGGGAGATAACAAAGAGGGGAAAGAAAAGCTTCTCTTGAGCATCAGGTTCTCTCTTACAGTTAATTGCCACTCTCCAGCTCCCCAGACCCAGGACCCCTTGGTAACACCCAGACACACACATGCACACAAATATCTCCCTCAGGACACCTGGTGTTGAGGCCTGTCCAGAGCAAATGTTGACCATTGCAACAGAAAGCGGGGCACATAACTGCCTCAAATGAGTGGGTTTTTCTTCCCATAGTTACAACTAGAGAGATGCACAGCCCTGGGTGTGCCCAGCTGCTGACACTCTCAAGACCAGGCGGGTTTGGCCTTCACTCCAAAGGACTGGAGCGGAAAGTGCTACTTCCGGCCAATAACCCCAAGGGCAGTGGGAAAGCAAGGAGGTTGGGGGTGAGCAGAACCAGGTACTGGAGAAAAGGAAGAGGTGGGGTGTGACTCCCTTTCTCCTCTTTATATTCTTTGGTCTTTGTCTAAGAGACATGACTCATCAAATGGGTCCCCTAGATGGGGATTTGGACGCTCTGTGGGCAACAGATAAGAGTGCAGCCTTCTTACAGAAAGTAAATTCATTGAATACTCTCCATAAAGTCAATAATGTCAGGCTTATCAGCTGTCCTCATTCCCCACTCAGCCCCCTGGGGACCAGGGGCTGCAGAGTGGAGGCACAGGATGAGGCTGGGAAGGGGCCTCTGCCCCCCTCGGCTATATTTTAGGCAGGTGGGGGAAATCTGCCAGGCCTGAGCTTCCCAGAGCCCTCAGCTCTCCAGACTGACAAATCCCAAACCAAACAACACATCCGCTGAGGGGATGAGGCAGGCACCCCCTTAGTCCTCAAATTGAGCAGATGTTTTCAGGATGCTCCACTGGGGGCTTCTTAGGACAATTAGAGGATGTTATTTTTTTTTTAATTTTATTTTATTATGTTGTTAATCACCATACGTCATTAGTTTTGATGTAGTGTTCCTTGATTCATTGTTTGCATATAACACCCAGTGCTCCATTCAGTAGGTGCCCTCCTTAATACCCATCACCAGGCTAACCCATTCCCCCACCCCCCTCCCCTCTAGAACCCTGTTTGTTTCTCAGAGTCCATAGTCTCTCATGGTTCTTCTCCCCCTGCAATTTCCCCCCAGGATGTTATTTTAAATGTAACCAATAAAAAACCTACAGAGGAAACCTTGATTTCTTGCCACAGTTCTCACGTTTGCTTTTCATAATACAGATACTTTTGCACTACCCAAGAACACATCCATCTTTTCTAGCTGGTGGAGATCTGGTTTCTTTGCAAGTTGCCTGAAATAAGTCAATTACCAGCTCGAGTTTCAGACTATTCTGAACACACATTGTAGCTGAATTAGACTGTTTTTTTAACAGAATACAACTGTGCTTGGCTCCTCTCCTCCTATACTCGACATCCTAGGATCCAAGCAGGCAGTGAGGCTGGCCCAGACCTCATTAGTGAGTAGTCCCGGCTTCAGCTCTCTGACCTAGGCAGCAGAATCTGGCTGGGTGGAAATGGAGAAGAGGGAAAACAAAATGGACTTGGCCTGGCCTGGTTTTGAAGCCTAGAATGCCCCAGAAAGCCAATGGGGACCCAAGCTGTCCTGTGGGGATAGGAGGTAGGGTGGGGAGAGTAAAGTCCGTTGTTAGCATCAGCTGCCCTCCTCATACAACTAGAATAGCTCCTCTTTCTACTTTGGAGACCAGAGTCTCCAGAGGTAAACAGACAATAGGGAAATGAGGACCAAGTTAAGACCTGGAATTTAACATCTCTACTGGGCCCATCTCCTCTTCTGACTTCTGCTTTCCCCAGTTCCCATAGCTAAGCCTTGTCCCCACATGAAGAGTATGTCCTGTCCTGGTTTCCAGCTGCAACAGGTATAGAAATGGCTCCAGCCTCTTCCCCACATCTCTCACATTGCATGCATTGTTCTGTCCCAGGTCTAACACTGACCACTGTGTCCTTACTCCTCCATCCCTTTCTAGAAATTGCTTTTATCTTCTCCAGAACCCGGATCTCATTACCAACTGTCCTGCCCCAATTCATCTGACTAAACTTTTGCCTTGGCTCTCTAATCCCGTGAGCTCTCTGGATCACACCGTACCTCAGTCGCATCATACTTCTTCTCTGTGGCCTGTAGCACTGCTCTTGAGCCCCACTTCCCAGAACAGTACCAAGTGCCCCTGAGCCTTTCGCTCTTCCTATTCTTGGATGCCCTGTGTCAGTGTCTGGCACCAGCTGGGAATTCCTAGGAGTGACCTTACTTGAGCCACTTGGCATCTTATGCCCACCTGGGTAAGCCTCTGTCCTCTGTCCCTGCAACTGTAGGGATCCCAGGGTTCTGGGATCAGTCTCAGTAAACCTAAATTCTCCCAAATCCCCACTCTGGCCTTGAGGGTGCTTCATGAATATTTGCTGAGTCAACAAATGAACCTCAGCTCTCTACACAGTATCTGTGAGTAGTACTCTAGCCAGGAGTGTTCATTAAAGACATCATGTTCTTATTCAAATAACCTTTCTACACTTTCTCTTACCCAACCTTCACAGCAGGATATTCAGTCCCCCACCCCAATCTGCTCCTTGCCCACTTTTCTAGTTGTGTGTGTGTGTGTGTATTTTTTTTTTTTTTTACTGTTTATCCATATATAGCCAGGTGGTCTTATGTACTGTCCTATAAAGGCCACTCCATGATTTCAATGGCTTCTTTTCTCCAGAAATGCTTTCTTCCCTTTCTTCACTCATATTTACTGTTCACTAATAATGTCTTAAGATCCAGTTGCACCTCACTGTCCCTCCCATGCTCTCCTTCCTGGAGTTTTTTGTAGCCTTGGGTGCTCAGGCTGCCCTCTACAAAGTCTGGGACTTTTGGTCTCCTTTTCTAAGCTTGGTCTGTCAAGTGTTGTTTTAATCCCATGTCCCGTCTCCCCAAAAGACAGCATGCATCTGTGCGCTTGACGCCAGGGTCATTTCTTATCACCAGACCTCAGGACAGGGCCCTATACCCAGGAGAACTCAAATATCTAATCTTACAGAAAAATTATTACTTGGGTTTATCAGGAAAATATAAGTTCATAGGATTTATTCCAAAAGCAGAAATAAAAGCAAGTAAAGATAATATTGACAATAGCTATCATTTATTAAACATCTACTATGTACTAAACAGTGTCCCAGATGCTGTAGATTTCCTGTATTTCTTATAATAACCCTCATAGGTAGAAATTAATTTTAGCCCCATTAGATGAAAAAAATTGGAACTCAGAACTTAAATAACTAGCCCAAGATCACAAAACTAGGAAGTGTCACCCCTGGAGCTGAGTCCAAATTTGTACAACTCCAAAGCCCCTGCTGGTCCCATCAAACTCTCTAGATGTACATTATCCAATATGCTGGCTACTAGCTACATGATGCTATTTAATTAATTAAAATTAAACATTCAGTTCCTTGGTTACATTTGCCACATTTCAAGTGCTCAATAGTCACATGTGGCTAGTGGCTACTGTATTGGATTGTGCAGACAGAGATCAATTCCAGCATCATAGGATGGATGCTCTAGTGGGCAGCACTGCTATAGATAGTCTCTGGTCTTCCACTAGAGTATGGGGAAAAGATGGCTTCTAGTAAATTGTAACAGGCATGATATGAGGAGAGGACAGCTTCCTAAAAGCAAAGGCTTTTCCTTTGTCTGTAAAGTCAGACAAACGGAATCTGGTCGGATTAGAGGGTTGCACAGTTTAGGTTCCAAAACAAACTCTTAACACACTGCAACTATCATTCTTCTAAGTGACCTGAAAGACATTTGGTGGTGATAAACATTCAGAAAATTAGTCATCCAACTACCCTTCCTGCCATATTCACTAGAAAATATTCTCCAGATTACTGAAACTAGAGAAAAAGATGGAATTTAAAAGTTTTAGGTGAGAAAAAAAACTGGTGATAAATATGAAATTAATTAAACTTACAAAAACCTAAGGATAATGACACCAGCTGCTAAAGGGCTTTTGCTGGTAAATTAAATTGGGGGAAAAGTTAACTAAAAAGGACACAAAAGAATAAGAAAATAAATGTTAAAGAGGATTATTAAATTTACAGAGCAAATCAATGAAGAATTGGAGGAAAGAAAGGAGAAAAAACAAAAACCTAAAAATCTGTCTTCTAAAAATGGTGGCAAGGTCATTCCTTTAAATTTTTTATAAAGAGTGTTATATGAATTTTTGTAAAATGTTGAAGGGCACTCTCTAATAAAATCATAGTACAAACCATGTGCACAGTACACATGCAAAAAGAAAACCATAAAAGAGACAACCACAGTATTTGATGTTACCATTATTTAAAATTTTAGCCATTCTAATAGGTGTGCGGTAATATCTCGTGGTTGTAATTTGCATTTCTCCGATGATTAATGATGTTGAACATCTTTTCTAAAAAGTTATATTAATAATAAATATTATAGCTCTCTCCCTTTACTTCGCTATTATCAATGGTAACTTTTACTCCCTCCAGAAAATGCTGTTACATTTAGCACCTTTGCTCAGCAGTTTATAGGTAGCTTTGCAGGGGGAGAAGAGTCCTAGGGAAACATTCTTTATGGGAAGAACAGTAAAGGTAAAAAGGTTAGAAATAAAAGTAGTAGTGACTTTTAGTAAAGATGGACATTTTCACATTTTCTGGAAAATGATACATTTTGGAAGAGGAATATGCTGAAATTTAGCAGATTTTGTATCTTTGCATCCAAAGGAAAGAATAAGAGGTCCAAACACAAAGTGTGATGAAGCAGAGCTGAGGGAGAGGATGAACTACCTGGAAGCTCTTTGACCAGTCACTTCTCGTACCAGCGACAACACAGAAAATGCTTTCTAATTATCGGCTGAGCAAGGACTGATTTATTAGCATTTGCTTCAGTAATACTTCAGGAGGTGTTCATGGAAGAAATTATGACAAGGAAAAATGGCAACATTTCCCCTAGTTTTATAGAGATATAATTGACCTACAACACTGTACAAGTTTAAAGTGTACGACATAATTATTTGATATACGTATGTATTGTGAAATGATCACTACAAGTTTAGTTAACATCCATCACCTCACATAGCTAAAAATTTTTGTTTTCTCGTGATGAAACGGTCTTAGCAATTTTCAAATATACAATAGAGTATTGTCAACTATACTCATCATGCTGTACATTATATCCCCCAAATTTGTCTCATAACCAGAAGTTTATACCTTCTGACCACCCTCACCCAATTCCCCCAGTCCCTACCCCCTCCTCTGGCAACCACCAATCTGTTCTGTTTGAGTTTGGTTTTTCTAGATTCCACACATAAAATGAGATCATAGTTATTTATCTTTCTCTAATATTTCCCTTAATATAATGCCTTCAAGGTCTACTTACATTGCCCCAAGTGGCAGAATTTCCCTCTTTTTTTGTGGCTAAGTAATATTCAATTCTCTGTATATACCACATCTTCTTAACCATTCATACGTTGATGGACACTTAGGTTGTTTTCATACCTTGGCTATTGTAAATAAACCCGCAATGTACAGGGAGTACAGAAATCTCTTTGGGATAATGATTTCATTTCCTTCAGATAAGTATCCAGAACTGGAATTGCTGGATCATATGGTAGCTCTATTTTTAATATTTTGAGGAACATTCACACTGTTTTCCTAGTAGCTGCACCAATTTACACTCACATTGGCAGTGAATAAGATTTCCCTTTTCTGCTCATTCTCATCAACACTTGTTAGCTCGTCTTTTTAATAACAGCCATTTCAACAGGTGTGAGGTTTCGATTTGCATTTCCCTGATGATTAGTGATGTTGAGCACCTTTTCATGTACCTGTTGGCCACATGAATTATCTCCTTTGGAAAAATGTCTATTCAGTTCCTTTGCCCACTTTCAATTGGATTGTTTTTTTGCTATTGAGTTGTAGGAGTTCCTTATATATTTTGGATATTAACCCCTTATCAGATATATTGTTTGCAAATATTTATTCCCAATCTATAGGTTGCCTTTCATTTTGTTGTTTCCCTTATTGTGCAGAAGCTTTTTAGTTTGATGTAGTCCCACGTGTTTATGTTCACTTTTGTTGCCTTTGGTACTTCTGGTGTCATATCCAAAAAATCACTGATACGAGCAATGTCAAGTAGCTTTTTCCCCATTTTCTTCTAGGAGTTTTATGGCTTCAAGTCTCACATTTATGTTTTAAAATCCATTTTGAGTTAATTTTGTGAGTGGTGGAAGACAGAAGTCTAGTTTTACTCTTTTCCATATGAATATCCGAATTTTTCCCAGCCCCATTTATTAGAGACTGTATTTCCTGTTGAGTATTCTTGGCTCCCTCATCAAATATTAGTTGACTGGATATGCATGGGTTTATTTTCCAGGCTCTCAACTCAGTTCCATTGGTCTCTGTTTTAATTAGTATAGCACTAGAATATGGTTTGACATCAGCAAATGTGATGCCTCCAGCTTTGTTCTTTTTTCTCAGGATTGCTTTGGCTATTTGGTTAACAGTCCTGAATGCTTTTTAGCATGCTTATCACCTGCGGATCTTTTCCAGTGAAATGTCTGTTTATGTCTTTTGCCTATTTTCTAATGGATTTTTCTAAGCTGTTGAGGGTCAAGTTCTTTATATATTCTAGATGCTACTCTTTTGTCAGCCATGTAGTTTACAAATGTTTCCTCCTAGTCTGTGGCTTGACTTTCCATCCTCTTCTTGTAGGCTTTTGCCGTTTTTAATTTTGGTGAAGTCCAGCTTACCAATTTTCCCTTTTTCGGATCGTGCTTTTGGTTGGTATCAAGTCTTAAGAAAGAATTCTTTGCCGAGCTCTAGATCATGAAGATTTTCTATTTTTTCCCCCTAAATTTTCATAGTCTTACATTGAAGTACAGGATACTTTTGGGTTCATTTTTGTATAAAGTATGAGGTGCAAATTAAGGTTATTTTTGTTGTTGAAAAGGCTATCCTAGCCTCTACTGAATTGCTTTTGCTCTTTGATCAAAAATCCATTGAGCATATTTGTGTGTCAATTTCTGGGTTCTTTATTCTGCTCTAGTGATCTATGTGTCTATTTCTTTACCAATACCACACTGTCTTGATTACTGCATTAATCAAGGGCTGCCTAATAAAGTATCACAGATGGGGCACCTGGGTGGCTCAGTTAGTTAAGTGTCTGACTCTTGGCTTTGGCTCAGGTCATGATCTTAGGGGCATGAGATGGAGGTCTGTGTCAGGCTCTGAGCTCAGGAGGGGTCTGCTTGAGATCCTCTTCCTCTCCCTCTGCCCCTCCCCTGCTTGCATGAGAGTGTACTCTCTCTCTTTCAAATAAATAAATCTTAAAAAAAAATAAAGTATCACAGACTGGGTGGCTTAAAACACATTTATTTTCTCACAGTTCTGTAGCCTAGAAGTCCAAGATCAAGGTGTTGGTACAGCTGGTTTCTTCTGAGGGCCTTTTTCCTTGACTTGTAGATGGCTACCTTCCTTTTACCTAATCAGTCTTCCCTCTGTGCCTGTCTGTATTCTTAAATCTCTTCTTATAAGGACCCAGTCATATCTGATTAGGGCCCACTCATATGATTTCATTTTACCTTAATTTTAGAAATACTGTACTGGTGGCAAGATTTATTATTTTACCAGATTGCTTATGAACATTAGTGGCTGTAATATGTACTGCAAACTTCAAGAATACACTCAAAACATCTCAAGTGATTAAAAAAATTTTATTTGTCATCCCAAACTGATCATATATTACAAATTCTGATCAAAATAATAATATTAAAGGTATTTTCAGTAGTACCACAAACTACCTGTACCTGAAGATAAAACCAAATAGTCAACTGGTAAGCATACGCTGAAATTTACCCATGTTTAAAATATTTTGTTTAAAAAATTCACATACATGTTTTTCTGGTTATGAAGTAGAAGGGGCACACAAATAGCTATATATGATTTTCATTTAACAAACCCATGCTCTGAATGAGTCATCAAAAGACTACAAAATCTTGTAATTTTTTTTAATGGTGCATGAGACAGTACATTGTTTTATAAAACAAAATACAGTACTTCTAATTCTCCTCATAATCCTTTTCAACTCCACTGTGAGAGCTGCTCTGAAGCATCTAGCAGCTTGGCTGGCTAACGGGTTCCTATATCATCTCTACATTGGGTTGGGTTGTGGGGGATGGCAAAAGGGGCATTCTAATCTACAAGTTCTGAGAATACAGAAGTACAGATTCCTCATTAGAAAAATGTAGACTTGCCTACTGGTCCTGTGAAAAGGTATCACTATTGAATTGGTCTGTTTGACTTATAAACTATAATTAGATTTTAGTTTGTGCAGAGAAGCTTAAAACAGCTTAAAACATACCCTGTAGATTCTTGCCTAAGTGAGAGAAACACAAATTTGATGGAAGAAGGTGGAAATGAGTATTTTCAATTCTCCTTTACTAAAACACAGATATAAACATTCATCAGCACAGACAGTTACATGAAACTAAGTATTCCAAGTTCTTTCCCTCTGCAAATCATGACTTATATCTGATGTTGCTGGGTAGAGATTTACTAACAAGGAGATGAGGGTTTACCTCTAGAAAAAGCTAGAATATTGAAGAAGTCCAAGGCAGAACAAGTACCAAATCTAGGGAGGTAGAGAGAGTGAATTGCTTGGGACCAAGGAACTATGTAACATAAGGGATCATATAAGGAGAGCTTAGGAGACAATAGCTTGACCAATAAAATAAAAATACTAGTTCTATTTAGAGAAGGAGGCAACTCGGTAATGTCTCAGAATTCATGAACCATACAATTTGTCCTTTAATGCCTTGATACAATGAAACAATTTTTTTCACTAAGCAAATTCAGTCATCCAGCCTCCTGAGTAAGGCTTATGTTCTGAACCATAGTTTTTTTAATCACATTTGAAGAATAATTAGAAAAGGGACTTGGAGGTAAGAAATGGAACATTTCTTGAGTATTTACTTAATCCTAGGCCTGATGCTAAGCACTTTATGTTCCATTTTATCCTAACTAAAAACCCTGAGAAGTACACATTTCCCCAATTCACTCATGTGGAAGTTGAGGCTGAGAGGTCCTCTACCACAAACCCCACGTGATGAACCTGGGATGCAAACTCGGGCCTAATTCAGAAGTTTGTGATCTTTTTATACCAGCATGTTGATTCCCCTAAGTGAAATGTCAGGTGACCTAGCCCAGGTCTTAATGAGAGAAGAAGAGGAGGAGGAAAGAGAAATTGCTGCTGG
This sequence comes from Mirounga angustirostris, assembly GCF_029215605.1. Taxonomy (NCBI): domain Eukaryota; kingdom Metazoa; phylum Chordata; class Mammalia; order Carnivora; family Phocidae; genus Mirounga; species Mirounga angustirostris. Next base: position 67,643,613 of record NW_026991723.1, on the reverse strand, counting down.
GACATTTCTTCAAAGATATCCTTTTGTCTGATCAGGAACTGGAGTTTTTCCATGATAATTATATATTAGCAGTTGGGAATGTGGCACTTTCTCTGACTAGTCTTTGAGGGAAATTTTCCCATGGGGATTTATAATATTAAGGATGAAAGAATTGTTCATTTTCCAGAAGCTGAAACTTGGGGGAGACTTAGAAACATCTGCAGCCTTAGGCTTATGGTACTGGGTGAGGTGTTAGGCTAGAGTGTGGGAATTCATTCCAAGTGGGTTTCCCAAATGCAGCTCTGGTCCCCAGTCTACAAACTGCTGCTCTTCTATGTAACACCTTGTTGTCCTATGTGCCATCTGAAGTTTGGAGCCAAGTTAAGACTAGATACAGTGGTTTGGGGGTCACAAAGAAGAAAAGGAATGAGTACAACTTATTCTCAACTGCTTGTATCCGTCAGAGAGTATTAATAAGGGGAGGAGGAAGAATTCTTCAGAAATGAGTGCTTAGCTAATGGTTTCCCGGGGAAGTGGAAGGGGTGAAGTAGCAATGGGACACATCTTGAGCTTACGAGAATCAGGTACTCCTGGATGTTAACAGTATCATGATCAAAGGCTGATGTCTCCAAACATGAACTATTTCACCTTTTGGAGATATGGCATTTTGCAGATAAAGGTATGAAGACAGCCTAAGTATTCTGGACAAGAAAGAAATACTCCTTCTTGATCTCTTTGTCACCTCAGGCTCTCAATCTTAGCAGAAAGATATGAAGTGGGGAATGGCAGAAACACCCTGAAACTGACTCCTGAGACACAGGATGACTTCTCTGTCAAGCATCTCAAGCAGAGTTAAAGATGCTGTGCTGTGAGGCAATGACACAAGGACTGGGCCAAAAGTCATGGCACTCTTGAGTTTTAGCTTCAGGAGGTTCTCAAATCACTGCTCTCTCTTCTTGATTTAGCTATAAAATAAGAGGGAGAGAATGAATGTGACGCTATAGCTTTTAAGACTCAAGAGCAAGATGATTTTCACTTGAGATGAACTTGTTCCGGGAGGATGGTGGTAGACATTCTGCCATCTAGTCATACTTCAGGGTTTGTAACTAGGGAATCAAACTGGCTATCCCACTGCCCAGCTTCTTAGGGATGCTTGATTTTAGGAACTGCAGTTGTACTCCAGTTTTATTCCAGGGGCCAGATGTCAGTAGCTGCAGCGGAGGGGAGAAGGCCAAGTAATCCCTGCTTAGAGAAGAAGCAAGTGGCCACCTGGTTGTCAAGTGAGAGGTTATCACTCTTGCCTCTCAGGATCTGTCTGGAGATATCCATGGGTGCCTAACTTCCAAGTTAATATAAGAGGTTTTCTCCTGTAAACCAAAGTGGACCTGAATGTGGCCATAAGAGGAGAACTGTTGTTGGAATACTCAGGTGAAGAAAGAAAAGTGGTCTGATGAGGTTTGATGGTAGATCCACTGGACAGTGAGCACAGTTAAGAACTGTCAAGAAGCACAGAATGAAGTATGGCTGAATCTGTATCAGAAGCAAGCCTGGCCTTCAGAGTCTGGGGAAAAGCTTTCATTCCCCCAAGGTAGGGTAGGAACCAAGCAAGAGCAGAAGCCTGTGAAACCAGAAGGTAGTCAAGAAAGGCATTTCAGCTGCCAGTGGGCTGTGGAGGGAAGGATATAGAATCTCTGTCAATGGGGCCAAGACATCTTAGATTTTGGATTCTTCAAGACCTTGGACTCCAGGGAGAGATAAAAGAAAAATAACTTAAATAAGGGTGGGTAGAGGGGCGCCTGGGTGGCTCAGTCATTAAGCGTCTGCCTTCGGCTCAGGTCATGATCCCAGAGTCCTGGGATCGAGCCATGCATCGGGCTCCCTGCTCAGCAGGAAGCCTGCCTCTCCCTCTCCCACTCCCCCTGCTTGTGTTCCTGCTCTCGCTGTTTCTCTGTCAAATAAATAAAAATCTTTAATATATCTATATATATATATAAAGGGTGGGTAGGACCCCCTGGCAAACAGTGGAAGCCCCAACTTGAAATGGGCAGAAATATGTATGTACTTTTACATACACTTCTAGATGCTGAGCACAAGCAAATGGTCCTCACTAAGCAGGGTAGATTTTACCGAGGAACACTATTATTATCCTGATATTTTTTCAACCATGAAAAATGAAATTAGGTTCAGCTATTTAGAATTCGGGTGTAATTTCTATGGGCTGATTTTCCAGCAAAGAGAATCTGATTACAGTGGCCGGTCATTTGGGGACAAGTGTACTGGTAATCTGTAAGAGTCCCTGAAAACTTCATTATGTTAGTTATGAAAAGATCCAATGAGTACACATTGAAAGCTCATCCTAAGAGAGGAAGGTCAGTGGTTATCATTTATCAAAAAAAAAGTTTTTGGTGTTTTGAAAATATAGAGTTCGGTGGCTGCAGGTCACTTTTCCCAACTTTGTTTTAGGAAAATTCAGTCAGCCTATTCCCTCAGACCCTCTGGTTTCCATTCTGACATTGCTATTATTCTCTGGTTTTAGAGGAAAGTCTGGGATTTTGTTGAGAAAGTAGTCCTAAGCAGCCTGGATGAAATGTAAGACTTGGCTTCCTTTCCTGGACAAAGAAAAAGATAGCAGTGTTTACTGTGCCTACATATACCTTTACTTCTCACTTGGAATATACCATTAAATGACTCATGAAGAGATGGGGGAGACAGGGCCATCCCAGCCCACTCAGAAACACATCTTGAGGCGGGGAAAGGAAACTGAAGGGTTTTAAAATTGGTGGTACTTGATAAAGCAGGGAAGTCTGAGTTCTCGTCCCATCAATATGCAACAGACAGAACATCTAGATAGAACAATGAGAATGGACACAAATTTTACGAACACCATGATCTGGGGGTAGGAGGACGGAGAAAGCATTTGTCAGATTTGCCATTTATCTTCATTTTGGACATGTGATATAGTATAGAGGAGAGGGGACAGGTAGGCTTATATACCATTTAAATTGGTTTATAGGCCATAAATAAAGATACGGAGCTGTAATTGATGAATGAATACACAGAAGAGTACACTTAGAAAAATTAGAGGTATTTCTATTAATATTTTAGTGTTAACATTAAAATTGGAAGTACAAGGATTAAAAATTCAGAAAATATTAAAGTCCTTGAATAGCTCGTATTTTTACCTAACAGATGGTTGGTAATGAAACAAGGAAAGTAAGTTTTGTGAAATCATAACCCTTTCAAAATCATGTCTGGTAGCATGATCTCGCTTGAATGATTTGTTAACAAGTGCTACAGAGGTCAGTGAAAATATTCTCACAATAGCTGGGAATTAAAGCATCACACAAGCACAAGCTTCCTTTTCACTTCGAATATAAAAATAGAAAATGTACGGAAATTTGCATATCTTTGACAAAGCTAGAAAGAAGCTCTCATTCTGTTGCTTGTAAAATGAATCTAGCATCTTTTCCTGATGCCACCTAAAGTCTGATCACTTAGATATTAACTCCAACTCTACAACCTTAAAAGCAGCACTAACATACAAGCTTAGCTTCTGATTGCAGGAACGGGCTATTCTTTTTTACTGGCATATCCCTCCTTAGCTTTGCCCAATAAACCCATCATCCAGTCCAACCATTATCTAACATTCTGAAAGAACATCGTATTTTATAGGAGCTTCAAAGGTAAGGGTGTTTCCCTCAAAGGAAAACTGAGGTGCTTACCAAAGGGAAGGGGAAGAGACAGGCATGTGTGTCACTCATCTCCGCTTCTCCACTCTAACCTAGCACTGTACCTGGCACACGGGGACTCCTTAATAAAAGTAAAATGAGAGAATTAAATCAGATGGCTCAGAGGTTAGGACTCTTTCTGCATCTTCACTCTTGACATATCTTTGGCCCCTACTTACATTTGACAAATAGAGATTTATCTTCTTAAACAGTTATCCACCTTTGTTTCAGAAGGGGGATTCTACCATTTCAACCTACTGTCTCAGTATAACTGGATAACCTCATCCCACTCAGAAATAGGCCAGATTCCATTGGGCCGCACATTGGGGGGAGAGCGCTTCCAGTCCCATGTCTTCACAGGAATCTTCCAGCTCTTACCATAGTTGGCTTCAAGGTACTCAATAGTTTCACAGGGCACATGAATCTTCATGTCTACAAACTCGGTCCAGCACAGTGTAAACTTGGGAAACAGGTATCTGTGGCAAAACAGAGGCAATGGGGAGAGGGGTTAGGCTCAACAGTACAAGTGTGATCTAAAGAACCCAGCTGCTAGTGAGCTCTGGGCTGAAGGAAAATCCTCTCCCATTAAATAGCTTTGGGGATGGGGCACGTGGGTGGCTCAGTCGGTTAAGCGTCTGCCTTCAGCTCAGATCACGATCCCAGGGTCCTGGGACGGAGCCCTGCATCCGGCTCCCTGCTCAGCGGAGAGCCTGCTTCTTCCTCTGCCCCTTCCCCTGCTCATGCTCTTTCTCCCTCTTTCTCTCTCTTTCTCAAATAAATAAATAAAATCTTTTAAAAAAATAAATAAATAGCTTTGGGGACAGATATAGTGGACATTTTGTTGTTTCTGACTGTCCCCTTCCTCTTCTACTGTTGACAGCATCCTCATTTCCCTCCCCTATGGTTCAGGAGGGGCTGACCCACCCTCAGTCCCCAGAGATGGGCAAAAAAGACCCAGGCCTAACTGGTACATAATAGTGATTGGATCAGGGATAAGAATATACACAAATTAGGCAAATAAAAGTCAGCTTTGGGATTTTCGTTGGAACTACTGGAAGAAAGAGGCATTCTTTTTGCTGAGGTTTCTAAGCTGGTGGGATGGAAGCTGAGCATCTTTGTTATCTATTAGCAATGAGAGCCTGTCTGAGAATGAAGTCAAAGCAAAAAGCACCCAAAAGGTGGAGGAAACTGACAGAGCTCATAAAACCCTAGGGAAGGACCTGGATTTGGCTGTGGCCATTTCTTAAACATCTCAGGCAAACCAATGAATATACATATATTCATATATTCATCAAGAATATATATATATTTTTTACTACATTTCTAATATTTGCAATTCTTCCTACACAGAGGGAGGCACACGCAGCAGTGAGAAAGGAAACAAAACTCTTCTAGCCAGCCAGAGAACCTGAGTCAGCTCTGGCAATACAGGACATTCTCCAATTACAGCATCACCCATGCTTGTGCCTTTGGGGCAGGTCTTATTAACTCCTGTGTCCTGGGGTTCACTGTGCTCCTAGATGGCTTCCAACGACCTACTTAATTGAGATAGTTAAAGAAGAAACTCCCAGAGTCAGCCAGGGTATTTTTCAAACTCCTTTCCTAACTCATACTGTAGTGAAAATTTCACATGATACGTGAGCATGGTAGGATGCACTAAGATGGCTTTTTTTTTTTTTAAGATTTTATTTATTTATTTGACAGAGAGAGAGACAGCAAGAGAGGGAACACAAGCAGGGGGAGTGGGAGAGGGAGAAGCATGCTTCCCGCGGGGCAGGGAGCCCGATGTGGGGCTCGATCCCAGGACCCTGGGATCATGACCCGAGCTGAAGGCAGACGCTTAACAAATGAGCCACCCAGGCACCCCTAAGATGGCTTTTTGAGGAAAGCTTCACACCCCCATCCGCTCCTCAAATGCAGGAAGAGAGGTCTAAGGCCTAGATGTCCGTATGTCAACAAGATGTCCCTTAAAGACAGCTATACAGACCACATTTTTCCTGCTCTGCCTTTTATTTTACTACCTGCCCTTTTTAAATCTCTGTTCTCGGCCACAAACTTACTTTCTTATTTTTAACAGTTCACACATCATTAAATCCCCATCAAATTCAAACTGCTACTGAAAGACTCTAACTACAGAACACGAAAATAAGCAGCGTATGTGTCAGGTGAATCTTCTTTTCTTTCATAACCTGGACTCCCCAGGGATAGATAGCAAGCATGACTCCAAGATGCACTCCCAGGCTTCTGTCCCTCAGATGAACCTATCTGTAGTTTCTGCCTTTCTTTCATCTCAAATACTAAAGAATCTCTACACCAGTTCAGGCAACGTTAGTTATAATGAATTTTACTCTATCTCTAGTGGAACTATTTTAACTAGCGGGTAAGTTTAAGAAATTAAACCAAAACATGTTTCTTAAAGGTACTCCAGATCAGTAAATTTAATATATTACAAAGGAAAGCTAAAACGAGCAGTTCGTTAGATTTAAGTTTATATTACAGCCCGATATTCTGTGTTGGTGTTTTCTGAGAAATGTTTCTTCTCTTCACAAAATGAAACGAACTTTCAGTAATGAGATTTGAAGTGACAACAGCAGAGATCACAGAAATTTAAAATATCAGAGGATTAAAGAAAAAAGAAACAGGAAAGAGCCAGATGTCAAAGCATAATCATATTGTGGAAATGGGATCTAGCTGGGATGTTCTCCAAGGAAAGGTCAGTTCTCATATATTCTGCTTTTAAATATCATGTTTTACCACCAGATGAACATAAAGCCATACATGAAAATGAGAGGCTGAACAAATTCTAAAGAAAGCAACAAGTCCCTTCTACCCAAACCAATGGGTGCTGGCAGTTAATAGACAACCCCAGCTGGCTTCTGTGAAAAGGCGGCCACAGCAAATCTCATAGCTGAGGAAGAAATACGATACAGCATAGCTCCACCATCTGCTGGTCCCAATTTTATTCTGCACACTCATTTTCATGGAATTGCTTATTTTGTCATCAGACACAGCCATCCATCATGGGCCTCCACCTTCCCCTATCAGATGCTGGTCAGCAGAATGTCCACCTGTCGCATCCTATCAAGTTGACACACTCTAGTTGAAATGAGGCAGAAATTATGGCCCATCTCATAACATAGGCCAGGAAACTCCTCTCTAAATATTAGCCTCTCCAGTCTATCAAAGATCATAGGTCCAGGATAGACAGGGTGGATGAGAGTACTACAAATTCTACAAAAGCAATATTTTAAACAATGAAATGTTCAAATGAACCAAACCAAAACATTAAAAATACATAAACAATGTGAAAAATAACTCAAAGACAATTTAACTCAAATGTTCATTTTTGTTCCTAAATGGAAACATCCCTGAATCGCTGCGGTTTTCTTTTCACTGAATAATTTTCAATTCAGTCAGCAAAAAAGAATATTCCAGCTTCCTTGGAGGAAAAGAAGAAAGATAAACAAACCATAAAATGTGAAAAGCGGAGTGTAAAATAGGATGGAGGAGAGGCAGACAGGGGGCGGGTGACACACCACCACATGCCATGTACTCTGTCCAGGTTACCAGGGAACAATGACTAAGACTAGAACACACCATGGGTCTGCGACATCACCTTAGCTTTCAGAGCTAAGGTTAAGTTTGGCTAAGCAGTGTGTACTTCAGAGTTCTGGGACAGGATCCAAAATGTGAACAGATTTAAATTCAGACTAAGGCAACCCGTGTAAGCTCAACGAATCTTCTCACACACACAAAAATCCTTCCATTCATATTTTCTATTTCATAGCACCTTTACTTCATTTCATCTCTGCACAAAAGAATAATTAGAATTAAGAGTTAGCTGGAGTTAAAAAAAAAAGAGTTGGAATAAACTATTTCATTTTTTTCCTCACAAACCTCCTTATAATCTGTAAAACTACTTACTGGTGGTTGGATAAAGTAATCTCATCAGTTTAACTGTACAACTGATAAACATAATTGCTAAATGGAAAACACTGTTTTTATTATTACTAGTTAGCTAGGCTAAGAGAGAGACACCATCATTTACAACTGAATTTGGCCTTTTTAAAACATAAGTTGCGTTAAACTCTGAAGTTGGAATAGCAGAGCCATTTTTTAAACAAGAATTTCCTGCAAAACAACACAAATGGTTTATTCTCATTACCAATTTTGTCTCTGCTTTTAATTCTTAATTTCTTTTTCTTGTGTTATTCCAGTGCCTGAGCCCTCTAGCATTCTGCTTAATAGAAGCAGGGAGAGCATACTTTTTTTTTTTTCTGATTTTGACAGAAAGTCTTCTAAAGTTGATGATGAAATATGATTGCTCACTCTAGGTTTTGAGAATATTCCCTTCATCCAGTTAAAGAAATTCCAGATCCATTTTATTCCAAGCTTGCCAGAAGGCCTTTCCCCCACTTTTGGTTGATTATGAAATTATCAAAAGTTTTTAATGTCATCTATTGAAATAATAATGGAGGGTTTTTTCCCTTTAATCTTTTAATCCTTTAATGTTGAAAATTACACTAATACACAAGTACTACAAAATTTGATTCATTGTGTTTAAGATAGTCTCATCCGTGTTTAACAAGTGTATTTTCCCTTTAAAAATTTTTTGGCATTGTCCTAATCCAGTTTTGCTATCAGTTTCATATAATGAGTTGCTTAAAGCATTTGTTTTATTTTTAAATTTTCTGACATAGGAGATATAACATAGGGAGTAATCTATTCCTGTGAAGGCATGGTAAAACTTCCCTATAAACTTTCTTTTGGTAGGGAAAAGAAAGGGAAAGGAGAATTTCTGATTATTCAATTTCTCATAATGGGTTATCTAGATCTTCTTGAATTGATTGACATTTATTTCTTCCCAGAAAACTTTTATCATTTTCACATTATACCTAATTATCAAATTTAATGATTTAAAGTTGTCCCTAGCATTTTCTTTTGAAAGTCAGTGTAACTTAGTTCAGAGCATAAATTCTAAAGCTCTTGGACTTCAGTAGTGAATACTGTCTTTAATTTTACTTTTTTTTTTTCTTGATCAATCTTGCTAGATGTCTGTTTACTAGTTTTTAATTTATTTATTTTTTTAAGAACCAGCATTTGGATTTGTTGATCTTTGATACTGTTTTTTATTTCATTAATTTTTTTTCTTTTGACTTTCTTTGCTTTGCTAAGGCTACCTGTATTATTCTTTTACTTTCTTCAATTAAATGCTTAATTTTTTAATCTATTTTTTCATACTTGTGTTTTTAAGGCTGCAAGTTTACCTCTCTCCTTTTAACTGCATCCTACAAGTTTTGATATGTAGTACATTATCTTTGAGCCCCCCAAATTTTACAATTCCCATTATTTCCTTTTTAAGTCATTAGTTATTAAGGAGGGCATTTTAAAGTTTCCATATTTTATTTTATTTTTAAGATTTTATTTATTTATTTGAGAGAGGGGGAGAGGGAGAAGCAGATTCCGCGCTAAGCAGAGATGGAGGACTCGATCCCAGGACCCTGGGATCATGACCTGAGCCAAAGGCAGACACTTAACTGACAGAGCCACCCAGGCACCCATGTTTCCATACATTTTATTTTATTTTATTTATTTATTTATTTATTTATAAGATTTTATTTATTTGACAGAGAGATAGAGAGAGAGAACAAGTAGGCAGAGAGGCAGGCAGAGGGAGAAGCAGGCTCCCCACTGAGCAGGGAGCCCGATGCGGGGCTCAATCCTAGGACCCTGGGATCACGACCTGAGCTGAAGGCAGCCGCTTAACCAACTGAGCCACCCAGGTGCCCCTTTCCATACATTTAAAAGATGTCTTTAATTGTTTATAATTTGATTCCATTGTGGTCATACAACGCCATCTATTGAAATAATCATGTAAGTTTTCTCGCTTTAATGTTAATGTAGAGAATCTGCCTCCCTCCCCCCTCCTCTCTTTCATACATACATACAAACACAGGAAGATTTTTATTTATGCTTTGAAATTTATTAAGATTGCCTTTATGATATAATACATGATCAACTTTTGTAAATGTTCTATTTATAGCAGATAAAGTCTATTCAGCATTTGTTGGGTATATATTTTATATATATCCAATAAATCAAGCTTGTTGATTTTGTTCATATTTTCAATAGTTTTACTAATATCTTCTTTGCCTGAATCAGCAGTTTTTTAAATAACAGTATTTCAGAATCTCCCATCATAATTGTGGACATGTTAAATATTCATTAGAATTTCATCAGCTTCTGATTTACACATATATTTTTAAAAGATTTTATTTATTTATTTTGAGAGAAAGAATTAGCAAGCGGAGAGGCAGAGGGAGAGAGAGAATCTCAAGGAGACTCCACGCTGAGCACAGAGCCCCACGTGAGGCTCAATGTCACAACCCTGAGATCATGACCTGAGCTGAAATCAAGAGTCAGACACTTCGGGTGCCTGGGTGGCTCAGACTGTTAAGTGTCTGCCTTCGGCTCAGGTCATGATCCTGGGGTCCTAGGATCGAGCCCTGCATTGGGCTCCCTGCTCAACGGGGAGCCTGCTTCTCCTTCTCCCTCTGCTGCTCCCCCTGCTTGTACTCTCTAATAAAAAAATTTTTTAAATCTTAAAAAAAAAAAAAAAAAGAGTCAGACACTTAACCAACTGAGCCACGCAGATGCTCCTAAAGACCATGTTATTAAAATCATACAATATTTCTGGGTGGACTATTTCTTTCTAAAATTATGTAATGGGTCTTTCAATCCTTTAATATTTTCCCCCTAAAATTCTATTTTGCCTGATATTAATATTATAGCAGCAGTTTTTTTTAGTTAATAATGTTGGGGCATATCTTTTCCCGTCCCTATAATTTTCAACCTTTCTGTGTGATTCCTTTAGGTGTGCCTCTTGCCAAGCACTATACAGCTATGTTTTGTTTTTCTATCCCATTTTAATCTTCATCTTTATATGGGTTAGCTTAATCTGATAATATTTCCTGTAATTAATTTTATATTTAGACATATTTTGAATTCTAGAGCCAGACTGCCTGGGCTCAAATCCTGGCTCCACTTCTTACCATTACAATACACCGGTCAATCTCTTTGTGCCTTAACTTCCTCATTTCATTTACAAAATGAAGGTACTAACAGTATCTTAGAGAGATGTTAGCTAAAATAAATAAAGTACTGAGAATAGTGCCTAGCACATACACAGTAAGTGGTATTACAATGCTGTTACAATTACCTTTACATGTTTTCAGTTTGCCATACCTTTTCTTTGTCCCACTTTCCTAATTTCATTTAATTAATAAAGGTTTATAAATTTTCATTTGTTCTGCTTAATTGGAAGTGATTTTAACGATTTCATTTTTTTTTAAATAAAATAATTTCTACACCCAACATGGGGCTTGAACCTACAACCCTGAGATCAAGAGTCGCATGCTCTACCAAATGAGCCAGCCAGGCACCCATATTTGGAAGTTTTAAATAATATTTCTATCTAGTAGTAGTTACCGTTTGTAATAGCTACTGTCTATTTTTTAACCTATACACTTCAATCTAAGAGTTTCTAATAAAAACTGAATGTATGCAGAATCTCGACCCTCTTCCTACTACACAGAACTTAAATATACTTCACTCCTTCAACACTGACAAATCACCTCCTCCTCAACTTATTATCATCAAGAATTTTCCTTTTTTGACTTTTCTCTTTTTAACACATTGTCATTTTATTTTTTTACAGACAATGGCTCACAAATTTACTGACATAGTTTACCCATTTTTTGGTTCACCATTATTTCATATATCCTTCTGCGTCCTTTAATAGATCTTTAAGCGTGGATCTCTGAGACGTGAACTTTCTTAGTCTTTTTATACATGTAAATGTCTTTATCTTGACCTCCCTCTTGAATGTTAGTTCTAACTGCACATAACTTAGTTATTTCTCTTCAGCTTTTGAAAGATGCTGTAACTTCCATTATCTCCTGGCCTCTATTGTTAAAGAGGTATATTTGCTGCTCCTTTGTGAACAATCTATTTTGTCTGGTAGCCTGAAAAAAAATTTTTTTTTAAAGATTGTATTTATCTATTTGAGAGAGACCGAGATAGCAACGGAGATAGTGAGAGAGAGAGAGCACAAGCAGATAGTGAGAGAAAGCACAAGTGGAGGAGATAGAGAAGCAGGCTCCCCACTGAGCAGGGAGCCCGATGTGGGGCTCAATCCCAGGACCCTGGGATCATGACCTGAGCCGAAGGCAGACACTTAACCTACTGAGCCACCCAGGCGCCCCAAATTTTTTGTTTTTGACATTACAGTTTCCTTAAGAAGTATCTAGATGTAGATTTATTATTTATCCTGCTCATCTGTCTTTAATTTGGGAATTCTGCTTAAATATTGCTTTTTCATCATTCACTCCATTTTCTTTTAGCTCAGCTATATCTTTTTGTATTTTATTTGCTTTTATATCTATTTTTTATATTTATTTGAGTATAGGTGACACACAATGTTACATAAGTTTCAGGTGTACAACACAGTGATTAGACAAGTTTATACATTATGCTATGTTCATCACAAGTGTAGCTGCCATCTGTCCCAATACACTGGTATTACAATATTATTGACTATATTCCTTATGCTGTGCCTTTTATTCCCATGACTTATTCATTACATAACCGGAAGCCTATATGTCCCACTCCCCTTCACCCATTTTGCCCAACTCCCTATTCCCCTCTTCTCTGGCAACCATCCGTTTGTTCTCTGTATTTATAGGTCTAATTCTGCTTTCTGCTTGTTCATTCATTTAGTTTAGTTTGTTTTAGATTTCACTTATGCATGAAATCATATGGTATTTGTCCTTCTCAGTCTGACTTATTTCACTTATTATAATACTCTCTAGGTCCATTCATGTTTTCTCAAATGGCAAGAACTCATCCATCTTCATGGCCATGTAATATTCTCCCGTGTGTCTGTGTGTGTGTGTACACTTTACATCTTCCTTAGACATTTGTCTATTGATGGACACTTAGTTTGCTTCCATATCTTGGCTATTGTAAATAATGCTGAAACAAACAGGGGTGCATATATCTTTTCAAACTAGTGTTTTTGTTTTCTTTGGGTAAGTACTCAATAGTGGAATTAATGGATATGATATTTCTATTTTTAATTTTTTGAGGAAGCTCCATACTGTTTTCCACAGTGGCTAAACCAATTTAAATTCCCACCAACAGTGTATGAGGGTTCCTTTTTCTCCTTGCAAATACTTGTTATTTCTTATGTTTTTGAATTCTGACAGGCCTAAGGTGAGATCCCGTTGCGGTTTTGATTTGCATTTCCCTGATAATTAGTGATGTTGATCAGCTATGTCTTTTTTTTTTTTTTTAAAGATTTTATTTATTTATTTATTTGACAGAGACAGAGACAGTGAGAGCAGGAACACAAGCAGGGGGAGTGGGGAGGGAGAAGCAGGCTTCCCACTGAGCCGGGAGCCCGATGCGGGACTCGATCCCGGGACTCCAGGATCATGACCTGAGCCGAAGGCAGTCACTTAACCAACTGAGTCACCCAGGCGCCCCGATCAGCTATGTCTTTTAGACATTCACCAGTGATTTGTGTTAAACCAAAGGGAATGTGGCAAAGTGAGGAATTACTGTGCATACTAAGTCATTAAGTCCTCACCATCAATTTTGCCCAATTTTCTAAGAATTACAATCTATTCTTGAGAACCAAGGTTACAGCATGCTGACTAGCATTTTTTAAATTCTCTCTTCCACTAAGCCCCTCACAATTCTACCACAGATAACACAGAAGCAAAAAGGGTAATAGTGGAATGGCTAATATACTTTTCAGAGCCTAAACTAGAATATAATCTCTGAGATCTTTATTGATCCCATACTCCACTCCCATCCCAAACTTCTAACATATAAGCAATATACACAGCACATACATGTTTTATAAAATAAAATTCTACCCACTGAACTCATTTTCCCACTGATTTCCAGTGTAAATTGAGTGATTCCATCTATCCTACCGACTTTTAAACTATGCTATGCAATCTCCATAGGACAGAACTACTGATTATCTGTACCACAGGAGAAACAAGAACAAATTTATATTATCAATGAGTAGACAAATTAAAGCTTGTATAGGTGGTTGTTAATCATGCAACACCCGAATGCACCTGCATAATGACTGTATCAAAAACTACCCATTAAAGCATGCACATAACTCTTCTTTAATGCCAGAAACAAAGCCCCAGGACATTTTCATTTCTACTGCATAACTTCCAAAAATTAGATCTATAGTTCATCAACAACCAATTAGACTCAGCTGTGCTTGCTTTCTCTCAGACAATTTTAATAGTATTTCTCTTTGGATATAATAGATAATTTTAAAAAGAGATTAAATTATGATTTCAAATGTTATACTAAATAGAAAAAGCTTGTTTTATTTTGAACTCAGATTACCTAATTTGTACAATCAGATGCAAAAGGCTCAAAGCTTATCATTGCAATTAAGCCTGCCTTGATCAAATTCATCACTCTGGTCCCAGTTATCTCTCTATTTCAGTATGTAATCTTGGGCTCTTTTCTCTTCACATCAGTTTTCTAAGTCATAATTTTTTTTAAAGATTTTATTTATTTATTTTAGAGAGAGAGTGCACACGAATTGGGGGGGGGGGAGCAGGAAGAGAGACAAGCAGAACCCACGCTGAGTGCGGAGCCTAATGTGGGGCTCAATCCCATGATCCTGAGGATCATGACCTGAGATGAAATCAAGAGTCGACGCTTAACTGACTGAGGCACCCAGGCGCCCCCATAATTTTTTTAAACTTGTAAATAAACTTGTTTTCTAAATACACTTTTTTGAGAAGTAATTTACATATAACAAAGTGAACCCATGTTAAGTTTTGACAAACACATATACCTGTGTAACCACCACAACAATTAAACACAGACTACTTCTACCACCCTGCTTCCCAAAGGTCCCTGTGCTCTTTGGCAAGTCATGCAGTAGATCCACCCTGGCCCCTAGCAATCACTGATCTTACTACATCCTTCATTGGTTTTGCCTGATCTACAATTTCAAATACATGCAGTTATATAGTATGTACTCGTCCTATCTGACTTCCTCTACTCAGCATAATATTTTGGAGATTCATCTATGTTATTGCATGTATCAGTAGTTCATTTCAGTTGGGCTGTTTCCATTGTTACCATGAATAAGAATGCTATGAACATTCATGTCAACTCTTTTAGCAAAAATATGTTTTTATTTCTCTTAGACTACTACCTTATAAAATACTTTATAGAATTACATTCAAACAACAAGACGTATGGCAGTCTTAAAAAACATAATTTACTTCACATAAATGAAAGGTCTGCCATTTATTCATTCTCAGGTAATTTCTTTTAAAGATTTTTTTTTATTTTAAGTAATATCTACACCCAATGTGGGGCTCACAATTACAACCCCAAGATCAAGAGTCGCATCCTCTACTGACTTTGGCAGCCAGGTACCCCTTGAGGTAATCTTCTCTTAAAAAAACAAATAAGCAAAGCTAACTATATAAATAACTCCCACTTCTGTACATTGTATACAATTATCATACAAAATGCATACAAAATGCATTCAAAGTTCTTCCCTCATTGATATAATGTGTACCTGCTACTCACTAGAGGTTTGGAGATACAATTAAGGAAACCTAAGACAATATATCTGTGGTAAGATATGAAGGCACAAACAGAGTAGGAAATGTGAGATTATTTTCAGAAAAACCAATGTTTTAAATATACTAATTTAAAGAAATAATCCAAATTTGCCTTTTTAGCTTCACAGCTGTAAGTACTAAAAAGGCAAGTGTATTTTTGAGAGCTAAAACCACGGTAGCCTATCAATCTATGAAGCTGAGAGAACCTATGAGTGGGGATTCAACAATGAACTCTCATCTTTAGTTTCTGGTAAAGCAGAATGACTGAAAAACTGGGTGGCTTCACCTTATGGTTTTGATTCTCCAAAGCTGGAAGGTTGGATCAAGACATCAATCTGGCATCACCCTATCATCTTAACAAAACAAATACACTTAAGAGCTGATTTTGGTTTCATGTAGGGCTCAGGTCTCACTCAGTCCCAACAGATTTGCCAGGCCTGATTCTATCTATAACTCAGAAACAACAGACAAATCAGCAGAAGTCCACAAATAAGGCATGAGAAAAAAACCTATGGAAATTCAGAAGAAGGGGAGATTATTTCCAGTTAGAGGTACTGAGGAGCAACATCAAAAAAAGACAACTCAATGCCCTTGAATGGGCAGAACTGGGACATGTGATGATGTATAACTTGGTACTACTTAGTGATTAAAATCTTGGTCTCAAATGAAGTTGCAAAAAACTGGGTATCTAAATGCAATGTGGTATCTTGGGTTAGACCCTAAAACAGAAAAAAGAATTGAGGAAGCCCATGTAACTTTAAAGAGTCCTAAGGAGTCAAAGGAAAAAGTAGAGACGGAGGAATAAAATCTTGAACTTTACTGGTATTAGGAACATTGCCCACTTACCCTTTCTACTTCTTAAACAGCACAAACAATAATAATTCCATTTCTGGGAATCTAGTCAAGGAAACTCCTTAATAAGGCTTTCACTTTATGTAAAAAAGACATTCATAGAATTTTTAATAAGAAAAAAATC
Organism: Mirounga angustirostris; assembly: GCF_029215605.1. Lineage (NCBI taxonomy): Eukaryota > Metazoa > Chordata > Mammalia > Carnivora > Phocidae > Mirounga > Mirounga angustirostris. The sequence continues at coordinate 67,627,249 of NW_026991723.1, read as the reverse complement.
AGAACAGTCTAAAGAGAAAAATAGTTAAGCAAAACTATTATCAGGCCTTTCTCCATATTCCTACCAAGTCTACCTAACAAACTTCTCTATTTTTAAGCCACACTTCCTTGCTGTTGCTTCTAGACAGACTTTGATTTGGTAGCTCAATTATATATAACACATACTTCAATTACTATACTACTGATAAAGTACTTCAATAATTTGTTTCATGGTCCTCATTATGAGAACTTTGAGAGCAGAACCTAAGTATGTTCACGTGAGAATCCTTAGCACACAGGGTTAGTAAATAGGCTCTGCAGAAATGAAACGTTACATTATATAGGAGGCACACCTGGACAGGAGTCCCACAGAGAACAAATCCAAATTTTCTGAAGATCTGTACAATAAGCAGAAACTACAAATATCAGAAGATATAAGGAACCACTAGTAGCCCAGAGGGTAGCATATTTCTTATTAGAGGTTAGAGAGGTAGCTGTATTACCCTGATAATATCACTGAGTAGAAGGGCTATTTTCATAGAAGGAATATTAACAATATGATAGATCATGGTGACACTAACATTGTGTTTTATCTAAGAATCCAGGCTCTAAAGTGATATAGCCCCCCGTCTGAATTTTAGCTCTGCCTTAATTTCCACATCTACAGAATGAAGGTGACAAAATTAAGATCTCTCTCATAAGCTTGTGAAGATTAAATGAGATGATGCATACAAAAGCTTGGCATAGTGCCTGGCACATAGCAAATATTCAAAGTTAATTTTTATTATTGCCTCTCAAACTTCTGGCCTCTACTTAATTCAGCTGATTCAGATGGCAAGGAAAGAAAGAATCCCAAGAAACCTGGGCAGCATCTGTAGGAACTGTGACATGATGGAATAAAACATCACATCCTGGTGGCACAGTTCACTTTTTATTGCTAGTGACTGGACTCTGGAGAAGAAAAATAAGTATAAAAAATTCAGAGCCCACTGGAGTAACTAATCCAAGTTACCACTGTGTTGAAGGTACCATGCTTTGTGTCAGAGTAACACAGTAGCAGTAATAGTAGTAATAATACTGTAATGATAGTAGCAGCAGTAGTTAACGTTCACAGAGCACTTCCTATGTGCCAGCTACTGTTTTAAATGCATTTCATGTATTAACTCGTTCAACGTATTAAGTCTTAGAAATAAGCACTTAGGCTGACGAGTCCAACAGCTCTGGAGTTAAATCGTGGTCCTGCCAGTAATGAGCAAGTTACCTCACTTCTCTGAGCATTAGTTTTCTCCTAACTGGGAGTGAGCACACCTAACCCACAGGCATAATGTGAGGACTGTCTGAGATAACAAACGTAAAGTACCTATCATGTGCCAGATAACCAGCTGATACCCTCGTAGCTGTGTCTTTATTATTGCCGCTAATATTATTATTACATCTGAGGACCAAAAACATCATTCTGCAGGCATGCAGAGTAAAGTTTCAAAAGGGGGAACTTTTTTCTTCCTTCCTGAGTTCCTCTTAGCCTTTTTCTTTCCCCAAATGGTAAGCATCTATATTATTAAGCTCTTCTCAGAATAAACTATACATGAATACAAAGTAAAATATTATACAGATAAAAAGACCTTTAGAGTAGCTTTAAAAGGTTTCTTTTCCCCACTCTAGGAACACTAGTGGTGAAAATACTGTATTTCCTTCAAGTAAATAGTGCTGAAAAGAATAAAAATGGCATATGGCTGGGGGAATCTTCCAAAGAAACTACTCTACACAGCCATCCCCCGTTCTTTTCTCTGCCTTTTAAGGTCACAGTAACAGGATAGAAAATCTGGGACTCACACCATCTGTCCAGACAGTTCCATCACTGCTCATTTCTCTTGTTAAATAATTAGAACACTTCACACTTCCCAAACACTGCTACAATAAAGAGCAGTTAAAGCAGAATGATAGAAGCTCTTTCTATGCAGAAATGTAGTGGTTAGAAATGAACCATTCTTTTGAAGTTTGTGGGTTTCAGATCATGTCAGTGAGAAGAAAGAAATTCAAGTCTTAGAAGGAAATTTAAGAATAAAAGAATTATAATACTGGCTCTAGAAAGTATCTTTCTTAGAAAAAAGGTGACATCCTCATATGACTTCTCTAAGAATAGATTTGGCAGTTTAATATTGAGTTAATTATATATGTATCTAATCTGTAATTTTCTCATAAGACTATGAAGAGAGATCGTTTTCTTTACCCTTGTCCTACTAGTATAGTAATAGTAATAGCAGCTAATAATTCTTGGCACTCAGGACATCTTTAATTCTCTTCAAAACCCTTTTTTGTATTAACTCACTTAATCCTTAAAAAGCCATTCTATGTAGCAATTTCTATTATTATTCCCATTTTACACTTGAGGAGACTTAGGCGGAGAGGTTAAATAACTTGCCCAAGGTAAAATAGCTGGGGTTCAAAAGCAAGTTGACTGGCTCCATCCCTTTAATTTCTGTGCTACACTATCTTACAGTTTTTAAAGAAGCCTCTAAATTATACATTAAATTCAGCTTTTTTTGTGGGTTTTTTTTAAAGGTTTATTTATTTAATTTAGAGAGAGAGCGAGCACAAGAGGAAGGGAAAGAGGGAGTGGGACAGAGAATCCCAAGCAGACTCCATGCCAAGTACGGAGCCTGACACAGGACTCTATCTCATGACCTGAGCTGAAACCAAGAGTTGGATACTCAACCATCTGAGCCACCCAGGCACCACCAAATTCAGTTTCTTTATTATATCTGAATAAACAAATTATAGCTGAATGTCATAAACACTTATCCCCATTCACCTGGTCATAGGGAGAATGTCAATTATATATTCATTAACTTAATTTCTGTCTTATATTCAGAGCTTACCCAGCATGAATGTGTTGTTGTCATAAAGCAAAATAATTTTTATATTAAATAAAAGTTTCAAGAATATCCTCTGGGGTCAATGTCAGTTTGGGGATACTTTATAACTAGAAAAAGGTTTGGATTACTCTCAAACCTCCAGAATTTACCTTACATGAAGACTCCTTGCCTTCAAATAAAGATTCAGCAATACCAAGAGGGTGTGTCAATGTACCCAGGAGAAACCAGTCTGAATATGGCATTTCTCTTCTGTGTCACAGAATTCTCCCCACTCTGCCCAATGGCCCAAATTTATGATAGAAGCTCCAATCTCAGCTAGTTAGTGAATCAAATTTAAGCTTCTGGGCACATAACTACCATAATAATGACAGTAATAATAATAATCACTTTAGTAATCATAATAACAACAATGATAACCATCATTTACTGATAATGAATGCTAAGCATTATGTCAGGTGCCTCATATCATCAGGTGTATCAGGGAGACAGTGGGGAGTAGTGGTTAAGGGACAGGCTGCTGAGTCCTTTCATTACTTGCTGTGTGGTCTTGAACAAACTACTTACATTCTCAGCACCTCACAGAATACCTGTCTCCTAAGATTGTTTTGACGATTAGATGTGTTAACACATGCAAAATGTTCATAACAGTCAAACGCATAGTAGTGCTACCCAAACTTAATAGACTAGGAGATTAATGTTCAGAGAAAAGCTAAAGGCCACAAATAGGTTAGGGTGCAGCCAAGGTCCCCCAGGTCTGCCTTGACTCCTAAGCCCATGCTCTTTGGGTTCTCATTCCCATTCCTTTGCCTCTCCTTCTCTTTCTCTCTCAGAATTGAGAATAGGTCAACTGCTTCATAAAGGAGAGCATTGTTACTCTAATGTCATTTTTGTCTTTTCTCATCAGAGAGTTTTACTGTAGCAGCATTAAAAAAAATGTTAAAAATGTCAATCTAACATACTGCACTCCATCAATTCCGAGACATTTCCCCCCACCCAAATTTTTCCATCTGTGAATCATGTGTCTCAGAATTATAATTGACAGTATTTTTCCTTTCTGAGTAGCACATAAAATAATGGTGCATCTTACAATCCATACTATCTTATATTTGACAAAATATGGTAGCTGTTAAGCTCAATGAGTATGCTTTAAGGATCAGCCCTCAGTCATTGTTGAAGGCTCATTCCTGAGCTTGCCGAGCATTTGTGGCCTCAGACCAGTTCAGTTCCAGTGTCCTCACTTAATCTTCACTTCACCCTATCTCCTTCTTACTGACCCTTATCCATTTCCATCAAATTAACAAGCTCCTGTAACTCTAACAGCCAATCAGTATTTTGGCTAAGGCTCTGGGCTTGGTTTTTGTGTTCCTTGTTTTGGTTTTCCCTTTCTGATGACTCAAGGGCTTCTAATCATAATGACTCTTTGGACTGAAGTCCCAGGGGCACTTCCTCCTCTTACACTGTCCTTATAAGTAGTCCATACTTTCCAAACACAATTGGGCTTTATGGGTAAACTGAGGAAGTTAGCTAAGAGTGAAGCTGTGACAGTCTTTCGTTTGTTTTTCATTTTCAGTTACTTACTATTTCTACCTTCTGAAATTATTTCTCTAGCCCCTTTTATAAGTACTTATCTGATTCATACTTAAATTTTTTTCCCGTTTTGGCCTGAGTGCCTCCATTCCACATATGGTCAGTCTCTTCATAGAAGAAAAAAATGTCGAGTTTTACATCATCTTTTCCTTGGAAAGATAGTTCCAAGCTGTCCTCTACCTAGGAGGAAGACAAAAACCATCACAGACTGAAACGAAGGAAATATATTTTCTTAAAAAAAAAAAAAAAGATTTTGTTTTATAGAGAAAGAATACTGATTCTAAGATAATATATTTTTTCAAACTGGAACATCTCTTAAATTGGGATTTATCAATAGCGTGCCAAGATTTGATTTCTTTTTTAAATGCATATAAAATAATGTTGCTTCTGATAATTAATGAAAACTCAGAGTAAATGATTTACAGTAGCTCAATTACCACTCTGCAGAACATTCTGTTCCTGAGCCCCTTTCTGACTAAAGAAGGAAAGGAACCAAAGAAAAATGATTCCCTTTAATAATCAAGAAAAACTATTAGGAAATAAGTCTCTCATCTCAATCAATAATAAGTACTTAAATAAATGTGGCATCACAGAAACCCATCTATGTAGCATAAATTATATTATGTATATGAAAAAAGAAAAAACAAAAGTTAAAGATACAAAGAATTTTGAGAACATTTCCCTAAAGAAACTTAACCTACAAATAATTATGTTCCCATTAGACTTGGTGCCTCTGTCTTGATATAGCACTAATCACATAATTACTATGTGCTTTTTTTTTTTTTCCCAATTAGACAGTGAACTCCTCAAAGAAAAGTACTGTAACTTATTCATGTTTGTGTCCCAGGTGCAGAGTGCAGTGCCAGGCAGAAAGTGAGTGTAGAGTAAACATTTGTTGCATGCCTAGAGTTCTACTGCTTTGACTCTGACCTCTGGAAAATATTTTATTAAATATTTTTTATAAACTGGAATAATTAGGATAAATAAATTTTTCAGTGACTAAACATACTTCTACTCACTTTCCAGGACAACACCTCACTGGGAACAATCAAATTAAGAGTAAGATGTTGTTTGGGGAAAAAAAAAAAGAGTAAGATGTTTGCAAGGAATCATGGGCTTAGGGCATAGAAATCAAATTGTCTAAAAGGAGATTTCATTTAAGTCATGATGACCTATTCCTAGTTGAACTCAGAAAATTGCTATGACCCAGAACATGTGAAATAAATAAGAAATTCAAGTACTATTTGAAATGATTCTATAGTTCTAACCCTTAGCTACCAAAGGACCGTTTCATGTTGATAATGACAGGATGCCTAAGTGAATAAGAAATTAAATGACTTATGAGAAACAATATAATTTCAGGTGGGGTAGGTGAGATTCTTAATAATTGTATTAATTTTGCATTACATGGTATACTAATTACATTATATTGTTATCTAACATAATGGCAACAAATCACCTGCAAGAGTTCAAGATCCTTTTCTCCTTCTCATTGTCAAAAGAAAGACAGATTTTCTAGTTTCCTTAAATAGTGCAAAAGTCACATAACAAAAAACAACAAAAAACAACAAAAAACAAACAAACAAAAAGTCACATAACAAGCTTCTGCTAAGCTCAGCCTGGCCAGTACTGAGTGATACACATGTAACATTCTTAACCATCTCTGAGTTAATATAAACTTTACTTTTGAGACATGGTACTTATGAAGTAAAGCAGATTTTTACTACTGACCTTCCCAAATTTGTGTTTGAGTGGAAGTCCTACATCCTGAAATGCTGAAATAATATCAGATTTATAATCTTGTATAAAAATTCCTAGGTCAACATCTTTACTATAAGGAATAATGTTGCATTGCCGATACCACCCTAAAAATAAAAAAGAAACAAGAAAACTTTTTAAAAACTTAAGTTTGGAAAAAATTAGTCACTATTGTATGATCTTTGTAAGAGTGGATTTTATTTCTTAAGATTAGACTTACAGCGCTTTACCAAAAATATTTTTAAAAAATTAAATCCCGGGGCGCCTGGGTGGCTCAGTCGTTAAGCGTCTGTCTTCGGCTCGGGTCATGATCCCGGGGTCCTGGGATCGAGCCCCGCATCGGGCTCCCTGTTCCGCGGGAAGCCTGCCTCTCCCTCTCCCATTCCCCCTGCTTGTATTCCCTCTCTCGCTGTGTCTCTCTCTGTCAAATAGATAAATAAAATCTTTAAAAAAAAAAAAAATTTAAATCCCAAACTAAAATCTGTGGTTATAAGAAGCCATCTGTTGAAGAACCTTTCTTTCCTTTTTTTTCTTTCCTTCATTTTTACTGCTCTGAGCACTCAGCATCCTCAAAAACTTTCATGATGTATTTTAATTTCTAAATAAGCTATTAGCTTTAATAATGTTAACTGGGCCAGGCCGCCAGGGTGGCCCAGTTGGTTGGGTATTTCAGCTCAGGATATGATCTCAGGGCTGTGGTACTGAGCCCTGCATCAGGCTCCGCACTCCATGCAGAGTCTGCTTGTTCCTCTCCCTCTGCTCCTCCCCTGCATTCTCTCTCTCCTCTCTCAAATAAATAAATAAATAAATAAATAAATAAATAAATAAATAAATAAATAAATAAATAAAAATCTTTAAAAAAATAATGTTAACTGGGCCATCCATTTAAAAAAATTAAGTTACTTTTGAGAATGTTTGATCATAAACCTCTAATGATGAAGGCTGCCTTTAAGGTATGCTAAAAAATATAATTTAATTCTTTTGCTTAACCAATATCCCCTTCCTGAGAAATAATTTATTGAACAGCTCGTGTCTGATGGCTCATATATTTATTTATTTCAGAGAAAGAGAGCGTGAAAGTGTGGGGGGAGGAGGGGAGAAGGGAGGGGGAGAGAGAAACTCAAGCAGACTCCCCATGGAGCATGGAGCCCAACGAAAGGCTCGATCTCAGGATCCTGAGATCACGACGTGAGCTGAAACCAAGAGTCGGTCGCTTAACCGACTGCACCACAAGGTGCCCCTGATGGGTCATATAAAAAAGAGAAGTATCATCCTCAATTTTCAGCACATTGTCAATATCAAAAGATATTTCTAGGTATATTTACTATGTACCTACTTCTCAATTAGGTGCTCTACTACTGTTCTAAAAAACCAAAATCTATACCGTAATACTACTAAGGGCTCTTGGGTCTCCCCTGTATCCTTCTAATTCTTTCATCCAAATTATTCAGAAAGTATATAAATGTCTATGATTGTCTTTATAGGCATTGCTATTGGGCAACACTGTCTGGCATTCTAAACTTTAATTTCATTGTAACAGAGATGTTTAGAAGTCCAGGATGGCATCTCATCTCTAGCTTGAGAAAATTCCACACTCCACATCTATCAGAGAATCATAAACTATTAAAAATGGAAGGCTCCTTGGGGCACCTGGGTGGCTCAGTTGGTTAAGCATCTGACTCTTGATATCAGCTTAAGTCTTGATCTCAGGGTTGTGAGTTCAAGCCCTGCACTGGACTCCACGCTGGGTATGGAGCCTACTTAAAAAAAAAATGGAAGGCTCCTGAAATAACATCTAATTCAACTCCTTCATTTTGCTCTTAAATGAAGAAAACCATGGGGCTAAAAATGCATAATAAAACACGACAAGTAATTAAGAAGTATTTCTGATGACATAGTTTTATAACACAATCTTACTTCAAAAAGTTAAACCTTAAAGCATATATCATATACATGTGTGAGATGTGTTTTTTTCTTGGCTTACTCTACCTAAAAGCTCTGTGACAATAAGAACCACATGAATTTCCACAAAGCCTAATAAATAGGATAACCATATATCCCAGTTTACATCTGTCATATCAATATAATTACTAATGGTACTCCTTTTCACTCTTAAAAGTCTCTCGAATTGGACAACAAATTATATTGTAACACTATAAAAACAGAAGCAGAATTAATTTTTGTACAAATAAAGTTATAATCAAGAAAGAATACAGTTATGACCAACTATAGTTATTAACAAGAGGGCATAAAAACAACAGAATTTAGATTCTTAATAATTCTAAATTCCAAGAAGTTTGATCTAATGTATAGTGGAAGGAGATCCAAAAATCTTTCTCTGATGCTAATAACAACTCGCATAAGGACTCTAGAAAAGTGTACATTTCCCCACCTCAGGATGAATGGAATGTGGTAAGGCAGTGATGTAACCAGTGAGAGTATCAGTGACCTGGAAAAGACTTGTAGAAAGACCTTCTGGAACTCCCTTCAGTCTTTTTCTCGTTTGCGTAAGTAAATGTGTAAGTAAGTAAAGAAATAGAATAGAGGTTTTTTTGGGTTTTATTATTTTTTTTAAAGGCAGAACAATCTTTGGGACAGAAATAATAAAATGCTAATCCAAGGATTGCCTGAAGATCAAATATAGTCTACATGTTCTGATATAAATTTTATACATGACTTACAGTTTTTGGTAAACACAACATGGCCTTCCTAACTCTCTTGTATGTTTCTGAAATTAATTTCTTTAAAGAAATCAAGAAATTCCTGCTCTGTGCACTACATTTATTCTGTCTATAAATATGACACTTCAAATATCACTGATGTTTTGTCATCTCAAGTAGTTATCCCTAAAGCCAAAGAGGATGAAATGACAAAAAGACAAATGTAAAGCAATAAGAATTTTACCTAGACAAGTTCCACTGCTCAGCCAGAACCGTACTCCCAATTTCTTTAATGTTTTGGCTGCCAGTTGCAATAATTCCTTTGCATTCTTCCGAAAGGCCATAGCTTCCACAGTGTTATCATCAAGGTACTGCTACAGATACAACAAATACTCAGCTATTACAGCCATTTCTAAATTGCTAGAAATATTTCTGTGACATCTAAATTAAATCTGAAAATTAACCCCATATTATACATTTTTCTATTATAAAAAAATCAAGTTTCAGAGTTCCTTGTTAGTTGCTCATTTATAAGACTACAGGAACAGATTCTAGAAAAAGACAAGTTAAAGGGGAAGGAGTATAACCAGGATTCCCAAAGGATGAGACTTCCACTTTTATCAACTCCTTCACATCACAATTGAGCAGATTGGGCAGTTAGGAGAAAAGAAGACTAATTCTGAGAGCTATAAGCATATCTGAGCCAAAAGCACTTAGTGACATTTTCATGATTCACTGATTCAGTTGGTCTTTAGAGACTACAGGGCATAATAAAAAGAGCCTGGGATTTTGGTTCAGATTATCTGTGTTCAAGTCCAGCCCCACTTCTTCTTAGCTGTGGTGCTGGGCGTATCACCTCAGGAGAGCACAAGCTCCATGAGGAAAGTGACTTCATTTTATCACTTTATCTCTAGAGCCCAGCACAGCACCTGAACATCTGCGGAATGAGTGAGAGAGTGAAAGAACAAAGCTCTCTTAGATATGGTTTCCTCATCAGGCACTAAAGGATACTAATTACACTTTGCAGGACCGCTGTGAAGACTTAATGACACAATGGATTACAGAAAAATGCTTCATAAATATGAAGTTCTAGATAAATATTATCATTATCATTTACCTAGTCATGCTTTTCTAATTTTCTCCATTTTTAGGGTGTTCTAGACTGAGGAAAACACTATAAATTCTTCAGTGATGCTTCGTTACTTATGGGTCAAAATCTAAACTTCTTTGCATAGGAGACAAGGACATTTGTGTTGGGGTCCCTGACTACTGGTCCAGCCTCACTGCCCCTCTCCTCACACTTCATAATACAGCAATAACCTCTAACTCCCCAAATACACCATGACTTTTCAAGCCTCTGTGCCTTTATACGTGTTTCCTTTCTCAGAAATGCTCCTGACTAACAAAATCTTTCAGGTCTCAGTTCTACCTTTTGAAAAACATTCCCTAATTTTTCTAGGAAGATGTATTTATTCTCCCAGTGCTACCCTTTTGTTCAACATTTAGGGAGCAAAGAATAATATTTGTCCTAGATATAGGCAAAGACAAATGAAAGAATCTGTCCAATGAGTTTATAATAGTTACCATGTGTATACACTTTCACCATAATTATTATCATTTTTAATTCACATTATTGGTTTTACTTAGGTTTCCTCCACTAGGCTGTAAAGACAGTTCCTTGAGGGCGTGTACTAAACCTCTGCATCACTGTATGTAACAATTTAGAATGGTGCCTGACACATAATATGTGAGTATCACATATAGTGGTGAATGGGTAAATGAATAAATGACCAAGCCCCTCCTGTACTAGGCCCTGCCTATAATACCCAAAATATCCTGTCATTCTTTTACAATATAGCAGGAGAAAATATAGCTGCTGGAGGGACTCTAAGGATCGTAAGAAAAAAGTATCCCTAGGAAGAAAGTGGGATCCCAGAAGATAAGTTGCCTTCTCTACACATACAAATTATACAGGATCCCTTCAAGATGAAAACATTCTCAGAGCTACAGCTTCTCTGAGAACACATGATTGGAATGGGAGGCACATGTTCTTATCCTTGGTGTGATGGAAAATACTGGAGACGCAAGACTTAGTCTATGCTCAGCCAATAATGACTGTGTAGCACACTGAAACCTCAATTTTTTTATTTGTTAAAAGCAAATACTTGCCTAATTTCAAAAAGTGACTGAAAGGGTCAAATTAAGTAACAGACATGAAACTCTGTGCTTGATAAAGACATTACTCTGATAGTTATGTCCTACTGAGGCTGCGCCTGCATGGACATACTCTCACCTCTGACATACCTTACCTAGCACGACACTCCCAGAAATTCCATTTCTTAGAATTGACCCCATATGTATTAAAGTATATACACCTATAAACCTTTTGCATCTGTTAGGGATTTTTAAAATTATAGTATGCATGTTTTTTCTACTTAAAGATGTCTTATATCAATCTTGGGCTTATCACGCCTCTAGAAAAAGACAAAATCCTAATTTAAATATCATGTCCATTTGATCTTTGTTATTCAGGTAACCTTTCCCCAGGCTTCCCCCAAAATACGGATGGAAAATAACGTGACATTTATTTTATAGATGAGGAAATTAAGACTTAGAAATTTGTCCAAAGTCTCAGAAAAAAATTAGTAAAAGGAGGAGGATAATATAGCTTTGTAGATATCCCTAGGCCAGGTGTCCAGATAGTTCCATATTTCCCTCTGGTTTTTCACTGGAATTCAACAGACTGGACTGAAAGTCATTAATTATTTTTTGATGGTTACTGCTGAAACAAAATCAAGTTCAGGAAAATGTATATTATCCTACTTCTAAACTTCTTGGTAGATTGAGAAAATAAAAGTAAATAAAGTAAGTCAAGAGAGCATTTCCTCTTCTCCTCCTCCTCCCTTCCTGAACTATTCAATACTAGAACTATTAGGTAAGGCAGAGCAAGAAAAGGCACATGGGTGGCCTGGTATGGGTATCAGAGCCTGAGGAAGTGATGAGGGAATCCACATGGAGGGGACAGCCCCTCCATGTCCAGTGTGGGGAGTCAGAGCCCGAGTAGTTTGAGAAGTGTGTCCATAGATGGGGGCAGCACAGGGGGAGATTAGCAACATTCAAGCAGGGTGAGGACAGCAACCATGTGGGAGAGGGGACAGAAGCAACGACAGGAGATTGAACAAATAAGCAAATGTATTAAGAATAATAGGAGTCAAGTTTCTCACTGTTTGAGAAGGGAGTCACAAATAAGGAAACAAACCCTATGCTGTTTAACTGAAACATAAATTAGTTGGACTGGCAATATCTATGTAAATTCATGGATTTTGATAGATAGACGGATACAGAAATAAACACACACACACAGTCACTGAGAGGGCCTGTGTGCAACAAAACCCAAGTAGCAAAGAGCACACCTGGCATCCAAACCTTGGCTTCTAAAAGGAACCAGGACTTAGAGAAATGGCTGATTCCAGCGTTGTCTCAGGGAAATTACAAGATGAACCTAGAGCACCTTGTTCCAAAAAGCAAAAAAGTACTCAAAAAATGATGAAGACATGTCAAAAAGACATGTAAGCCATCATGAAGAGGTTCCCACTGGCCAAATAGAGAATAATTTGAGGATCAAAGTAAATAATGAAAATAAAGGGGGCTCCTGGCTGGCTCAGTCAGAAGGGTATGCGACTCTTGATCTCCGGGTTATGAGTTCAAGCCCCACATTGGGTGTAGAGATTACTAAAAAAATATGAATTAATTTTTAAAAAAGAAAATAATGGACTATAACTTATTGAATAAAACAGGAAATCATGAGTTCATACTGATGTAAACAAATAAATTGAAAGATTGATAAGGATGTTGACAATTATTTTTTAAGAGAGAGAGAGTGCAGAAGTAGTGGAGGGGCAGAGAAGGGGTAGAGGGAGAGAGAAAATCTTAAGCAGGCTCCATGCCCAGTGCAGAGCCTGATGTGGGGCCCAATCTCATGACCCTGAAATCATGACCTGAGCTGAAATCAAGAGTCTGACTCTTCACCAACTAGGCTACCCAGGAGCCTCAGGATATTGACAATATCTACCTGGTGTTAAGGTACCTTTGGGGCACCTGGGTGGCTCAGTCAGTTGAGCTTCTGACTGATTTTGGCTCAGGTCATTACCTCATGGCTCATGAGATCAAGCCCCACAACGGGCTCTGTACTCAGCAGGGAGTCTGCATGGGATTCTCTCTCTTCCTCTGCCCTTCCCCCACACCTCATGCACGCTCTCTCAAATAAATAAGTAAATAAACCTTTAAAAAAAGATTCATACCAAATTTCTATTAGTTACAAAGGAAAAAACAGAAACTTTAGAGGGGTGAAGCTAGGATACCACTTTAATCAAGTGATCAATGTGAGTATCAGCGGTAATGGGACAAATCACAACCATGCAGCACCTGATAGGATGTAATGAGAAAAACATAGAATCACTTCCGTATTATTCCTACTACAGGTGTATTACCTGAATCTAACATGAGGAAAAACCAGACAAACCTCAAACAGGGACAATTTACAAAATATCTGGCCTGTAATCTTCAAAAGCATCAAAGTCATAAAAGTTAAAAAAAAGACTATGAAATCATTCCAGACTGGAGGAAACTAAAGAGAGAAAAATTAAATACAGGAGTGCCTGGGTGGCTCAGTCAGTTAAGCGACTGACTTGATTTAGGCTCAGGTCATGATCTCAGGGTCGTTAGATCAAGTGCTGGGTTGGGCTCCACGCTCAGTGCAGTGTCTGCTTGGGATTCTCTTTCTCCCTCTCTCTTTACCCCTCCCCCCACTCACATTCTCTCTCTCTCTCCCTAAAATAAAAAAAAATCTTTAAAAAAATAGAGGGAAAAAGAAATATTAAATACAACATGTGATTCTAAATCCTTTTATCATATTTTACTCTGAACTGGATCCTTTTATTATAAAGGCCATTACTGAGACAATTAGCAAAACTTGAATGGGGTTAAATAGTGATACTCTATGTGTTAACTTTCTGATTTTTTTATTAAGACAATGTAGACAATGTCCTTGTTTTGGGAAAATACTAAATTATTTGAGGTTGTGGGATACACAGTCAACAACTTACTCCCAAATGGTTTAGGAAAAAATTACTTGTATTTCATTTATAACTTTCCTGATAGTTTGAGAATGTTTCCAAAAAAATATTAGAAACAGAAAGTTAGAAGTTTGTTTTATGAGCTCTATTAGATTAGTTCATTGCTTGTTTTACACCAGGCATTATATTTCAGACTGTTTGGCGCCATCAAGTGTTCAAAGTGATGTATGCTCACTTCAATTTGAAAACTGAAACTCCTGGTACTTTTAAATGATGAAGAATGAAACATTTAAGAGAATAAGAAAAAAGAGTTATCAACCTAATTAGGCACCCTACATCAGTAATATTAATACAACAGCAAAAGAGAAAAGCAAATTAGAAATCACAAGTATACCCTGCTTCAAGTGAAGGACACACATGATCCTACTATAAATATAAACCTCCAGACAGGATTACAGTCTCCAGTGTGATGGTACTTTAAACACCAAAACTACAAGGCTATATATGATAAGCCCTCGGAGCATCTGTCATTAGCATCCTTTACTCAAATGCTGGTCGAGTGCTTGACTGAAAATTTCAAAAGCAATAATAAAAATACAGAATTAAAAAATTTGATACTATCCTAATGCTGTATCAATATTTTGAAACATTTTATATTTTATACTGCTTTCTCACAAAGATCAACAAAATGAGTCTGGGGAAATGCTTGCTAGGTAATGGAGTAGTCCTAATAAGTATCCTTAAAAAAAATAATTTCATTCAGATGAGCACCTTATTCTCCATACATTTTTCCATAATTCTAGGACCTTTTCTTTGTGCCAGATGCTGTTCTAGATACTGGGGCTACAGAGGTGAGTAAAGTAAGATGCCTGCCATCAATAAGTTCACATCATCTAGTAGGGGGACAAGACCTACATTCACAATTCACTGTGATAAGAGCTCTGACAGAGGCAGCAACCAGAACAAACTCCCTTAAGGCCAGAGGAGTGAGTGGTCAAGTCCAAGCACCAGGCTGCATCGTCTCTGTGTCTTGTTATTACCACGTGATAAATGAAGATCAGCGCTTGCCTGTGAGAGTAGGCCCATCCATAGATGCAGTTTGCCAGCTTTTCATCCATGAGGCTGACTGGGTATGTTTCACAGCTCCACAATCACAGATTTAAGGGGACTGGGCCGGGAAGACCCACCAGGGAGGCTGGCAGGCCTCGGTCCAGGGGAATAACACAGCCTACCGGAAAAACCTTGCATTTGCGGGTGTGGGGCACTGGGCCAGTGATGATACGGCTGGTATTTCATTTCCTCATTCCATTCCTGTCCATGTGTCTACAGTTTTCTTGGAAGGGAATCCCAGAAAATAAAGGGCAAGTGGAAGGATTCGGGTACCAAAACCCCACCATAAATCTGTTTTTACTGTATTTCTGTTTCAAGTCATACCTTAGAGCTAAACCTTGATGACTCTCAAAATCATCTTTACATCCCCAGGGTCAGGAGAGTTCCTGGGAAACAGGCTTTCAATAAATGTTTATTGAATTGAAAGCTACAGCAGCAGAATAAAGTAAAGTTCAAAGAGCACTGGTCTCTGTGTAGCATTTACCTTCAAAAACCTTCATAAACACAAAACATTCATATTCATTTCATTCCATGAAATCTTTTCCAAATCTACATGGTCTGTCTCCTACAGCGGCTTCATCCTAACTGGGGTGCTTCAGGAACACACCACCTTTGATAAAGCATATGGTGTATCCTAACTGAAAGCAGAGGCCAGTGCTAACCCTACCAAAAGTCTATTCAAATAAAACAATGTCTCCATAAACATCACACCATTTAACTAGGGAAGAAATAGTTTCTTAAGGTTAATGTTTAATCTACTTTAGGGCCCCTGGATGGCTCAGTCGGTGAAGCGCCTGCCTTCAGCTCAGGTCGTGATCCCAGGGTCCTGGGATTGAGTCCCGCATCAGGCTCCCTGCTCAGGAGGGAGTCTGCTTCTCCCTCTGCCCCCTTCCCCTGCTTGTGCTCGCGCTCTCTCTCTCAAAAATAAATAAAAAATCTTTAATCTACTTTTAAAAAATTAAAACAATCTAGAAGAAAACAGATGAATCGAAAAAGATGTTTTCTTACTGATTTTCCGTAAGTCCCTTCATTTCCTCCCCCGAAATATTAAAAATAAACACATCTCTTTTTACAAAGTACAACACTTGATTATTTCTAACCTGAAAGAATGCTCGAGCTTCTTTATACCTACACTCAATAAACCTAGAGTGTGGTATTTCTTCTAGAAAGTGCACTGGATCTTTCGGGATGAAAACTTCTAGTCCATCAACAGTAATTTGTTGCAACTCTGGCCTGAAAACAAAAGTTAAGATTTATTACAAGGACTTAACCCAGAAAACTGGCAGCCTCTTCAAAATATACAACATAAGTAAAACAGCTAAACATCAAGTATATTTTCCTCAGTTACCTCTGAGATCACTTTTTAAGATCTACTCTCTCAGCAACTTTCAAATATACAATTCAGCACTGTTATCTATAGTCACCACACTGTACATTATATCCCCAGAACTTATTTGTAACTGGAAGTTTGTACCTTTTGACCATGTTTACTATGTAAGCATATATCCATCAACATACTTTCTCCTGTGCTTGCACTTTTTATAAATATAATCAAGAGCTGTATTATTTTATGTCTTGCTTCTGTCACTCAACATTGTAGGATTCATCTATATTGTTACACAGAGCACTAATTCATTCACTTCCATGCTCTACAATATTTCATTGTATGAATATACGATGTTTGGCAGCATTGAAAACAATGTTGTTATGAACATTCTTATATATATTTCCTGATGCACATTCCCTGGACTTCTTCCTGTTGAATATTTACATTTCAAAACTGATTTGTGTGAATTACATATTAGATTTAATTACTAAGTGTAAACAAAGAGTAAGAATTCATGACTGGACAATAGAGGTTTCAGAACTCGTCTTTAGATCCTGAATTTACCTGTCAAAAGCTCCAGGATAACGACCAAACTGTAACTTTCGAAAAGGAACAAATTTCCTATCCATGTGTCCTTTGAGTCGTAAATGGCCATGCCAGAGGTAGTTGCCATTCCTCTCATGAAAGACCACCAAGTGGATGGCATGACTGGCCAATCTGCAGACGTAGTGCAGGGGAATTTCAGTTCCAGAAAGGGAGTCTATCCCATCTAGCCGGGGATCTTTGCTCTCAATCTTTAGGCATTGAAATCCCATATTTTCAGCTATCCGGAACCAGCCTTCCTAAAACAAAAGAAACATCAAGCTTAAATATGTAAAACCAAATACTGGTAGCAAAACTAAAGTGATTCTTACACTGAATTAAGCCATACATATTTTTGCTAATCTGCTCTTTGCCCAAAGATTTCAAACTAAGGGTGGCAAGGGGGAAGGTGGTGGTGGGAGAAAAAAGGAGAATACCAAAAAGGGAAACTACGTAGCTTGGTGGACATGTTCAAAGACTCTCTTTATGCAAATTAATACCAATTTCTTCCTTGAAAAGAAAATGCTCAGGTTAGTGTTCTCTGGTTAGTATCTATACTAATAATAACCATAACAAAAAATAAACACCTAAAATGAAGGGATTTAGAAAAATAAAAGTAGCAGGGAGCAAACATCTAAACAAAAACCAAAAAACATGAAAATCTACAGAGTGAAAAAGACAAAACTGCACCCATGAAACAAGAATCCTATTATAAGAGTACACAAAATTTTTAGAAAAATATAAAAATTTTGGGCAAGAATATGAAGAAAATCAATGACATTGTTAAAGATTTTGCCTAAAAGTAGAACAGTTATTAGAAAAAAGAGATGAAAAATCATTGAGCAAAGATAAGAAAATGAGAGAATTCTGGAAGTCCAACATCCCAGTAATAAAATGGTCTTTCTTTCAGAAAGAAAAATCACTTTTAATTAATACTATCTTGGGGGGAGGGGAGTCCTACTTAAATCAATAACACAAGAAAAAGAAATAAGGTCTAAGGGTTGGAAAGGAAGAGACTAAAATGTCTTTTTGTGCAGAAAATACAACCATCTACATTCAAAGAAAGAGAAAAAGAAAGAGGGGGAATGGGAATGAGGAAAGGAGAATGGGAGGAAGAAACTTTGGAGTTTATCTATACAGTGCAGAGTTCAGAACAGTAGCTGGGAAATAGCATCAATACACAAAAATCAACAGCATTCTCATTACCTATAACAATGAATTGGAGAAGGAAGAGGAAAAATATCCACATTATCCACTGCCCCCACCCCTCACACACAAACATACACACAAAACTGTAAGGTAGCATGGAATAAATCTTATCAAAAATGTGTAAAATATAGAGCACCTGAGTGGCTCAGCTGGTCAAGTGTCTGCCTCTTGGTTTTGGCTCAGGTTACGATCTTAGGGTTGTGGGATTGAGGCCCATGTTGGGCTCCACACTCAGTGCGGAGTCTCCTTGAGATGCTCTCTTTCCCTCTCCCTCTGCCCCTCCCTCCACTTGTGCGTGCTCTCACAATAAATAAATAAATAAATTAATTAATTAATTAATTAATTAATTAATTAAATCTTTTTAAAAAATGTACAAAATCTGTTAGAAAAATTACAATATTCTGTTAAAGCTCATTAAAGGACACCTGAATGAAAGGAGGTATATTTATGTTCATGGTTAAAAAATCTTAATATTTTAACAATGTCAAGAAACCTCTCATGTTTTTGCTTTCTCAGACTAGCCTGGATAATGAAAGACACATGGCCCAGGCACCTCCACTGCCCATCTGACAGCCAGCCATCCTGAAGAAGTAGAGCTGCCTAGCTGACTGGAAACTGAGCTTAGCTGAGATTAGAAGAACTGCCCAGCTAAATGCTACCCAAATCACTGTCACAGAATCATGAGCTACACAAATGGTTGTCATTTAAGCCACTACATTTTAGGGTGATTTGTTACACAGTAGAAGCTAACTGCTATATAAGTCAGATTAGAAACCAAATACGCAGGTAAAAAGAAACATTTTCAGATATGCAAGGTTTCAACCTCCCATTCACACTTTCTCTGAAGGGAATTCCTAAAATGTCGTGAAGGGGAGTTACAGAACAGTATCTGCACAGCAGATCAGTCTGTATTAAGGCAAAAAGACCCAGAGTTCTAGGAGGGATGTCTCCAAGGGCAAAAAAGTGGAACTGAGAGATTACCCAGTATGTTAGATCCTATTGGCAGTGTCATGTTTCTGTTACAGAGTTTATACACAGATTATTAATAGATACATAGAAAACTAGTTAACAGAAAAGGAGGAAAAAAGAGCAACTAATGAATTGTTGAACACAACAGAAACTTACGATGTACTATATGTTGGCAAACTGAACATAATGGAAAATAAAAAAAAAAAAAGAGTTGCATGAGAAAAGGAATATAATGAGATTAAATGAGGTAGCATCCAAGTGCTACCTCATAAGGTCAACACTACTGGTTTAATACAAAATGTGATATAGTCATTTTAGGATGATAATGGCAGAAGAGACTGTGTGTGTATATAGGAAGACAAAATAGATATGAGCTAAATTCTCATAATTTATAAACTAAATTAGAAATATTAAAATATGAAAATTTAATTTAAAATTTTTAATATGAAATGTTAAAAACATGAAATATTTTATGAAATATTAAAAATAGAAGCGGAAACATTTCATTTATAAATGAGAAAATAAACAAGGTAGAAAGAGTTGTGAGTGGTTGACTCTAGGAGTAGAAATAAGGGATGAGGAGAGAAGAGCAGATATTGCTCTTTTTCCTTATGAGTTCTGTATTACTATCTGACTTTTAAAACTTAGGACTAGTATTATTTTAATTAAAAATATAAAAATTAAATTTAAAATACCATATCCTAACTTCTCCACAAGTTTAAATATTTTAAAAATATAAAATTGGGAAGAAAGAAAAAAATATGCCAACAAAAATCATGTACTTATATGTACACTTTGTCTGTCTCATCACTTGTATCACTGCCTGGAAAAACCAACTGTAGGCCAGAAAAAAGTCAAAGCTCAGTCTCTTGACGCCCTGTGTTAAGAGCCCAGGGCAATCAAGGAAACATGTCGCTTATCCTGCCTTCCCATCGCCACCCTGGAGCACAAGCCTACCTACCAGTGGTCAGCACAACCAGAACAGATCCCACTGCACAGCTGGTGCACATCTATCACAGGTGGCTGACTAAACTACTTAAGTTCATTTACTCTAATGCTGATTTTCTCACCCTTATTTGAATAACTCCTCAGAATGAAAAACAGTGAAACTGGGTAGTTAGAGGTATTCCAAAAAAAGAAGCAAGCAAATTTTTGGCATGTTTGGTCGACTTTTGCTTGTAACCATTAAACAGGATGGAAATATAAGTTTGAATTTTTGGATACACTTAAGCAGCCCTCCATTTGAGTACCAAACAAGTACTGCACCCTTACAGAATGGAAAGAGTAGTGCTATAGACTAGTGATATTGCCCTCACATACCTTACGTGGCAGATACTGAATATTCATTACCAGATCCCTTCCTACTTGCCTGCCTACACTGGTGGAAATCCTAAATACCTGTCTTTTTAGCTCCCTTTACAACAAGAAGACATAGGAGTCTAATTCTGGACAGTGAGTACAGGCAGTTTATCAGAGCTTTTGAGAAAAATTTTTGCTTCAAAGAATGAATAGCGTCACCATCCCTTCCTCTCATGATGCCTGCCTTAAACATGGATGTGATGCGTGGGAACTATGACAGCTACCTTGTAATGACGAGAAAAATGAAGAAAGAACTTCAGTGATGCCATCCTGACATCAGTGGGCAGCTGAACTAATACCAATGGCACCAATCTCAACCGCTTGTTACACAAGAAAAATAAGTCCCCTATTTGCTTAAGCCACTATTAAGTGTCTTCTGTTACTTATTACTGAAAATATTCCCAATACAATTTATAAAAAGCTTTAAAGATTTTTGAAATGTTTTACTTTTCAAACTGGTTTAACCCCACACTATTTTGTAAAAGACACATTCTGTTATCTGAAAGTGAATCATCTTACCTCATTCTTCCACAGGTGATACCGCAGTGCAAACGCAGTAAAGTCTCTTGGAACACAGAAAAACTTGCATTCTGAAGAGGAGCCATGAGAAGTATTTTTGACTTGTTCAAAGTCTTTATTAATCAATTCCAGAATCAAAGGATCAATAAGGAACACTGGTACATTTTGGCTGGATGTTAGCATAATAAATTTTTTAACTGCACGCTGTTTGAGAGGAAAAGAATCCCCTTAATTCTTCTAAACCAATACAACAATCTACCTTATTAAATTTTTATTCATTAATTCTATAAGAATATATATGTTTCACTCAGTAGATTCATAATATAAGGTAAAATATGCTATAGCAAAAACATATGCAACACACTATAGAGAATAGTAAGCTACTAATTAACTGTACATCCAAAGAATAACAAAATCTTCACAGAGGAAGTCGTATCTGAAATGAAAACTCTGGGCTTACAAATTATTCCCTAGGTATTAACTAAATCTTTTTGAGCCAAAGTGGGAGAGGAAATACCAGATGTCAGTTTTTAAAAACTGGTCATGTCAACCTTTTCAAAATCAAAAATCAATTGTATGTGCCACTTTTCTTCATATTTGTAATACTGCTTAATAATTTTTCTAAGCAAAAGATTCAAACTAAAATATATTGCCTGCTTGACTATTCCCATATATAGTTTGATTTTCTAGTAATAATGTAATATTTTAAAATATAATTCTTTTGGGCAGTAAGTAGAGTCCCCTACTGAAAATGTAAATTTCAAAATTAGAATAGAAACACAATAATCACACTCAAGAGTAAGTAACACCAAAGAGCAGCAAAGATAAATAGAATAACTGGTGTATATCACTGCTTAAAAACATACTTCAATGAAAGTAATAATCATTTCAAAGGGATGTACGCCATCAAAAAGGTGCCTCATAGAATTAAGGGTAAACTCTTATTCACATAATCTGAAGAAATACGTAAAATATATACAAGATATAAATAGATAGGATATTAAGAATTTTAAGGATAGAAAAAATGACCATAAAAGACTCTCTCTCTTTTTTTTTTTTTTAAAGATTTTATTTACTTGACAGAGAGAGACATAGTGAGAGAGGGAACACAAGCAGGGGGAGTGGGAGAGGGAGAAGTAGGCTTCCCACGGAGCAGGGAGCCCGATGCAGGACTTGATCCTAGGACCCTGGGACCATGACCCGAGCCAAAGGCAGACGCCCAACGACTGAGCCACCCAGGCACCCCAACTAAATTGAATTTAAATGAAAAATGAGATAAAGCTAGTAGTAAGTCTCTTACCATTTGTTTTTAGTTCTGAGTATGCAAATACCAAGACTACAATAATCTGTAAAATCTATCAAATATTTAAGGAATAATACCAATTCTACAAAAACTTTATCAGAAAACTGATCAGGGAGGAATCCTTCCTAACTCATTGTATGAGGCCAGTATAATCCAAATACCAAAACCTAACAAAAATATTACAAAACAGAAAATTATAAACCACTATAAAGATACTAGAAAATAAATTCCAGTAGTTTAAAAAAAAAAGTAAATATCCTGACCAAGTAGGGTTTATGGCAGAAATGAAAGGTTAGTTTAGCATTTGAAAATCAATCAATGAAATTCACCATATCAAAAGAATAAAGGGGGGAAATCCTATGATAATTTCAATACAGAAAAAGTATTTGACAAAATTCAATACCTATTCATGATTAAAAACTCTCAGCAAACCAGGAATAGGATACTTTCTCAAGCTGATAAAGAGTATGAACAAAAAATCTGTTTCTGAGTTGTGGGAGTTCTTTATATATTCTTGATACCCTGTCTTTTGTCAGATACGTGTTTTGCAAATATTTCTTCTTCTGTGGCATTTCTTTTCATCTTCTTAATGGTGTCTTTCAAGGAGTAGAAGTTTTAAATTTTGATCTTCTAATTTATCAATTTTTTTTTCTTTTATAGTTGTTGCTTTCTGTGCTTTACACCAGGAGAATAAAAGAAATTATTTTGGAAGAAAGATGATGATGTGACAGACACCTGCGCATATAAGGTGCTTAATAAATGTTTGTTGAGTGAATCTCTTTCAGGTTAGTGTTAAATAGAAACATGAACACATTTATGGCTTTATTACAATTATTGATATAAATATAGATTAGGGCAGGGTAGAGGAGAGATTCTCTAACTCACCTTCTAAATATGCCTTCCAGGTTGTTATCAATGCAATCATCAATGCTCCTTGGAAAAAGATGTCCAATTGACTCTAAATCCAATTAATTCTAAATAAACATGACTATTATCATCTGACCTTCATTTTGTTTGCAAGAAAGAAAAATGTCTTGTTGAAAACAGGGTATACTGAGACTATAATAGTCTATTCATCTAAAAGGGCTTGGTGGGACTTGTTCTTAGTGAAAGGCTAGCTCCTAATAATCATTCCCTTTCCTAAGTGCTCTCAAGTCATTGTTTAATAACTCATTCTAGAATTTTTTTCAGGGCTCAGTATCACACTTACTGATCAGATTTCACTTTTCCTTCCTTTTAAAATACTATTACAAAGTATTTTAGTATTTCTCCCCTTCCACATGATTCTGCAATTATAAAGACTAATTCTTAGCACCATGCAATGTAATTAACAAAGAGAACTCACTGAATGTAGTGAGCTGTTCTTTAATTTTTGCTCATTTATCTTGGAAGTAAACCCTTTAAAAAAAAAGAGTTATTTTCTCCCACCTCAGGATCCTTCCCTGAATGAAAAAGATGGGGCTTCCTGTTCCCCTCAGACTTCCCTAAGTCCACAGAGCAAACATCTGCTATTTTTAATAAATTAAAAGTTCATCTTGATACTTCATAACTGAGGAGCCTGGTATAGGATATCCCAGACTTTACTTTTTAAATAGTAGTTCAAAACCAACTGGTGCCAGCAAGGACCTAAAATTATTACTACTTCATTGCTGCTTCATGATTTTGAAAACCCACTTCCTATCTTAGAAGCTTCATGTCCTGGTTAAAGAGATGCCAAAGACTGAGGTCATCCACAAGAAATAACTAGTCATATCCAAAATACATACAAATAGGATAAATGTAATTTTTTATTAGTAACTAGTAACCTAGCATTGTTTTTCATTCAAAATTTGCTTAGAAAAAAGGTAGGAAAACATTTTTATAAATGTATAGGCTCTGAAATTTATAAATCAAAACAGGGCTATATCGTACATACTGCTAGTTTTCCTTATCTTAAAAAGGAAACCAGCTGAATAGATTTTTATTCCTAATCATTATTTTCCCTTATTCATAGTTCAATTCTGATTCACATATTTTTTCATTTGGGGATGCACCATAGTTCAGTGAGTGAGAATTTTGAAGGCAAACACGTAGGAGTCTGGACTCAGCCACTTATTAGCCAACTAACCTTAAACCCTTTAAGTGAACTAAGGATAACAGTATGTACTGACTTCATAAAGTTTCCATAAGGACTAAATGAGATGCTGCATGTAACACACTTGACACAGGGCCTACCCCTCCCTCTCCACCACCTACTCCCACTGCCCACCAAGACAGCGATTATCATCATCATCATTCAACAAATACTTACGGAGTACGTAAACGAACGAACCAATGAACACTGTAAATGAGGAATTCCATTCAGGCTTATCATACATACCCACTGTGTGCTTTCAAATCCATTTCGGCTTCCTTTAGATTTTGATAAACCAGCTCCACTCTAAGAAGATAAAAGAACATTTTAGTGAACTCAAAGCCATCTTCCTCTGACTTACTTTGCTTGGCATACAGAGAACAAACTGGTTGCGGCTAAAGGGGAGGAGGTGGAGGGATGGGCAAAATGAGTGAAGGGGAGTGGGAGGCACAGGCTTCTAGTTATGGAAGGAACAAGCCACAGGGGTGAAAGGGACATCATGGAGAATACAGTCAATGGTACTCGAATAGTGTTGCATGACAGATGGTAGCTACACTTGTGGTGCGCATAGTGTAACTGCTGAATCACTGTGTTGTACTAATGTACTAACTAATGTTCTAATGTACCAACTGCTGAATCACTGTGTCGAAACTACTGTAACATTGTGTGTCAACTATACTCCACTAAAAAATAAAAATTAAAAAAATATTCAGGTCTATAGAATCAGAAGGAAGAAAGCATTATCAGTTTTCATCTGATAAGCCCCAAAATACTTTTTTTTTTTTTTAAAGATTTTATTTATTTATTTGACAGAGAGAGAAACAGCGAGAGAGGGAACACAAGCAGGGGGAGTGGGAGAGGGAGAAGCAGGCTTCCCGCGGAGCAGGGAGCCCGATGCGGGGCTCGATCCCAGGACCCCGGGATCATGACCTGAGCCGAAGGCAGATGCTTAACGACTGAGCCACCCAGGCACCCAGGCCCAAAATACTTTGAAAGTAATAGGAAAGGGCGCCTGGGTGGCTCAGTTGGTTAAGCAACTGCCTTCGGCTCAGCTCATGATCCTGGAGTCCCGGGATCGAGTCCCGCATCGGGCTCCCTGCTCGGCAGGGAGTCTGCTTCTCCCTCTGACCCTCTTCCCTCTCATGCTCTCTGTCTCTCATTCTCTCTGTCTCAAATAAATAAATAAAATCTTTTAAAAAAAAATTTTAAATAAAAAAAAAAGAAAGTAATAGGAAAAAGAATGTCTGATGGTCTAGAGACAATAGGGAGAATGTTTTAAGCTCAAAGAAGATCCAGAGAAGTTTCTTATGCCTTGAGTAAGTTCTTTACCTATAAGATATAGCTGGGAGGATGCTGAAGAACAGTAAGAATAGCTTTATCCTAAAAATGAAATATGCCCCAAGTTCCTAAAAAGGAGACTCATCTCCCCACTAAACTGCAAATTTAAGGGTAGGGACCAAGTCCAATCCTTCTCTGTATTGACAGTGCCTAGTATAGTGCTCGGTAATGAGTAAATGTTTAATGATGGTTTGTTAAATGCAGGGAAGGAGAGTGGAAAAGAGGACGAGATATATTGAGTAATTAAGGTAAAGCCAGAACTGGTCTCTCCTCATAAGCTCTGCAACTTAGACAATAACATTTTCATACCAAGGGATATTTGAGATTAAACCACAAAGAGACAGCTTTGTAATCTTCATCCTTAAAAAGAGACAGCAAACTGTAACACAGCCCTTGTTGCTCACCATAGCCCTCCATTAGTAGATGAGAATGAATTTCTGAGCTGTTTGCTTTCTTTGCTGGATCATTCTCATCAATATATAAATATGATATTATTTCTCCTATCTTAAAACAAACAAACAACTCCTCTTTTCCCAACGAACAATTTTCTGTCCTCCTTTAAGCAAAACCCTTAATGGGTTGTCTGTTCTCACTGCTTCCGATTCCTCTCTTCCCATGAGCCCACAAGATTAATTTCACTCTTCCAAGTATTCATCAAGATCACCAATGACCTCCACGTTGCTAAATCCAATGATTAGTTATTACTCCTTGTCTTATTTGATCTATCAAGAATTGTTGATCACTTTTGTCTCACTCAAACATTTCACTTGGCTCTCAGAATCCCGACTACTTCTGGTTTTCCTGCTACTTCTCTCTGGCTGCTCCTTCTTTTTCTTATTTGCTAGGTCTTCCACCTCCAATGTATTGGCGGGTCCCAAAACTCAGACCACGAGACTTTTCTCCCTCTTTTTACTCTATGTTCACTTTCTTGGTAACTCATTAACTCTAATGGCTTTAAACACAATCTATACGCTTACAACTCTCAATTTATATTTCCAACCAAACCAGTCCTTTGAATTCCAAACTTATTCAACTATCTATTCACTTTCTTCATCTCGATGTCAAATAAGCATCTCAAACTTAACATGTATGAAAAAAACTCCAGATCTCTAACCATCCCTCAAGTTTGCTTCTCCTAGTTTTCCCATCTCAGTAAACAGCAACTTCCCTTTTCCAATTATCTAAGCCCCAAATACTAAAGTTATCCCTGACTCCTTTCTGTTTATACCCAACATCTCGCCCATCAACAAATTCTGACAGCTCTACTTTCCACTTTTCATGAACTCTGCCATTAGCTCCCTTGTCCAAGCCATCACCGTCTTATGTAAATTACTAGAACTGCCTTCTAAATGATCTGTGTTAGCCCTTGACCCAATAATCTGTTCTCAACAGAGCATCCACTCTACTACTTTTTTTAAGTCAGATCATGTCACATATCAGCTCAAAACTTTCCTATGGTTCCTAATTTCACTTAGAATAAAAGCAAAAATCCTCTATAGCCATATTCATCTCTTTGCTGTTCTTAAAACTGCCAGGCATGTTCCTGCCTCAGGACTTTTGTGCTTCCTTTGGTCTCTAGGTAATATGCTCCTCTTCTAGATATCCACATAGCTCATCCTTTTCAAATAGGCTATTTCCTCTATTTGCAATGGCCTTCCCATCCTTCTTTACCTGGAGAACTTATACTCATAAAACCAACTCAAAATATTATTTCACCCATTAAATATTCAATCATAACCTCCCTAAGTAGGTTATTCAGCTGTTTTTCATTCCTTATAAACTTTGCACTTACCCAAGCTTGAAGGGCCAAGGATAAGGACATAGGAGGATCCAGTTTTATAGGGGCCTGAAAATTATACAATTTTGGTGGTCCTTTTTAAGAAAAAGAATGCAAAAATATCTTCTGCAAACTTTACCAAAATATATAGCCCTGCAGTTTAAATTTCATTTATCTTAATGGCTAATCTATCTCTGGTGAGGAACAGTTACTGGCACCCAGTGGCTACACTGTAGCTGTTTCGGAGGAACGCAGTCCCTATCAAGCAATGATCCCAGAAATAGAGAACCAAGAGACTAAATAACCTGACCACTCTTTCCTCCTGGTCTCCAACCTCCGGGTGATGTTTCCCATTGCCTGACCTCAACTAGAAAAGGCAAGGGAATTCAGCTAATGCAGTCCATAGAGGTCAGCCTCCTGAGGCCCACAGTATGGGGAAGACAGGATCTTGAGAAGCAGAGACTATCTACCATACCATGGTAAGAAATTTGGATCTTATTTCACAGGTATGCTATGCAGAGAATAAGTGGATCAGATCTTAAGAAAAATAACTGTGACAGCTGTACAGAAGAGGATTACAAAAGCTAGAGACTAAAGAACAGAAGAGTTCTTAAACTGTAACTAGTAAAGTAGGCAGAACAGGGTTTATGAATTGTGCTTTGAAGAAGTAACATATTGTCATTTGCTTGTGTGTCTCTTTATAGGTTTCTCTCCTTTTTTTTTTTTTTTTTAAGATTTATTTTAGAAAGAGCTAGAGAGCAGGGGGAGGGGCAGAGGGAGAGAGAGAATGTCAAGCAGACTCTGCACTGAGTGCAGAGCTGTACATAGGGCTTGATCCCTGAGGATCATGACATGACCTGAAATCAAGAGTTAGACACCTAATCGACTGACCACCCAGGTGCCCTAAGGTTTCTTAACTCCTCTCCTCTTCAATCCCAAATTTCCCCAATTTGTGACTTCTTAGACAGCAAGGATTACGCTTGACTCATCATCTTGGCTCACAGCCTAGTACTGTGTTTAGCACACAGAAAGCACTCAACGAACACTTGAGAGAAGGAAGGGAAAAATGAAGGGGGGCGGAAATCAGAGGGGGAGATGGACCATGAAAAACTATGGACTCCAGGAATCAAACTAAGGGTTTTAGTGGGGCGGGGGGTGGGGGAATGGGTTAGCCTGGTGATGGGTATTAAGGAGGGCACATATCGCATGGAGCACTGGGCGTTATATGCAAACAATGAATCATGGAACACTACATCAAAAACTAATGATGTAATGTATGATGACTAACATAACATAAAAAAAAGAGAAATAAATGGCTGAATGTTCTAAAAGAAATGCTATATAAAATAAGGAGTTTTTAAAAAAAATTTTTAAAGCCTAAAGATACTCCTATAGGATAAAGTAAAAATTATGTGAAGTGAATAAATAAATGGAAAGATGGAATCAGATACCAAAAAGGAGGGTAGAAAAAGTCTGGTGGCTACTGAACTTCACTGATAAATGAGTCAAATTAAGATATGCCATTAAAGAGAAAGTATTTGGGATATAGGAGGTGAAGATTCAAGGAAAAATCCTTTCATTTTTTTGAAAGACAGTAACCGACAATCAGTTTCTTACAGAAACCAAAAACCAGAATTCTTAATCTAGCATGATCATTACTCATGCCTATAGAGAATCAAACAGTAAGACTTAAAAAACTGATCTTTTTCAATTGTTTATAAATTTGCAATCCTGGGGCACCCAGGTGCCTCAATCAGTTAAGCATATGCCTTCAGCTCAGGTCATGATCCTGGAGTCCTGGGATGGATCCCCACATCCGGTTCCTGCTCAGCAGGGTGCCTGCTTCTCCCTCTCCCTCCTGCTCCCCCTGCTTGTGCTCTCTTTCTCTGTCAAATAAATAAATAAAATCTTAAAAATAAATAAATAAATTTGCAATCCTAAGGATCAGAAACACTAATCATGGTAAATTCACCAACCCTCCAGGCAGCCTTCCCCTTCTGTATCTCAGTGCCTTTCCTTCTAGTACATGCACTGTTCTTTTACTTACTCCCAAATCACTGAAGTTCTTAGTGAATAAGAGTCATAAATGTGATCTGAGACAGTGGGAAAGCTTTATTAATATGACAAAATAATTTGGCAGAAAACCTAAAGTCTAAAGTCTGGGAATACATGGAAGTATTTTTTAAATATCCCTCAATTCTAATGTAAGAAATTTTTTCACATTTCTCCTGAACAATGGTGGTAATTGGCGGGGTAGGGTGGAGGAAAGGATAGGAAGAGAGGGACAACAGCATTTATCAAAGTTTATCATACTAGATCAGATTATCAGATGGAATACTCTTCCTCCAGCAATGACCCATATATTATCCTTCAGAGCGTAAGAGAACCAGCCAATAGTCAAAGAAGATTTTTTTTACAATCATGTTTCTTGCATGATTTTAACAAGCAACTGACCAACTCAAAATATTTCAAAAATCTTTGTTGCACATGATCTAAATGGCTACCAGATTAATTTCCATTTCTAATAATGGCATATGAAATTGTTCACTGTGAATGACTATTGCCAAACTTGAAATCCAAACTTTCCACTCTCTCCTGGCCTTCTAACCAAACACACAGAGGTTACTACATATAATGCAAAGAAAGATATCCTAGCACAGAACCCTGTAAGTGGCTTTCTAGGTAATGAGAATAGCTGAATACTGCAGGCATTGGTTGTTGCTTATGGTTCTAAGTCAAGAACATCACTAAGGTTTGGTTCACTCAATACTTTATACAAATAGTCTGTTGGCTTTGTCTTCCTTCCACTGAGGCAGCAATATTTTAAAAGTTTCTACTGTGATTCATAATACCTTAAAGCAATTTCATTTCATACCTTATAAATGCTATAGTATTTTGTTTGAACATATTTGTATGATACTCTATTAACGAAAACATTTTAGGACCTGAACTCGGCAATCTTTAGCAAGAAGCTTAAGATATCTGGGCCCCAGATAACTCATTTATGAAAAAATGATAAATGTAGGCTCATGAGAAGCCTGTAATAATTAAATACAATTTTATTTATCAAACAGCAATGTAAACCTTAAAAGGACTAGAATATGTAAACTATTAATAGCTACCATCTACTGAGCATCTACCATGTATCAAACACTAAGTTAGATGCATTTCATACATTATCTCAACCAGCAATGTTGCTATTAGCCCCATTTAAAGAAATTGAGGGTTCAAAAAAGTTAGGTGACTTGTAGTAAGCCAAACAACCAAATGAGGATTTGAACTCAGGACTATCTAGGCCCCAAACTCAAGAATGAATACTGTTGCCTCTTCTATCAAATTATGAGTTCCTTGAGAGTAGGACCTGTGTTCTATTTATCTCTGTATTCCGGTAAAGTGGCCTGTATATAACAAGTAATCAGTAAATACAGATTGAATGAACACACAGAATTATAATCACACAGTCCTGGTTGGTGCAGTAAAAAAATAATGAACTGACATTCCCTAGGGGATCCTACAGACACCCCTTCCTTTGTGCTGCAAACTGTCAGCCAATTACTTAAAAATTGGAGCTCAAAGAAAATGCTCACAAGGCCATCACACAAGTTTATTTCAAAGATCTAGAGGGTTGTTCTCTGGAATCTGAAGAGTCAAGTCCACCCATGTAGGTAGTTGTACCCGACCCAAGAGATATAATATACTAATTCCTTCTCTTCAATGCTATCAACTAACTAGATTATTCAGACCTCATTTAGAAAATCATAGAAAGGCTAAACTTGTCTAACCAGCTAGGGCCAAGAGAATTCAGTGGTGAGGCCCTAGAAATGGTCAGAAGTAGGCCTCCTTAACTCTAAGATAGCAATAACCCTTCTTCTCTAACCAATGATAAAAGAGTACTCTCTCCTGAAGAGCCTGAAAAGCTCTGCAGTCCTTCTCAACATTTACTGCTGCAGGCATTTACTACTACAAGTAGGCCGTGATCACAGATAAAACCAACTTTTCATTCTTGTCCTAGCTTTAATACATAATCTCAAGTGTCCTTCTAAATTGCCTTGAAATTCAAACATTACCTAAAATTATGGTTTTTACATTGATGTTGCTGACCTGTAAGTTGGTGCTGATCACAGCTACCATTCTGTAATCTTCTGCTAACAAATCAAACTAACTTAATTGAACTACAAATCATTTTATTTGTGTGAATTTTCTTTATCTAACAGAGATTGAGAATATGAGAATGTTGAACAAATGAGAAATGCTATTCAGATATAATCAGTAAACAAAGTTTACAAAACTGAGTTCTCTTCCTATGTCACAAGAAACTATACTAGAATACTCAAGATCAATCTGTACTTCCCTGAAGTTTAAGTGAGATCTTGAAGTTTAATAAAAAGCCAAAAATTATATATTTTCAACAAAATTGAAAAAAAATTTAAAAGTTGAGAGCTTCAGGGGCGCCTGGGTGGCTCAGTCAGTTAAGTGTCTGCCTTCGGCTCAGGTCATGATCTCAGGGTCCTGGGATGGAGTCCTGCATTGGGCTCCCTGATTAGCGGAGAGCCTGCTTCTCCCTCTCCTTCTGCTCCTCCCCCACACCCTGCTCGTTTGCTCTCTCTCAAATAAATAAATAAATAAATAATCTTAAAAAAAAAAAGTTGGGGGGCGGAACAAGATGGCAGAGGAGTAGGAGACCTGGATTTCGTCTGGTCCCAGGAATTCAGCTGGATAGGGATCAAACCATTCTGAACACCTACGAACTCAACAGGAGATCAAAGAAAAGAATAGCAACGACTTTCTGAACAGAAAAGCGACCACTTTCTGGAAGGTAGGACGTGTGGAGAAGTGAATCCGAGGAGATATTTGGGAGGATAGATGGTGGGGTAGGGGGCCTCCATGGGCCGCTTCTGGCAAGTGAAAGAGCAGCGGAGCACAAAACTCGGAACTTTTAGAAGTCAGCTCCGCTGAGGGACATTGCTCCAGTGGCTAAGCAGGGTGTGGAACCCTCGCGGGACAGTGTGGTCTCAGGACCCTCGGGGTCACAGAAAGACCGGGGGTGCCTGAGTGCGGCAGAGCTCCCAGGGATCAGAGCAGGGAAGCCGGCTGCAGAGACAGAGCCGAGGAGCGGGCTCTCAGCTCGGGGTTACCATAAACCGTGATCCGCGGCACAGTCGGGCCACTGCTCCTCCAGCAGGGACCCAACAAGCTGCAGATCTGGGGAGACTCCCCTTCCTCCCCCGGGAAGGAGCTGCCCGGGAGCTCAACGCAAGGATCGGCTGGGTTTGGAGACTCCACCCGGGGTTGTGTGCCAGAGATAGAAATGCTCAGTCACAGGCCGGGTGAGCACAGAGTGCAGCCGGAGACCGGGGAGACGGGAGTGACTGACGGCTTTTCTCTGGGGGTGCACTAAGGAGTGGGGCCCCAAGTTCTCGGCTCCTCTGGGGCGGAGACTGGGAGGCCACCATTTTCACTCTCGGCCTCCAAAGCCGAACGGAAAGCTTGCAGGGAACAAAAGCTCCCGAAAGCAAACCCGAGCACATTACTTAGCCCGGACCGGGCAAGGGTGGGGCAATTCCACCTCTGGCAAAGACATTTGGGAACCACAGCAACAGGCCCCTCCCCCAGAAGATCAGCGAGAACAGCCAGCCAAGACCAAGTTTACCGATCAATGAGAACGGCCAAGCGCCAGCACTGGGGGAATACTGCACATAGAATTCACGGCTTTTTTCTCCACGATTCTTTAGTCTTTCAAAGTTAATTATTTTTTAACTGTCTTTTTTTTTTTTTAATTTTTCTTTTTCCCTTTTTCAACCAACATCTTATCAATCCCTTCTTTGAAAAAACATTTTTATTTTTCATTTTTAGAGTCATATTCTATCCCTTCATAGTAGTTACCCATATTTTTGGCATAAGTTGTTCTCTCTTTAAAATTTTGAGATACACTTTCTTCTAACAGATCAAAATATACCCTAAATCTCTAGTGTATGGCTTTGTTCTAGTCTCCTGCCTGATCACATTCTCTCCCTTTTTTTTTTTTCCCTTTTTTTTTTAATCCTCTTCCTCCTTTTTTCAAACAACTTCTTATCTTATCAATTCCTTTTATAAAATCTTCTATAATTTTCATCTTTAAAGTCATATTCCATCCCTTCATCGTATTAACCCTTATTTTTTTTTTTTTTTAAAGATTTTATTTATTTATTTGACACAGAGAGAGAACGAGCGAGAGCAGGAACACAAGCAGGGGGAGTGGGAGAGGGAGAAGCAGGCTTCCCGCCGAGCAGGGAGTCCGATGCAGGGCTCGATCCCAGGACCCTGGGATCATGACCTGAGCTGAAGGCAGACGCTTAACGGCTGAGCCACCCAGGCGCCCCATTAACCCTTATTTTTGTACATATATAAGTTTTTCTTTCTTTAAAATTTTGGGAGGCACTTTCTTCTAAAAGACCAAAATACACCTAAAATCTAGTGTGTGGCACTGATCTATGCACCAGCCTGATCATATTTGATCATATTCTGTATTTTTGTTTTGTTTTGTTCTGTTTTTGTTTGTTTTTATCTTTTTCTTTTTTCTTTCTTTCCCTTTCTTTCCCCCCAGTTTCAGGTCTTTTCTGATTTGTTTTCTGGGGACGTTGTTACCCTATTAGCATTTTGCTCTCTCATTCATCTATTTTCCTCTGGACAAAATGACAAGACGGAAAAAATCACCTCAACAAAAAGAACAAGAGGCAGTACCAACTGCCAGGCACCTACTCGATACGGATATTACTACGATGTCTGGAACTAGAGTTCAGAATGATGATTTTAAAGATACTAGCTGGGCTTGAAAAAAGCATGGAAGTTATTAGAGAAACCCTTTCTGGAGAATAAAAGAACTAAAATCTAACCAAGTCAAAATCAAAAGGCTATTAATGAGGTGCAATCAAAAATGGGGGCTCTAACTGTTAGGATAAATGAGGCAGAAGAGAGAATTATCGATATAGAAGAACAAATGATGGAAAATAAAGAAGCTGAGAAAAAGAGAGATAAACAACTACTGAATCACGAGGGCAGAATTCGAGAGATAAGCAATACCATAAGACGAAACAACATTAGAATAATTGGGATCCCAGAAGAAGAAAGAAAGAAAGAGAGGGGCAGAAGGTATATTGGAGCAAATTAGAGCAGAGAACTTCCCTAATTTGGGGAAGGAAACAGGCATCAAAATCCAGGAGGCACAGAGAACCCTTCTCAAAATCAATAAAAATAGGTCAACACCCCGACATCTAATAGTAAAACTTACGAGTCTCAGAGACAAAGAAAAAATTCTGAAAGCAGCTCGGGAGAAGAGATATGTAACCTACAAGGGTAGAAACATTAGATTGGCAACAGACCTATCCACAGAGACCTGGCAGGCCAGAAAGGACTGGCAGGATATATTCAGAGCACTAAATGAGAAAAATATGCAGCCAAGAATACCATATCCAGCTAGGCTGTCACTGAAAATAGAAGGAGAGATAAAAAGCTTCCAGAACAAACAAAAACTAAAGGAATTTGCAAACACAAAACCAGCCCTACAAGAAATATTGAAAGGGGTCCTCTAAGCAAAGAGAGAGCCTAAAAGCAACACAGACCAGAAAGGAACACAGACAATATACAGTAACAGTCACCTTACAGGCAATACAATGGCACTAAGTTCATACCTTTCAATAGTTACCCTGAATGTAAATGGGCTAAATGCCCCAATCAAAAGACACAGGCTATCAGACTGGATAAAAAAGCAAGACCCATCGATATGCATCTGCAAGAGACTCATTTTAGACCCAAAGACACCTCCAGATTGAAAGTGAGGGGGTGGAAAACCATTTACCATGCTAATGGACACCAAAAGAAAGCTGGGGTGGCAATCCTTATATCAGACAAATTAGATTTTAAACCAAAGACTATAGTAAGAGATGAGGAAGGACACTATATCCTACTTAAAGGGTCTATCCAACAAGAAGATCTAACAATTGTAAATATCTATGCCCCTAACATGGGAGCAGCCAATTATATAAGCCAATTAATAACAAAAGCAAAGAAACACATCAACAACAATACAATAATAGTGGGGGACTTTAACACCCCCCTCACTGAAATGGACAGATCATCTAAGCAAAAGATCAACAAGGAAATAGACTTTAAATGACACACTGGACCAAATGGACTTCAAAGACCTCTTCAGAACATTCCATCCCAAAGCAACAGAATACACATTGTTCTCTAGTGCCCATGGAACATTCTCCAGAATAGATCACATCCTAGGTCACAAATCAGGTCTCAACCAGTACAAAAAGACTGGGATCATTCCCTGTATATTTTCAGACCACAATGCTTTGAAATTAGAACTCAATCATTAAGAGGAAAGTCAGAAAGAACTCAAATACATGGAGGCTAAAGAGCATCCTACTAAAAAATGAATGGGTCGGGGCGCCTGGGTGGCTCAGTTGGTTAAGCAACTGCCTTCGGCTCAGGTCATGATCCTGGAGTCCCGGGATCGAGTCCCGCATCGGGCTCCCTGCTCAGCGGGGAGTCTGCTTCTCCCTCTGACCCTCCTCCCTCTCATGCTCTCTGTCTCTCATTCTCTCTCTCTCAAATAAATAAATAAAATCTTTAAAAAAAAAGAACGAATGGGTCAACCAGGAAATTAAAGAAGAATTGAAAAAATTCATGGAAACTAATGAAAATGAAAACACAACTGTTCAAAATCTTTGGGAGGCAGCAAAGGCAGTCCTAAGAGGAAAGTATATAGCAATACAAGCCTTTCTCAAGAAACAAGAAAGGTCTCAAGTACACAACCTAACCCTACACCTAAAGGAGCTGGAGAGAGAACAGCAAATAAAGCCTAAACCCAGCAGGAGAAGAGAAATCATAAAGATCAGAGCAGAAATCAATGAAATAGAAACCAAAAGAAGAGTAGAACAGATCAACAAACCAAAGAGCTGGCTCTTTGAAAGAATTAACGAGATTGATAAACCCCTGGCCAGACTTATCAAAAAGAAAAGAGAAATGACCCAAATCAACAAAATCATGAATGAAAGAGGAGAGATCACAGCCAACACCAAAGAAATACAAACAATTATAAGAACATATTATGAACAACTCTATGCCAGCAAATTAGATAACCTGGAAGAAATGGATGCATTCCTAGAGATGTATCAACTACGAAACTGAACCAGGAAGAACTAGAAAACCTGAACAGACCTATAACCACTAAGGAAATTGAAGCAGTCATCAAAAATCTCCCAAAAAACAAAAGCCCAGGGCCAGATGGCTTCCCAGGGGCATTTTACCAAACTTTTAAAGAAGAATTAATACCCATTCTTCTGAAACTATTCCAAAAAATAGAAATGGAAGGAAAACTTCCAAACTCGTTTTATGAGGCCACCATTACCTTGATCCCCAAACCAGACAAAGACCCCATCAAAAAGGAGAATTAGAGACCAATATCCTTGGTGAACATGGATGCAAAAATTCTCACCAAAATACTAGCCAATAGGATCCAACAGTACATTAAAAGGATTATTCACCACAACCAAGTGGGATTTATCCCTGGGCTGCAAGGTTGGTTCAACATCCACAAATCAATCAATGTGATACAATACATTAATAAAAGAAAGAACAAGAACCATATGATCCTCTCAATAGATGCAGAAAAAGCATTTGACGAAGTACAGCATCGGTTCTTGATCAAAACTCTTCAGAGTATAGGCATAGAGGGTACATACCTCAACATCATAAAAGCCATCTATGAAAAACCCACAGCGAATATCATTCTCAATGGGGAAAACCTGAGAGCTTTCCCCCTAAGGTCAGGAATGCGGCAAGGATGTCCACTATCACCACTGCTATTCAACATAGTATTAGAAGTCCTAGCCACAGCAATCAGACAACAAAAAGAAATAAAAGGCATCCAAACCGGCAAAGAAGAAGTCAAACTCTCACTGTTTGCAGATGATATGATACTTTATGTGGAAAACCCCAAAGACTCCACCCCAAAACTGCTAGAACTCATACAGCAATTCAGTAAAGTGGCAGGATATAAAATCAATGCACAGAAATCAGTGGCATTCCTATACACCAACAACAAGACAGAAGAAAGAGAAATTAAGGAGTCAATCCCATTTACAATTGCACCCAAAACCATAAGATACCTAGGAATAAATCTAACCAAAGAGGCAAAGAATCTGTACTCAGAAAACTATAAAATACTCATGAATGAAATTGAGGAAGACACAAAGAAGTGGAAAAACATTCCATTCTCATGGATTGGAAGAACAAATACTGTGAAGATGTCAATACTACCTAGAGCAATCGACACATTCAATGCAATCCCCATCAAAATACCATCAACTTTTTTAAAGAAATG
Organism: Mirounga angustirostris; assembly: GCF_029215605.1. Lineage (NCBI taxonomy): Eukaryota > Metazoa > Chordata > Mammalia > Carnivora > Phocidae > Mirounga > Mirounga angustirostris. Next base: position 67,589,337 of record NW_026991723.1, on the reverse strand, counting down.
GAATAATCCTAAAATTTGTATGGAACCAGAAAAGACTTCAAATAGCCAGAGGAATGTTGAAAAAGAAAAGCAAAGCTGGTGGCATCACAATTCCGGACTTCAAGCTCTATTACAAAGCTGTCATCATCAAGACAGCATGGTACTGGCACAAAAACAGACACATAGATCAATGCAACAGAATAGAGAGCCCAGAAATGGACCCTCAACTCTACGGTCAACTCATCTTTGACAAAGCAGGAAAGAATGTCCAATGGAAAAAAGACAGTCTCTTCAACAAATGGTGTTGGGAAAATTGGACAGCCACATGCAGAAGAATGAAACTGGACCATTTCCTTACACCACACACAAAAATAGACTCAAAATGGGGCGCCTGGGTGGCTCAGTTGGTTAAGCGACTGCTTTCGGCTCAGGTCATGATCCTGGAGTCCCTGGATCGAGTCCCGCATCGGTCTCCCTGCTCGGCAGGGAGCCTGCTTCTCCCTCTGACCCTCCCCCCTCTCATGTGCTCTCTCTCTCTCATTCTCTCTGTCTCAAATAAATAAATAAAATCTTTAAAAAATAAAAAAATAGACTCAAAATGGTTGGAAGACCTAAATGTGAGACAGGAGTCCATCAACATCCTAAAGGAGAACACAGGCAGCAACCTCTTTGACCTCAGCCGCAGGAACTTCTTCCCAGAAACATCGCCAAAGGCAAGGGAAGCAAGGGCAAAAATGAACTATTGGGACCTCATCAAGATAAAAAGCTTTTGCACAGCAAAAGAAACAGTCAACAAAACCAAAAGACAACCGACAGAATGGGAGAAGATATTTGCAAATGACATATCAGATAAAGGGCTAGTATCCAAAATCTATAAAGAATTTGTTAAACTCAACACCCAAAGAACAAATGATCCAATCAAGAAATGGGCAGAAGACATGAACAGACATTTTTCCAAAGAAGACATCCAAACGGCCAACAGACACATGAAAAAGTGCTCAACATCGCTCAGCATCAGGGAAATCCACAAATCAAAACCTCAATGAGATATCACCTCACACCAGTCAGAATGGCTAAAATTAACAAGTCAGGAAATGACAGATGTTGGCGGGGATGCAGAGCAAGGGGAACCCTCCTACACTGTTGGTGGGAATGCAAGCTGGTGCAGCCACTCTGGAAAACAGTATGGAGGTTCTTCAAAAAGGTGAAAATAGAGCTACCATATGATCCAGCAATGGCACTACTGGGTATTTACCCCAAAGATACAAATGTAGGGATCCAAAGGGGTACGTGCACCCCAATGTTTATAGCAGCAATGTCCACAATAGCCAAACCATGGAAATAGCCAAGATGTCCATCGACAGATGAATGGATAAAGAAGAGGTGGTATATATATACAATGGAATATTATGCAGCCATCAAAAAGAATGAAATCTTGCCATCAGCAACGACGTGGATGAAACTGGAGGGTATTATGCTGAGCAAAGTAAGACATGTATCAGAGAAAGACATGTATCATATGACCTCACTGATATGAGGAATTCTTAATCTCAGGAAACAAACTGAGGGTTGCTGGAGTGGTGGGAGGTGGGAGGGATGGGGTGGCTGGGTAACAGACATTGGGGAGGGTATGTGCTACGGTGAGCGCTGTGAAGTGTGCAAGACTGCTGAATCACAGATCTCTACCTCTGAAGCAAATAATACATTATACGTTAAAAAAAAAAAAAGAAGGGCGCCTGGGTGGCTCAGCTGGTTAAGCGACTGCCTTCGGCTCAGGTCATGATCCTGGAGTCCCTGGATCGAGTCCCACATCGGGCTCCCTGCTCGGCAGGGAGTCTGCTTCTCCCTCTGACCCTCCTCCCTCTCATGTGCTCTCTCTCATTCTCTCTCTAATAAATAAATAAAATCTTTAAAAAATAAAAAAATTAAAAGAATTAAAAAAATTTTAAAAAAGAAGAAGAAGAAGGTAGCAGGAGGGGAAGAATGAAGGGGGGGAAATCGGAGGGGTAGACGAACCATGAGAGACAATGGACTCTGAAAAACAAACTGAGGGTTCTAGAGGGGAGGGTGGTGGGAGGATGGGTTAGCCTGGTGATGGGTATTAAAGAGGGCACGTTCTGCATGGAGCACTGGGTGTTATATGCAAACAATGAATCATGGAACACTACATCAAAAACTAATGATGTAATGTATGGTGATTAACATAACAATAAAAATAAATAAAAAATAAAAAGTTGGGAGCTTCAGCATCTATTACTCTAACTACACCTACTATTTTTAAATAAAGAATTTTTTTCCTGTTGGCATAAACTACTAGTATTCCTTATAGATAATATTTTATCTTCACACTAATAACATACAAGAAGCATCTATACTTCCAGTAGCATCCATCCCCAACAAATTATAAATAAATGGAAGAGAGGAACCATTTCTCATTGCTTCTATCACCCTGTCAAAATGCCTGGCAAATGGCAACTTTTAAATAAAGTTTTGAATTAATAAAGTTTAAAGCTCCATTTTATAGAATGCAAAATTACTTGATTAGGAATAGCTTAATGTATTTTCCATATTTTTTAATAAAAGTAACCTTTGGTATTTCAGAACTTAGATGTCATCATTTCTACCTATTTTAATAGTGAACATAAAAAACAAGAACTCTAATACAAATAATACAAACTTTGCAAATTTAATAGTATACAGGTTTACTGAGCTTTATTTAATTTTATGCCTTATTTTGTTCAATTCTGCTTAATGAATATGGTGCTTATTACTAAGGCAATTTGTATGCCATGGACATGATATAACAAATACTACTTCTGATTATAAAATTGAAGATAATAATAAAAATAATAGCTCATAGGGGTGCCTGGGTAGCTCCAGTTGGGCTTGTCCCAGTCTTAAAGGCTAATATGCATTTATTTTCTGTCAGATCTGCAAGTCAGCCAGGAAGCTATGCTTTGGTCTGCTTCATAAATCCCATCCAGGGCCCAGACTGGAGGGACAGGATCTACCCAGGGCACATTCTTCTCCTGGCAAGTCAGGGATACACAAAGGGCAAGTCATACCATAACAGCCCCTTTGAAATTTCTGCGTATGTCTATAATATTCCACGAGCCAAAGTAAGTCTCATGGTCAAGGTCAACTAGAACAGAGAAGTATCCTCCCCTAGAATGGGAGGGAGAAGTACACTGTACTAAAATAAACTAATTTCCCTAATGATGAGAAAAGAGAAAAAATATTACCTTTGCTGATAAATAGTGCTTGTAGTAGTACAACTGAAACAGTAGAAATGCAGAACTTGTCAAAGTTAAAAGCGCCAAAATCACGTTCTTATTGATTCTACTCATTAGTCTAAGGTGCTCACTTGGTTGTCTTTTGAGAGTAACCGTGTTCGTTTCATCTTTTTTGAATAAGAAGATAATCTTGCTTTCTGTAAACAAAAAAGATATTGTAAACAAAAGAGATATTTCTAAAGAAACAAAACCTACTTTTAATTTTTCCACCTCTAATAACCAGCACTACAACAAAGAAAAAGTTACCTAAAGTTCTACGGAACATTCTTTGATTTACTAATTTCCTCTCCTAAATAATTAGATATGAGACCAAACATGAAAGAACAAAAATATTTATCATGGCATTCTACAAATAACAACTGCAAATAACAAACATAAATGGGATATCTGTAAAACCTGACCAGCAGAGATTTGGGGGCTTTTCCTACAGTTTCTGATTCAGTAGATCTGGCATGGGGCTTCTGAATTTGCATTTCTGACAAGTTGCCAGGCCATGCTGATGCTGTTGACCATATTAAGAACCACTTCCATAGAAGACATTGAGAAAATTTTTGGTCAAGAAACATCATCTGGGGTGCCTGGGTGCCTCAGTCGGTTAAGCGGCTGCCTTCAGCTCAGGTCATGATCCCAGGGTCCTGGGATCGAGTCCCGCATCGGGCTCCCTGCTCAGCAGAGAGCCTGCTTCTCCCTCTCCCTCTGCTTGCTGTTCCCCTGCTTGTGCTCTCTCTCGCTCTCTGATAAATAATCTTTAAAAAAAAAAAGAAAGAAGAAACATCATCTGTATGATAGCTTTTTGTTGTTTTTTTGTGATCTAGGATATGGTCAGTTTTTATAAATATCCCATATATGTTTTCAGTTTTTTTGCAAATGTAAAGTGTAAAGATAAAAATTTTTATTCTTTCATCTTTGGTTGCATCTATTTAAGATAAGAAATTTAATATAGTTCTACTTCTTTGTACCTCCTATGCACTATTTGATTTTGGTTAAACATATTATATTTAGTTCTTCAAGTGTTCATCTTTATTCCTTTAAATATACTAACACCTCCATTACTTGATGTCTAAACTTTTTGTCCTTTGTTCTCCAGCTGACAAATAAGAGGAAATCAGCAAATTTATACTTACTCTCCTGCTTTTTCTCCTCCTTCATTCTTGACTTTATTAGTTATTTCTACCCTGTAACAGTTCTATTATACTCTGTTACTACAAATCTCACAGTTAATTTGTTCTTGTTCATCCTACCTTCCTGCCAATCCTTTTGCTGAATCATCTCCATTCATCTACTGGATGGCTGAAATTCATCTTCTTATACTTTATCAAAAAACTTATAGATACTATTTACCTTGAGTTCTTACATTGTTCAAATACACTTGTCAACTGATAGTTTGGCTGAGATCATACTTTCTTTCCCCTGATGACTTATAGGCTTTGTACCACTGTTCTATAATGCTAAATATCCCCTTGACAATATCTGATCCTTCCCCCAGGACTCCCCTACAGGTAAATTGACCCTTTTAATGGTGTGAACAGAGAATGCACTCTTTACCTCTGAAATCCAATTTTTTAAAAACTAGATTACATATTGATGTTGATGACTGTACAGCTGACTCTTGAACACGGGTCTGAATTACATGGATCCACTTATACGTGGATTTTTTACAGTACTGTAAATGTATTTTCTCATCCTTATGATTTTCTTAATAACACTGTCTTTTCTCTAGCTTACTTTCTTGCAAATATACGATATATAATACATATACAAAATATGTGTTAATCAACTGTTTATGTTATCAATAAGTCTTCTGGTCAATGGTAGGCTATTAGTAGTTAAAATTTTGGGGAGTCAAAAGTTAACACAGAGATTTTCAACTGCATGGGGGGGGCTCGGTGTCCCTAATCCCCACACTGTTCAAGGGTTAATGTATACTAATTTTTATTACATGCCCTTTTGATCTGTAGAACTAAGATTTCTTTAGTGGGAAGTTTCTTAAGTTATATGTTTGAATATTTTTCTGGTCTAATGTTGAATTCTCTATTTCCAGAACACAACTGGGCTTTTGTTTCATCTCTTTTCATTCTCATTTCACTTTGTTCAACTTTCAAAAGCCTGTCGTCATGGCCTTTTCTGACTTCTCAACAATGTTAATTCTTTTTGCTTCCAATATGGCCATTTATTTCTGATTTTATTTTTCTCCTTTTCTTTCTTGAGCTCTGCCAGAATATGATTTATCAGATCCTGTTGTCTTACTATTTCTCCCTGGTCAATAAACTTTGTCTATTTTTTTCAAGAAGTGATTGTTTCATCACATTTGTTAGGCCAATACAGTTTTCTCATGGGTTCTTTTTCACTTGTTTTCCCCTGTTTCTTTTTTCCTTTTTTCTTGCAGCATTTTTGTGTAGATACTGTGCTTGTTTCCTTTTTATTATTTACCTGTGAACGATGTGAACTCTACTAGGATCAGTTATTTGCAAGAGGACTGTGGAAGGAAGAAGCAGGCTTGGTTCTAGACCAGAAGATAGTCACTGATGTACAAGAAAGCATTTATGACAGAGTGTTTTGCGCATGTGTGTGTGAATGAGAGACAAAGAGAATGTGTCTGAGAACAAGACAGAGAAAGCTGTTTAGCCATCACTTCTTGCCTCACCAAGAAAGTGTGTTCTGCAAAGATGGCTTATCTGTGTGTTTTCTCATTTGCTCTTCCTTTCCTGCTAGTTCATGCAGCCAAACAATCCAAGGACGCTCTCACTGCCTTCCTATACATCCTGACCCACTGTGAACAGATGATCTCTCACACGTTGCTCTGCAAGCTTTGAGATCTCTTCCTACTAGCATCCTCTTTTAATCTCCTTCTGCTTACATTTGACAACCATTTCTCAAATATTTTGATTTGGGGTTATAGGATTTCTGGTCTCATCAAAGATGTAATCTCTGTCTCTCATTCTCCTTGTTGTTTCAGGTAATTTCAGATAGAAGAGGGCATAAATGTCTCTACTCTGCCATCTTAAAAAATCAAAAGTCTTGGTTTAGAGTTTTAAAACAATACAAAGGAGCTTCCAGAGCTAAAGCCTACATGAAGCAAACACGATATTATATAAAGTCAACAAACTACTTAAGAGAAATGATACCAACAGTAATATAGAGCAAAAACAACTGAATAAATCACAATCATGTTCTGTTTCCTCAAACTATAAAAACTAGCAACATATATAAAATAACACTGATGATGACATTAGTTTTTGCTGTCAGTTAAAATCTGTTAAAATAAAACAAATACTCTGATAAAAGTAGCTCACAAGATGACAAGAAGAATATCCTTCATTTTCAATATTTCAGCTCAGTTTCTTGTAGTTATATTAAATGGTGCATCAACATATTGTATACTGATTCCTCTGTAATTTTCTAAAGTGGCATTCAGAGTGTGCCGTAATTGAGACTCTTCTATGCCTGAATTAATAAATAGAAAGAAAGCATAAAAGGCCTATATACACTACTATAGAAACATAAGGTCCAAATTATTGTCTTGTTCTCTTGTTTGGACATGTCTCTAATCTATAATTAATTCTTAACATAAAATAAACCTCCAACACATATCATCACTTAACTCTACTATTATTATCAAGATGATATCCAATTAACTTTACTTATTTTCTATAAATGCCAAGGCAATTCAATTGCAAAAGAAGAGTATTCACCTGTCAAAACATTCCTTTTCACTAGCACAATCTCTTTATTAGGAATGTAGTTACCACTTTAAAATGAAAAATGTGATACTTAAAAAAAGAGAGGCCAAGACTTAGTGATTTTTCCTCTAAAATATCTCTGGCATCAATTCCCTCTTCTTTCTTCACTGTCATTCTAATTTAGACTCTAACTGTACCTAATATGCTAATTTTAACTGAAGCCCCAGTCTGCACTTTCTACCTACCCATAACCTCACCTACACAGTGACAAATATACCAAGTTGATGATAAGATGAATTAAGGTATGCCATGATAAAAATTTTTCAGTGACTCTCTACCACCTACAAATGAAGTTCCAATTCCATACAAGAGTATTCACAATCCGACTGAACACAGGCAAATTCTGTAGGCTTCTCCCACTTTACACACTCTGAAATTTTTGCCCAAGAATTCCTGGAATACATACCACACTTACCTGCCTCTGCTTTTGCTCATCCCTCTTGTGTGAAATGCTCTCATCCATTTCCATAAAACTAGCTCAACACCTCTTTTCATAACTCCTCTTGGGTAACCCTTTTATAAAGTCTTTCATGCTCTTCCGAGTCAAAATTAATCTCTCCTACCTTTAAACTCCTAGTTTTACCTTCCTGCTGGGAATATTTACTGTCTACCTTACAAGCACGGATGCCACAAAAAGCTAAGAGCTGGAGATAAAATGATAAATAAGATACAGTTTCCTATTTTCTAAGAGTTTAGAGATGAGTAGAAGTTTTCAAAAGAAGAATGGTGATGTTGATGGTGATGGAAGGTGTGATGTACCTAAAGAATAGCATGGAAGTTTTTTCCAAAATGCACAAACCTCATTCTTTACCACCCCCACATCTAGTTTGTGATAGACCCTTTCAGAGGCAAATATGGGGGCAATGTAAACAGTGTAATTGTTATGAAGGAGTAGGCACAAATTACTACGGGAGCACAAGGAGAGGTTTTTACCACCTTCCATTTTGAATTATACTTATTAGTACCTATGAATCATTCCCCCTACCAGTCTAAAACTGGCTGAATTAATATAAAGAAATAACATGTATGCTAAGTATACTCAAATACATTGCACAACGCTCAAGAGTACACAAAATTATTTTTTAAAGTTTCTATTTTAAAAAGTACTCTGTCCTGCAGGAACTTCTATGTTAAAGCAAAATATGAAATATGAAAGAGTGATTTTTTTTTTTTTAGAATTTAAAGCCCATACTTTGTTCCAACTCCTGAACAAGAAACATTTAAAAATAACATATGGAGAACTATGGCAAAATAGAAGCAAAATAAAAACATTGTGTATATATTTCTTTTTACATGTTATATTTTACCTATCATAATAAAAGTTCTGGGGAGGATAAGTAATGTATTTTTTTTACTTATACTTAGGGAAAGCTTCCTAAAGAAGACAGTATATCATGTCTAATGAAAAAGGGAACAAGTATTGCAGAGATAATAAAACGAGGGGAAAATAAAGGGAAAAAAGCAAATGTTTTCAGAAAAATATATAATGCGACACTAAGAGGAGTTAGGAGGTTTAAGTAACTCAAGTATCTTCAAGTTCTAATGCAAATATGAGAAGGTTAATGTAAGTATGGTATATTACAGCACAGAATGTGTCTCAGATGACATGGAAGCCTGCCATCACTAGTGCCATAAACTGAGAATTGGCAATGAAGAAAGGAATGGGTATATCTGCTTCCCAACGAATCTTTAATGGGTTATACGTGTCAGAACTATCAATCCTCTCGTTCTTTGGGCCTGGGGTAGCCAGAGCCCAAAACTGGTCATCTCCAGCCACGAACGAACACGTTCTTATATCCTTTATTATCAATTTCACTATGTGTCAAGACATGAAAAAGTTTGGAAAAAAACTGGTGGTAGATCAAAGCTATACACAAATGTGAAAGGAAATGTACAGGATGCGGAATTCAAGACAAGTTCCCAGGCTCTCTCTACAGCCAAGAGCAGCATTTCATGTTCTTTCGGCTTCCCATTTGCCCGTTTTACATTATTTGGGTTTTTTGCAGATAATGGCAATGAAAGACTCTGACACCTGGCTTACCTGACATCCCATGACCACCACCACCACCATGCCTTTGAGAATCATCAGTAAGGATCTGTCTGAAAGAATGTCTAACTGCCTGACTTTTTTATTCCACTTTTCCCTACTCCTGCCTTCTGGATCATCTCTCTTGACATTAGAGGCCCTCTGACAAGAAATATCAGCCCTGACACCTAATTTAGGTTCACAGATGCTGTGTGCTAGCCTGTTCCCCTCAATGCTGCTAGGTCCCAACTTATTCAGGGACATGAGAGAAAGGAGAGGGAGACATGGGTGGTATGAATCAGACAGAACTGAAATTCAAATATGGCTTGCACTGCAAAATAAAACAGGAGGCTAACCTACAGAGAAGAGGGCAGTGTAATTAGGCAAAGGCATGATTAGAGAAATGAGGCAGCATTTTAGAAAGCACAAAGAGAAAATGCTTCTACAAATGTATTCAAGGTTAAGACATGAAAAAAAAATCAACATTTCCAGCTGCTATAAGCAAAAGAAGGCCCAGTAGCAATAGATGCTACCCAATCTTCCCTAAATACTGCCGGTCTTTCATATTGGTCATTTCCTTTTCTTTCAGGGCTAACTTCTTGAGTTATCTGTAGCCTGGGGGTTAAGGTTAGACTGCACGGGGTTAAGAATTCTCTTTAACTGCTTAACACTCATTTACTTCTTAACCCTCTGCAATATAACCTCTACCTCAACATGCTGACACCTGGGATTTAAAAAAAAAAAAAATTGGTCTATTTAATGCTCCAGAAAAATTGCAAATATATAGTGACTCCGTTCTAAATGACTAGGGAATGATAAGGTTCTGCAAAGAGTGTCTGAAATGATAAACCTAGATAAGAAAGTCTAGCTAAGAAAGGAAGTGAAGATAGGAGGGGACTGATATTACAAGGGCAAAGTAAAAAGGTGAAGAAAGCCATGTCATCTAATATGCCTACGATACTCTCCTGGATATAAAATCCAGATGGACGTTCTCTTTACATTCTCCTGTTCTTAATCATTTTATTAGGGATACGTCCCATAATCTACTGGTTAATTACGACTTATAAATATTCCAGCTAACTGCTGGATATGTCTTCTTGAACATTCCACTAACACCTAAAATGAATCACTGTCCGCCTTCACACCAGATTTCTTCCATGACTTGACCATCTATTCTGTTAATAGTATCCCTATATTCTCAATTACTTATGTTCAAAACAAAATAGTTTTTGTGGTTCTAACTCTGTATCTAATGAGTCAACAAACTGTGTATCCCTCTCAGTGCCTCTAAAAGCTGTCATTTCTTTTCCATTTGCATATAGTTAGCCTCATTTAAGGGCCTTATTACCTCTGTCTAGATAGAAAGCCTCCTACATGAATATCCTACTACCAGTCCTCAAAATACCCATCTTAGGGATCAAAGTCAAATTATTTCTAACGTACCTCTTTGTGTCACTTCCTCTACTTTAAGACCTCCTATGGCTGATTTTGTACTATTCTTTTATATGAATCCGCTGATACAGTACCATCTCATCTGGGTGCCTTCGCCTATGTGAACATCAATTGATTTTCAAATATTTAAAAAAAAAAAGTTATAAAAAAAGCTTTTAAAAGTCTTTCATTCTGAGTCAATTAACAAGTACTCATTTACTATAGCTTACACATTATAAGCTTTAATTATGTTAATACCTTCCCATTTTTTGAGTAACAGAATGGTGTTAAGCCAAGTTATTTTTAACTGAGTAGAGTCTTCCTCTCAAGAATGCGAGTACTTAATTGCTTGGTTAACGTGTGGGTATTGAGCTTAGTAAAATTATACAGCTAACAGAATCAAACACAGGGCTCAGAATGTATCAAGTACTTAAGACAATATATAAAGTGTGAACATATGCACACATATAAAATCTGGATGGATATTCACCAAAATACCAATAATGTCTAGGTGGGGGAAATGGGTGATTTTTTACATCATTCTTTATGCTTTTCTATACTGTCCCAATATTGTTATAATGATCATACATTATTTTCATAAAGGCAATGAAATTATTAATAAAAACAGATGACAATGGAATATTATGCAGCCATCAAAAGGAATGAGATCTTGCCATTTGCAACGGCATGGATGGAACTGGAGGGTATTATGCTGAGCGAAATAAGTCAAACAGAGAAAGACATGTATCATATGACCTCACTGATATGAGGAAGTCTTAATCTCAGGAAACAAACCGAGGGTTGCTGGAGTGGGGGATGGGGTGGGAGGGAGGGGGTGACTGGGTGATAGACACTGGTGAGGGTATGTGCTCTGGTAAGCGCTGTGAATTGTGCAAGACTGTTGAATCTCAGATCTGTACCTCTGAAACAAATAATGCAATATATGTTAAGGAAAAAAAAAAAGAGAAGGTAGCAGGAGGGGAAGAATGAAGCGGGGGAAATCGGAGGGGTGGACGAACCATGAGAGACGATGGACTCTGAAAAACAAACCGAGGGTTCTAGAGGGGAGGGGGGTGGGGGGATGGGTTGGCCTGGTGGTGGGTATTGAGGAGGGCACGTTCTGCATGGAGCACTGGGTGTTATGCACAAACAATGAATCATGGAACACTACATCTAAAACTAATGATGTAATGTATGGGGATTAACATAACAATAAAAAAAGTAAAAAAAAAAAACAGATGGTGGGTAGTAGCAGTGGTTTAATAACTGCCACATTTGCCAGACAGGATCTAGATCTTTGCAACTTAAAAGCATGGTCCTCAGACCAGCAACATCAGCATCATGTTGGAGTTTGTCAAAAATACATAGAGACCATACCACAGACTTACTGATTTACAATCTACATTTTAACAAGATCCTCAGGTGATTCTTACATATGCTAAAATTTGAAAAACACTGACCTAGAAGCTAAGGCCCTTACATGCACGAATAATAGGAACAACATCTGCCTTGTTCATCAGTATATCCTTAGCACCCAGCAGTGCCTGAAACACATAAATATTTGTTGAATAAATAAATATGTAATGATATTACTTCTGAATAGACAATGGAGATTATATTTATTTTCTGCCAGTGTTCCCAGAAATGGGTGCTTAATATTTGCTGCAAATGCTGTTAAATTATTTTAATAAAAACGTTGGCCTCAACAATCTACTATGGCTACACGTAATCTTTTTTAAAACGAGTCCTTGCTCTGAGAGCCACGTGTCTCCTTCAGTCATTTTTCTAGCCACCCATAAATGGGCGCATCCCCTAGTTACTCTAGAATCTATCCCTCAAAGCAAATTTACTTCCAGATTTTTAACTACCACCTCTGAGAGAAAACTCACTATTTAAGTTCCAGTCTATGAACTCCATCTGCCTATATTTCCAACTCTATTTCCTACACCTCAAATTCAGTATGTTCAAAATTAACCATTTCATTCTCCATCAACCATCTCCCTCCCCCATTTCAGAAGGTTGTTCTCCATTCTTAGACTCAAGTTTTACAGGCTTTAGAGGAGAGACCACCTTGTCCAACAATATCATTTTACAGAGAATAGGTTCTAGAAGAATTAAATGATAGCCCAAGAAGCTAATTATTGGCAACCTCCAGAGCTACAACCTGAATCACCTTACTGCCAATACATTATTGCATGCTAGAACTCTGATAAAATGCTTATTTTTGTCAACGGCACTTAAATTCACTTTTTCAAAACCCAGGTTCTAAGTATCAATCACCTAGTTACAAGAAATCAAGTCCTATATATTGCTGACATGTCTCTTACTCCTTTTTCTTCCTTTTCACACATACTGCACTTTCTTTCCACTTGGGGTTCCTTTGATATCCAGTGCCATCCTTCCCAAGTCCTCTATGCCCTTGAAACCTAGCCAGAAACAGACTCTAAAATATGAATGCCTCGGGGCACCTGGGTCTCTCAGTCAGTTAAATGTCCGACTCCTGGTTTGGGCTCAAGTCATGATCTCAGGTCATAAGATCAAGCCCTGAACCCTCCACAGGCTCCCCCTCAATGCAGAGTCTGCTTCAGATTCTCTGTTTCCCTCCCCTTCTGACCCTCCCCCACCCTCTAAAATAAGTTAAATAAATAAATAAATAAATAAAATATGAATGCCTCTTCCTTGACTTTTCTATCTTTACCCAAGATGCTCAACAGAGATGGTTCCTGATGATTCAAACCTTACCCAACCCCAGAGTATCCCAGTCTCTTCTACTAGGCCTCCCTCATTTCCCTACATCATGTAGGTCCTCTTTTTACATCTGAGAAAACCAAGGCCCTGAGAGAAGTGACTTGCCTCATGTTACCTGAGAAACTGATGGTGATGAATTCTGAACTCAGTTCTCCTCACTCCTATTCAAAGCCTGTAACAACCACCTCTACACATATCCAGTCTTTCCAGACATCCCCCCAACTGACAGTGCAAACAAAAGGCAGACATCAAAGCCATATGAAACTTTAGCATGGCTAGCAGCATCCATCCGTTATGAAGCACAAGAAGGGGTTCAGTAAATATTCCCCAAATGAACTAAAAGTTGAACCCACAGGGAAAGCGTCAAAATGAGAGATGGTTAATTAAATTATCCCTCTCTAAGATTATGCTAAGTGAAATAAGTCAAGCAGAGAAAGTCAATCATCATATGGTTTCACTTACTTGTGGAACATAAGGAATATCATGGAGGACATTAGAAGGAAGGGAAAAATGGGCGGGGGAATTGGAGGGAGAGATGAACCATGAGAGACTATGGACTCTGAGAAACAAACAGGGTTTTAGAGGGGAGGGGGGAGGGGGGATGGGTTAGCCCGGTGATGGGTATTAAGGAGGGCACGTACTGCATGGAGCACTGGGTGTTATACGAAAACAACCGATCGTGGATCACCACATCAAAAACCAATGATGTATTGTATGGTGACTAACATAACACAATAAAATTAAAAAAAAAAAATTATCCCTCTCTATAAAACTGTTGTAGTTCCCCAGTGCCGGTGGAAGAACTCCACACTCAGAGAGCATCAAGGTCCTTCCCGGTTGAGACCCAACGTTAGCAGCCGCCACATTCCTAGCGTTCCCTTCTCTGCACCCATTCCTCCAGCCATTACCCTAATATGTACGCGGTGCTGCCCAAACCCAGTCGTTCCTTTCATGCTTCTGCACCCTTGCACACATTGGGCCCACAACCTGCAGCGCTCTCCACCCCCCCACCCCCCAGTGCCTGTGCTCTCGCAAATCCTGAGATGGCTTTCAGGGCCCTGCTCAAACGTCAGGCAAAGTCCTACGAGGGTCTGGATCGCTCTCCAAAACTGAGCCTGTCCCAGGATGCGGATTTTACTTGCTGACACGCCCAGGAGCGTGGGAAGGACTGCCCCAGTGGTGAACTGACTCAGAGTGCCCCCGCCCCGCCCGGAGCGCGCTCAGCCGGTGGCCCCCTCGGCCGCTGGGGGGCTGGGGGAGGCGGGTGCTCAGAATGCTGGGGGACGCCCGGTGAGGGCACCAGAGCCACCGACGATACCTGTCTGAAGGCACCCTCCCATCCCCCGCGACCAAGAGGCGTCATCTACACCTTACCTCACCCAACAGCGGCGGCAACTCCGCTTTACGGCATTCCCAGCAACTGCTGCAAAAGGTGCCGTCAAGTACAGAGCCGTGGCTATTGCGGTAGCTGTCGGAGACGATCGCGTTGAACTGACTCCGACCTCTGCATGTCTAGGGCTCCTGCCACATTTTCACCGTCCAAAGTTTACTGATCCCTGAGGATTTCCTAGCATTCCAAAGCCCTTTCCATCGCCTGCCTACGTAACAACTGCAGTGAGGCGACGTGAGATTTTAGGAGGTGGGGCAAGAATTGGAGAGGCACCAGCTGAGCTGTTTCTTAAAGAGTGAATTTGCCAGATAAAATATAGGATGCCAGTTAAAAATGTGAATTTCAGATAAACAACGAATAGTTTTTTAGTCCGTGTGCTACGCAGATTCAGAATAACTCCTTGAATTCTGTTTAGGGTACCATCAGATGAGATGGGGCTGGGGATGTAGTGCGCAATAGCAGCTGCGTTTAGTTCATGAGGTTGAGGTGCATGACATCCAAGCTCCAGAGGACTGTTAAACTCCGGTTTACGTCTGGAAATAGACACGCATACAGTTCCCGCCCTGGCTTTTTTAATTCACAGTGTAATCCAAAGGATTGTTAAGGATCAGATATGTATCAATTTTGACGTGAATTTTGGAAACTATAAAGCACTAAATACTGTAATTTTAAGTTGTTTCTACAAAAATTACTATTATTAGTCCACAGTAAAAACTAAAAACTCTAAACTTCGTTCCTTTGGAACAGTATATAATGAAAAGTTTTAATTTCTCATTTCCTGTTACGTTTATTTTTTCCTTCTAGAAATTTTCTGTGTACGTAAAGCTTATTTTGTAGACGTCCTCTTAGAACTAGTTCTATAGACTTAGAATTAGTAGTTGGTAGATTAATCAAAAAAGGTAACACCCAAAGGAAGGAAGTTATCAAAGATTAAAGGGATTACTGGACACAAGTGCTAACTTGACACACCTAAGATGGGAAAATTTGAGCATCAAAATGAATAACTTCCTGATTGAAACACTACAAATACATAAAAATTCTTGACTTCATAATAATTCCTTAAAAATGAAATACACTAGTCATGATTAAGGTTAGGGCATCAGGTCACTATTGTAAAACTTGATGAGGGGAAAGACATCAAGCATTTATCCTCTTTTTTTTTCTTTAAAGATTTTATTTATTCATTTGACACAGAGAGAGACAGCGAGAACAGGAACACAAGCAGGGGCGAGTGGGAGAGGGAGAAGCAGGCTTCCCGCTGAGCAGGGAGCCGGATGCGGGGGGCTCGATGGGGGGCTGGATCCCAGGACCCTGGGACGATGACCTGAGCCGAAGGCAGACGCTTAACGACTGAGCCACCCAGGCGCCCCGCATTTATCATTTCTTGCATGAACTGCATTTCAGTGTAGCCAACATGCTAATGAGAATTCTAGCTAATAAATGAATTATATAGAACAATCACCATTTTGCTACTCCTAATGAAATAATACAAAGTACAACATTTAATAGATGATAAAATTAAGGTGAAATGTTGATGGGAAACTTTTAAAAAATTTTTGTAATTTTTTTATGGGGAACTTATTATAGGTGGATTAGACTGGCACCACCTGAACCACCTCACTGATCGATCTTATGATTGAGTCTGGGACAACCAGACATTGTGTATTTCATGAGGTGATGCAACAGAAAGTACACACCACCCGACCTGTGAAGGATTCTTGCCTAAAAATTGAACCCGATATAGAGAAGCAATCAGCTAAATTCAGAATGTGCGATATTCTATAAGATAAATGCTCCAGTCTCTTTATCAATGGACTTTAAAGAGGAGGGAGAGAGGAAAGTACTACAAAATCAGAGACTTAAAGAGACCTATAACCAAAGGCAGTGTGTATACCTTGTCTGGATCCTGATTTGAAGAAAGCAACCATAAAAAAGACATTTTGAGGGGTGCCGGGTGGCTTAGTTGGTTGAGTGTCTGACTCTTGATTTAGGCTCAGGTCATGATCTCAGGGTCGTGGGATTGAGCCCCCCATCAGGCTCCATGCCCAGTGTGGAGTCTGCTTGAGATTCTCTCTCTCCCTCTGCCCCTCCCCCACGAGTTCACTCTCACACACGCTCGCTCGCTCTCTCTCAAAAAAAAAAAAATTTTTTTTTTTTGATGGGGCGCCTGGATGGCTCAGTCATTAAGCGTCTGCCTTTGGCTCAGGTCATGATCCCAGGGTCCCGAGATCAAGCCCCGCATCAGGCTCCCTGCTCTGCAGGAAGCCTGCCTCTCCCTTTCCCTCTCCCCCTGCTTGTGTTCCCTCTCTCGCTGTCTCTCTTTCTGTCAAATAAATAAAAATTTTAAAATCCTAAAAAAAAATTTTTGAGACAAAATTTTAATATGGACTGAGCCATTAGATGATATTAAGGAAGCGCTATAATTTTGCTAAGAATGCTAATGGAATGTGGCTGTGTTTAAAGGAATAAAAGAGTAAGTCATCATTGATGCATATTGCAATGCTTATAGGTGAAATTTTTAAAAACTTTAAAAAAGATATAAACATGGCAAAATATAACTGATAAAATATAACTGATAAACCTGTGATGGGCATAGAGGGGTTCATTATCAACAATAGCCTCTATCTACTTCTCTATTTATTTGAAAATTGTCTATTGCATGGAGCACTTGGTGTTATAGGAAAACAATGAATCATGGAACACTTCATCAAAAATTAATGATGTACTGTATGGTGACTAATAACATACTGAAATAAAATAAAGTTTTTAAAAAGATTAAAGGAAATGGCTGAAACAAAAAAAATTGTCAAAATAAAAATTAATAAGGGAAAATTATCAGGTTCTTAGAGTACTTTTCAAATGCATAACAAATCTTGTTCCATGTAAACCTAAAAAAAAAAACAAAAACAGCAGTTAAAGCAGAGGATTACACTGGCTGATCCTTTGACTTGAGTCAAGATCTTTTAAAATACAAATCAACTGATTGGAGTCTCTCACTGTTTCTCCTACATAAACCACAGACATAATAATGCATCACCTACTATTTCTACTTTTTTAAAGTGGCCCAAGAACTTACAGAAACAAGTGAAGGAATCAACTCAAAGAGTCCTAGTTTTGTTTTTGTTTTTTCTGCAATCCTCCCCTATCATTTACAATTATCTTGGACACAACTATCTTGTCAGTGACTTTTTTTTTTTTTTAGCTCTTTATCTTTAAAGTTTCCTCTGACTCTCATAATTTTTCATACTATTTCATTGGTTTATGTCATATTTAAATTCTATAATTACAACAATGACTGCCACTAGCATAAACAGGTTTGGGAACAAACAGCTAACAGGAAGTGAACACGTAACTTGACTGGTGGGAGCAGTACTTCTCCAGCATACCAGAGGGGAGCCCAGATGTAAGCCTCCAGCTGTCAGTATGCTTTAACTTGGTCAGCCAATCCAATTGGACAAAGGGTACAAGAATGGGTAAAAACAGCCTCTATTATAGGCAAAAAAAATCTTTAAAAAAAAAAGATTTTAAAGAGAGAGAGCACCTGTGCATGAGCAGGGGGAGGGGCAGAGGAAGAAGGAGAGAATCTCAAGCCGACTCCCCCACTGAACGCAGAGCCTAACTTGGGGCTCAATCCCATGACCCTGAGATCATGCCTGGAGCCAAAATCAAGAGTTGGACACTTAACTGAGCCACCCAGGCGCCCCAAAGATCCAGCTTCTAAAAATTACTCGGATGTGGGATTACACACACATCCCGGCCCACCCTAATATTGTGGGTCCTGGGGCAAGAGTATAAATGCAGTCTAACTCTGACATATTTTTAAGCGTCTAAGTAAAGAACCATCAAATAAATATGTCCTTCTACCTTGGCAAATATTCCTTCTCAAAGAACAGAAATCTAGGATCGAATTTGGAATTCTTATATACTATATGAAATGCAGCACAGGAACTAGGTCTGCTTGCTCTTCCCACAAGGCCCTGAGTCAGTCTTTTACTAGTTTTAGTTTACCACGAGAGTCCTGGTATGCACGCATGCAGACACCCCAGTCTGCACATCCAAGCTCCATCCACACTATTCACGAACTGCCATTCCTTAAGTGTAAAGTATACATCTGTAGCACAGTCTGTCCTCAGGATGATCTGAGAGGCCTGCATCTGTTCTGGGATCAAGCTTTGGGCTGGTCAGGCAGGGAATTCTGGGGCTCTGGCTATCTGGTGCATAGTGCGTAGAGGAACATGAACTTCCAAGTGAGTACAATCCCTTGGTTCCTTCAATTTTTCATTCCGTGAAGAGAGGCACAGCCAGTGTGAGGATCAGGGCAGGGACCCCTCTTGCCCAAGTCTAAGTACACACACACACCCATAGTGTCATACTATATATACTGTTAGACTTGCTTTTTCCATTTCGTATCATGAATACCTTTCCATTAGTAGCATATTCTGTAAGAGGTGTGTAGGGTTACTTGGCAGCATCACATTCTAACCACTCTGGTGACCTTGTGCAAAAAGGGCATAAGCATACTACTAGTATCATGCGGTGTAAATGTAAAATAGGGTTTAGTAAGGGAAACACTTGGGACAAAAGTAGAGTGCATCCAATTTCCTGAGTTTTTATCCCACAGAGATTCAGACAGGCACAGAAGTACTGGTATTTTTTTTTTTTTTTAAGATTTATTTGAAAGAGAGGCTGCGTGCGCGTGCGAGAGAGAACACAAGCAGGGGGAGTGACAGGCAGAGGGAGAAGCAGGCTCCCCACTGAGCAGGGAGCTGGATGTGGGGTTCGATCCCAGGACCCCTGGATCATGACCTGAGCCGAAGGCACTTAACTTACTGAGGCACCCAAACAGGACTGGTATTCATGGAAAGGACTCTGAGGAAACCAACTCCTGTAATAGTTTACATATTCATAACATTTACTGGGGAAAGGGCATGCAGAATATATCTAGACAAGTATATAACAATGTAGCTTGTTAGTGCAGCAATTTACAAAAGGGGAGCCTTTGGAATTCTGGTAGCCTATTCTTTTCTTAAATTAACAATTAGGTTGCTTGTATATTGCTCTTGTAATGCTGCAATGAGTACTGACTTATTTGTAAGAGAAATACCTAGAAATGGAATTAACTTTTCAAAGGTATGTGTATTTAATATTGCAAAACTGTTCTCCACTACATCTTCTATATGAGGGTACTAGTTTCTCAGTATCTTTGTCACGCCCCTCTCCCTATGACTCAAGACTATCCAGTCTCCTCCCTTCATTCTTCTTTTGGCGAAAATGATCTTAGTTACAGGAGCTCCAGTCTCATGTAGTCATTGATTGGTTTTCTTTTTTCTCCTAAACCGATTTCAAGTTAGGAAACACATTTTAAAAAGCCTTAGATTCTGGTTCTCTTTTAGCTATAATCTGCCAAAATGTAACCCAGGATGGGACAAGCTCCAAAGACAAAACTAAATTCTTGATTTATATTATAGTTATAGCATGTTTCATCTTCCATTTATAGCTGCACTGTACAAAACAGTAGCTATTAGTAAGATGTGGCTATTTACATTAAAATTAATTAGGATAAAAGATTCAGTTTCTTAGCTGAACTTGTTATATTTACAGTGCTCAAGAGCTGCCTGAGGCTAGTGGCTATCGTGTTGGACAGCACGAATACAGAACGTTCCATCACTGCATAAAATTCTGTTGAACAGCACTGCTCTAAAATATAAGCTCTTGGGGCTTTTTATCTTCTCATCCCCAAAAGCACATCATAGATATTTAATGAAAGTTGATAGAAATGCAAGCACTGAAGCAAAAGAAAGCAGAAAAAAAGTTTAATTTTTAGATGAGATATTCCAGGTGCTTTTGTAAGAACTTAACTCGGTCATTCTATACAGAACATACAATCATTTCAACATACAAGTTACTCCACTTTGAATACTCTATGTTAAAGTTAAAAAGTTTCTAGTTTGAAGTTTAAAAGGCTTTGTCTTATTTCCAATGATAATGCAATACACTTATTAAAACACTAGTTTGCAGAATTGAGTACATTTTAAATAGTTCATTAGAAATGTTCTTCATCTGTAACTTAAAAGTTAAACCTGAGGAATTAAGAATTTTTATTATCAGAACTGCATAGCAAAACCATGTCCAGATAACAGACATACCAAATACTCAATAGATCAAGATAACTTGTAAACCATTTAATAAATCCAGTTTAAAGCAAAACATGTTAGGAGAGATACTAAATGATACCCAGGTTTAGCAAAGTTTTGAAATGCTTCATATTTTTTTAATGCAACAAAAGTGTCAAATGTTAAGTGGACACATACATCTAATATCATTTATCCCATGACAACAAACTGCTGAATATTTGGTTGTTTGGAAATAATTATTTGGGCTAAATTCACTCTGCATGTGGCACTGAGCAGTCATAAATTGAAAGTGCAAATGCCTGAATGGAAACACAGCTTAAATCATTTACTTATGCTACTATTCTACACTGACACACTAATGCTGCGAAAGATGTTTACAACTGTACAAAGTCTTGATATAGAGCAATAGGCTTGATGAGAAAATACAAGAAGGCCACAGGTCATACACAAATTAAAGAATGTTAAAGCGCATTTTGTTCATGTAGGTTTTTTTTTTTTTGAAGTCCTCGTGATACCACTTTAAGCACATGCTTTATTAAAAGAAAGAGCTCTAGAAGTATCCCAACACTTAAATCCATTATTAACTGAAAATAATACCTTACATTTACATAGCATTTTACTGTGTTGAAACAATTTCACATACTCCATTTCATTTCACAAATTCTCACAAATGTGAGATAAGCTGAACAAGTTACAATTATTTTATGTAAGGCAGTGGAGGCCCAAAGATGAGAAATAGTTTATGGAGAGGTCATATAGATCTAGTTAGTCTACGTATGGTAGAGCTAAGGTGATTAATTTTAAATTTAATTAATTACTTCAAAAGAAATGAAACCAAAATACTTTTTATATTATATCCAAAAATCTTAAAGACTATTGGTTTTTAATGTAAATTGCTCCAAAACTTTATTATATATCTTACAGTATGAATTAGTTATAAATTTGATTTTAAAGAGTCTCCCTTAAATGGTAAATTAGACTCTGTGCTTTGGTACCTTAGAGATATTGAAAATGTTAAAAAACATATACATGGATTCTTACTGCCCTTAGGCCCTCCAAAAATTTCCAATACTAATAAAAAGGCCTTTTAACCACTCACTTACAATATGACTTATTTTAAAACTGTTCCAAACTTATGAAGCTCCAAGCCAAGGCAAACACATTCACCCATCTTCTGCCCACATACTGTGAAATCCTCCACATGCCCATTCCCCAGGACCAACTTACAGTGAATGGGTATCATTAAGAAAATATATCAGGTTAAACTAACATAGCTCAAATGATTATGAATCAAAAGTCAGTACCTTATATTGACCCAGAAATAACAAATACTGTTTTAATTTAGTAATTGGGTAGTCTGAGGAGAAAAGTACCTTGGCAATCTCTATTATTTATTTATAAGCCAGTACTAACCTTTATATGGCAAGACCAACAATATCTTTTCAATAAAAACAACATATACCAAATGCAATCCATTTAAACTCCAAATTACTCAAAAAGCTTTATGTATTTACATTAATCAAATATTCCAGGTAACAAAGCATATCAGGGTCACAAATATTTGCAAAATGTGAATACTGTAAGATACACACAAAATTAAAACTATACTGAACATGAGGTAATCGTTCTGTAATGATAAAGGAAACATTCATGATATATTATAATGTTCCAGTACCAGCATTATGAAATGTACATTTTGGTTAAAAATAACAAAAAACTTTATGGTTATTTGGGTGTTGAGTAAATGTATGCTGACTATACACTTCCCTAAAAGAATATATCCAGTTTAAAATAAAATCAAGGAAGTTTTCTAGACCCATTTTATGTGACTATATAAAAGTGAACCATATTATAAGCAGTTAATTTGAATTTTTTATAAACTATAAAATTATTTTTTAGAATTTCTGACTTATTAACAAAACATTGTTTTTAACATACAAACTTTGTCACACTCCTCAAAAGTAGCAAAACTATATGCACAGTAAATCAAACTTCACTAATTATGGAAATCTAAATACAAAGCATGGCCGCCGTATCACACTTAAATATCTGTTGTATGAATGAGCCAATGAATGGACACTGATCTAATAAATACGGGTTTTTTAAAAAAAGAATTGTGATTAAAAAAATTTTAAATAAAAAGGATTATGATGATTTGAAAATACAGTCCTTAGTATTTTAGCCTGGAATCCACAATATTTTATAGTAAGAAGTCTACAGTGTCCTCTTCCAGAATTAATACTCTTTGAAATAATCATTTCCTGTGTATATCCTTTTCCAATTTTTTCCATGTTTTCAAATGAAACAAAAGTAACTATAATTTTAGAAGTATAGGTAAATCATGAAATGGAGTATGTTAGCCTTATTAAATTCTCATTACAAATTATTTACTTTTATTATTTGTACCACCAAAGATCAGTCACAAAAAATTCAAATTATACATGATACTGTTCATACTTTAATAAATGAGCAAATAAAACCAAGCCAGTATGTTTCTTTAAATGATAACATAGGAAAAATTACTGTTTGCAGAACAAAGTAGGCCACATCTAGCTATACAGTGGCAGTTAATGGTTTGTTGACATGGTACAGATGCCATCAATAAAACCCATGTACAGACAGGCATACCTCTAATACTTTCCTTTTGTTTACTACACCTGGAACCTTCAAAGAATCACTGTATATTAAATTTCTATGTGCACTCAGTTATTAAATGCTTGATATATACATATTTACCAAAAGTTAAAGACATATGTGACACGGTAAGCCCAAATAGTCAAGATGAATTCTAAAAAAATTCTTTTCTAAAGTGCTTAAGGCAATTCCTTCATTTCTTTATCCAGTTTACTGAAACCGGTTTGGGATTCAACTGCTAAAAGGGAAATGCAATACTAAATGCATGTTTTTATAAGACAATTTTTTTATACCTGTGATACATCCATTACCATCAACCTCTCATGCATTTCTTTTACAGAAAGCAATCATGTTTGACCTGCCAAAACAAACAGTAAATAAGCTAATAAAAAATGTCTGGAAGAGTATACTATCTTCCCATAATGCATTAAATTGAGCAAAAAGGCTCAATATTTTTTAATTCAAATGACAATGAGAATGTTATATATTATCGTCAAGTTAACAGTTACCTTAATGTGAGACTATTTAAATAGGCACTATCGATTATTTTCTAGTTCGAAAATTAGGGTGGCAAACTCTTCCAGTTTAACTTAACATACAAACTTAAAACCCTACACGTTTTGCTCTTTATATTTAGAGACCTTTAAGAAGAAGTACAGTAAGAGGAAAACCTCAGATTCTTATTTTGAGGTAATAATTGTTATTACTTCAAATAAATTTTCCAAATGAGTATTAGAAAGTTTTATATGAAGGGCTTCACAGGATGCCATGAGCACAGGAAAGACTCAGGCGCACTCCTCCAGCCTGACTGATATCCCCGCTCCTCCATACCCCTGCGGCAGAAGGCTCTCAGCAGTGTAACAGAATGGTCTCTGGCTTAAGTATCAGTTGATGCCGCCTGGGGCATGGAGCAGGAGCACGCTCAGAGGAAGAAGGCACTGAATTAAAGAGAAGACACAATTACGTAAGATCGAATAGTAAAAAATTTTATACAAGAATTTCTGGCAAGAATTCTTCTGTGTCATTTTTGCTAAAACACACATATGTAACTGTTCACATTAAAGCAGCTCCACCACTAAATTACTGCTTTCAGATTTGACTCCATGAAAGAGAACTGTAACTTTCTGTTTTCTTAGGTCCTGGAATAATCCCACTGTAGGGAACAGAACACCCAAAATTTTTTTTCAAAATCTCTAGGAAGATCAAAAACCAAAATTATACTTGTTTGGAGAATCAAAAGGATATCTATTGACATATTTCATTCTCTCAACTGCCTTATAGTCGTTAAAACTACCAATATGTCATGAGACAACGGTGCAGATATAAATGTCTTCTGGGAAAATAATACCCAGTTCAAATAAAATTTCTCATTTAGGTTTGCTTTACCACTGAACAAAACATCCTATCAGTAAGCAGTAAACTTTAAGAGAGAATGAGCTATACCTATTCCACAGGCCTTTCTGTAAAAGGTAACTCAGCTATAAGCAGCAATAGTCACTTCTTGGGAGAAGGCTGTCATAACAATACACTTATAATGAGAATGAAAGAAAGTCAACATGAGAAAGAAAAATCCAGAGACCACTTAATGCTCAAGGGATCCTTAAATACTGTAATCACAACTTTCAGTTTGGCTCAAAGAACTTGTATTACAAATTTTAACCAATTTTTTAAAAAATAGGTATGTTCTACTCAATAACCATGGATTTTACTCTTTGTTTAACACATTTTCCCTAAGTTTGGGAAAGATTCTTCTATGATGATTTTTGGAAGAATTATACCCCTTTAGAAAATAAATGAATGTTGCAGAAGGATTAAAAGAAAAATAACCTCTGAATAGTTATGTTTGAAAAATTCATGTGGCAAATAAAGCAGAGATATGTAGACATTTTTCAAAACACTTGTTTAAACCATTCCAAATCTTATTAAAAAGCAGACATAAATGACTTCAGTATAGTTTCAGGCACCTCCCTTTATAAACTATCCTTCTGAGATAAAACTTAAATGGTGTAAGTTTTTCTACCTTATATATAACTTCAATAACATTTCATTCCTACTTGAAGTATTAAAAATCAGTATAATTATCAATTATTACCAAATTCAAGTGGGAATTTTACCAAGATAACTATTAAAGGTAGAATTAAACTAGACAACAAAATCAGAAAAGAAAGTTTTTAAAAATCTTATCCATCATCCAAAATGATGGAATGAAAAGAAGTCTAATTAAACAAGGCAACATAGAAAGCATATCCCTTTGCCACTGTTAGTGCAGCAGGTAAAAAACTAAAGTATCGGTGATTTTAAGCTATTATGTCTAGAAACTCTTCTATCCACTCTATTTTGAGTTTTAACCACAAGAGAAATACCATGGTATTTGGGAAAGAGAAAATGATACACAATCTAGTCAGTAAACAAAAGAGGATAATTTAGCAAAACTCAACCTACTTACAAAAGGAGAAAAATAAACCATTGCAAGAAAACCTTTTTAGCATCCCCAACCAATTATTTCAATTTTTAGAAAACCTTAGAAGACTGTATTTTTCTTAAAGCTTCAGTATAAGAATGTAGTAATAGGTAGTGATGAGATAAAGAAAAAGTATAGAGAAAAGACGACAAGCTTTAAATGCTTTCCTCTCAGGTCCTAGGGCTACCATATGTAACTAAACATATTGGAAGAGCCAAAGTAATCCAAGAAACACAAAAATGAGTTTCTATATAACTATTTAAACACTGCCTTTCTTCCCATTTACTCTTCAAAACATCAGTTTCTTGCTTTCGTATCTGCTTGCTTGATGATACTGCACAGTAGGTTCCCGTGAGTACTTTGCATTAGATGCTTAATGCTAACACATTCCAGGCCTTAAAGCAGAGCATAGCAAACCTGATTTCCACCACTCGTAAATTTCTGTGATTAGTAACTGCACAGAAAAGGTCACCCAATCAGAAGGGGGGTAAACATGTTCTGAGTAAGCATTACTGAGTAACATTGTTTAGGCTGCTAGCTGAACCAGTCATTCCATTTTCACTTTTCTGAAGTGTTCTCACAGCACTTGGAACCTGCATCCCAGTATTCAAAGAAAGTCCACCACACCAAACCTGAGAAAAGACAAAACAAAGCTTCAGTCAGCTTTCAAATCAAATTAGAATTTAGGTGATCCTTAAAGTTCCATTTGAAAGGCAAAATGCCACATATGTGAACGTCAACAAGTTCCAAACTGATAACCTTCATATTTGAACTAAGGGGAAGTGGAAAGGCTAACTCAAGAGTCTTTTAGAACCACCGAGGCCACAGGAAGTCTTTGTGGTAGCTAGCAGAACCCACTGGAGCTGCATATAATAGAAGGAACTAAGGGCTGCAGAAATTTAGAGATTAAATTTTTTTTTTAAAGATTGTATTATTTATTTTAACAGAGAGAGACACAGCAAGAGAGGGAACACAAGGAGAGGGAGTGGGGGAGGGAGAAGCAGGCTTCCCGCGGAGCAGGGTGCCCGATGCAGGGCTCGATCCTAGGACCCAGGGATCATGATCTGAGACGAAAGCAGACACTTAACGACTGAGCCACCCAGGCGCCCCTGGAGATTAAATTTTTAGGATTAATAGGCAAAAGACAATGGCTACTATTACTGATGCTAAACACCACAACTGGTGAGCAGGGAGCCTGCTTCTCCCTCTCCTGCTCTCCCTTGCTGTGTTCCCTCTCACTGTCTCTCTCTCTCTGTCAAATAAATAAAATCTTTAAAAAAAAGAAAATAAACTTTACAACCAAGAGAAGTGCCCAAAGAGCCAATTTCCTCATCCCAATTTTCTTTAGATTGTGATAATGGAGTGTGGCCTGAAACTATAGGAATCTAACACTCCTGTGTTAACAGAGTAAAATCCATTATCTTCTTCCCTAACTTGTTAATAATAAGAACCTTTTGTAATTCTTTAAAGACTTCTAAGAAAAATGTAAATAGCAATATCCAGATAAACCATATTGCCATAGTCTATTAATTATCATAAATGTGAGTAAGTTTATGAAAGATGAAACTGCTTTGCCTGTAAACAGAGTAGATACCATTCAATAAGATGAATGACAACTGATTTGGAACAGGCTCAAATGAATTAAAATATGAAAGAATGGATCACTTAAATTATCACCAATGCCTGGTTTGTAGCTGACATAGCTTGAGACAAGGGACCTCCTAGAAACTGTTGAAGTATTCCTATTCCCACCTTCAATTATATCCTAAAGTGTTTAGTATTTACTAAGTGATTACAGAAATGTACCAAAGAATTTATTGACCTGTGAAATTTATAGCTGTATGGTTAACATTTCAAATTTTTAAAACTAGCAGGTTCAGTAATGATAACTCCCAAAACACAAAAGCAGCTCTGTGATTATAAAACCACTACATTACTTTTTTGGAAATTATTTAAGTGATTTACAAACCTATTTACTCTAAACATCTAGCACAAAGGTGCAAGGGCAAATCAATGAAGAAAGGTTAGTCTTTTTCAGTAAGTGGCACTAGAATTCTTGGAATCCATATGCAAAAAATTAGATCTCAAACCATACCTGGTACCATATGCAAAAAACAACTCAAAGTGGGTCACAGACCTAAATGTAAAACCTAAAACCATAAAACTTTAGGAAGAATGCAAAAGAAAATATCTTTGTGAACCTGAGTTAGGCAAAGCATGATCCATAAAAGAAAAAAAAATGGATAAACAGGATTTCATTAAAATGAAAACCTTCTCTTCAAAATGTTCAGAAAATGAGAAAAGCCACAAACTGGGAGAAAATATTTGCAAAACTGTTATTTGATAAGGGACCCATATCCATCATACTTAAAGAAATCTTAAAACTCATTAATGAGAAAATAAGTAACCCAATAAAAAATGAACAAATAGTAGATACCTCACCAAAGAAATTATACACATGGCAAATAAGCACATGAAAAAATGCTCAACATCATTTGTCCTTAGGAAAATACAAGTTAAAACCACAACAAAATACCATTACATGCCTATTAAAATTGCTGAACAACAAAAAATCTGACAATATCAAGTAACAGCAAGGATGTAGTAAACTTTCATATATTGCTAGTAGGAATGCAAAAGTCATACAGCCACTTTGGAAAACATTTTGGTAGTTTCTTTTAAAGTTAAACATGCACTTTCAAATGATCTAATATCCTCACTCCTAGGTATTTATCCAAGAGACATGAAAATGAATATTCACAAAAAAATCCATTTGTGAATGTTTACAGTGCCTTTATTCAAAATTGCCAAAAACTGAAAAGAATCCAAAAGTCCTTCAACTGGTGAGTATATATCATATCCACTAGAAGGACTAAAACTTAAAAAAGATACTACCAAATGTTGATAAAAATGTGGAAGAATCAAACTCTAATATACTGCTAGCAATTAATTAGTATAACCAACAACTCTGAAAAACCCTACGAGAGTTGATTACACACATATCATACCATCTAGCAACTCCAATCTTAGTTACATACCCTGATGGAAATATATACACACATTTACCAAAAGACATGAATAAGAATATTCACAGACATTATTCTAAACATCCCCAAGGGGAGACCACTCAAGAACCCAATGATATATAAATAATAAAATAGTCACACAATGGAAAACTATACATGTAAATACAATGGGAAACTATATAAGAATGAATACCACCACACAGAACATGGATAAATCTCACAAACATAATGTTGAACCAAAAAGATATTGTAGGATTCAATATACAAAGTTGAAAAGGAGGCAAAATGAATTTATGGTATTAAAACTCAAGATAGTGGCTGACCAGCAGGGGCTAGAAACAGGCACAAGGGGGCTTATGGGATTCTGGTTATGGTCCATTTCTTGATTTAGACACTGGTTACAAAAATGTGTGTAGTCCTGTGAGATTCATCAAACTGCATTCTTCTAATTTGTGTACTAATAATATTTACTTCAATAAAAATACCAAAAATATACAGACAATCACAGATTTGGGAGAGGTAGATTAGGGAAAGAGGGAAGAATATGAAAAAAAAAAAAAAAGATGTTTGGCTTCCCCAAATGTATAGCACAGATTGTTCTCCTTAAAGTTATCAAACCAAATAAAATATAAATTGGTACTAACCATGAAACCAGGTAGTACTGGCTGAGTAAATTTCGTCTTAAAGGAATACAACAACTGTTTTGAGCTTGCATCATAGAAAGAAAGTTGACCTAAAAGGAAAAAAAAAAAGCCTAATTTATTACACAAAAACATTTAATCAAATCTAACATATCATCATGGGTAAATGTAATAACACATATTTTGGCACTTTTTTTGCTTACAAACTATAAGGACTAGACTCAGAAATTCTCACTTGAAAATCAGTAATCAGTAGTAGACGTGTAAGAAAAAGCCCAAATCTAGTTTTCTTTCCTGATTTTCAGGACCTCCATAGTGCTTCCATAATCTGGCACTACTCTACTTATTCAACTATGAACTATTTATTTTATCATTATTTAACAAATGGTTTCCTTAACTTAGTAAAAACCAGGCTATTTCTTCTTCATTTTTATTATAACCAGCCTCTGTACCCAAATCCCATCATCATTTAAGGCTTACTTTATTAAACCTTGTCTTCTAAACACTTGAAGCCATATTCATTTCAGTCTCTGAAATCATAATTATCACTGCTTCGGTTTTGTTAATTTTTAAAATACCTCACAGTCTTTCAACATGACCATGCAACTAAAATAACTGTCTTTCTGACCACCCAACTGTCCAACCTGATGGTCTCCTTACATCTGTTACCACTTCTTGAAATTCTTGTCCCATGACTTCTCTGTATCTCTAACCCTGAGGATATCTTCTGTCTCCTTTTCTCCTATTCTGAAGGTAGATGCTTGTCCAGGTTCTGTGTTCTCTCTACAATGTTCCCTTAATGACTCAGCTGCCACCAAACAGAGAAGAGAAACTAATATTTATGTCTACCATTAATGCACTGGGTTCTTTATATACAGTACATCAAAACATTAAGCAACCTATGTATGGTCACAAAGTAAACAGCAGAGCAGTAACATTTAATTGTTCTTCAGTAGCCACTCTGTGATGCAGTGTCTAACATTTAGCTTCAGCTCTACTTCTCTTCTGAGTTCTAACACTGAATTTCTAAGTCTAAGCCAGCCATGCCACACGATTGTCCTGCTGGCATCTCCTCTTTCCCCAGACTATGTTCCCCATGCTGCAGATGACATACCATCCTCTTGACCACACTGGCTGGAATCTCAGTCATCTTCAACTCTTTGTTTGCTCTCCAATTCATATTTAGCTTTTGAGTCCTATGACTTCTACTTCTCAGAACCACCAAATCCATTCCTCCGGATTCCCCACTGCTCAGGCCCTTGTTACTATTAATCACTCAACAAACACTTATTAAGGGCTTACGAGGGGCACCTGGGTGGCTCAGTCGTTAAGCGTCTGCCTTCAGATCAGGTCATGATCCCACAGTCCTGGGATCGAGACCCGCATCGGGCTTCCTCCCTGCTCAGCAGGAAGCCTGCTTCTCCCTCTCGCACTCCCCCTGCTTGTGTTCCCTCTCTCCTGTCTCTCTCTCTGTCAAATAAAGAAATAAAATCTTAAAAAAAGGGGGGGGGGCTTTCTATGTAAAAGCACTTGCCAGGCAATAAGGATATAATACCTAACAAGACAAACATGGTCCTGCTTACACTGCTCAAAGACTGACTCCTGAAAAGTCTTACTCTATGTTTGCAATCTCTTCCACATTTAACCACTTACTCTCCAATAGTTCTAAAATTAGATTATCATCATATGACTATGGTTTTTAAAAATGCATAGAAATCCCCTTCCCTCAACTACTATAAAAAAGACAAGCCTATTATTATTTTTCAAGGCCCTCAGAATCAGATTCCAACCTACATTACTAGGGATGGATTGGGCAATTTCTAAAGTCCATTCCAACTTGAAAAATCTGACTCCACCCCTCTTTTCAGGTAATAAAAATAAGGTCAGGAAGGAATTAAAATGGACAGAAAAAATTTTAATGCTTAAGACAAAAATTAAGAAAATCATTCTTTCAGACTTATTAAGCATATTATAGATGAGTGCTTTTGTAAGGCTTCAGGCAAACATCACACACCCTTCCAGTCAATTCTAGAGCTGAAATTATGTTTGTGATCAAATCCTAGTAGGTCAAAACACCCTGACCACCACATTAATGTAAACTGTATATAGACGATTACCAGTGAAAAGTACTAAAATATAAGCAACTATGACAAAATGACTTATGAGAAAATCAGTAAACTTACCCCCATCAAAATCACAAAATACACCTATTCTCTCAGGAACAGTAGCATCCAAGGCTTTGACTTTATTATTATGCTTTGCTGCAAATGTGTTCTGAAGCCAGTTGTTGACATGGATACACCAACTAGTGTTTGTCTTTCCTAATTGGTCAAATTTCCCCAAAGTCTTGTATGCTACTCCCACACTGTAGGATTTACAATCCTTCTGGGCTTTGACCTCCCAATAATGTTGTCCACTTTCAATAGCAGTGTCTCCTGCAAAAGACGAGAAAGGTAAATTTGGCTCTAACTTCTTCCTTATGAGTCACATAGATTTTTACCCATATCTCATCCCACAAAATGGCACAAAAAATCTGATTCAGAAAAATAACCATATTAACACATGGACACTAAATGCAGAGTATTTGCTATAACTTTACTTGTATATTTACTACTAATTTTTCTGATTTATAAAAGGCTTTAGAACTTTTCTTCCTTACTATCTCCTCAAAAGATATGCATATACTCTACTGGGTATTTACCCCAAAGATACAAATGTAGGGATCTGAAGGGGTACATGCACCCCGATGTTTATAGCAGCAATGTCCACAACAGCCAAACTGTGGAAAGAGCCAAGATGTCCATCGACAGATGAACGGATAAAGAAGATGTGATACACACACACACACACACACACACACACACAATATGAAATATTATGCAGCCATCAAAAAGAATGAGATCTTGCCATTTGCAACGATGTGGATGGACTGGAGGGTATTATGCTGAGCAAAGTAAGGCAATCAGAGAAAGACATGTATCATATGACCTCACTGATATGAGGAATTCTTAATCTCAGGAAACAAACTGAGGGTTACTGGAGTGGGGGGTGGTGGGAGGGATGGGTGGCTGGGTGATAGACATTGGGGAGGGTATGTGCTGCGGTGAGCGCTGTGAAGTGTGCAAGACTGTTGAATCACAGATCTGTACCTCTGAAACAAATAATACATTATATGTTAAAAAAAAAAAAAGAAGATAGCAGGAGGGGAAGAATGAAAGGGGGCAAATAGGAGGGGGAGACAAACCATGAGAGACTATGGACTCTGAAAAACAAACTGAGGGTGTTAGAGGGGAGGGGGGTGGGAGGATGGGTTAGCCTGGTGTTGGGTATTAAGGAGGGCACAAACTGCATGGAGCACTGGGTGTTATACAAAAACAATGGATTGTGGATCACCACATCAAAAACTAATGATGTAATGTATGGTGATTAACATAATAAAAAAATGAAAAAAAGAGATATGCATATACATAGAGCACTACATAAATGAAGCAATCAATGATTAGACAAATTGAAACCCGCCAAAAGTAATCAGGCTTCAAGAGGGATAAACTTTGGCAAATATTCATTCAGTACACAGGCCACTCCAACTCTAAGTGAGTGGAAAGCCCACGAGTGTGACCGTGATGCCTTTAATATCAACTGACATAATGAAGACTATGTGTATCCTACCCAGCACTGTGTACGATTCCCCAGTGAAACGATCTCTGCTGCCTCTTACTGCTGGTGGCCTGGAGCCTATGGATGTCCGTTTGGGGGATGGTGTGCCACTTCTATATAAACAGGAAAAAAAGAAAAACAAATATTCTAGGTTATAAATGTTTCACAAACTAAAATTACAAATTATAAAAGGAAACTTTGAAAAGATGTTTAATTATATTGCACAAATAACACCATTTACTTTTATCTGAATTATTATCAAACAGAGTTGTCAATTATAAACACTGAAATGTAAGAAGTCATCAACACAAAGCAGGCTGAACACTAATATCATGCAGACTGAACAAAGCTTATATAAAGGACACACAGTTGATATAAGAAACAATGCCAAAATGAGACAAGATAAAAAGGAAAACAAAAGAACCGAAAGGAAGAAAAAAACTCAAGAAAGGTAATGGATTATAGAGCTTACATTTCTTGCAGTTAAATTTAAATTTTAAAATGCAAAAATACGATTATAATGAAAACTAAATAATCTTTTCATAAGCAGCAAATATTTTTGTTCTGGATCTTTTCTTCTTAAAAAGAAGAAATAGTAAATGCCCAAATCCATGCACAGGATAATATAAAATATTATAAAGCATTTCTCCTACTAAAATGAATAAGATTCAACCTGATCTCCCCTTACATCAAATTATATGATATGATAAACAGGACAGTATTAGGCCTTTCACTAAATCTCAAAAACGCAAAATAAATCAAAACCCAAATATGCCTAAAAAATAACATTTCAATTATACTGAATCACTGCATTTAAAAAACAAAAAAATCATAACTTACCAGTAGTAAAGAAATAAAGGGAAAGCATGGAGAAAAGACAAAAAACATAACTATTAAGAGTAGCAGTTTAAATTTCAAAGAAAAGTTAAATAAGGAGGACTCTTCCATTGCAGCTTCTAGACTTCCAACCCTAAGAACATTTCTGCAAGCAGTACAGCAGCTATTACTGTCCTAGGTCAAACATGATCCCTCCCACCTCTCCCCTTTAACAATACCTTTGCAGCTTGACCGTGTAAAAAGTCTACCTGGACTCTAGATCGTTTTACTAGTTTCTGAAATGATCTCTTTGCCACCCAATTCATCTTGTTCACTATTACCAGATAAATCTATGTGACACGCCTACTTTAAAATCTTCAAGTATTCTTTCCTGCCTACAAACAACTTAGCTTGGCATTTCAGATTCTTCTGGATTTGGTCCCAATCCACTTTTCTTGCCTTCTCACCCCCAGAGAGCAGCTAAATGTAGCAGCTAAAGTGTTCCTTAAACTCAGGCAACCTGCTTCAGTGCCTTTTCTCTTGTTCCTCCCTCTCTCAATCCAAGTCCAAATGGCATGCATTCTTCTACTTTCTTGAGAACCAGCCTAAATACTATTTCATTAATGAAAATCTTCCAGGTCTTACCAGGCTAAATAACACTTCTGAGGAATCCAGCTCCAGGCCAAAATCCTATGTGTAGCCTTTCAGGCCCAACCATAGACAATTATAAAAGGCTTTTAGTGACAGGCCTAGGAGGGCTGCCTTTCCCATACCAGACTTGGTGCATAGCTAGTTCACCACAGTTTCTGAAGGGAGATGCAATTCACCCCTACCCCAACCCAGTGCTCATATGCGTATCTGCATTCCTAGCTTAAGCACCTCTATTCAGACTCCCCCTTATGAGACCTTTTCAGCTGCCTCTGTATAGACCTCCTTACAGGGGACAGGGGTGAGGTGTGTAGTCTGAAGACACTCTCTCCACTCCATCTCGATATTTTTCCACTTCTAACCTTCCCTCTTCTCCCTTCTTCTTGGCCTCAGGTCCATAAAACAACAGGAAGAGCATTCTGTTTGGGGCTCTCTTGGCAGTGAGATGATCCTCCAGATAACCACCATTTGCAATCTTTGATTTAACTGACCCTCACCCAGTGCCATTCTGTTGGGAAAAATGGAACACTGAAGAGAGCTAGCAGCCTTTCCTTTGAGGCCCCTTGCTTATACTATCACGTAAGTGAATATAGGCTTGATTGTTACTTTTAGTTTGACTCAATGTCCTAACTGATCACCTTAAAACCTGGCAGCTCAAGACATCTTTCTTCCTCAAAATCCTTTATTCATGCTTACCATAACATGTAATCTCTACCTTGTATTATTGTTATTTGATTATAGATATGTATCTTATATACATAAACTAGGGCAAATTTCTTAAAGGCAGGAACACTGTTTATCCCTAAAGCCCCACCACATCCAGCTAACACCTTACGTGAACAAGTATTTATGGAAAGAATAAGTGTATATAACATTCCAGAAGTACCCTACACATAAAATACCCTTAAAAAGGAGAGGAGAAAGAGAAATAATATGATCTGAACTACTAAATACAAGCAGTCTATAAAAATCTCCAAGTGACCAAATGAAACTTCATATATAAATCCAGCAACATTTTATAATTTATAATATGCTGACGCTGAAGTCACTTTCACTAATAATGAGCAGATAAACCAGAAAAAAGAAAATAATTTTGAAAAGGGAATACATTCTGGTTTCTTCAAATTAGCACATTATTAATTATGAAATTTGAATTGATTCATCTTTCTGAGCACTGTCCTAGTAATTTCAGTAATGACCTTTATGTTTTATCCTTGATACTTCTGAAACTGCATGATCACTACACAATATAGAACACTTCAAACCTGCCTTGTGTCAAATACAAATAAAAACAAAGCTGTAATGTTAGATATAGTGAATACAGCACAAGAAAGATGCCAGGTATAAGTAAATATAGAAAAAATCAGATGAGGGAAAATAAGACTTTAAAGCAGAGCTTATTGTTTTGTTACCATATACAATATAATCTAAACAGTATGCAGCATACTCTAATACTGTAAATTCAAAACATAAGCTACCAATACAGACAGTCTACACAGAGCAGTATTTTAGCTTATGAAAGCGCTGCAATGGCTTCTGCTTATTGGTTAAAAGAAAAATTAAAGTTATTCAGCCAAGCTAGATATACTAAGTCCTAGAACCAGACAGACATAGATCATCACCTTGTATGTTTCTTCAGTGAAGTAACATGGACACTGTTAGATAAAAATAGGCAACTGTTAAGAGACTGCTTTACAACTTAAATTTAACAGCTTATACTAAAATTAGATCAAAAGTCTGCTGAGAAATTTTTTTTAATTCACTGTTTTAACTCACAGTGATATTACTTTATTTCAGTTTGAGCAAAATTTTCCTCTGTTAAAAAAGAAAGAGGGGCGCCTAGGTGGCTCAGTCGTTAAGCGTCTGCCTTCGGCTCAGGTCATGATCCCAGGGTCCTGGAATCGAGCCCCGCATTGGGCTCCCTGCTCCATGGGAAGCCTGCTTTTCCCTCTCCCACTCCCCCTGCTTGTGTTCCCTCTCTCGCTGTGTCTCTCTCTGTCAAATAAAATCTTTAAAAAAAAAAAAGGAGGGCGCCTGGGTGGCTCAGTTGGTTAAGCAACTGCTTTCGGCTCAGGTCATGATCCTGGAGTCCCGGGATCGAGTCCCGCATCGGGCTCCCTGCTCGGCAGGGAGACTGCTTCTCCCTCTTGCACTCCCCGTTTGTGTTCCCTCTCTCGCTGTGTCTTTCTATGTCAAATAAATAAATAAAATCTTTACCAAAAAAAAAAAAAAAGGAAAGAGGCTCCCATACTTTGGAGACTGTCTAAGTAAGTCTGACAACAAAAGGTCCCAAGACTTCCTCTTTGGTTCATAAGGTTGCTGATCAGGGGCAAGACAATGGGACAGTACATGCTAAAAGCTGTCATTTAAGGCAGACCTTCAGGTAAGACAGGTGATCTATAAGTCTCAAATTCAGGAACTTCTCTCTTAAGCAGTTCAAGTTGCTGTAGATATAACTTTAAAGAAATAGATTGCTGAAATGTGTAAAAAGAGGATTAGGAAAAGAAAAAGTAATAAGAAATGTTATAACAAATTCCAGTATTGATAAACAGTATTATATTCCTCACTACTGTGGTGTTATTAACCTATCACAAATCATAGTCATTGTCAAGTAAGAAACAATGTACAAGCAGGTGTCCACATAACAGATCTAATGAACTGGCTTACCTGCCCTTATTCTCTTTCCCTTTCATTTTATTTTCTTGACCTTTTCCTCCAGTAGGATCCCACTCTACACAGGTATCTTCAACTCTCAGGTTCAAATGGGATGATGAGTTATCCAAACTGAAGTTTAGTGCTGTCCAAAACAATATTTCACTTTTTAAAAAATATAGAACATATCCATATTCTGAAGCACAACTATCATCACATTATTTTCCTACTTAATTTATTCAACACTATAGATAAACTTTAATAAAGTTCAAATTCCTAACGCTAGCATTTAAAGTACCCAAAGATAAGGCTGTAATTTACTAACTCCTACTTTATTGACCATTGTTGTTCTCTACATATCCTGTAACTCCAACCAAATACAATGTACTTGCATGGCCTCTGATGTCTCTGCTATTCCTTCTGCTGGAATCTCCATCAGCACATAATAATCTCAACTTTCTGTTATTAGAATATCAGTTGATTATCAGTTGATTGCTACGACTAAATAGGAAGAGGAGCGGTAGACTTGAGGATGCGGAAAAGGTGATGTGGTGTAAAAAATTATACAGCCTGGCACAAACACATTTTCTCTGAGGCTCTAATACTTAATATTTTCATATTTAAACTCTCAGTAGTTTTGAATTAAAAAGCACAGAGAAACAGCCTATGACAGCAGAATCAAGGAAACTGGCCCAGCTGATAGAGCTAGATATGACTTAGATGGCAAAGACATGGGGAAAGGACGACTTCCATGAAAACAAATCAAAAAACTCAAAACATCACAGGAATAAAAGGCACAGCATAGAGCATATAGTCAGTGGTACTGGTTATATGATGACAGATGGTAGCTACGGCTTGCAGTAAGCACAGCACAACTACAGAGAAGCTGAATCACTATGTTGTACACTTGGAACTAATGTAATGTTGTGCCAAATTTTAAAAAATAATTTAAAAAATGAAACAAAACTATGCTTTTCAAATTACTTGGTACTTTGGGAAACTATCTATCTTACTCATAGACTTACTCAGAACTGCTAGTTTAGGAAATCAATGTAACAAGGTATTACCTTCTCTCTTTGAAACTGAAGGTAAATCATTAAAATGTATTGATTAAGCTAAATAATGCAGAATTCCTCCTGTTCTCAAATGCAATTCCTAGAATCTCTGCCTTAAGCAAGGTATCATCTACTATATAGTTACCAACTAATCTGCTTCTGTTAGTTATATTTTCCTTCAAAATTTCAAATTTCTGGTAATTACTCATTGTAGTGATATTCCGTTACAACCCTATTTCACTTAAGGATATTACTCGATTTAGCCAAAGCTTCAGTGTATCTACAAAGTATGCATCATCAAACAACAAAATAGTCATATACAGAGCCTAATGTTTACCTAGTAAATTAAAAATTTTTTCCTTCACTATTCTGTAAAGAGCACTTTAATTTTTTATTTTTTAAAGATTTATTTATTTGTCAGAGAAAAAGAGAAAGCACAAGCCGGGCGAACGGCAGGCAGAGGGAGAAGCAGGCTCCCTGCTGAGCAAGGAGCCCGATATGGGACTTGATCCCAGGACCTTGGGATCATGACCTGAGCTGAAAGCAGACCCTTAACCGACTGAGCCACCCAGGAGTCCCAAGAACACTTTAATTTCAACTATGCATCTGACCATTGTTCATTGTCTTTATTTATAAAATAACTTTCTAAATACAAATCTACTGACCATACTACTTCTAGGAAATATCATACTAAACAAGTTGTTAACTTTTCAAAATTTGCAATGTAAACAGAAATGAACTTACAGAAAGAATATAGTTTTTCAATACAAATGACAAAAAAATTCCTTAACAAGGTTACTAAATAGGCATTTAATAGTTACTTCATAAGTAGGTTACCAAAAAATTAGGATTAAGCAAATTTGAGACCCTGCACTATCAAGAATGAACTGTCTTAAGAAAAGAGGGTTGGGGCGCGTGGCTGGTTCAGTCAGAAGAGCATGAGAATCTTGATCTCGGGGTGGTGAGTTCGAGCCCCACACTGGGTGTAGAGATTACTAAAAAAATAAAATAAAATAAAATAAAACAAAAAAACCCAGGGTTTATTAACCCCTATATTAGCTATTAGACAATACATGTGAGGGTATCTACTGGAGAGAAAGAAAAAGTAAGTATTACTCTAAAGTGCAATCAATTCTTAGCTGCTTGTTAAGATCTAAGGCTTTATTTTTTTTTTTAGATTTTTTTATTTATTCATTCAAGACACAGAGATACAGAGAGAGAGAGAGAGAGAGAGAGAGCATGAGCAGGGGCAGAAGCAGACTCCCCGCTGAACAGGGAGCCCGATGTGGGGCTCGATCCCAGGACACTGGGATCATGACCTGAGTCAAATGCAGACGCTTAACCATCTGAGCCACCCAGGC
Source organism: Mirounga angustirostris (assembly GCF_029215605.1). Taxonomy (NCBI): domain Eukaryota; kingdom Metazoa; phylum Chordata; class Mammalia; order Carnivora; family Phocidae; genus Mirounga; species Mirounga angustirostris. Next base: position 67,549,645 of record NW_026991723.1, on the reverse strand, counting down.
ACCCCGATCCTAAGGCTTTAAAAAAAATAATAAAGGCAAGAAAAAAATCCTAAGGCTGTTCCCTAATGTTTAATATGATGAGAAGGGTGGAGTCATGAGTGGCAAGAAAAGATATAATCTCCAAGCCAACTGAAACTAGACTTGCTAAATACCACAGCATGCAGACAGAAGGGCACAGGCTTCAATCCCAGAGGTATAATCTTTTACCTCGCTCCCTTTGTTTTGTTTTGTTTTGGACACTATCCCCTTTATGGGACCTCAACTAAGTCACTGAGTCTCGCTAAGCTAACAGGGATATGGTGTAGTTTAAAAAAAAAATTAAAAAAAGGACTGGTCTCAAAAGTGAGGTCTCAAACATCAGTCCTCTCTCTCACATCATCTCTAAATAGAGACAGGTATTAGTTTCTGTATCTTTAAAAGTCTGTGAAAACAAAGTACCAAAAAACTGAAGCACCATTATGCTTCATGTGTGTGTTGGTGGCTGCTTTCTTGGTACTCCATATCATAGCCACTATCATTTCAAACTAGAGAGTAATTTGTGATTAATATTGTATCATTCACCTTTACAAGGAAGTAAGGGATAAAATACTTAAAAATTCTATACATAAGAACTTAGATTACTCATCACATGTGACAGTTCCAATGACAAGAAACAATGCTACTACATTGGAGAGACAGAAATGAAAAATGTTCAGTTTCCCACATTGAACACCATTAAAAGGCAGGATATCAAATTTTGGTAGGATTCCACTATTTAATTTCCATCTCCCTTTCCCTCCAGTTCTTTGTTCCATACATTTCTACGGTTGGTCAAAAAGCACTATAGCAAGCCAAAAAAATTAGCAAACAATTGTTCAACATGTCATTTTTTTAAAAATCTGAACTTTTCCTCTGGAGCTCTTCCTCTCATTAGTAACTACTCCAGTGACCTACAGCCATGTAAGGGACAAATTTTATTCTAGGTCTCCCTGAAGGTCAGAATCAATGTTTAGTAGGTCTCAGGGTTGAGTTTCAGTCTATCCCCACCCCAAGAGGTTTACCCCACAGTGAGAACTCTTTTTCTTTCTTTTATAATTCCAACACAACAAACTGCTGGGATTTTTTTTTTTTTTAAGGATTTTATTTATTTGAAAGTGAGAGAGAGAGCATGAGCAGAGGGAGGAGCAGAGGGAGAAGGAGAGACAGACTCCCCACTGAGCAGGGAGCCTGATGTGGGGCTCGATCCCAGAACCCTGGGATCATGACCTGAGCCAGGCAGACGCTTTACCAACTGAGCCACCCAGGCGCCCCTCACAGTGAGAACACTTGAAAGGACTAAAATCAACTTAGTCTTTCTCTACAAACACTAAGACCAAGAATTTGACTACTAAGATTCAGACACTGCCAATAGGAGCAGCCAGCCCAGCTCCAAGAAGACTATGAGCCAGCTATTCATTTTCCTGAATCTGTGGAATTTGTATAGAAATGTACATGTCTGGGGTGCCTGGGTGGCTCAGTCATTAAGCATCTGCCTTCGGCTCAGGTCATGATCCCAGGGTCCTGGGACTGAGCCCCGCGTCGGGCTTCCTGCTCAGTGGGGAGCCTGCTTCTCCCTCTCCCACTCCCCCTGCTTGTGTTCCCGCTCTCACTATGTCTCTGTCAAATAAATAAATAAAATCTTAAAAAAAAAAAAAATGTACATGTCCAAGTTTGGTCACTAAATTTATTATAAAGGGTAAAAAAGAAGGAACAAAAGACATAAAAAGATACAATACTCCTGAGGGAGAATAATAATGTAATTTTACCGGACAAGGGCTAAAAACAGTTCAAGTTGTGTAGAAAAGATTAATCTACGTAAATATGACTATACTTTGAAATGGTTAAAATTTCTAAAGAAACCACAGTAACGTCTCAGTTTGATTGCAAGTAATTTAAAGTAATTGCATTTCTTGGCTATCTATAGTTCTTGAATAAAAACATTTGGTAATCCAAACAAATTATTCAACTTAGTTTTTTTACCTTTGTGATGCAAATACAGTCTTTTGAGTTTGCCTTGTCAATAACTTATGGACCTCATATTTTGTTTTATTCTGATATAATATTTTTACATCACTTCCAAATCATATCAAACTCTGGTATGCAAACCCATTCTAATGATATATGAACTAGAGGTCAGTGGAACACTTGAAGGCCCAAGTACCTCAACAATGTGGAGAATATGATTCTTGAAGTAAACCCAGTCAATTATCATCTCACAACTGACAAGATCTCTAGCATTATGGCCTTCCAAGTGGTAAATATCTTAAAAATCTTCTATGTTGAAATACGTTATTCTAGAGTTTTTACTAAATACAAATTGCTCTGAAGACTAGAAGCACCCAGGTTCCAAGGCCCACAATAAGGGCTGGCACAGAACTTGGAAACAGATTCTTAATTACACCTTTCCAAGTTAGTTCTAGAGATCGTGGGAAGTCATTTAACATACTTAAACTTCACTTTCTTCATCTGCAAAATGGGTATCAATAATATCTAGAATACTGATCTCTCAAGATGGTTTTAATGATGAAATGGAGAACTCTGAGAGTGCTTTGTAAACAGTAATAAAAATACAATGTTAATTTCTAGAATAAAGTTTAAGAAAACATGGGGCACCTGGGTGGCTCAGTCAGTTAAGGGTCTGACTCTTGATTTTGGTGCAGATTATGATCTCAGGGTCATGAGACTGAGGACGCATCGAGCCCCGCACAAGACGTGGAGCTTGCTTATTAAGATTCTCTCTCTCCCTCTCCATCCACCCCTTCCCCCCTCCCTCTCTGGAAAGAAGGAAGGAAGGAAGGAAGGAAGGAAGGAGGGAAGGGGAAGGGAAGGGGAAGGAAAGAAGGAGAACCTGAACTAAACTGAAATGGTACTTCCCTATTATTGAGCCATAATCCATTCCCTGAGAAATCTGTAGGCAAATCTCATTGATGCGTATGTATTTATACTAGATTGCAAATTATAAACTAACATCCACCAGAGCCATCATCTCGGTCTATTTTACCCATCTGAACACCATCATAAAGGATGAACTAATGGGGGTGCCTGGGTGGCTCAGTCATTAAACATCTGTCTTCAGCTCAGGTCATGATCCCAGAGTCCTGGGATGGAGCCCTGCATCTGGCTCCCTGCTCAGCGGGAAGCCTGCTTCTCCCTCTCCCACTCCCCCTGCTTGTGTTCCCTCTCTCACTGTCTCTCTCTCTGTCAAATAAATAAATCAAATCTTAAAAAAAAAATGAACTAATGAAAACCAATTTTGTAATTCTAATTTTCCCATCTTAAAATTCCTACTGCTGGGAACTCCAAGTATGTGTATGTATGTGCACATGCAGTGGGGAAGAAGTGCTACCATACATGAAATGCTTCCTGTCACAGTCTTGAATAACTTCGGATGTTAAGTTTTGTTTTATGCTGTATAAATATCTATGATCTTACCTTTGGTCTCCAGAGTCACTGGATCAGAATACTCTCCAGCTACAGCTTTGTTACAAGCTCGTACTCTGAAATTCATATACTTTGAATCAAACTTCAAGCCTGAGAAAATGAAAATGGTTTTCAGATATGAAAAATAAAGGGATCTACTCCAAAAGTATGAATATGAACCTTCAAACAGACACTTTCCCTGCTTGAAACTATTTCTTTACTCCAGGAGAGTACATGTTTATGTTAAAACGATGATAACACCTCAAATAAGAGGAATCATGATTTATCTATTACTTTCTTCCAAAGAAATAAATTATATATAGTTTTCAATGTAGATTTTTTTTAAACCTAGTTATAAAAAGGTACTCTCAAGCCTTGTTAAAAGTGATGTTTTATTCAAGGAGAAATTTAAAATAACATTCAGTTTCTGGAAAGAAGACACCCTAAAGAATTTTTATATTTATGAAACATTGTCTTTTTATGTGAAAAATGAATTTAAAGAGAAAGTAGAGCATAGGAATTAATAGTAAACTCTGAAGTTAGTCAAGTCTAGATTAAAATCTCAATCCACGGCGCACCCGGCTGGCTCAATCGGTAGAGCATGAAACTCTGGTTCTCAGAATTATAAGTTTGAGCCCCACAATGAATGCAGAGATTACTTTAAAAAATAAAATAAAATCTTTAAAATTTCCATCCAAAAATTACTAGCTATGGGACTGTCAACAACTTGACAGGCAGTTTTTGTATCTGCAAAATAGAAATCATAAAACCAACCTCATAATTATAAAGACTAAATGAGATGTGTTGTGTAATACACTTCAGCCCAACTCCTGACAAACAGTAAGTGCTCAATAATGGTAATGTTACTGCTCATGCATAAGAAGTGTTGAAGAACTCTGGAAACATCTGTCCATTTCAAATACCCAAAGTCCCCTATATGTGGAAATACCTTTTGTGTGTGTGTGTAAATACCTTTTTAAAGACTTTTAAAAGGCTAACACAAATTTCTAATACCAAGTCACGGCCCTTAAGTATTACTGTGAAGGTAATCATAAAAAGGTAAAAGCAAAAGTATTCATGGTACCACTAAAATGTAGGGTAGTATGTACACCAAGAAAATTGACAGATTTTTTATTCTTAGAAAACCAAGGTTAAAATCAAATGTTATTCTGAAATATTGTTTCCAGAACACCCCTTCATGTTTGTTTTACATACATTGTTTTACCAGATTACAAATATCCAGAAGTAATTAAAATGAAAGTTTTCCTGATATTTTAAGAGAAACTTACTTCTATAATGAATTATAGGGAAAGTCAGTGTGGCTAAAGAAACTTAATCTTTTAAAGTAACTCAAAATATTTTTCACAATTACATTTACTTTCTGAGAATGAGATTCATGAAATGCAGTCCTTTTACCTGATAGTGTATACTCGGTACCCTTAATATTATCGATTACTTCCCAGCATCGTTCATCCTTTACACGTGGAAGTCCATCAAAATTAGTTTTCCGATGTTCCAGTATAAAATGATCAATCTTATTATCTTCTTCTGGCATTCTCCAAGCTACTGTTACAGAATTGTCAGCCACCAAACACTCTACTGGATCTATCTCTGGAGCTTTAGGGACTGAAGAAAAAAAAAAAAGGTTCATTTCATTTATTATAGTAATAATCCAATATTTATGTTTGTCATTCAAACTGCTTTTCATGTTGCTTTTGAATGGTACAACTGAATGAGGCTAAGAGAAAGGGTAACCTAATAAATGCAAAATAACTATTTTTCAAAGTTCCACTTAAAAGTTCATGTTTCAAGTTTTTTTATAGACTTATTCAAAGTTTATTAAAATCCTAGTTGGCAAAAAGCAATTCAAACATGCCAAAGATAAAGAATCAAGAATAACTTGTTATTTCTAAACACATACTTCTTAATCTGCTACTTCAAACAGCTGTAGAATATATATTAAATCACTGAAAACAAAATAGAAAACTTTGCTTTGAATCCAATGATTAAAGTAATTTAAGATAGTTTCAATGTATTTTTAAAATCTTATTTATAAAAGAATTGTAATTTCTCATCACTAAACAAAAATGAACTCCCCATACCCCCAAAAATACTTTAGGATTTTTAGATGTTTCTGCAAAGAGTTCTATGAGTCATTAAAATTAACCAGGGTAAATGAGCCATAACTAACATCTATGAACAGTAATTCATTTCTTTTCCATAGAAGAGATTTTCCATAGCTCCTCAACATCAACAGATGTTCCATTTGCAAAACAAGAGACTTAATTGAAGAACATGGTCCTCCAGTGACATAGATGTGTCTAAAATGTGTGAAACTGCAGATATTGTAGTTAAACATTCTGTCACTAAAAAGAGTTTTTAAAAGACTTATTCCAAGTATACAGGGCTGGTTTAACATTCTAAATCAATTAATGTAATCGATCACATTAGAAGAAAAATCACATGATCTTATCAACAGAGAAAAAATATTTGACACTCATGACAAAAACTCAGCGAACCAAAACACAGAAGAACTTTACTTGATAAAGAACATTTGCAAAAAAGCTACCGTTAACATTATACTTAATATTGAGAAACTAGATACTTTTCTTCTAAGGCAAGTCTCCCTTCACCACTCGTATTCAACACTGTACTCCATGGAAGTTCTAGCTAAATGCAATAAGATGAGAAAAGGAAGTAAAAGGTATACAGATTAGGAAGGAAGAAATAAAAGCTCCTTTGCTCACTGATGGCATCAATGTCAATGTAGAAAATCTGAAGAATCAAGGAAAAAAAAAAATTCCTGGAACTAACAAGCCATTATAGCAAGGCTGCAGGATACAAGGGATGTACAGGCAGAGTAGAGGGGAATTTTAGAGCAGTGAAACTATTCTGTATGATGTCATGGTGGATATGTGATATAATACATTTGTCAAAACCCAAAGCACTGTATAACACAAAAAATGAACCCTAATGTAAACTAAGAGCTTCAGTTAATAATAATGTATCAATATTGGTTCATCAATTACAACAAATGTGCCACACTAATGCAAGAATTTAATGATAGGGTAAATTGTATTTGGGGGAGAAGGGATATATGGTAAGTCTCTGTACAATCTACTCAATTTTCCATAAACCTAAACCTGTTCTAAAAAACAAAGTATTAATTTTTTTAAGATTTATTTATTTTGAGAGAAAGAGAGCATGTTTGTGTGTGTGTGTGTGTGTGCACGTGCGCACACAGTGGGGAGGAGCAGAGAGAAAAGGAGAGAGAGAATCTCAAGCAGACTCCATGCCTGGTGCAGAGCCTGATGCGGGGGCTCGATCTCAGGACACTGAAATCTGACCTGAGCCGAAATCGAGAATCAAGGCACCCCACAAAGTATTAATTTTTAAAAACGATGACAACAAAAGAATTATATACAGAAGTTAAAATGCAAACCAATGTGGAACTTAACAAATAATAAAGTAAACCAAGTATTTTACATCTTAGATAAAATAATCAAGACCAAGATGAGTCGTTGGTGCGCCTGTGTGGCTCAGTAAGCTAAGCGTCTGACTCTTAATCTCAGCCCTGGTCTTGATCTCAGAGTCATGAGTTCAAGCCCCATAGCCTAGCATCAGGCTCCACCAAGCTCTTTAAAAAAAAAAAAAAACAAGATGAAAAGAATTTGATGTAAATTTTACATCTTCAAGCCTAACTAGTAACAAAAGGAGGAAGGGAGAAAAATGGGACAATTAATCTCTATTATTGAAACGTAAGTGATACAGATTACTATTCATTGCCAAGGGGATAAACCACAGGCATTTATGAACTTAATATGCTCTGCACTGCCTACATGTGAGGAAATGTAAAGGCGTATGGCATGTAGCAATTTCATAATTTTGCTGAGTCAAAAACCAGTACTTAAAGTTCCAAGAGGCTAAGAGAAAACAAGAATCATTTAATTTGTAAGCAGGCCCAGCTAACACTCCACTGTCTACCTCTTAATTCAGCTGCCATTCCTGTAAGAATATACTGGAAAGTAGATACTTCTTTCTTATGAATAATGGTCCGCAAAACAGAACAAACTGCTGAAGTGGTAACTAAGGTAAAAATGAAAAAAAAAAAAAAATCCAAGAAAGTGGTGATAGTTGAGAGGAGAAAGAAAATTTAGATAATTTAAGACTGGTATATCAAATTAAGGTTTACTTGGGTCTAATATGTGGAAAGTTCACCCAAGATTCTATACAGAAGTAAGAGAAGTGTTCATCAAATGAGGGAGAGAACTTCAGGGGAAGATGGAAAGGTGGTACACTTGTAACATAAAATATTACTTAGGAATGCAGAACTCTCTTTGAAAATGAGAATGGAAAGCAATTTCCATAAAGTAACACTTAACTGGCAATAGTGTGGAAACTGGCTCAAGAATTTGACATTCTCCGCATGTGAATGTGAAAGGACAAGTGACATCAACCTTGCCACAGACATGTTTCTCTTCTCAGCTGTAGAAGCTCAGAGAGGAGAAGGATATAAATTCTTAAGTTTCAATGTATAAAAAATAGCTTAGAGTAGAAGAAAATGACTGTAGTTATTACCATCCATCATCATCACTTCCATCTTTCAGACTCAAGTTAAGTCTACAACTCCTGTTACTATACATAATACAGTGCAGAGTTTTGATTTTTGTGGTGTTTATGGAATGGATTATTAAAGGATAAAGGTACTCATTTTTCTAAGTTAATCTGACTCCGTCTTATGGAAAATTCTTATGCTATAGCAGAATAAAAAATTAGTGATAGGAGTTCATCTTTCATAAATTTTCACAACCTATTATATTTTTCCTTTCAGACGAAAGTCCTCCACAAAAGGATTTGTTTTTATTATACCTCATTGCTTTAGAATGTCTTAACAGTTTCCCAAAAGAAGAAATCCTAACTGTGCATGCAATCTACTTGACTATATAATAAACATGGCCTTGGTCTATTAAGCCATCACAGAAAATCCAAGAGAAAGAAAGTAATGGTGAGAAGATTGCTTTTTAGTTTTTTTTTTTAATCAAAATAATAATACTCATGTGTATATTCACAATCCACCACTCCTGACTCTCCTTCTGAATTTAGAAGTAATGTGAACTACAATATAATAGTAATTCCGAAAGGCCAATTTATAGGTAGATATCCACTGACAAGTATACCTTCTTCCTCTAATCTACACCTATGGTTCCTTCTCTCATCTTTTCCTTCCATAAACTCCTCTAGAACTTCTGACCTGTACCACACAAGTTAATACTTCACTTATACTACCCTCATTAGTTCCATTATAGTTTCATGACTACTAACCTGTCTTTACAATCATACTTTAAAGTCCCTGACCAAATATTCAGAGAATGGTTTCATTTGAACAACATTCTCTATTGAAAAACAGCTAACCTCCAAAAGTTAAAGCCAGTTTTAACTAGAACCTGTAAGTAAAAAGCACCTGTAAATAAGTAAAAAAGCACCTGATCCCTCAAATCACCATGTCCAAACTGTTTTAGCTATCAACCTAAGACCATTACTTCATGTTAGCTAAAAAGAAAATACCAACAAAAGGTACTTAGTTGGCTCTCTCACACACGTGGAAAATAATTTGGGACTCAATTTCAAATGGTTTTGGCTACTGGAATATCCTCATACTAATACTCTAATAAACCAATATTAACATATTATTACTGGAAATAAAAGTCCATCTGAGTCAACAACCACAACTATACTAGTAATGACAGCAACTAACATGCACTGAGTGTAAAGTATGTGCCAAGTACTATTTTCAAGTGACTTAGAGGTTTCAATTCATTTAATCCTTATACAAACCGTTGAAGAGTAACATCACATTTTAAAGATGAAGAAAATGAAACAAAGTTAAATAATTTGTTCAAGGTTCACAGCAAGTAACTGGCAGCCAGGATTCAAGTCCAAGTCTGGCCCCAAAACCCACTGTTAACCATCATGACATATTGCTTCTCTCCGCAAAACTAATAATAAAAGATATCCCTTTAATGGGATTCTCAAAATGTAATTTTTACTACCAGTAAAATAATTCTCTAAAACTAAAGACTAGCCAATTTAATTATTCCTTAGCTGAATGAAGAAAAAAACCCACACTATACTTCTCAGTATTTACATTTCAAAGTTCATTACAAAAACAAAAACAAAAACACTTTATATGTTAATATATGTATATACTTACCTGGCAAAAACTTCAAAGTTTGCAGCATCTGTCTTTCCTGAGAAAAATCCACCATTAAATGAGTCATGTTGTCACTGACCTTTGGTTTCAAAGAAAGGCGAAAGGCTGAAGCCATTGTTACTCTACGGTAAACACAAACATACTTTTAAAAATAAAAGAATGGGGAGTATACCGTATTTAATTTATAAATGAAAAGACAGAAGTCATTTCACTTTAGTGATTTCAGAAACTATAACAAAGGTAACAAAGCTAAAAAGAAATTTGTTCTTAGTCTTTTGAAAATTAACTAAACTGTAAAATGTTTTTAAATTTAGACAAAGCAACTTTCCTTCAGGCAGTTTTATAAAATTACACACAAAAATATCACAAGAGAAAATATCCCATATAAATCATCATTAACAGACCCAATAGGTATCTGAACACTCAATCTCACTGACTTCCTGATGCCAACCTCACTCCTTTTCATATGCCAAATAACGAACTGTATATTCTCCTTAGTAGTCACAGCTACTCCATGTATCTTCAATTGAGAGTAAAAGTAGCCTGACCAAATACTGTACAGCCTAGTAGCTGCTAAAGATAGCGCATGGATGAGAAAGGAGAGAAGTGAAATCACTATTTTGAATACCATGCTAGTAGGTGTCACCCTGATATATCGACATCACCTACATGGAAGGATACAAGGAGAAACAGCCTTTTGAAACCATATGCCATGGAAATAATAGTTCAACAAATATTTAATAGATGAATGTGGTATAAAAAACAACAAAAGGAACCCCCCCCAAAAAGAAAGAAGCCATACCAGACCTCATTTTACCCAAAGTATGGGGAACTCTTCTGTCAATGAAAACTGGAGATTAAAAGAAATTCTCATATTCAAATAATTTGTCATTTTATCTCAAATTTCAATTTTTCATATTACAGTAAATTCCCAGAAGTTATCACAAATATCTTTGTGATATTAATATCTTTGGTCAAAGAATGATACAAAAGTACTATTCATGGATGTTGTCCTGCCAGTACACAATTTGGGAGTAGTAAATAGAGCTGAGGAACAAAGGGAATACCAGGCTTAGTCATTCAGATCTGCCTAATCTACCCAGGGATACGTGGTATGAAAGATATTAAATTTGTTGCTATACTCAGTTATTTTGGGATAAAAAACATCAAGCTGTTGTTGTATTCAGTTATTTTATTTCACTTTAAAACTAGGAAAGTAATCACTTTATTAATAACAACGAGTCAACAACAGCTGATCTACTGATCAAGAAGAACCTGCTATAGTGAAATACAACTTATGGGGAAGTGAACTCACTGAAAGTCAAGCATAATGCTGAATATTTCACACACATTACTTTAAGCTGTTGGTTCTCAATGATTAAATTTCAGATTATATAGTTAGGAACAAAGGTTAAGTCTTACTTTGTTCTTTAAAGTCCCAAGTATCTTTCGATTTGAAGACTTCTTAAAGAGCTAGATTCAGATAGGTACTTAGTAAATGACCACGGAATCAATGAATGGGTTTGAACCTACTTGGATACTTCTAAACCTATTTAAATGTTTGTTGAGAACTGTTGGAAAAAAATATCTGAAAGTGTTTCAGGGAATTTAAATCTGAAACTTTATCTATAAAACTTCATTTTAATCACTGTGGCCTCAAAGAAAAAGAATGTCCTCCAAAAGTGCATTAGAAAGGTCTATCAAAACCTAAAAAACAAGAATGACCTTTATTTTCTAGTCAATGAAAATTTCAGTCTCCATAAACCAACTTAGATGTACAACAATGCTATAATCTTTCAAAAGGCTGAATTTTTTATTTTTAAACTGAATATTTAGATAATTGTGCCTGAAAGCCCAAATCAACCTAAAATCCATAGATAATTCTCTAACATTACAGGATCCATATGGTTAGGAATGTTTTCATTCACCTTGACTTTCTTGGTTTATTTCCTATAGTACAGCTGAATACAAAGATCCTTCCCCCCTTAGTTTCCTTTTTACAAAGAAAAAATAACTGCAAAACATATGGATGAACACTTTCAATTTCCTCAAAGTATCTAACTTGACTCACCCTTTCATGACCCTTTTCTTTCAAGAACCGTAAGTCCACAACAAACCTCAACTAGTCATCTTCCAACATTACTAAAAGCATCCGTAAATACATACCAGTGATTTGTAAAGTTACAGAGATCTGCTATTATCTTTTCATTGTAGTTGCTTAGTTTTTCCTGTCATTCCCACTGTTTTTCCTGCATAACTTCTATCACAACAAATGATAAATATTCAGTTCTCACAGATGCTTTCATTTTTATATATTTGATTCCCTGCTCAGGTGTTACACACTCCTCCTTAAAATTCCACTTCTGCCCTCAATATAAGGGAATGATCCTTTCTTCCCTTAGTAAAAATTATTTTACTATAACTATATATTTAAATTATTTTTATATCATAAATGGCAATTATGGAATTCTAGAAGCCTGTTTCCTCAGAGAGTACCTAATATTAATATATATATAATACATATATATCAGAGAAACCTGGACATTTTGAAGTTAAAAATCAAGTTTAAAAAATTAAGCCAAGACCCAGAAGTGTTCTTGGTCAGTAAGTAAAAATTTCATGGGTAGCCAAAATAAATAATGTATAATTTTTTTTGGGGGGGGGGAGTTTGCGCTGACAGAGAAAAGGAACCCTGACTCCTGCTATCACTGACGAAATCAAGCCAAGAAATGGGCTTAGAAGAGGCAAAGAAGTCAAGCTTCACTGAAGCTTTGTGTTCAACCATGAAAATTCATCATTAAATTCTGACAAACAAATCTGGATAGAGAAAGATGTCAGGGGTAAGGATAGGATTCTTGGAAGCACAGAACCATATAGATTCCTAGGAGAGGACAAGAGAAGATCTTGCAAGGGTCCTCGCAAAGTCCTTGGATAGGCCAAAGCCTGATTAGGAAATGACTTCTAATCCAGAAAATCAGAGACCATGACCATAGCAAGACTCAGTGGAGTAAGTGGCTAAACAGAAGAATAATCTAACCACAGTGAAAGATGGATTACATGTAGCAAATTCCAGCAGACAACAACCCAATTATACCTTATCCAAAAAACTGACCTACCTACTAGCATCCACTCCTCATACAGCCAATACTTCTCACCTTCAAACTCTCATAATCACCTTTCTACATCTAGGACTGATAAGATGATCCATGTCTTTAACCACTTCCTGATATAAAATATACCAAAACTGCATAAAAATTAGTTTTTGTGCTAAGAGTGCTATGAGTGCCATGTGAGTCTTGGCTCCAGTCAAACAAAAGACCATCAGAAAAACAGAATTGAAGACTTCAGCCAAAATTAACAATAGACACACTGGTTTTCACACAATCTATGATGAATAATTTTGTGAATTACCTGATGAAGAATAAATAATTTAATCTAGGATTCAGAGTGGTGCTTTGAAGAGCTATGGCTTTCAGAGAATCTCATAATCCTCAAAGGAAGAAACTTTAAGTGATAATCTCACTACAGTCAAAGCTCAGTGATTAGCCAGGAACATCAAAACCATCCCCTCTGGGGTAACTCAATCCAGAACTGCCAGCAGCTCTTCTGGCCCTTTGGTGTTTTCATTAGTGCAAATACTAAATTACCTTTCTTAATCCTGGCTCTACCAATGAGAAAGACCTTTTAAGACAGTCTCATCATTTTCTTTCATTTTCTCTTCCCACACGTTAGACAGTAGTGGCATGAGAAACAGAAGAGATGGCACCAGGAACAGGATGGAATGAGAATACAAAGGTGTTAAACAGGAGAGCAGTCAAACGGGAGCTTTAGCTCTTAAGGACTATTAAAAATGCTATGACTTCTCAGAAAATAAGACATACTTATAAAATTTGTGAACAACAAAAAAACACATTCCAGGACTACGTATTTTTTCATTATCCAAAATGGGTCTCTTATCCATTCATAGCTAATTAAGAACTATACTAAAACTAACTATATTATACCAGAAATGAAATTCTTTTGGGAGTACATAATTGTCCACAACTATGTTTTTAAAAAAATCTTGCTGATACATTGTTTATTCCAGAAGATATGCAAACGAGATTTTCTTTTTTTGTACATGGCCATTAGGTATTTTCATTTTAACCAATGAAAGTCTAATAAGAAACTGTTCTTGAATTTCATTTCTGACTTCAATATTGATACTTATATAAAAACATAGGTTTTATACCATACCTATCCTTGATCTGTCTGGCAGCCTTGGAGCAAATCAGGGAGAAGAGAAAGAAGGCAGTTAGTGCTTTTCATGCAAGTTTCAATGGCAGTGACATGCAAGAAAAGTTAGGATATAAACCCTGAAATAGATTAGTTCACAGTCACCAAAACATGAATTACAGGAAATCTGTACAGTTCACATCAGCTTACATAATGTGATGTTAGAACTATAGTTAAAAAAAAAAAAAAATCCAGACCCCATATAAATCACCTCAAAAGGAGGAAAATTGAACACTTCAAACTAATTCCAGATGACTATACACATTTTTCCTTACCTTAAGATCATCAAAATATACCTCCACTTCCAATTCAGTCTGACACTCAACTAGAACAATCAATCTCCTTCACGGGGCACACATTTCTATGCAACCTAATGGTTTTCTTATACATTTTAAATCTGCTCTCCAATTTTTCTTCAATGATCTCTTTCACCACTTCATCATGGTTGTTCCAAGTTTTCTCTATATGCCTTCCCTGGGCCAAGACTTTGCATTTTGAGAGCTTGCCTGCTAACATATAAAACTGGGCTGCAGTTCTTCAATCCTTTACCCCAAAGAATAAAGTTATAATGACAAAAATTCAGACAAGGAGAAACCAGAGAAATACTTCTGGCAATAAGGTCTTTCCCTGAGATGACTTCATAGAAGCTGCTAACTTAAACCTACTCGGCATGAGATATCTTTTTTTTTTTTTGAGAATGCTAGCAGAAGTTTAGGAAAGGGCATAGTTATCACTTGGTGCTGTACAGTATACGGAAAAACAATGAAAAATACACACAAAACCCGCTGTCCCCTTCACATTTATATATAATATATTCAACAAAAGCTTTTTCCCCCCAAAACTAACCACCATAATTAACAACGCATCCAACGTAAAACATGGCTGTTTTGCTCTACACCCTACCTAGGCCTAGCATAAACCTTGGCACATGGTAATATTAATAATTATTAAATTTAACAATGTTTCTATTGCCTCTCTTCTTCAGTTCTAATCTTGTTCTTATTTGGTATTGGTCATTTTTATACCCATCCTAAAATATTCTGATCTGAGTACCTTTCTACACAAAAAACCAGAACTGACATTTAGGAGATCAGCATATGACACATTTCCAACACTACCATAATCAATTGTGAGACCTGTATACTAATCATTCTCTTTCCTTTATTAAGAAATTTTAGTCCTTACTGTTTCTACAGATCCTTTCCAAGCTCCACATTCTACAGCAAACAACCCAATTTGGTGGCATTAATATGGGTCTTAAGTCATAACACTACTTTGGTACTAGTAATAAGAAATGTTACGAAAGTCAATTACACTCATTTTTAAAAATTGTCATTACAGCTAGATTTATAACCAAAGATTTTAATATAAATGTCAGGAGAGAGAAAAAGGAAACTCCTCTGCTCCTGGTGTTTCTTTACCTATGGAGAAGTGCCACTAGCATTACTCCTTTAGCCTCTTCTATTCCTTCATTTCTCTGGGTGAGGTGAAAGGACTTAATCTGATTATGATTTGAAAGGAGAAACGAGAAATAAGTAGCTCAGCTATTTTTCCCTCTTTCTGGCAGCTTGCTTGTCTACAGAGAACATATATTCTGTTCTCTCCCTCTACGTAGGAAGTTTCACAGAAACAGGCTCTCACACACATACACAGAGCTGACGTACCCTTGTATTGACCACACCTAAGTGGGCAAGTTTGACTAACTCTAGGATTAACATTAGAACACTTGCCCACTGATATAAGCTAAATTCTCCAATATCATTTGATTAGTATTTGGCCTCTTATCAGCTTTATTGCTTTATCTTATTTCCTAACTGGTTTAGAACTTGGTTAGAAGAATGTTACTTACCAATCACTCTCAAAGAACCCAACAATATGAAGACCATAACTGTCTTTTTTTTTTTTTAACAGAGATTTTCTTTCATCTTTCAAGAACATTATACACTATATATGTTTAATTTCCTTACAACAATTTTTTAAAATCTCTACACCCAATGTGGGGCTCAAACTCATGACCCTGAGATTAAGAATCACATGCTCTACTGACTGAGCCAGACAGGCACCCCCAATACTGTCTTTTAAACTGACCATAATGATTCAATTTTGTGTCTAGTATTACTTAACTTAGTAAGGTGCCATTTTTTAGTGTGTCTGTGTACAAGTGTGCACATGTGCACATGCATGTAAAGCTTTCTTATCATTTAATGTACTAGGCTGCTTGTGACAAACCAGAAAAGGAGCAGATGAAAAGCCAAATAATGTTGGAAAAATTGTTGTCTTGTGCATTTATATATAAACATACCCAAGTGATCAAACTGAAGACTCAGCGGTTCCTCTTTCATTTAGGTTCGAATTTAACAGTATATACACTGTGTAAATGCAGAAGGGGTTGAAAAAGTTATTTTGTGCAATGATAAAAGGGTAGAAAGTCTCAAATTCTGAAGATACTTCTCTAAAAGGGTCCAATTTTAAGAAACATCTTAAATTGGAAAATAGTTTAATTTTTTTCTGGAATTTCTTCTCCCAAAGTAGAAATCTATCCAAAAGATACACATTACTGTATTGCTTGATTCCTCTAAGTTTCAATTTCAAGAGTGATGCGTTTTTGTCAATTAAACATCTCTGTTTACCAAGTACCAAATGATTCCAGAATTTACCACTGCTCTATCTCTAACATATTTATTTGCATCTATATAATTCCACTTAGTGAGTTATGAACAGGTCTCAGTTGAATCTTTAGATTTTGGGGTAATGCTACTGTATATTATTTGAAAGCCTTCAAGAAACATTAGCTATATTACCCTGCTCAATATCACTATTTTCAATTTCAATTTTAATCACTATTTCTATTTCAATCTTCTACTGAAATCTTGTTTGCCAACACTTCATTTCTCTTTATTCAGAGATGGCTTCTTCCTCTCTCATTCCCTTCCTCCATCTCTCTAAATGTTTTCAAAATAAATCTTACAATTCTGATCCTTTATCAGTTTTAGGAATCTGTCACCTCAGACCAAACTTCCTGTAATAAGAGTACAAGTAGGAGTATTCACAAATGGTTCTTCATAATTACCAATAAAGTATAAAGAATTTAAGCCAGATCTTTTCCCAATCTCTCTTGTTTTTAATCTCCTCTAAGTAGATATAGAAACTATTTTCTTCCATGAATTTAGCAAGCACTCTAAAGGTTAAGATCTTATTGTTTCTATATTTCTTCTTGATACCGTCATTTTTTTCTTTTCTTTTTTTAAATATTTATTTACTTGACACAGAGAGAGCACAAGCAGGGGGAGCGGCAGGCAGAGGGAGAAGCAGACTCCCCGCTGAGCAGGGAGCCTGATGCGGAACTCGATCCCAGGACCCTGGGATCATGACCTGAGCTGAAGGCAGACGCTTAACCGACTGAGCCACCCAAGTGCCCGATTTTTCTCCTTTTATAGAAAGATGTTAGATGCAAAGTACCCTAAAATAACTCTACTGTGGAGCAGCTAACCGAATAGTATTTTCTAAATAGTTAAAATGGGAATAATAATAAAATAAAGAAGTTTTAGATCTTCCGTATTGTACTCAATGAATCATTTACCCAAAAAGAACAAAATTTGAGATTTCCAAATTTCTCCCCAAAGCAAAAGTTCTAAAACTCAGCAAAAAATATGGAGCATGAGACCAAGGCTTAAGAGATCTGAGTTTCATACAACACTAACCAGCAAGTCACTTAACTCTTTTAGGATTCAGTTATCTCATCTATAAAGTGATGAGCACTAAAGTATCTTTGAACTCTAAAAGTCCATCCTAAGCCATCTTATTTGCACACAGCAACTTTTAAAATTTATCCAAAATAAATTAAGCATTTTAACAATCTAATTCTCTGAAATATAGGCTGAAATGAAGAGGCCGCAAGGGAAAAGTTAGTTAAAATCAGAGTATTAATAAAAAGCAAGAAAAATAATATAGTTGACCCTTGAACAACACAGGTTTGAACTGCGTGGGTCTACTTATATGCCCAGGATTTTTACAGCACAGTGTTGTAAATGTATTTTCTTTTCCTTATGATTTTCTTAGTAATATTTTATTTTCTCTAGCTTTATTGTAAGAATGCAGCATATAATACATATAACACAAAATATGCGTTAATCGACTATGTTATAGGTAAGTCTTCTCGTCAAAAGTAGGCTATGAATAGTTAAGTTTTGGGTGAGTCAAAAGTCACACACGGATTTTAAACTACATGGAGGTCAGTGCGCATAATCCCCATGTTGTTTAAGGGCCAACTGTATATCTGTTTCTGAATAACAACAGAGAAAAAAACACTCACACTGTCAAAATGATGAATCTAGCAAAAACTAGATTTCAAAACTGGCATTTGCCTGACAGAATCTGTCTTTATTTTAATTTGCAGTTAAGCCCAATAGAGTTCCTACTAACACTTTGAATGCCACACAACACTGAGAAACTTTTCAAGTCTTGTCTGTATGTTCACATAGTTTTATACTTCAGATTTTCCTACTAGATTTGGGATAGAAATTTTTGTAATGTTTCCTTGAGACAAACTGAAAATGACTAAGGGGCAAACATACAATACTTTCCCAGTATTTTTTACAATACATAATTGAGAATCCTATGCTCACCCCCAAGATACTGTATTAAGGAATGACTTGGGAAATGAAAGGGACGTAAGAGAAAGTGAAAAAGAGATAGCTTCAAAATGCTATTTTCCTTTTGGCAAAAATACCAGCTTTAAAAACAAAACAAAACAAAAAAACACTGCAAAGCAGTTGATTCCATATGTTAAAAGTTTTATATTTTCTATATATTTACCTGTTAATATAAAGAACTACTTTTCAAAAACTATGATCATTTTAGTCTTCAGAAAGCTATAGTAAACAACTTGAAATAAACTTTTAATACAGTACTGCATACATCTGTTCTATGACTAAGCATACTTATATAATAGGAAACTATATTTCTGTAAGACATAAACACCCACAAATGAAATAAAGGTGAAAAATTAGTCTGGGCTACTCTTAACAAATATTTACATTTGTTTTTAAACTGCCTTCATAACTGAAACATGCATGCTTTCAGTGAAGGTCCTCTCCTCTCTCAGCATTCCTGACTTCAACCCACAGAAAGCACTTCTGCCAACACCTCTTCCCTTGAAAACATAGTGAGCTTCTTCTACCCCTCGTCTGCTCCTCCCTCCCAGTGGTCAGAGGATGACACTGACTGGACAATATGCCAGTGGCGAGTGACTGTGAGTCTGAAGTGGAAAATACACAAAATCCATTCTCCCTTTTCATTTGTGATCAAGTCAGAAGACACTGTTCCCCTTTCACCCCACTCTGTACTTTTTATTCCACTGAAGGCTCCATGTACAGGTAACCATTCACTCCCTTCTAGTCTGACAATTGGGTTATGTGTGGCGAGACAGTGAGGAAGTGGATGCTTAGTGACTTGGAAATTGCCCCACAGACTCAGCTCTTTTCCTAAGTAGAATTCAAGTTCTAAATTCAGGGGTGGGAGAATAGAAATACTAATTTTGTCAAACAATCCAAGCAATGCTCTGCAGGCCAGTTATTAGCAGAGAAGCCAGGTTTGGTGGGGTTTTGGCTACTTGTCCATCCAGAAATAAAGCAAATGATCCAAATTTCATATGCTGGTGATCCTTCTTCATATATTTACTATCAACCAAACTTCTAACAATTAAAAAAAATAGTGAAAATAAAACCAATTTGTAATGCCAAATTTTAAAAAATTACTGAAAGTATGTTCCAAAATCCTTTCCCATCTGTGCCATTTTTACTCATTTCCAGATTGTCTAATTCTAGTAAACAGCATAGCTTCATATTCAATTCTCATGCTGAGGTACTACAACGTGATCATTTAAATATCAGTATTTAAAGTACTCTTTTTGAAGATAATGAAGTCTAAAAAAACTCATGGACTGGATTTTAGCCTATGCTTTTTTTGTGCCCATGAACTGTTCATATTAATCTGATTTAATCACTTTAATATGGGATATTCATAAACAGTACACCTTAAAAGAATTTCTTTTTCCAAATATCTAACAACATACTAGATAATTATTCTTCAAATTCCAATAATTAATCTTCAAAGTCATCTTCCCTATTCTGTCAGCAATTTGGTCTTTGAGGCAAGCCTATAGTCCATGCACCTGGCAAAACAAGGGATCTTGGCTTTTGACTTGGAATCAAACCATTATTTGGATACTATGTGGATGTACTAAGAAAATAATTGTAAACAACTCCCAGTTAAGCATTTTTCTTGAACAATAAACTCCAATTTCTAGGTAGGTAACACTGACAATTTATTTCACATTTCCAAACGGTTTAAGCTATTAAGCAGTACTACAAAATGCTGGAAAACCAAAAATATAAAATAAGAAGCAACATGGAACACTGAGAAAATATGTTTAAACCACAATGTAATTTATTTTATCAGAACCTTTACAATTTACAATCAGCTGGGAAAAAGTTTTAACAAAGTGGGAAAGGACAAAGGAAAGAGAGAAAACAGTAGCCTTTGAGAGGAAGGGGAGAGGTCTGAAAATAATAGAAAGGGAAACTTGGGAGAAACAAACTTGATCACAGTTTTTCCGAGCATCAATCCCTACTTAAATGCAATTGGATTCAAGTTGTTTTTGAGTACTTCTGTCCATGTTTTATGGTTTTCCTGTCTTCTTCCTCACTCTCAGGCTCTCAACAGTTAATTCTTGCTGCTATGATTATGCCTGTCATTAGCAGCTGCCCCACTCCACTAGAAGGGGACTCTGTTAACGACAAGGAAACTAAAGAAAAAACTAAAAATTTAGTAGCACCATGTATATAATAGTCACTAGATTCTGAGAAACTATCATGAAAAAAGAAAATGAATTCCTGCCCATAAACTCTATGACACTAATTTTGATGATTCAAGACATTTTTTACTTTTTGTTTTTTTTGGCTATGTTCCAGATATTTGAGGTTATCCCATAAAAGTCCTCTGAACAGGTGATGGATAACTATATTCTAAAGTACTTAAAGTATGATACATTTTCCTCATAATTCCTATATATAGCAAGTCCTACCAAGTGCAAAGATGAACCTACTTACAATCTACCTCTAAATTCAAGGATTAATTAGTTCACGGATTTGTAGCAAAAGAACTTTTGTTTTGGTTCATTTCATTAAAAGGCACCAATTTTTAAAATTCATTTTCAGAATGCAGGGATGTAAGCCACCAAATGTTACCTTCTCAAGGAAGATTTTTCTACCTTCAAGTTCACAGAAAAATCATGAAATGAAAGTATTAGATGAACACAAATGGATTATAAAGCCACCTAAGACTAATGAAATTCACTACATAGTCCACAAAGACCAAGAAATTAATATCAAACTCAAATATCTTATCTTGCTAAGACTACTACACAATATATATTTTCCTAATTATATAGCTCAAGCTGCCACTTCTCTCACACCATTTTTTAATATATTCTACATCAAATAGAGATTTGATTTGATAATTTGGTAATCATTTAAAAATGACTCTAGTTAAAATAAAAATTAGAATCTAGAATTCAGAATCTCTTAAATACCAGGATTTAGCTTAAAACATTACCAGTCTTATTATTCTACTGTTTATACTTCATACCAAACATATCCTTCAAATAAGAACCTATATTTTCATATTTTAATAAAACATTCAAACAATTACACTAAACAGTGGGACATTTAATAATAAATTTAATAGTAAACTTCACTAGGTTACAGTGCTCATATGCATCAAGTGATGTTTTCCCAATCAGCTCAAAGAAGGAAAGGAATATAAAACTAGATTTTTAAGAATGTTAATAGCAATATTAATCTTCTTTCCTTAGTCATGAAACATTTATAACAAAGGTATGACTCAGCTAAAATACACAAGTACTCTTAAAATAAATGACCAATAATTGGGATGTAACTGAAAAGGAAAATAACTTGATTCATCTGAATAAAGCATTAAAGAGAAATTAAATAATTTGTTCATGACCCTAAAGACACATACATCCAAGTGTCCACTTTGTAATAAATGAATAGATAGCATTTTACTTAAGAAATACAAAGACTTTTTTTATTAGAAATGACTTAATAAATCCAAAACTGAAAGGGAAAACATCGTTTTTTAAAATAAGGCTCTCCTATTTAAGTGGTTAGTTTAGGTTTTTTGGCTGGTTTTTTTATACCTTTGAAAATTCTTCAGGTTCCTTTATATCTAGTGACCGTGTTGCAAATTCTAGTAGTTCTTCCGAGTTCTCCAAGGCATTATTACACTGACTGAGCTGACTCTAAAAAACAATAACAAATCTTTAAAATAAAATTTCCTATTTCCATGAGAACCTTAAATATATACTGTTATAATGAACTTACAATTTTAATAGCAAAAACTTAAAAAATATTTTAGGGAGCTATTAAAATAACATATTCACTAGTCATATATGTAACAAATTTTAACTGTCCTTTATATTGTATTTAACATCTTTCCATAATTTGTCCAAAATAGCTTAACTGCATACAGATACAGATACAGTCATCATTTAAAAACACAACACAAAATAAAGCAATTATAAATAGTTCAGGTCAAATTTACTTACAGATTTTTCTCAGTCAGGGCTGTCAGAAATCCATCAACAATTTTTTTTTTTTAACTATCAACAATTTAAATTAAAATATCAAAATAATCCATCTGCAGAAAACATCCTCTATAAATGAAGACTAGGTTTCTTGATGATATTTAACAATTTAAACTAAAGTTTATGAATCAAGTTACAGGTACATACAGTTGAGCACAATTTTAGTACTCCATTCATCATATTACTCAAGTAATACATACTACCATAAATGCTAATTTATAGTTTCCAAAATTGGATAACATAGGAATCACAAATGCAAGTGCCAAGATTTCAAAAAGAATAAAGAGGAACAAAAGATGGTAACTGTTACAGTGATGTGCCCTGTTAGAGTGATGTATTAATTTCATGTACCAGTCGTCTTTCTTATTCAGTTCTCTGTCACTCTATCATCTGTGGTCTAAAACTAAGCCCAGTCGTGCAAAAATATTGTTAGTGATACCTTTAAACAAAGAAACAGATCTATTTCTAAGTTTTTTAATGTACCCAAGGTTCTTCTTCAGAATGTTAGTATCTATTTACTACTACCTATTCCATATTCAAATCTACTTAGGTATCCCTTAAGATCAGCACTAAGGATAAACTATGGCTCATTTTATTGGTTTCTGAATGTGTTATATCTCTGGAAAAGGAGAATAATTTTGCCATATTTTGGGTTAAGATAGGTTTTCATGTATTATTCTAAGAACCTAACCACAATTTCCTAAAAATACTACTATTCCTAGTGTTCCTCTTATGAGTTCCAAAGAATAATTAACAAACCACCATTTGAAATATCCCAATTGTATAAGCTTTATGAAAAGTTTAAGCAAAATCACTGAGAACAAACTGGTAGCTACAAATGGTCTACACAGGATCACTAGGGGAGACTAAGTTAATGTAGTATATTAGAGTAAAAAATAACAAAAAAAATAAGCAATATATCTCAAGAAACTATTAAAGTGAAAGAATCCAATCTGAGGTCAAAGTTTAAGATAAAATATCTTATTCTAAGAAAATGCTATGGGCACACCTGGTGGCTCAGCTGGTTAAGCGTCTGCCTTTGGCTCAGGTCATGATCTCAGGATCCTGCGATCGGACCCCATATGGGGCTCCCTTGCTCAGCGGGGAGTCTGCTTCTCCCTCTCCCTCTGCCCCTCCCCCTGCAGGTACGCTCTCTCTCTCTCTCAAATAAAATCTTTAAAAAAAAAAAAAAAAAGAAAGAAAATGCTATGAATTTGCTTTCAAGTCAAGAGGAAAAGTTTAAAAAAAGGGTACAAAGGAATATAATTTAAAGACAGTAACTTGTCAGTTATTTAGAGTGATAAAATTTTAATGAAAACAACATGCTATCAAGTTTATGAACCCAAAAGAACAGAGATGTTCTACTGTCTCCAACTAAAGAAAGAAATGGCATTGGTAGCCAAGTTGTGATTCTTTTTAATAATTGGTTTTTAAACTATCCCAAAAAAGCTTTATGGTTTGAATTACCATTAGGCTGATACCATCCTAGCTATTCCTTTGAATCATAACACAACAATGAAGTTATGTTCACTAAGCTTGTATTTCAACAACTCAGTCTTACTTTGTAGCCTACTGTCATCTCAGTATCTCTTCATCTCCCCTAGATCACTATTCCTATGAAAAAAAAAATTGCCAAAATTTTGTGGCATTGAGAGGCAAGTATTAAGAGTTATAAAGGATAATTGGATGTACAATAAAAAAAAAGGAAAAAAAGAAAACAATGGAATCACTGGAAAACACGAAGATCTCAAGTGATGATACAGGAAGTGAAAATGGTCCTAACATCTTTGCAGTCACCACTTCCAAACAGTATCATCTCACACCCATTAAGATGGCTACTACCAAAAAATTTAAAAATATGGATGAATGGGTGATGGTGGTCAAGAGGTACAAATTTCCAGTTATAAAATAAGTCCTAGGGATGTAATATACAGCATGGTGAAAAGAATTAATAATATACTGTATATATTTTTTAAAGTAAGCTCTAGGCCCATTGTGGGGCTTGAGCTCAAGACCCCAAGTTCAAGAATTGAATGCTCTACCAACTGAGCCAGCCAGGTGCCCCTACTGTACTGTATATTTAAACATTGCTAAGAAAGTAGAACTTAACTTATCAAACTTCACACCCAAGATACAAATGATGGTCAAGAAATGGGCAGAAGACATGAACAGACATTTCTCCAAAGAAGACATACAAATGGCCGACAGACATATGAAAAAATGCTCAACACCACTCAGCATCAGGGAAATGCAAATCAAAACCACAATGAGATACCACCTCACACCACTCAGAATGGCTAAAACTAACAACTCAGCAAACAACAGATGTTGGCAAAGATGTGGAGAAAGGGGAACCCTCTTACGCTGTTGGTGGGAATGCAAACTGGTGCAGCCACTCTGGAAAACAGTATGGAGGTTCCTCAAAAAGTTAAAAATAGAACTACCCTATGACCCAGCAATTGCACTACTAGGTATTTATCCAAAGGGTACGAACACAGTAATTCGAAGGGGCCCGTGCACCCCAATGTTTATAGCATCAATGTCCACAACAGCCAAACTATGGAAAGAGCTCAAATGTCCATTGACAGATGAGTGGATAAAGAAGATGTGGAATATTACTCAGCCATCAAAAACAATGAAACCCTGCCATTTGCAATGATGTGGACGGAACTAGAGGGTATTATGCTGAGCGAAATAAGTCAGTCAGAGAAAGACAAATACCATATGATTTCACTCATATGTGGAATTTAAGAAACAAAACAGATGAACATAGGGGAAAGGAAGGAAAAATAAAATAAGATGAAAATTGAGAGGGAGGCAAACCATAAGGGACTCTTAACTATAGGAAACAAACTGAGAGTTGCTGAAGGGGAGGTGAGTGGGGGAAAGAGATAATCAGGTGATGGGCATTAAGGAGGGCACCTGATGTAACGAGCACTGGGTGTTATCTGCAACTGATGAATCACTAAATTCTACCTCTGAAACTGATGAAAAAAATATATGACATACATTTAAAGCAATGATTTGTGAACAGTCTCAGAAAAAAAGAGTAGATCTTAAAAGTTCTCATCACAAAAAAAAAAAAGTTCTCATCACAAGAAAAAAACGTATAACTGTGTGGTGATGGATGTCAACTAGACTTACTCTGGTGGTCATTTTGCACTATGTATAAAAACTAAAATACTACATTGTACATCTAAAACTAACATAATGTTATAGGTCACATCTCAGTTTATTTTTTTTTAAGATTTTATTTATTTATTTGAGAGAGAATGAAAGCGAGAGAGATCACAGGAGGGAGAGGGAAAAGCAGACTCACCGCTGAGCAGAGAGACTGACGCGGAGCTCAATCCCAGGACCCTGAGACCCTGACCTGAGCCGTAATACTGAATAATTTTACTTATATGAGGTATTTGGAATTATTAAAATCATGGAAACACACTGGTGTTTGCCAGGTGTGGGGTAAGGGGCAAACAGGAAGTTGTTGTTCAATGGGTATAGAGTTTCAGTTTTAAAAGATAAAAAGTGCTAGAGATCTGTTACACAACAATGTCAACAGAGTTAACACTACTGAACTGTACATTTAAAAATGGTTATAAGGGTAAATCTTGGGTTTTTATCACAATTAAGAAAAAAACAAGATATCTATAACCAAAACAAAGTTAATAATCATTTTTCTAGAAGATAAAAGTAGTTATTCATAGAAATTCACTGATTTTTGCTGTCAATAAATCAAGTATTAGACTAAAATTATTCATATTTAAATATGTTAAGTGATCTCACCTGTAACTCTTGTGACTTACGAGCTTGTTCCTGCTTGATACTATTAATCATACTTTCTTTCACCTCATCCAAAATAGAATATAAACTATCAAATTCTTCATCTAACTCCGAAAGTATGTTAGAAGAATTTTCCTGTTTAATAAACAAAACAATGATTTTACTGAAGCTGTCAAACACTGGAAAACTAAAAGATACGCTTAGCAAAGGAGAAAACAGATTCACAGTATAAACTACCTCAGGCTAAAATCATATAAACAACAAAATTCTAGTATGTGACATAGGCTTTAAAAATAAGTAAACCCTAGAAGCTGGCTGCTAATGCTGACAGCACTCTCGCAGTTATGTTGTGAGTTAAGCAGCTTTTTATGGACTAGACCATATTCTTTTCACCTTTTAGAACACTGTTTCCACAAGACAACGTGAAAGGTTGTTTTAAGGATGCCAACTTGTCCAGACCTTCAGGTTCCAAGGCAGACCAGACCCTAAGCCAGTGGTTCGTGACCCTTGTCGTGCATCAGAATCATCGATGGTGCATTCTAATAAAAATATTCGAGATTTTGATTTCATAACTAAAGAATAGTGTGCACATACAGGGACGGGGCTAATTTTGTGAACTCTTAAAATCTTTCAGGTTGTCTAAACCAGTGCATTTACTTAAGATATACAGAACTTAAAAGACCAAGCAATTCCTTACTGGATGTAAGAGATTTATCAAACACTGAATTTTAGTGCTCGAAAGAACTCAGAAGTCATCTACTGACTAGAATTTGTAGTCAAACTCCTAAATTTTAGGAGTTAAAATACAGAAAGGTGACTTGCCCAAAGCCACACAACTAGTTACCGGAGGTAGAATCAATAAAGCATTTCAAGCCTGCTGACTTCCCAGAGTTCCTCACTGCCTCAATTAAGCAAGATGCTGGTATTTCAACAATAACTTAAAATATGTGTGAAATCTCTAGATGAGCAATATCCCACACTTGCAGCAATTATGACACAGAAGAAATTATGTTAGGCATTTTTCAATTTTTTTTTAAATTTTTTTTTAAAGATTTTATTTATTTGTTTATTTGACAGAGAGAGACACAGCGAGAGAGGGAACACGAGCAGGGGGTAGTGGGAGAGGGAGAAGCAGGCTTCCTACTGAGCAGAAAGCCCGATGTGGGGCTCGATCCCAGGACCCTGGGATCACGACCCGAGCCAAAGGCAGACACTTAACGACTGAGCCACCCAGGTGCCCCAGGCATTTTTCAATTTAGATGAATCATTCAATTCAGAGAATTGGCACTGGTTAAGAGAACTAATACGTAGCATCTACTGTAATAACATAAACCAATCTTTTGCTTATAATTTTTCTTTAAACATTTTATTTATTTATTTGACAGAGAGAGATACAGCGAGAGAGGGAACACAAGCAGGGGACTGGGAGAGGGAGAAGCAGACTCTCCAGAAGAGTAGGGAGCCCAATGTGGGGCTCGATCCCAAGACCCTGGGATCATGACCTGAGCCAAAGGCAGAAGCTTAACGACTGAGCCACCCAGGTGCCCCTTTTGCTTATTAATTTTTATAAAAGCCAGACATCACCTCACCGGAGTCTTACCAAAAGTGGTGTTAATCATTTTACTAATTGACTTACAGTGATAAAGAACAAGCTGTGGCAAAAGAAATGTGCAGTCTGGTAGGCAAAGGACCTACGTCAAATCTCGCATTAACCACTTAGTAACAGTGTGACCTCGGACAAACAACTTAAATTCCTGGACCTCAGCTTACTCATCAGTAAAAAGAGAATGGACTACTCAAACCAATGGGCACATCCTTACAGTCTCTTGCCTACTACCTCTTATGCTCCCATCTCCAGGGACAAGAATGTAGCTAAATTCCCCCTCTATTTTTTTTCTGGATTCTAAGGTAGAATACTAATAATTTACTAACCAGAAAAATAGTTTGGGCTAGCTCACAGTCTCTTTTTCCAGATGTCAAATGTGATGATTCTCTTATATATAGATCAAGAGCCTTAGGACAACGAGCTTTGCTTATTTAAAGACAGTAGATTCATAGATTCACCAAATTTTCCAGTAAAATAGTTTGGGAAAGACAGTTAAAGTGGTGAAGATCTTAATCAACTAACTTCAATTACAACAAATTCAGAAGTAAAGGAAATACAAGGACCATAAGGTTTAACAGGCCAAGACCCAGGCAATAACCTAGATTCAAACAAAAACCATAGAAAAGGATTTACTGTCAACAAGTGTCCTATAAATCTTGTTTACTTCACCAAAAAATGACCATTAAATTCACTAAGGCATATTCATCAACATTTGATTATATACAGTATGGATTATCTCCCCAAACCTGGGACCATTTCCTTAAGTATTCCTCTTTCTCATTAGGCACTTTTTTACTTTTATTTTTTACTTTCTTCCAGTTCTATAAGTAGACCTCTTACCATCCACATTTTCCTTCCACTATTTATTGTAAAAGAAATGGTTAACTTCCCAGTACTCCGAAAAAATATAATTTGTTCTTAATTGGAATTACAAAAGACAAATCTACAATGGAAAGGGTCAAAAGTGAGCACTATAATATTCCCTACCAACTACTATTGCAGTCTTCTTCTTTCCTTACTATTTGACCTTTCCACTGACAGTACAGAAATAGTAAGGAAAACATTTTTATTTATCTACCATTTAAAAACCTTACTCTTGAGGCGGGCGCCTGGATGGCTGAGTTGGTTAAGTGTCTGCCTTCAGCTCAGATCATGATCCCAGGGTCCTGGGATCGAGCCCCACATCAGACTCCCTTCTCAGCCAGAAGTCTGCTTCTCCCTCTCCCTCTGTCCTTCCCCTCCACTTGTGCGTGCACACTCTCTCTCTCTCTCTCAAATAAATAAAATCTTAAAAAAAAAAAAGCACATGCATTTAAATAAATAAAAGAAAAACCTTACTCTCACCTCCTTTAATTTATAATCTAGAGTTAATGTAGTATATTTATACTTCTGATTTGGCCCAACAATCATTCACTGTGACATATTACACAAACATTTTTAAAAAGATTAATACCTGAACTCCTTTTAGTGTTTGGTTTAGTGTATCAATAAAGTTCTGAATTTCATCATTTTTATTTGCCAGGGTTGAAATGATCCTTTGTAGAGCTTCCTAGGATTAAAACAAGAAAGACACTTAGCATTATGATATTTTAATAAGAGAGTTATAAACGTAACAATTCTCTAAACAAACCATGCAAGAGGAGAAATGTAAAGTTTCTCATTGTTAAATTTCCAAAGGCCTATAATTACAAAAGATGGGATATGTATTTGTGCTGCTTTACAACCTCTTATTTCTAGGGTACATTTTAATCACCACCATACCGTTCATACTGAAGATGATCAATATTATTTAATACTAATAGTATTATTTTAGGTCACAGGGCCAGGGCCAAGGAATAAAACCAAATCCTTAAATGTTGCAAAAACAAATGGAACTTTCTAATATGATATTAGGCTACAAGGAAGAAAAACAAAGAGGCAGTAAAAGTTGACATTTTATTTATTTATAAAAATAAAAAACACTTTAGAAATATGAAAGTAGATAAATTTGTAGCTAAAATTATAATATTCATTGCAATATTTACAGATGCTGTAAACCCATAAATAAGTTAAGTAATTTTTGTAGCAAATACCTCAGACTTTTTGATAGTGCTTCCTATTTAAATAAAACACTTGGTTATTTAATCTTCCCACACTCTCTAGCTCAGTGCTGTACAATAAAATTTTCTGCTATGATGGATATATCCTATATAGGCTGTCCAAAATGGTAGTCAATAGCTATATGAAGCTAACGAGCTCTTGAAATGTAGACAGAACTGAGGAACTCAGTTTATTGTTTTTAACTTTAATTATTTTCACTTTTTATAGCCACATGTGACAAGTACTGTCATATTGGACAGCACAGGTCTAGTTGTTCAGTAACTCTTCATGGGTAGTAATAGCAAAATCCATACAAGGTACTTGTACTCTCAGTAAAAATCAAATGCAAGTACTTGTACTTTATAATTTTCCCAGAAGCACAAGCCTTGTTTCTGTAAGCACTTACAAATGTAAATAATTTAATAATAAATAATGTTTAATAAACATTATTAAATCACTTTGTGATAAAGGTTCTCCTCAAAATATAATCAGACATTGATAAAGAGCTATATATAAAGAGCTCAGGAAATAAACTGATAAAGGGATAATATTTTAATAAATGTTCATAAGGCCTTATAGTAGTAAAAAATTAAAAATAATCACAACAGTTCTCATTTCTCACAAGAATCCCTGGAGATAAGCAGGTATTATCATCATCCCTGAGGCTGCCTAGGGCTCTCTGCTGTATTCACTTCCCTATACTATTTCTTCCCATCCTCACCACTGGTGGTATTTTAGTATAATAATACAATGAAATTATGCTATGAAAGAAGATTAACACCAAGAGTTAGCTGTTTATCCTGTTGGTGTTCCTCCCAGAAACAGGTGCACCAAGATTTGAATACAAAGACAACCAGCAGAGGGGCAGAATGAAGCTGGGACTTGGGGCAGGAGTGGGCATAGTTGTAGGGGCAAGAATGGTAGTACAGAGATGTAGAAAAGGAGGGCAGTGGACTTAGTCTTCCAGTTATTCATCCAAGGTTGGTTCTATATCTATTTAAAAACACAAAAGAAGAGTAAAAATGGTTCTGCACAATCACTGGACTGTGTAGAGTAACCTTCAATTAAGACTGGGCTCTCTCAGTTGAGCGTTTGGCTCTAGATTTCAGCTCAGGTCATGATCTTGGGGTCATGAAATCGAGCCCCGGGTTGGGCTCAGCAGGAGTCGCCTTGGGATTCTCTCTCCCCCTCTCCCTCTGCCCCCTGACTCTTGGCTCTCATTTCCTGCTCTCTCTCTCTAAAATAAATAAAGAAATCTTTATAAAGAAAAAAAGAGACTAGGCTCTTTTTGGTAAATGGACTATAGCTGTCTCCCTTTTTATCGCTCCTAATGGTAGGGGTCCACATCCATATGGTACAGATGGGAAAATGGTAGCAAATGCTAGGAAGTTAAAAATTATGCTCTGTCTCCAAAATCCATGCAGTTTACCTCTTTAGAATACTGTCTCTAAGTCTAACCAATTTGCCCATCATAAGAAATATCAATACAATAAATTATAGATTCTTTTAAAATTTTTGTTTGCTAAGACTCTTCATGACATAAAACTGTTAGAATTTCCGTAATAGAGAATCATTGCTTGAGGTTAAGCTCTGTCCAGTGCTAAGCATACTCGTGAACTTCAAAGTAAAAATGAAAAGTCTTCTAGGAGAAATTTTATCCCATGAAAAGGAGGAGTTAGGCCCAATGAAGTCAACTCAGTAACTAAATTTCAATCACCAGGATATATGTGAGTTCAACAAACACTGAAGGAAATTTCACAAAAAAACTATGAAGCATTGGTATATAAAAAAGGCAGAACTAGTTCAGAGCCAAAACAAAACAAACAAACAAATCCAAAAAACCTCTCTAGTACAAAACAGCTTTCCACTTTTATTTTTTGTCTAAATTTAGTAACAAACTCTGTATTTCGGGAATTCTGCAGCAAAAATTCTTTGGAGATAGCTAAAGCCTATTTGTCTCAGCTAGGTAACCTCTAAGCTCCAAACATTTTAATGAGAAGCCTCCTACCATTTTAAAGCTCCCAGCTATTTACTGGGTATAGTCAAAAACATCTAAATGCTTTAATTTTTATTAAAGTTTTCAAGCTAAATCCTTTATACTCTTAAGAGTTACCTACTTACTGGGGCGCCCGGGTGCCTTAATTGGTTAAGCGTCTGCCTTCAGCTCAGGTCATGATCCCAGGGGCCTGGGATCGAGTCCCGAGTCAGGTTCCCTGCTCTGCAGGGAGTCTGCTTCTCCCTCTACCCCTCCCCCCACTTGTTTTCTCTCTCTCTCTCTCTCTCTCCCTCTCAAATAAATAAATCTTAAAAAAAAAAAAGTTACCCACCTACTGAAGGTTATTAGACTCTGTTCTCACAGTAATGTTAGAGGGAAGAATACAGCCTTTACCAATTGCAACATTCAACAGAAATATAGTGAGGGCCAAATAGTAGCCACATCAAAAAAGTAAAACTTAAGTGAAGTTAATTTTAATATTTTACTTAACCCAACTGATCCA
This sequence comes from Mirounga angustirostris, assembly GCF_029215605.1. Classification (NCBI taxonomy): domain Eukaryota; kingdom Metazoa; phylum Chordata; class Mammalia; order Carnivora; family Phocidae; genus Mirounga; species Mirounga angustirostris. The sequence goes on along the minus strand of NW_026991723.1, from coordinate 67,517,093 downwards.
AAATATTATTTCAACATGTAATCAAAATTTAACAATTACCAAATTCCTTCTTTCCTTCCTTTTTGGTACTAGGTCTTCACAATTTGATGTGTATTTTACACTTACAGCACATCTCAATTCAAATGAGTCACATTTCCAGTGCTCAATAACCAAATGGGGCTCAAAGCTACCATACTGGACATAGCTTTAGAGGCCTAAACCATCCAAATAGTCCATATGTTTCTAGGACTGGGACAGGGAGGGCAAAGAGCCTATATAGATCTGCTTAATTTGCAGTTAATAATAAACAAAAGCTTTCTGAATTTTTTCTTGGAATACCAGAATTTCTATATATGTTTACCATATGCCAGATTCCTGAATTATAATAGCTGTATGTGAATATAAGCTAAAATGTTACAACCAAATTCCTTTATCAGAATTTCACTAATTTCTCAGTTTTTATTTATGTAAATATTACCTTTAGAAATGGAAAAGTAATATAATATTACCACCTCTCAAAAACAAACACACACACACACAAACAAACAAACAAACCAAGGCATAAGCAGCTCTCCTTTCAGGATCCCTCTAATACCATAACAAGAGAAAGCTACTCTTCTCTCCTGTAAAACTTATACTGCTCATTGGTTTTGGTTGGAAAAAACTTAAAAGTCCATGTCAAGGTTGGTATCTGACAAAAACAAAGCTGCACCTGAAGACAGCTGACATATAAGTTATACAAACTTAATCATCAGGATCCTCCGTGTATGGTACTGCCCCATACCTCCAAGATATAATACCCTGAGATTACAGTTAATCTTATGGTTAAAGACTATTAAAAAAAAAAAATCTAATGGTAAAGACTACTCCCCTTTCATTCATTCAAAATTCTGCTACCACCAGAAAATGAAAAATGACCTTTCTCAATTTGTACTGGCCCATGAAGTGTTACTGGCAATATTTCTGGAAAGAAACCCTATGATCTGTGTGTTAAAGCTTTTGGGGTAATGGTATTCTATATGAATTACCTAAGGCTTTAAAAATACCATGCTCCCCCAGAAAGTGGTGGGGAAGGAAAGGTCTTTAAAGGCTGATATACTATTTCAGGGAAACATCATCTCATTCTTTGAAGAGAAAACGCTTTATGGCTCACATTTTGCACTTCACTGGGAGTTCTAGTACAGAATGAGGGTCTACCACAGAACACCTAAATAAAGGGCCCACATCCTGAGAAAAACAGCTTACCTTACTGCCAAAGTAACAAAGACTGAAGTCTGAGATTCTCAGGGTGGGGTGTTACTCCAATCTCTAGGTAAGGAGAGCTTTGGAGCCTTGCTGTAATATACACCACTGAGATGCTCTACAAATGGACAAGCCAGCTGTAGAGGGCTTTGGAGCCTCAGCATTTAAGGTCACCTGTATTTTAACAGCTACCAAATGTATTAGAAAACATGACTGCAGTGGGGCACCTGGGTGGCTCAGTCAGTTAAGCGTCTGCCTCCGGCTCAGGTAGTGATCTCGCTCAGCAGGGAGTCTGCTTCTCCCTCTCCCTCTGCCCTCCCTGCCCCATGCTCCCTCTCTCACGTGCTCTCTCAGATAAATAAAATTTTTTTAAAAAATAAAAGAAAACATGGCTGCAGAAGAAACGATCATCCAGATGACTAAGAGTCAGAACCCAAAGCAACCAATGTGACCTTGGTAGCAAATACAGATGAAGTGCTGCCTCTACCCTAAGCTTTTCTAAGAAGAAAGGAAGGTATCCTGAAAGTTCTGCAAGGATAGACTGCTGAAGGGCTCCAGAAGCTCTGAAGCCACTTGCCCTTTAATCTGGTGAGAATGATCAATTGCAAAAGACTATAATTAAGAACTCATATTTACTATTCTCCTATAGTGGAAGTTCATCAGGAAGGGATGAGAAATAAATTATCTAGGGGACCAGGGCTTCAACCATTCTGGTCCTCATAAGAACAGGGACTGGCTAGACTAAGGGTGAAAATGGCATGAAGACAGAAAGAACTAAGGAACTTGGAGCTGAGCAGAACTGGGAAACAAACTGCAAGTAACCAAAATATTTAAGTACCACCACCAATACCAAAACTTATAAAAACTAAAGGATTAGGATTCCATGAACTGAGTTCTGAAACTTAACTCCAGCTTGTGTATGTGCTACACAGCTAAAGTTTTCTGTAGGTGGTGGGACTCAGAGAAGAGGTGTATACAGGGATAGTGTGTGCCTAATATATAAAAGGTATGCAACAGGAGGCTAGCTGAATAGGTATCAAATCCAACATAATTTTGTTAAAGTGTTTTCTAAATATGGCTGGCAACATGCCAGGGCAGGATATCTATATTCAGAAACTTAGAGAAAGAATTTTAAAGTTTTAAAGAATTAAAAGATACATAATCCTTTTGAGTTTTCTACCCCACTTTATCCCTTTAGGGCCTCCACAATTAATCAATAGCTTTTATAATGGAGACACAGCAATGATAAAGAACTTGAGGAGGAAGCACAAAGCCAAAAGCCTCAATGAATGTAATGTAAGCTCTGCATAATCGGAGCACCATCAGATACAGAGCCTCTCCTCTGAGCTCCAGAACATTTTCATCCAACTGCTTACTTGGAATCTCCACTTGGATGTCTCATAAGCAGTTCAAAACTCAACATGTCATAATGTCCCCCACTAAACCAGAGCCCTTCTCTAGTGTTCTATCTCTGCAAATCGTGGTACTAGCTGCAAAATCAGAAACTAGGCCATCATCATTACATCCTCTCCTTTCATTTGTTCTCTACGTGTAGTCACCAAGTCCTGTGAATTTTACCTCCTAAATAGTTCTATAATCACTACTACTATCTTAGTACTAGTCAATATCATATCTCTACTTACACTCTTGTAAAACTTAACTGGCTTGTGATCCATTCTTTCTCCCCAATAACCAGTTCTGTATACTGCAGCTAGAATAATATGATAGCATCACTCTTCCTGCTTAATAGTTGGTCTTCAATGGCTTTCCACTGGTCCTTGGATAAAACTGAAAATCTTTAACATGACCTGTTAACACAACCTTACATACTCTGTAAAACCCTGCATGATCTTCCCACTGCCTACCTCTCTTGCTTCAACTCACACCAGATTTCTTCTTCCTTGCTGCATTCCAGCTGCGTAGCCTTATTTTTAACATGCCTTGTTTCCCACCTGGGAACCCTCACACCTATCAGTTCCTCTGCCTATAAGCACTGTTCTAAAACATATACATGATGTATTGTTAAAAGAAGTTCCAACACTGGGGCACCTGGGTGGCTCAGTCATTAAGCGTCTGCCTTCGGCTCAGGCCATGATCCCAGGGTCCTGGGATGGAGCCCCGCATCGGGCTCCCTGCTCAGCGGGAAGCCTGCTTCTCCCTCTCCCACTCCCCCTGCTTGTGTTCCCTCTCTCGCTGTGTCTCTCTCTGTCAAATAAATAAATAAAATTAAAAAAAAAAAAGTTCCATCATTAAGACAAGTTCCAAAAAGGTATTTATGGAATGAGCTCAGTGTGATATATATTAGCCTCAGTTATTATAAAACCCTGATGATGAAGGAAGACATCTGCTCTGTGGGATTCTATCATTGTGAAAGGATGCCTACAAGAGTCTCAGATTTCATCTCAGACCTCAAGTCTCCCACCACGTTCCAATATAATTATATTTTGCAAGACTTCAGGTGGCCATGACTAAGGGTTCTAGGTGATATAGGTCTGAAGATATGCTTTGCCAAATACCAATTCTGCTGGATCACAGTAAAATATATAGGACATATATCTCCAAAGGAAGGTGCACAGGCAATCTCAGCCATTATCCTTTGGTCAAGATCCACAGTTACCAGGATCTCAAAAATAAAACTACTATATCAAGATTGAGCCAGTCAATTACTTGACTAAGGAAATAGGCTAAGGTAAGTGCTACGCTAACAAAAACCAAAAAAAAGTACGGTGGGGGGAGTATACACCCCAGCCAAGCACAACTGCAATCATTCCCATGGAATGGATCAAAAATCTAGGATGCTGGGATGTACAAGGCATGAGGTACCCTCTTCAAAGGAGCATAGCTTAATGTTATGCTTATAGTCACAATAAATCATATGAAGTAAAAGCACAATAGCCTCCGAGCAAAATAATAAATAACACTTTTATACTCTTAAGTGCCAAGCACCATTTTAAGCTCTTTACATATATTAATTCATTTAATCCTCTCAAGAATCCTATGAAATAGGACACTATTATTATCCCCATTTTCTAATTTGGAAGCTGAGGTACAGAGAAGTTAAATGAATGTTTGCCCATGATCTCAGCGCTAAAATGTGGCAGCCTGGATTCAAATTAAGGCAGTCTGACTCCTGAGTCTGTTGCTCTTAATTATTACACTGTACTACCTAAAATAAAGATCAGAGGTACATGAAAAGAATATCTAAGGGCACCAAAAAGACTAAGATTTTACTTCAAGATTGTAAAAATTAGAACTGATCAACAAATTGTAACATGTACCACCCTGCCAGATACAAGGGCAACCTTACTGCAAGTATATCATCTTATACATGTGAGAACATGATGACTTCCAACATTTGAAATGGCATGGTTCTAATGGTTTTAGCTTAATATATGTGAAGATGACAAATTCAAATGCTGTCTTAATTCTGCTACATCCAACAAAAAACTGCCAGCTTGGGTTACTTACTTGAAAACTATCCAGTGTAACCAGCCCCTGAAATTACGGTGCAGAAACTTCCTGTTCTTAGAACCAGTGGCAGAAAACCATGATACCCAGGCTTATATGCTAGTCTGAATCTGAGGACCTCCATGACCATGTGGTCATAATTAGAGAAACACTTTGACACCTGTGTTTCCCACCAGCACCTACTCACACCAAGAGATTTCTGATTCAAATTCTACATTAGTATTCCAGACTGCTGAAATACACAAATCTGTAATCACAGCAAATATCACTAGCCAATCTACCATTTAAGAGGGTCAAACTATTTTTATGGTAAATTTCAGTAATATTCACTAAGCACCTTCTAGGTGCCAGGAACTGTGCTAAACTGTCAACATGGAGTATCTTTTTAATCATCACAACAGATTTTTAAGAAGTACTATCAGTCTTTGCATTTTATGGTTGAGGAAAAGGAAGGTTAAAGAAGTTAAGAAATTTTCTCAGATCACACAGCTATCAAGTGGCCATCACAACTCAAATCTAGGAAGCTGCCTGTACTTTTATATGACCCTAGGCTGCTTCCACTGCCGTGGAGTGTACAAAACAAGCACAGGATTTCTGCAATCAGAGCAAAGGGATCAATGAAACCAGGATACAACATTCCTGGAAAATATCCTAATGCCACCAGGAATGATGCCACTTGCATCACACCACACCATAGACTTCTCCTTTGAATTAGGTAATAAGAGTTAAATTCCACAAAGTTCTATCCAGCTGATAAGCTAGACAACCAGAATCTCACCAGCTCCCCATAGCTCTGGCAACGCAAATAGGAGTATTTGCTCAGGGGCGCCTGGGCGGCTTAGTCGTTAAGCATCCGCCTTCAGCTCAGGTCATGATCCCAGGTCCTGGGATGGAGCCCCGCATCGCATGGGGCTCCCAGCTCAGCGGGGAGTCTGCTTCTCCCTCTCCCACTCCCCCTGCTTATGTTCCTGCTCTCATTGTCTCTCTGTCCAATAAATAAATAAAATCTTAAAAAAAAAAAAAAAAGAGGGGCGCCTGGGTGGCTCAGTCGGTTAAGCGTCTGCCTTCGGCTCAGGTCATGGTCTCAGGTCCTGGGATCGGGCTCTCCCTCTGCTGCTTCCCATTAGCGCGCTCTCTCTCGCTCTCTTTCTCTGTGTCAAATGAATATGTAAAGTCTTTTAAAAAAAATTAAAATTAAAAAAAAAGTATTTGCTCAGATGTTATGTGAAGAGCTAAAAAAGGAGAATTATATATTGCTGAGGAATTCAGGAATCTGATCATCATAAATAGCCAGATGGTAGAAAGCCATGCCCTCTTTTAACACTACCTATTTACAGAGGCAACTGAGGTGATCCACAGAAAAAAAATCTAGTAAAAGACCTGGTAGGGAATTCTGCCTTTAAGCCCTGAGCCCAGCTGTAAGACATCAGGACAGAAGAGGTACTCTCCCACCTAGGATCTGAAGAAATATAACGAGTGACAAGCTAAAGAAGCCTTATCCATGCACAGTGACCTTTGAATTGGTTGTTCCATTCACTGAAGTCTAGGAAGCTCACATTCAGCCAAAGAAACCAGAGGTCCCACCATCTAACTGAGGGAGGTGCAGTGGAAATGAAGACAGGGGTTAGTATAAACTAACAACCCTTCTGAAGGGCAGCTTGGCAATACATACCAAAAGATTTTTAAAAGTTTAGAAACATTGACTCAATAATTCCATTTCTACTAAATTTATTCTAAGTAAATAATTTAAGGTATAACCAGAGACTTGGCTACAAGATGTTCATCTCAGTGTTATTTATAACACTAGAAGGTTGGGACCAACATAAATATACAACAAAGAGTACTGATTAAAAACCAAGCAATAGGGGCACCTGGGTGGTTCAGACGGTTAAGCGTCTGCCTTCGGCTCGGGTCATGGTCCCGGGGTCCTGGGATCGAGCCCCACATCAGGCTCCCTGCTGAGCAGGGAGCCTGCTTCTCCCTCTCCCTGCCGTTCCCCCTGCTTGTACTCTCTCTCTATATATAATAAAAAATAAAAAATCTTAAAAAAAATTAAAACCAAGCAATACATCCATACAAAGAATTCTGAATTAAGTGTAGAATAATACTAACACGATAAAAGATTTATATTAAGTGAAAGGCAAACTATAAAGCAGTATTACCATAGCATAATACCATAGTCTTCATAAGTTTCTATATACATGTAAAAAACTGGAATGAAATACTATAAATGTTAAAACAGGTTATCTCTGGATGGCAGGATTATGGGTGATTTTCATTTTATTTTCATCTATCTATAGTTCCTATTTTCCTACAATAAGCTTTTTATTACTTATATTTATAATGTAACAAAAGTACACAGTGCTAACACCTTGTTATAAATTAGCTCAAAATATAATTAGCTATCAATCAACAAGTATCAGTAACTAAGACCAGGTTCTATCAGAACACTGTGGCTCTGAGTGCCAACTGAGAATGAGAAAGAGTGCCAACTAAGAATGTAAAACATACAAAAAGAAAGCTGGAGATAAAATCTACCAACTTTAAAATATTATCCACCCTAGGTTGGAGTGGATTATCTATCACCATGGCAAACATTCAATATGTGTTTACTGCATGAATAATCCTGCTTACATTCAGTCAGGCATTGCAAAGAAGCACTGTGTTAAAATTAAAATTAAAAAAAGAGAGAGAGAAAGAAAGAAAGGAAGGAAGGAAGGAAGGAAGGAAGGAAGGAAGAAAATAAAGAAGGAGAAAGAAAAAAAAAAAGAGAAAGAAAGAAAGACGGATGGATGAATCTGCTTCACCATCGACCTCTGAACTGCCTGGGTTGGAACTGCATCAGTGTACTTATAAATGGATTTTCTACAGTTCAGTACTGTAAATATATTTTTCTTTTCTTATAACTTTCTTAACATTTTCTTTTCTCTAGCTTACTTTATTGTAAGAATACAACATATGATACATATACAAAATGTATGCCAAATGACTGTTTATGTTACCCATAGGCTTCCAGTTTACTATTTCAGTCAGCAGTAGGCTATTAGTAGTTAAGTTTTGGGGGAGTCAAAAGTTATATGCATATTTTCAACTGTGTCAGGGGCATGTCAGCACCCCTAACCCCTGTGTTGTTCAAGGGTCAACTGTTATTTCCAATTTTTTAAAACTCCCAAGTTCAAAAAAAAAACCATATCTGTATTTAAATATAGTGATCAAGAGTATGTCAGTACGGTCCTTTGAAGAGGGTACCTCATGCCTGTATATCCCAGATTACTTTGATCCATTCCATGGGAATGACTGCGGTTGCATTTGGGTAGGGTATATAAAACTCCACTTGTACTTTCCTGTTCACGGCTCTACTTTATAAAGCTAAGACCCTCCTTCAAAAAAGAAAAAGAGCGGGTGCCTGGGTGGCTCAGTTGGTTAAGCAACTGCCTTCGGCTCAGGTCATGATCCCAGGGTCCTGGGATCGAGTCCCGCATCGGGCTCCCTGCTCTGTGGGGAGCCTGCTTCTCCCTCTCCCACTCCCCCTGCTTGTGTTCCCTCTCTCTCTCTCTGTCTCTCTCTGTCAAATAAATAAATAAAATCTTTAAAAAAAAAAAAAAAAAAGAAAAAGAGCTGGAGAGAGGGGATACAGATACATACACACACACATACACACACTAGAAAAATAATGATTTTATCAGGGCATCAAGACAGACCAAATTCCAGGGTTTTATATAAATCATGTTCTATTACTTTCTATCAACTATTTTCACTAGATTTAATTAGCTTCTTTAAAAAAAAAAAAAAAAACAACTACTTTATAGGGACGCCTGGATGGCTCAGTCGGTTAAGCGTCTGCCTTCAGCTCAGGTTATGATCCCAGGGTCCTAGGATCCAGCCCAAGGTCAGACTCCTTTCTCAGCAGGGGCTCTGCTTCTCCCTCTCCATCTGCCCCTGCCCCTCCCCCTGCTCCTGTGCACATGCACGAGCGTTCTCGCTCTCTCTTTCTCTCAAAGAAATAAGTAAAATCTTAAAAAAAAAAAAACTATAGGGATTCATTCCTATTAACATCTTAAATTTTAATTACTCATATCACCATTAAAGACAAAGGATTCAGGAAAGAAGGGTGGTAATGAAAAAAGCTTGGGCTGTGAAGAAAGACCGGGCTTAAATTCAGACTATCACTTGCTAGTGTGCAACCCTGAAGAAGTCAGTTAGCCTGTGAGTTTGGTTTTCCATATAGATGTGCAACTGGAATATGAGCTATCATGAGGGTTTAAAGCAGTCTAACACAATACTGGATGCAGAACAATACTCATCAAGGGCCCTTGAACAACACAGGGGTTAGGGGTGCTGACTTCATTTTTCTTTCCTTTCTTTAGGAAATATTTTTTTGACTGAGAAGAAGAAGTAATTTTGGAACATGAAAATGGTTGGTTTTCTGGATATGGTGGAGGTCTCTGAATTGCTAAGGTACAATATGAAGGAAAAGAAGAGCAAATACCAGGGTAGAGGAGGAAACTGGGATAAGGAAGCCACGTGTATACAGCTACTTGCTACAGCCTGTCATGCTTTAAAACTCCCCCTATTCTGGGCGCCTGGGTGGCTTAGTCGTTGAGCGTCTGCCTTCGGCTCGGGTCATGATCCAGGGGTCCTGGGATCGAGCCCCGCATCGAGCCCCACATGGGGCTCCCTGCTCCGCAGGAGGCCTGATTCTCCCTCTCCTACTCCCCTTGCTTGGGTTCCCTCTCTCGCTGTGTCTCTCTCTGTCAAATAAATAAATAAAATCTTGAAGAAAAAAATAAAAAGTAAAAAATAAAACTCCCCCTATTCAGTTCAATCTCCCCAATCTACATTTGTCCGGTCTTGCATAGTCAACCCTCACCTATCACTACCACTTTCCAAGTAGAAAGTAAAGAATATGCAGGAAAAAGTGGGAGAAACCAAACAATTTACAATGTATGCTCTTGGCAACCTCTCTCCCTTCCTCTCCACCATTATTATCCTACAGCATGTACCTTTCCTAGAAACAGGAACCCCTATGAACACAAATGATCTCCTGTGCAAAACCTTAAACTCAAATTCTAAGGGCCAAGATTCTAGAAAGGTGTAAATGTCTGTTGTTTGATTGGTTTCTTTGAACATATGCATTTAATCAGGTACAGAAACCTTTGGGATTTTATCTTAAAACCACTTAAGGACATAATCAAAAGGTTTGAGTATCAAACAAAGCCACCTATCCCTAACACATCCTGTTCGCAAAAGTGTCCCAGAAACTCGATATAAACAAAATCCTTCTGTTTATTTCTAGGAGATAATACTGTGGTTTTCTGTATCCAACAGTATGCCTTACATACCCAAGGCAATTATGTTTTCCTCCCCTACTCAAACAGAGCATCTGTTGCTAACACAACACTGAAGTCCAAGTTATTTTCACAGACAAAAAAGCAGCTGGTCAAGCTAATCCATCTGCTGACTAGCCACCATCAAGCTTCTGTAAGACTGTCCAGTTAACTTAACCCCTATTGTCAGACTGCATGAGTCAGAACTCCCAATCCTCTTTCAATTAGGATTTAACAACTCTTCTTTGACACCACCATTTGAAATCACTTATTGCAGATATAAGAACAGAAAACATATTTTAAAACTTAAGGACAAAGGTTAAAAATGGTAGACTGGATTAGAAAAATAGTTATACAAATTATCAACAAAAGGAGAAAGTTATTTTGAAGTTGAGATTATGAAATACATAACAAGAGCCAACAGTACTTAATGTATGCTAGGCACCAAGGATTTTTAAAAATTAACATGATCCTCACAATAACCCTTTGAGGTAAGTACAATTGTTATCTCTATTCTATAGATGGGAAAATAGAGACACACAGCAAATTACCCAAGCTCATTCAGCTCATAGTTGGTAGTAAGACTGGAGACCTGGCTCCAAAGCCATCCTCTTAATAATTTAAAGCCCACATCCCAATGCCTTACTAATAGGTGTATATTCAAGCCATCCTCACCATTTGCCACTTGCAGTACCTTACCATTTTCCTTACAGTGACTAAAGTACCATCCCTGCTACTATTTTCATTATAACTTTTTATTTTATTTTTATTTTATCTATTTATTTGAGAGAGCGAGCATGACAGAGAGCAAAGAGCACAGCGGGGGGAGGGGTAGAGGGCAAAGGAGACTCTCCAGCAGAGTAGGGAGCCCGATGCGGGGCTCAATCCCAGGACTCTGGGATCACGACCTGAGGCAAAGGTAGACACTTAACCCACTGAGCCACCCAGGCGCCGGTCACTGTAACATTTTATAACAAGGAAGAAAAATCATGCCAGGGGTGTACTACTTAAAAAGAAATACACAGTTCATCATTAGTTGAGGTATATAATTGATTCTGCAGTAATTCATGAGAAAAAGATGCTAAAATTCATAGCAATAAATTGGTTATAAGCATTAACACCAGATTCTCGTTTTAAGCTATAGAAGAAAATAGTTTTTTATTAGAAATATTATTTGATACCAACAAATGAAATGAAGTTCAACACATTCTCTAACATTGAGAAGGTGATTTTCAAAGTTACCACAAAGAACACCTAATTCTTCGCTACCTCTGGGGAAACTGCTCGTGGTACTTGCAGCTACTCAAAAACACCATGTGGAATGAGACCAGATTAGTTCAGATCTTAGTCTCACGGCTAGTGATAGGACCTTGCAGGAGCCACAAATTCCAACTCTTGAGTCCTTACTGAAGTGAGGGATAATGCATGCCCTGGCAAAATAAGATGATCCATATTAAAATACTCTTTAAAATTATATTTTACAACACACAGAGTATTAGTACCTTGTCTTTGTAAACTTTAAAACACTTTTTCATAACGAATTATTTTACCTGATTTTTACAGTAACTCTATAAAATATTCTTACTTCACTGCATAAACGAGGAAATAGATTAATCACAGTTAAGTGATTTGCTCAGTATCACAGAGCTAGTAAATAGCAGCATGGAACCCAAGTCTCTGCCCTTCCACTTGCCCAGAACTAACAACATCCATTCAGCTATCATACGACTTTTACCTGAAAAGTTAAATAAGCTGTGAAATGTTTTACCAATTTAGGCAGAGATGTTTTATTTATTTATTTTAAAGATTTTATTTATTTATTTGACAGAGAGACACAGAGAGAGAGGGAACACAAGCAGGGGGAGTGGGAGACGGAGAAGCAGGCCCCTCCCCGAGCAGGGTGCCCTATGCGGGGCTTGATCGCAGGACCCTGGGACCATGACCCGAGCTGAAGGCAGACGCCCCAACGACTGAGCCACCCAGGCGCCCCAAGGCAGAGATGTTTTAAACATATATCTACTCAAAATACACAAAATGTAATTTTTTACATATGTCTAATAGTCATGGAAATGAAAATTGAGTATACCCAATTGAGTTTCAAGATGCACGCATACAATTAAATTCATATGAACTTTAATAAAATACTATAATAGTCAACGGGGCGCCTGGGTGGCTCAGTTGGTTGAGCGACTGCCTTCGGCTCAGGTCATGATCCTGGAGTCCCTGGATCGAGTCCCGCATCGGGCTCCCTGCTCGGCGGGGGGTCTGCTTCTCCCTCTGACCCTCCCCCTTCTCATGCTCCCTCTCTATCTCATTCTCTCTCTCAAATAAATAAACAAAATCTTAAAAAATAAATAAATAAATAAAAATACTATAACAGTCAATGCTTAACACATCACTACACGATTTTCCCGTGTCCCCAGTGCTCCTTGAGGAGGTGAACATGGTCTAGTAAGTTTTTCCAGTGCTTTCCATCTAATAATAGAAAATAATGGCCTCTTGAATATGCCCTTGTGTTTCCCTGCTACATTATTAATAACACTTGTGTTCGCCTCCTATACTATACTTCAGTTACTATCATCTAACAAAGAGAACAGGGGTGGTTGATTTCTATACAGGGATCATGACTGAATATTCATAACTCTAACTGTATTCAAAACACTGGCTATGTTCTCGAAACATTTTTTTTCCTTAATTGAAATTACTAGTTCTGTATATCCTCTCCCTAACTTGTTCGGAAAGTATACAACAGGCCACACCAAGCGTTAAGGTAACTGTGACTAGCAACAAACCAGTCGAAGAGGGTGGGACTGCTGCGTCCTCTCCCAGTTCAACTAACACTAAACATCAAGACCTGCTTGCGAACGGGTCACGAGGCGGGTGGGAGCGGGGGGCGCGGAGATGTGGCTCCTGACCTAAAGCAGTACGTACTGGGCCAAGAAAGACGGCTGCGTCGAGAACCGAGCATCAGCTTCGGCGTCAGCAGGGAGACCCCGTGCGCCTCGCCTTCTGCTAAGGAGGGATGCACCCGCGCTCGCACGCGGGGAGGCTCGAGAATCAAAGGGGGCCTAGCGCGCTGCACAAAATGCCTGAGAAATGGGGACAGCTCCCTTCTTCCCCTCAGGAGGCAGGGCCCAGGGCCAAAGGCCAGCTTGAGTCACCGGGCGCGGTCCCCGCAGCCTGGCGGGCGCCGCTTTGCTCTCGCGGGGAAAGGAGCGGAGGGTGGGGGGACCCGACAGCCTCGCCCTCCGCCGGCGCCGCAGCCAGCCTGGCCGGGCCAGCCCCGCACGCCCACCGCCCACCCGGCCCCGGGCGCCCCGCCCACCCTCCCCCCAACCTCGGCGGCCCCGCGCCTCCTTCCCCCACTTACTTTCTGGGAGTCCATGGCCAGGGACGAAGTCCGCTGGGCCCGAAACCGCGTCGAAAGATCGTGCGGCGAGGCGGACGGAAGTCGGGCGCGCCAACACCGTCCCCGCGGCCACCGCTTTCCTCCACCGCCGGCTCAGCCTCAGCCTCAGCCTGCACCGGCGCCGCCCGGCCCCGCCCGGTCCGCGCCCAGCCCGCGCGCGCGCCGTCGTCGCGCCGCGGTTGCCAGGGTGAAAGGGCGGCCCGCGGGAGGGAGGGCGCCCGGAGCGCCCTGCGCATGCGCGCGGCCGTGGGACGGGATGGGGCGGAGGGTGTCCGTTGCTGGGTGGGAGGGGCAGAAACGAGGGAGTGCTCGCCCCTTAGGGCCGCGGGTCCCTTGACTGAAGCTTTCCTTCCTTCTCGCATCATTTTTCCTCCAGCACGCGCGCTATCGCTGCAGGCCTTGCAATGGATCACTGGGCATCCAGCAGCCGGGCCCGTGGGGAGGGCAGGGGAAGGAAAGGTCTGACACTTGAGATCGATCAGCCGCCTCTCCATCCTGCACGCATCTAAAGCGCCCCTGACACTGGCTGCCCAGGAGCAGCCAGGCTAGGCTAGGCCCACTGTCCGGTGAAAAGGAAAGGGCTGGGGTAGAGGATGCAGTGGAAGCATGGGAAAGGCCTGTAGGGACGTGGCAGAAACATGGGGAGTGGAGCCTAGTAGACCTTTCCCAGAGAGCCCTCGTGGGTATCGTGCTGTGATTCTGAGCAAGTCACTCTCCCTGGTCCTATTTCATCTTCCTTAAAATAAGATTGATAATGCTGACTTTGCAGAGCGTTGTGAGGATAAAATAACAGATTTGAAGTGCCCAGTACATAATTAATGACCAGTAAATTATAGTTGCTGGTGGGGAGCTAGAACCTGCTCAGTCTGGCCTGAAGGGACCATCCAGACTGTAGAAAGCTAGGGGAGGTGGGCTTGAAAATGTTCTTCCCCAAACAGAAAGGCCTCAATCCTCCATTTCGATCTGTATCCGCAGCACAGGGCCTGCCACCTAGTATGCACTCAATAAATCCTTTTTTTACTGGACAGACATGTACAAGAAACAGGACGAAGGGCACAAAAGGGAAAACGGGGACTTGGCTCAAGCTAGGTGGACAGTGCTTAAAGGCAGGGCCCAGGGAGGGCTTATGTGCATAGTTTTGCTCCCACGGCCGAAAGGAGTAATGGCGTGCAAACTTGCAGAGAGATGCTCCGTCTCTTGGTATCAAGGGAAAGGAGCCTCCTATCCAAGCCACCCCGATTTCATGAGGAGCAATGGGCAGCCAAGCAGCCAGCCTCTAGTGCAGGGCTGCAAGCATGAAGGCCCTTCTCCGCACTGCGTACTCACTGCAGCTGAGTCAGTTTCCCATGAGGGAGAAATGCCCCCTAGGGATGGCAGAACATTAGAGGTCAAACTGCAGGACTGTGAGCGCCCTAGCCCTGTCCCTGCCTTCTGCTGTGGGACACATCATTAAGGGCAAGAAACAGCATTTAGTGCTGTCCCCAGTTCTCTTGCTGCAAGGACTTTACTTCAGAGAGCAACCCCTGGACACTTTATGACTGATAGGTATAACCACAGGAGGAGGCAGAAGGAGGCTTTGGAGACAGCAAGTCGCTGCTGAAATGTGATCGCCAGAACACTGTCACAGGTCACATCCCAGTAGCTCACTCCTGGCTCCTTGCCTCCTCACTCCTCTAGTTCTTTCCCTGCAGCCCAGCCAGGAGCCTGCAGCTTTGGATAAGAGCTCTGCCCCTTTTGACTTCTGCCCTTGCCAGATCTCTATTTCTTCAGGCAGACAGACTTCCCTGCCCAGCTCACTCAGGCCTTCCGCTTGCCCTTATTCCTGTCTCTTCTGGCTGTGACTTCTGTCTTCCCCTGCCTATCCGGGCTCTCTGGCAGCAGTACTCACCTGGCTGGGCATTCAGTCTGCACCCCCAACCCACTCCCGCTGCTTCTGGCCTATGGGCAAGTCCTTTGCCTTTTCTGTACTGATCTTTTTACAGCTAAGTCAATTTGGAAATTTTCAAAAGTAGCTTTACTAATAAAGTAAAGCCACTGTTCTCAAATGTAATCCCCAGACCAGCTGCATCAGCACCATCTGGGAACTTGTTAGAAGGGCAAATTCTCAACCTTCATCCCCAGACTAATGAAATCGGAAACTTTGGCATGAGGGTCCAGAGAATCTGTGTTTTAACAAGTCCTCAGGTGACTGATGCCACTAAAGCTTGAGAACCATTGAACCAAGAGAAAGAAAGAAATTGTTAAAAAAAAAAGAAGAAGAAAGAAAAAGAAAGAAAAGAAAAGAAAAGGAGAAGCAACTACAGAGGCATAAAAACAGATGATGTTCTAACCGTTAGGTTTCTATTTCTGAGATAGCATATCTAGTCATAGGTATTTATTCTGTTGAGGTTCCTGGGCCTCCAGGAATGCCTCTCTGAGGAAACATCAAGTTAGGATAACCTCAGGATTGACACTGCTGATGTAAAGAGTCTGGCAAAATTGTCTCTTCCAGAACCAGGTTCTCTGTCCTCTCTTGCCAGGAGTCACCCCTGCACCCTGAGTACCTTCATAAATTCTGGGATTCTCCCATCTCTTGGGAGAGAAAGTTCCTTTCCTTAAGTGTTGCCAACAGTGTTCCCCTTTGGGAGTCAGTATAGGGCCACAGGCCTGGAGTCAGCAGTCTGAATTTAAAAACTGACACCAACGCCTACCAGCTGTGTAATCTTCAGTGGGTCTTTTCACCTAGATAAGCCTCAGTTTCCTCATCTGTAACAGTGATCATAGTAGTCATTCCCAGTTATAGTTGTTGTGAGGATTAAGGAGATTACATATGTAAAGCATCGAGCTTAGTACACATTTAACAAATGATAGCTATTACTATTATTACTCCCTTGTACATCATATCCTTCTGTGTCACCCTTGGATGGCTTCCTTCCCCTCTTGGTTTTTGAGGCCTTAGAAGTCCTATTCTCACCCCTAAGTCCCATTTTCATTGTTATCCCGGCTTTTCTGAAGCATAATCTCTGGCCAGATGCTGCTCTTTGTTGAAGCCCCAAATCTCCACCTGTTTCTCCCTGTTAATATCTGGCCTGAATCTTAGCATACACCACCTAACCCAGGAAAACCCTGAGCGTCTCTGAGCCTCAGTTTCTTCAGTTGTGAAAGAGGCATCATAACAGTACCACCTACAGGGTTTTTGAGTTGATGAAATGAGATAATTCATGTTAAGTGTTTAGCAGCACCTGTCATGTAGTAAGTATTCGTAAAATATTAGCGACCCTCTCTTCCCAATCATAGAAACCTAATTCTTCTTTTTCCCTGCCTCCTTCTGACTAAAACAAACTCAGCCAAAAAGTCCTGGAACCCCCTTGAACTCCGAGTACTAATTTCTGATCCCAGTAACTCATCGTAGACATTTAAGCTCTCCTAGGAGGGAAGGGATGACTCTGCTCTGCTGTGAGCTGGTGGTCTAGCTCCATACTTGGAGAACTCCAAGCAAAGTGGGGAGCCATGGATGCATACAAACACAACAAAGAGCCTGGGAACCGTGTGAGAAGAGACACAATTAAAAGCGCCTGTGAGTATTTAGCTTGGAAAGGAAAATTTTCTCATGTCCGAGAGGACATGATCATTTGCTTCAAATCTCTCTAGGGCTGTGGTGTGGAAGAGGCAGGTGACCTGTTCTCTAGCATCCCACCAATAGAATTAGACCCAATTAGTGCATTTCCAGTCAACAGAGAGTCCAACTTTCTAACGGCCATACAGAGCTGGCAAGGACCTCGGTGGCAGGTCCCAGGCATGTGCTTGGCAGAGCTTTCCTAGGCGGCACCAGGCAGTGGAAGGGGAGATGGCAGAGATAATTTTTAACATCTTCCTGAACCCTGAGGTTCTGTCATTCTGCAAATTAGAAGCCAATGACTATTCATTCCCTTTCTGACTCAGCTTTGCAATTGTACTCACCTCTGGAATGTGCTCTTTATCTCTTCTACCCACCCCTACTCTCTTATGGTCCATTGCAAGAGGCCTCTCTCCTTCCTGGGATAGGGCAGGAAAGGGGCAGTTAACTAAACTGAAGCCATTATGATGTTGCTGCGTCACAATACCTCCTCCGTGTGTGATGGCTTGTTTTCTGCTAGGCACTGGAGACACCGAGATAAGTGAAGTCTGGGAGACACAGGTGTTTCCATTACAGCCTGCCTTGGCTCCTGAAATGCCGTTGGACACATCTTGTTCAGAGAATGACCGAGCACAAAGCCCACCCTCCACCACACCCCCCGCCAGAGTAACAGGCTCACTGTTCCTAGTGAGAACATTACTCAGCAGCCCTTCTCCCTCCGCATATACTTTGAGAATGGTGTGGATCAGAATGAGACTGAGTGATGGAGACTTGGGAGGTAAAGGGCCCTAGTGAATTGACCACGGGCTGAGCACCCAGATTCTGATGCCAGACTGAATTCAAGTGCCAAGTCTACCACTTACCAGCTGTGTGGCCTTTGGCGATTGGGTAACCTCTTTGTACCTCAGTGGTCTTATTTGTAAAGTGAGAGTATTAATAATACCCAGCTGAAAGGTTGTCATGAAGATAAATGACAGGGTATGTAAAGTGCTTACCTAGAATAATGCCCAATTTATGGAAAGTACATAATATATGGTAGCTATCAATTATTTATTTTTATTTTTTGAGAGAGAGCATGAGTGGGGGGGCGGGGTGGGGGGCAGGCAGAGGGAGAAGGAGAGAGAGGACATTAAGCAGACTCCATGCCCAGCATGGAGCCCAGTGAGGGGCTGGATCTCACGACCCTGAGATCATGACCTGAAACCCATCTCTCATTCCGCAGGGCTTTTCCCTAGCAATAGGAGCTTGAAGAGGGAAGGTGCCAGAACTAAAGCTGGAAGGGGGAACTTAAGACAGCAACGAGAAGGGAAGATAGGACCCTCTCCAAGCCAAGGAAACAGCCTGCGCAAAGGTGGGAACCGAGAAGAACAACTCTGGGGAACGGAGATAGGAGATGAAATGAATGGAAATAGGAGCCCTCAATGCCCCAATATCGGAGAAGTGTTAAGAAAACATTGGAACATACAAGTGATGGAATATTCTGCAGCATGAAAAATTATCTTTATGAAAAATACATAGCAATGTGGGAGGAAGCTTATATTACAATTTAAAAACAAAACAAAAATTTTAGCCAGAGTTTTTTTCAAAATTTAAATGGATAATGTCTACTGTAGGAAAGTAAATAACACATTTATAAATTTTTCTTTTGTTTTTAAGTTTTAACTTAGGTACAGTGGCATCATATATGAACGCTGAGCCTGGTTTCCTGTTATCAAACTTTTATTAAAGAAGAAAAAAAGAAGGGGCCCCTGGGTGGCTCAGTTGGTTAAGCGACTGCCTTCGGCTCAGGTCATGATCCCAGGGTCCTGGGATCGAGTCCCGCATCAGGCCCCTGCTGAGTGGGGAGTCTGCTTCTCCCTCTCCCACTCCCCCTGCTTGTGTTCCGCTCTCACTGTCTCTCTCTCTGTCAAATAAATAAATAAAATCTTAAAAAAAAACTTTTATATGTTTACTTTTCTACTTATACAAAAGTGAATCAGGGGCATCTGGGTGGCTCAGTAGGTTAAGGATCCAGCCCTTGATTTCAGCTCCGGTCATGATCTCAGGGCAGTGAGATCAAGCCCCTCATTGGTCTCCGTGCTAAGCATGGAGCCTGCTTAGGATTCTTTCTCTCCCTCTCTCACTACCCCTCCCTTCTCCCCCTCCCCAACACGCTCTCTCTCTTAAAAAAAAAAAAGTGAATCAAAGGGTGGGGGGATGGGTGAAATAGGTGATGGGGATTAAAAGCACATTTATCATGATGAGTACTGAATAATGCATACAATTGTTGAATCACTATATTGTACACCTGAAGCTAATGTAACACTGTATGGTAACTATACTGGAATTAACATTTAAAAAAAAAACTAAAAAAAAAAGAATCAAAGACAAATTGGCTTTGGGATATAAATTCAAATTTGGCATGACTTCCTCACGATTAAAAAAAAAAAAAGGCAAGGTGTGGAAAGAGAGATTAGTAGGGGTCAGATCGTTATGGTCTCTAAATTCCAGGCTGGGGTGTTGGGATTTGAGCATGTTGTAGGTGGGAAGCCACTTACAGGTTTATGAGCAAAGGGGTATTTTAGGAAACTTGATTTGGCAGGAGGAATAGGAAGGACATGAGTGGGATGAGTCTGGGACCCAGAGGCCCAGACGTCTCCCTTCTAGTCCCTGTCCCTTAACCTTCCCGGGTTAGATCCCCAAACCCTCCACCCCCCCATCCCGACTCTGCCACCACCACCACCATTAGAATACAGTGCTTATCTCAGCATTATACATCTTTAAGTAGTTTTTCAGTCCTATGGAAAAAATAATAACTTGGCTTTCTTCCTAAGTCACCTGAAACAGGGATCAGCTAGCTTTTTCTGGAAACACCCAGAGAGTCAATATTTTAGGCTTTGCAGGCCATATGATTTCTGCCACAACGACGCAACTACACCACTGTAGAGAAACAGCCAGAGACAACACATACAGGATTGGACATGTGTTCCCATAAAACTTTATTTACAAAAATAGGTTGGGGGCTGGATTTGACAGGCCATAGTTTATCAACCCTTCATCTAAAAGCACATCGTGTTATTTTTCTTAGAAAATAATTCCATGGTTATTCAGTGCCTCTAAAGCCTCCCTGAACCCGCCCCCCCCCCCCCCGCGACATTGCCATACACAGATAGCCCCGTCCCTGTCTCTAGTTATGAGAGCACAACCCCTCCGAGCCTCTCTCTTTCTGTTTCCTCATAGGCAAAATGGAGAAAGTAGGTGCAACCTTATAGGATTTTTGTGAAGATTAAATGCTTTCAAGCATCCAGCCTAATGACTGGCAGGGAACAGACATTCAGTAAATACTTATGAACCCACACTGGCTCTATAAATAGTCTGAATGAGGGGAATTCCATTGTGGATCCAGCCTTCGGGCCGGTAGCGGTGCTGGAGAGAGAAGCAGCAGATCACACAAACATACACGAGGCTAGATAAGAAGGCAACGCTGACTTTGAAGACACTGCTGTAAGACGGATTTGTATCAAATACTTCCGATGAATCATTTATTAGGCAGCCCCACTGTGCCAAATCCACTTGGCTGTTGGTGGTTCGGCAACATGGTCGCACACTTCCATCGAAGTAATAAGATCCTGCTCTTCATCCACAGACTCTCAACAGCTGGTGAGTGGGAGATCCTCGCTCATGTAAACAGCCTCTTTTGAGTTCATTCTTCCGGGCTCATGGGACCAGTCACCTTCGCTTCAGCTGAAAAATAAACACATCAAGAAAATGAATGCTTCTCTCCTAGGGGAACACGACACAATGAGAACCAATCAATAACAAGAAATAGCATGGGGTCATCTTTAGAGAAGACACTGAAATGTAAGAAGGCTAAGTACACACACACACACACACACACATTAACAAATAAGAAAAGAGCCTGAGTTCAAATATTGATCTTATGCCCTTATCAGCTGTATATTTGGGGTCAAGTTATTTAACATCCATGTCTACATTTCCACCTGTATAAAATGAAGGTAGTCATGGTATGTTCCTTTACAGTTGTGAGGATTAAGAGCATTAATATAGAGTGCTTAGAACAGTGCCTGAATAATCATAAATGTCCGGTTAGTGTTCGCCAATATTGGTATCAGCATTATTCTTTGAAAAAGATGTTTCAGGGCGCCTGGGTGGCTCAGTCGTTAAGCGTCTGCCTTCGGCTCAGGTCATGATCCCAGGGTCCTGGGATCAAGTCCCACAACGGGCTCCCTGCTCAGCGGGAAGCCTGCTTCTTCCTCTCCCACTCCCCTTGCTTGTGTTCTTGCTCTCCCTGTCTGTCTCTATCAAATAAATAAATAAAATCTTAAAAAAAAAAAAAAAAAGATATTTCAGAATAGCTGAAGAATGCAGTCAAACAAACACATAATGAATCAAATTCAAAAGGAATCTGAAAAATCTGAGGCTGTGATACTCTCAAAGACCCAAACCTGAAATTCAAATGAGACTTTGGATTTCTCTCTCCTGTGACTCAGCAATAGGACAGGTCAAACCAGGATAACGGGTGTTCCCATCGTTCGGTTCAATTTAAGAAACGGTGACTGAGTAAAGTGTACCAAAGTTGATAGCTATATGCTGTGGTTTTTATAAAAGGATATCCTTATTCTTAGGAAATAAACAATGAAATCGTTAGGACTAAAGGGCCATGATGTATGCAAATTATTCTCCAATGGTTCAAAAATATTGGGTGTACACACATTCATATATATATGACACCCAATTAATATATATAATAGAGAGAAATGTTTAATAGGTGTAACAAGAGTCTACAGTATTCTGTGTACCATTCTTATCCCTGCAGCTTTTCTATAAGTTTGAAATATTTTCCACATAAAAAGTTTTTTAAAAGCCATTAGGATGGGTTAAAAATAGAAAAGCAGCATTGACTCCAGCTCCACCATCAAATAAGCACAGGGCAGTTGCAAGGACAAGCAGAGGTGACAAGATGCCAAGAGAGCTTGGACTTGAACAAGGGGACGTACAGTGGTTCTATGATTCAAATGTGCAGTGGAGTCAGGCTAAGATCGCCCCAGTACACGTCTCCCCGGTAGACCCTGCTTGTCCCCAGGTGCCTAAAACCGGTTGTATGTGGCACTAAGAATAATGTTGCTTGAAACCCTTGCCCTGTGTTTCATTTTAGGGTTTTAGTCTTGAGACTTTTGTTTCACATGCCAATTATTGCCTGTTTGCTGATCCCCTGCCGCAGATTTCTCCCCATCTTCAATCCATTTTGCAAACTGCTGATAGAATAAATCCCCAAGTCATTGTTCTCACTGCATCAGTTCCTCACTCAAGAAATGACAATGCTTTCCTCTGTTCCAGAACACATTTTCTAAACGTTGCTGTCTCATCAGTTCTGTGTTTTATGATTTTATATATTTTGATTTGTAGTTTCAACTTTCAAGATTTTTTTTCTGCCACTGAAGCTAACAGAAGCTATGATTAGACTGACATCCGAGAGTGGTGGACGTTTAGTTACCGTCTTGTCGCCAGAACGCTAGGCTCAGGCCAAAGTTGTAATTTGTCTGAAATTGAGATAAAAGTTTTTCCTCCTATTTTCTAAATTTAGATACACTTTTTAATTTTAGAATAGTTTTATATTTATAGAAAGGTTGTAAAAATAATACAGAGAGTTCCCATATACCCCAAACCCTGTTTCCCTATTGTTTCCATCTTATATCACTATGTACATTTGTTAAAACTAATGAACCCACATTGGTATATAGTAATTAATTAAACTTTATACTTTATTCAGATTTCATTAATTTTCTTTAATGTCCTTTTCCATCCCAGGGATCCCATCCAAGAAACTACGTTACAGTTAGCTTTCCTCCTATTTTAAAATTGTAAAATATTGTTTAAGAAGCCAAATATAAATAACGTGTGTAGTCTGACTGGAATAAGATTTTACACTTCACTTTGATGCAATCATTCTCTTTCCTACTGCCCTTGGACACGAAAAAACTCACAGCATCTAACTCATTCTGAGGCATGATTATAACATTCAAGACTCCCTGAATTTTCCCTTTATGTCAGATCCCTTGGGAGCCCAGATTTCATGTCCAAGACTAGATCTAATTCGCTGATCCACGAAAGTTTTGTTTCCTATACAGTATACAGCAGTTCTCGACACAGGACCTCACATAGAGGATTTATTTATAAATAAATAAAAATAAAAAATATAAATTAAATATATTTATTAAAAATATTTATTTATAAAAATATAAATTAAACATAAACAAAAATATAAATTAAATATAAAATATAAATTAAAATATTAATTAATTAATTAATTAATTTTAAAAAGGATTTATTTATTTATTTGAGAGGTTTCCTGAAGTCTCGTGTTTAGTACAAACACATGATGCTAAAATAAGCTCTCACTACCACCTGTGGAAAGTAGCTCAGTAACATCACCTCCGGTGTTATCCCCTCACTGGCCATGAATATTAGAGTGTCCTTTATGGAAAACTATGGTATCAGCTGCCTTTAAGCTGCCAGGGACATTGCTCTGGTTCAATTTTAGGGAGTCTATTCACCTTGCTCTTAGAGCTCATTCGCTCATAGAGGTAATGCCTCATTAATAGGCAAAGTTTAATTGCTCTTTCTAGCCTCCAATTTAACATTGGATCTGCATTCCTTTCGATACCCTCATTTTTCCCTGCATAGCTGGAGTAAAAAGAAAGCGTTCATGATAACATCTCACTAAATGGCCATATTTTTCCCACCAGGAGTGGGTAATTTCCCATTCTCTCTCTTAAGGAAGAGAAACAATACCCCTTGGTAGAAAAATTTTTTAGATGGCACCTGAACTTAAATACAATATCCTTTAGTATCCTACTAGCAAATAGTACCCTACCAGCAAAAGTCTAATAAAGATTTCAGATAATAAACATATTTGACAACAACTCTTTCCAAATGAAATGCTTGGCATAGAATTTTAAACAGCCAACATAGGATTTTTACCAGTTCTATTTTTTTTTTTTAATTTTTGATGTTTCCCTTGTCCGTTTAAAAACCCAGTATAAAATTAAAGTGAATTTTTACAAATTTCACCATTGTAGCATACCTATTTCAGGTTTATGACTTTCCTTTTGTTTTTGGCCAAGTCTGTGTTCTTTTTACCTCACATTATATTATAAACATTTCCTATGTCTCTGGTATTCACGTATATTTTTAAGGGTTACATAATATTTCACTAAGTAGGTGTATAATTATTATTTAAACATTTCCCTAATGGGCTTTAAAAGGGCAAAGACTTTTGTCTGTTTTCTTCAGGGTACTCTGAACATTTAAAACAGTACTAGCAAGGGGCACCTGGGTGGCTCAGTTGGTTAAGCATCTGCCTTTGGTTCTGGTCATGATCCCAGGGTCCTGGGATGGGAGTCCTGCAGCAGATTCCCTGCTCAGCGGGGAGTCTGCTTCTCCCTTCTGCATTGCCCCTCCCGCCTGCTTGTGTGCACGTCTCTCTCTCAAATAATAAAAACCAAACAGTGTTGGCAAAAAGTAGACACTAGGTACATATTTGTTGAATAAAAAGTGAATTTAAGTGGTTTCAAGTTTTACCCTCATGTATTATTTTTTTTATCATCCTGCTTTCTTCTGACTTCTTATTCTACCTCCTTGAAATAAAAACAGTTGATCATGATTATTATTTTTTTTATGTAGAAAACATTTAGAATGATCAATTGTCTTTGATTATGATCTGGTATAATTGGTATGATCCCATGTAAATTCCTTATATATCTGAAATGCCTTTATTCTACCCTCACATTTATTTCATAGTTTGGATAGGTGGAGAATCTACAATGGAAACCATTTTCCTTCAGGTTTCCTTCAGGATTTTGAAGGTGTCCTTCGATTTTTTTTGTAGTTACCAGGGCTGTGTTGAGAAAGCCACTGTCATTATGATTCTTGATCCTTTTTCTATGTATAACATTTTTCCCCTCCCCTCCTCCTCTCCCTTGCTCTTCTTCCCTCCCTCCCTCCCTCCCTCCTTCCCTCCCTCCCTCCCTCCCAGTGGCCCCTCCCCTGCAACCTCTCTGGAGTGCCTGTAATTTGGATGTTGAATCCCCTGGAATAAATCTCTAATTTTATTTTTTCCACCTTGTTTTTACCCTACTTTCTGAGAGATTTCCTCAAATTCATCTTCTAACTCTTCTGAGTTTTACATTTTTGTTCTATTGCTAATTTTCAAGAGTTTTGTTTTTCTCTGAGTCTTCGTCTTTTAAATAACAAGCTATTTTTACTGTATAATCTTTTCTATTATCTATCTGAATTTACTACTTTTAAAAAAGGATTTATTTATTTATTTGAGAGAGAAGAGAGAGAGTGGTGGGAGGGGCAGAGGGAGAGGGAGAGAGAGAGAGAGAATCCTCAAGCAGATTCCCTGAGCATGGAGCCTGACACGGAGCTCATTCCCAGGATCTTGAGATCATGACCTGAGCCGAAATCAAGAGTTGGCTGCTTAACCAACTGAGCCACCCCGGCACCCCTGAATTTAGTACTTTAAAAAAATGTTTTCTTCTATCTTACTTCTGTTTCCTCCAAGTCATTTTGTTGTTGTTTTCTCTTTGTTTTGATCTCTCTCGTCATAGAGACTTGCCTAGAGGGTCTGGTAATTCTTATTTAAGAATGGGGCCTGAGGGGCACCTGGGTGGCTCAGCAGGTTAAGCAGCTGCCTTGGGCTCAGGTCATGATCTCAGGGTCCTGAGGTTGCCTGGCATTGGGCTCCCTCCTCAGTGAGAAGTCTGCTTCTCCCTCTCCCTCTGCCCCTCCCCCTGCTTGTGCTCTCTCACTCACACTCTCTCTCAAATAAATAAATTAAAAAAAAAAAAAAAAGAATGGGACATGAAAAACTAATTGGAAGTTTTTTATTTGTGGGTAGATTTTATCATTGTAGTGCTTCACTAAGGGTGATCTGGCTGCGCCTTTTAGTTGGAGAACTCCTTATTAGTTTCTTTAGGTATTTTCCCTTGACCTAGTCGGATTCCCCAGAGAATAATTTTCCAATTTCCTACTTAGTGGGCAAAAGCCCAGTTGCTAGAATTCCAGGAGCTATAAGGGGCAAGAAGGCCTCAGGTCCTCTCTTCCAGTATGCAGACTTCCCATTAATCCCCTGATGTAAGTGTGGTAGCTCTGCTTCTGATGTCCCCTTAAATTCTATTTTAGCCTCTTCGGAGAATACCCCTCTAGCTGTCTGCTGGGGATAAGAAGGGGCAGTTATCTGACTTCACAGAATAGAGGATGGTGTCTGGAAAAATTTATTTTTTAATATACATTTTAAAATTTTAATTACAACTTAAATACAATAAAGTACACAAATTTTAAGTATACATGGCTAATGCTTTTTTGCATGTGTATGTATCCATGTAACATCCAGATTGACATATAGAATATTTCCAGCACCCAGGAAGTCTCCCTCATGCCCCACCTTAGTCAAAACACTCCACAAAGTAACCATTATTCTGTTCTCTTTTAGCGTAGATGACTTTTACCTGTTCTTAAACTTGAGTTAAATGAAATCACACTGTATGTACTCTTTTGTGTCTAGCTTTTTGCTCAATATTGTATCTGTATGATTTATTCATGTTGTTTCAAGTTAGTTGTAGCTCATTCTTTATCACTTCTGTGTGTATGCTATTCTTTAAATATACCACAATTTATTAATCCATTTGACTATTGTGGACATGAATTATTTCCAGTTTTTACTATTTTTTTATTTTTACTTTTATTATATTTTATTTTTTTTGAAGATTTTATTTCACCCAGGTGCCCCTTTACTATTTTTTTTTTAATTGAAATATGGTTGACATAGAGTTTTTTCCCATTTGGGGCTCTTATAAATCATCCATCCATGAAGATTATTAAAGATATCTTTTGGTGCACATATGCATACACTTCCATTGGGCACACACACAGGAGTGAACTCGCTGGATCTTAGGACATATATTTATTTTTAGCTTTAATAATATAGTCAGGTAAGTTTCCAATGTGCTCGCACGGATTTATTTCCCCATGAGCAATGAATGGGGTTCCCTCGCCAACACCTTAAATTCTAGCCATTTCGGTGGGTGGGTAGTAGTATCACGCTGTGATTTCAGTTTGCTTCTCCTAGATAACTGAAGATGCTAAGCATCATTTTATACGCTCACTGAGCATTTGACTGTCCTCTTCTGGGAAGTGCCTATTCAAGTCTTTTAACCATTTGGCTTGTCTTTTTCTTATTCATTTACAGAAGTT